>NC_044393.1:56290832-56967617 GCF_006542625.1 Nomascus leucogenys
GGGATAAACTGGTGCAAATTCTTTGCCTTCTCGACTTCTCACTGATTGAACATAAGCTTCCAGGGCTCCCCTGAAAACCAAAATGAAAACAATGTCAAAATATTACATAAATCACATAAAACAGATAAGGGGATACCAATATATAAAAATTATTAATAAGCTCATTTCTGGAACTGTTAATGCTCAGTTTCACAAGCCAAGTGACCAACAGCCTTCACTCATTTACTGGTAGTGTTACTATGGTTACTACGTTTAGTATGAAAAACTATAACCATGTTTTCAGTCTGCATTGTTCTTAGTGGTCTAGTCATATACTCAGAGTCCTCTGGCTGTGTAAATATGTTCTCAATTTCCCTTTTCCCTGCTTCCCTGCTGAAGACACCTGCAACGGAATGGGCATTTGTGCCTACTCCCAGAGCTCATGAGGGGCATCCTGCACCTCTGAAAGGCACGCTCAAGATTACAAGGGGATAGGGACCTTTGGCATATTCGGTAACACCAGTAGATGCATTATATTCCTGTTATTTGGTGAACTATGAACAACCAACAACTAGAATAAGTGCTCTTGGGCTGTAATGGCAAAATACATGATCGGGAAGCAGTCTGAATTTAATCAAGGGGATGTGGTACCATTCCATTATTTATGATTATGATCTCATGGATTAGGTTGGGGGTTAGCAAACTGCCTGCAGGCTGAATCTGGCCTGATGCTTGTTCATTTATATATTGTTTGTGGCTGCTGTCACACAATGGCATAGTTGAATAGTTGAGGCAGAGACCATGTGGCTTGCAAAGTCTGAAATACATCTGGCCCTTCTTTTACAGAAAAAGTTCGTTAGTCCCTGAACCAGATCATCTGTTTAAGTGGAGCTAAAAAGACTGGCTACGAGATTAATTTTTAATTATTGGTCTATTTAAGTACCAGGTACACAAATACATTTTTGTCATAATTATATTTTCTTCAAAATTTCAGTTTGAGGTTGGAGCATTTGTATAAAGATGTAAGTTAATACCATTACTCAGCTCACATACAATAGCACTTAAGTGGTTTTCTTTTTGCTCTCAAATACTGAAAATACTAATCTAATTGGGTTCGTTCAAGATTTTTCATTGAATTGTGGGGAAAACACTTCCCCAGAGTCTGGCTATCACTGATCAGTTTGTAGTGCCCTTCATCCCACCAGCCACTGTCATATGTAAAGGGATTTCACATCTCTGAAGTTCCAGCCCTCGACCTCCCCCTCCTGATCTCTGCTTCTTCCTGTCCTCTGGACAGTTTTATCTGACTTGCTTCCAGGTAGCCCTCAAACTCACTTGTCAAAAAATTGGGGCAACGTTCTGTTGGCCTTCCCTTATTTCAACAAAGGGCTCCATCAACTTAAGGTCTCTAAGTTCTTTTCCCCTCCTACACCGAAACAATTACCAAATCCTATTAATTTGCTACACACATTTCCACATCCAGTCCCTCCTCTCCCCTTTGCTTCACTTTGAACCCTTGCTATCTTCTGCCCTAATGATTGCTGTAGCCTCTTAAGGTGGTGAGCATCCTACTGCTGTTTTCTCCCCTGTTCTGGTCAGTCTTCCATATTACAGCAAGAGATCTCCCCGTGAAGTATTACAGCACTTGCCATGCCCTATTCTTTATAGGAAATCTGGAAAGGTCTGACTTCTCTATCAATGGCCTTGACTTGGCAGGATCCAGCATTTTGGAATCCCTGAAGGCTGGTTCTATGCTCTGGTCAGTGCCTAGACTCAACCCAACTGAATACCAGCTTCATCATCAAGCTGCTTCCAGCCCTCTGTGCTACTGCTGGGTTTTAGATAGCCTGATGTGGCCTAAAAAGACCCTCAAATCATTAGTTTCCATTTTTGTGTTACCAAGTAATGTGCAAAGCATATTTGCCCCATTTGTATGGCCCAACCTGACTGCCCACCTAGGGAAAGATCAAGGGTGTTTGTTCATACATTACTATGAAATAAAGCTGTCTCTGCCTAACAAAGTAGGGGGTGCCAAAGGGCCTGTTTATCTTTGGCCATACTGGATGTTTCAGTTAAAGAGCCACATTCTCTTAGCACTTTGCACATTATCTTCCTTATCCTTAGAATACCCTTCCTTGTTTGCTTTCTTGCGCAGCTCTTTATCTCTTAGGACTTGGCTCCAAATGCTCCCTTTTAAGAAAAGCCTTTCTTAACTCCAGGCAGCAGGAAAGAATGGAAACCATCTTGGAGTCACACAGGTTTGTGAAACGATCTAACTTCTTTATCAACAGCCTTGACTCAGTAGGATCCGGCATTCTGGAATCCCTGAAGGCTGGCTCCATGCTCTGGTCAGGGCAGGAGTACTTTAAATCAGGTATGTAGGGGGATAGGCAAGCCCTTACTGAGGAAGTGTAGCTTTTTTTTGAGATGGAGTCTTGCTCTGTCGCCCAGGCTGGAGTGCAGTGCTGCGATCTCGGCTCACTGCAAGCTCCGCCTCCCGGGTTCACGCCATTCTCCTGCCTCAGCCTCCCGAGTAGCTGGGACTACAGGCGCCTGCCATTGCACCCGGCAAATTTTTTTGTATTTTTAATAGAGACGGGGTTTCACCGTGTTGGCGAGGATGGTCTCAATCTCTTGACCTCGTGATCCGCCCGCCTCGGCTTCCCAAAGGGCTGGGATTACAGGCGTGAGCCAGAAGATGTGTAGCTGTTTCAAATAACATGTAAGTTCATACCATTACTCAGCTCACATACCCAGTTTCAAGTCCCAGCTAACATACCACTCTCAACTGGCATGCAAGATGGTATTTAGTGCTCTTAGAGAACAATGTTTTGTGAGATGCCTTAGTTCAACCAGAGCTGACCCTGAATGGAGATACGTGTCTCTGAAAAAAACTTGCTGCTTCTAGTAATATGCTTCTAGTTGGTATGCCATCCTGGGAAATTGTCTCCACTCCCCAAATGTAGTCCCTACAGAATCATACACCGTAAAGAAATCCCCAAGGGCTCATCTGTCTTTAAGACACCGAGGTGTCTTATTCTGGAATAAGAAGGTATAAGAAGTGTTTAAATTCACAGGAACTATAATCATTTCATAGTGAATGGATTAGATATATTTGATGGACAAAAATCAACTTAGTTTCGTTGGCATTTAAAAGGATAAGACATCACGTAAGTTACACAATATGGAGAAGAAAGATCAGAAATGAGTTTGGTTAGATTTTTGGGTAGTCATCAAAACACCATCAGAAGTATGGGGAAAAAAAGATTAAGCTGCCCTCCCACATGAAATTACAGCAAGATTTTCGAGTACTTATTAAATTACTTCATTTGCTTAAGCAAAACATTAGCTTTCTTGGAAGTCAGGCCAAGCGTTATGTAACAGTCTTAACTCTGGTTTGTAACCAAAATAAGTAGATTATTGAGGTTATCCTTATTGGGAAAAAACAAAACACGATTAGTAGAGGAATGGTGTGTGGTAACATGGCAACACTGCTCAACATGACAAAAACTAGCCAAGTGGAGGTTTTCATAGAAAACAACATTGATTTTTGTCAGGCATTTAAATATTCAGTGTGATTAGTAAGTACTGAAATGCATAAATGACTTAAAGATACACTACAAGCCTCAATAAGCAGTTAAGCCCAGGTTTTTCCCTGGTTCCATCCTCCCTCTTGGTCCTATTTCAGGCACTCCACTCACAGAACTGATAGGTAGCTAGTGACATAGGGGTACCAGGAGGAGAAACATTTCCCTCCATCAACGGAGATCTTGGGAGTTCTACAGAAATACAGAGAAGCTGAGGGAATGGCTTCCAGACTGTGGACCCTGGACCATGGCGAGAGGGCAAGGGATCCAAGGATGCACATGGCACCAAACATTCTCTGATGGTGTAGATAAAAGTACCACTAGGCTAATAAGGTCTGTGAACATTTTTGACATCATAAAAGTGTACTCCTACTCAAAGAGGGCCATAAGAAGAAGAGTTGCTCTCCACGGCAAATATCCAGAGTAAACGGATCTGAGGCCAACCCCACCACTGTTACAGAGCTTGAGAAATCTTTCCATCAAAGACTCATTCTTTATCTTTATTGAAAACACATTCAGCACTTACCCACAGGCATGAGCTAGGCGGCTGCCTCTGCATCTGAGGGAGCACACGTCTCTGGAGCACCTGCCTGATGCAGGCTGAACACATAAAACTGCCCCCCTTTATACCACTTGGTCCCATGAGTAAGTCATTACTCTGATTTTCAAATGAACTTGACTGGTATTCATTTAAGCTCCAGAAAGCATCTGGTGTCAGAAGAAAACAGGAAGGCAGGATAGTTCACTATTTCCCATTTATTCCGCAGCAGTAGTTACACTATCCTCAATTTGCCCTATTTTATGACAACCTAACATACTACGCTGGGAGGAACAGAATGAGTATACAACAAGGTTTGCCCCAGAAGCTAAAACAAATTTACTGACATTTAAAGAGCAATACTCACCCTCAGTTTGTCTACAGGGGAAAGAAATTCATCCACTGATGCTTCAGTATGCAAGAACAAAATTGTTTTGCAATAATACATAAGAAAGAACATTCTCTAGGACAAAAGTCCCCTCCTTGCCAAGAGCCTGGGGTGCATCAGGAGTACAGTATTTTTTTGAATCCCTGAAGGACAGCTCAATTTTTTGCTAAGGGCATGAAGGTTCTGCAATCAGCCATGTGTGGAGGGATGGATATGCCTTTTTAAAAAAGCATGACAGTATTTCTGAGCATGATTTTCAGTTGCTAAATATAGGCTTAGCAACAGCACTGCTGATGAAATCACTCAGGAGACATTTTTAAAGAGAAGCAAAAGAAAACAGATTTGTGATGTACCCACAGCAGGATAACTGTTTTGGATGAACTCATTCCAACTTGTTAAGACGACAAAAATGACCAACTTGTTAAGATGAGAAAAATGAACGTGTTCAATTAACTGAATCCTCTTTTTAAGATTACCAAGTGTGTTGCAGCTGAGTGACTCTTTGGGACTCAGGAAAAATAATCCACACAGACATTGCAAATCCCTGTGTTAGCCCAGGTCCAAACTCCTCACCTAAATCCAAAGCCTTTCCCGAGGGCAGATTTTACCAGGAACATTCACCGGGGCTGGTAACCTCTCCCATTTCTGTCAGATGTTCATAGCTGAGTAACAGATAAGCAAGGAAAAAGAGCAGAGTCCGAGCTAATCTTTATCCACACATATGCCCAGAGGGCCAGTGGCTCATGTAGGATGTGGGCACCAAGCTTGAGGGCTCAGGGTCACTTCTGGAAACAAAGCTGACAGGCTGATGTTTCCTGCTGACCTGTCATAGCTTCCTCAGCAGTCTTTCATCCTAACTGAAATATGACCCACTATGGCAGGGGTGCACGCCCTTGGCTGCACCCTGGACCTTCTTGGGGAGCTATAGAGAAATCCTGATACCAGGCCTACCCCAGAGATTCTGAGGTAGGCAAGGGTGAGAGACCTGGGCACTAGGAATTTTCCAAGCTGTGTAAATGATTCTTGTGTGCACATGTGGTTTAGAACCACCTCATCATATCAGCCCCACTCTGGCTTTAGGGAACTCAACTCATCACCTGGCACGGAGGCTAACAAAGGATCACTGGGTGCAGTGGGCCCAGACCAACAGAATTGGGATCCCCTGGGAGAGTTGAGAATGACTTCAAGAGCTATTTTAGAGGCACAACAGAGTGGGTTTGAGGAATAAGGATGATAGAGGAGTTGAATGATGATGTAAAGGTTTTCTGGCTTGGCTAGTTAGGTGATTGTGACCTCCCAACCAAGACAGGGAGTATAAGAGAATGAGAAGGTTTGAGAGAAAAGATTAGAATTATTTTGACCATTTTGGGGTTGAGATTTCTGTGGGTGGTGACATATGATAGCAGGTTTACTGGGCCTAGGCCCCATCAATAGGCAGTCACAGACCTATGGGCTCTTAAGTATAGAAGGGGCACTAGAGGCACGGGTCTGGACAAGCTCACCTGGGAACCAAGGCAGACGCAGGACAAGAAGAACAAAATATGGGAAATGATAGCATTTAAGGAATGGCTAGAAGAAGATAATTCAGCAAATGACACAGAAAAAAAAATGGCCAGAGAAGTTAGAACAGAAACAGATGGCTGTGGTGTAATGTAAGCTCTGAGAGGACAGGGCCATATCTCGGCTTACTTCGTATCCTCGGTTCCTGGCCCAGGGCCTACCATGCTGATAAAATGTGAGCTCAGCATCAATAAAAATGTGCTGAGTCCCAGTTTATGAGTTTACAGAAGGAAATGGTGGTCAACTCTAGCTAAAGCTACAGAGTGGTAAGGTAAGAATGGGAATGTTTGGTGGCTGAGAGGTCTCTGGTGATGATGAGAGCAGTTGCAGGGAAGAGTGTTGCTTAATAAGCCATGTATGACAGTTAAAGCACCCCACCCTGGGCATGGTTGGGATACATGGGGGTGTGTGCAGGTGTGTGGGCAAGGGCACCTGCATATGTATGTAAATGCATTCATGGGGCACTACTGGAGGGCCATGGTATCCCAGCGGCTGCTGGGTTGTCCTTGTTTCCTCCTCAGAACTGTTTCGCACTTGGGTATTTTTAAAAGTTCACTCACATCTGTGTTCCACCAATTCAGTAACTGCAGCACACGAAAATGAAGTAAAAGATGTGGAGCTAGGGCAAAACTTTTCATAGCAGATGATGATTTTCAAAGGTACAAATGCATGGTCCTTAGGGTTGCATGGGACACAGGATTGCACATCAGGGATACGAAGGTTTGGAATGAAAGAAAGCAAAAGATGTTGTGGCCAACATTTCCAACTGCTGGTTGCTCCAGCACCTGTGCCTAGGCAGTGAGGTGGCCTGCCACCGGAAGATGCAGTCACGTGTCCATGCCCCCAGGCACTGCTCCTTCATCCTCTCCTGCATCCCCACCCTCCTTGGGCTTCCAGCCCAGATGGGTGCCCCTGGAGCACCTGGCTTTACCTGATGAGGAGGAGCCTGTCCTTTTCAGATGGATGGTCATCCAGCCACTGAGAGAAGCGTGCGTGGGACCACTCTGCCCTCTGTAGGGTTGAAACACAATGAGAGAGAGTGCATACGCGTTCTTTAGTAAATGGCAGCAAGTGCTGGTTCGAAAAGCACTCTCAAATATTCCCAAGGTGAAACTGCCCCAAAACCTGTCCAAGGGAAGTGGGAAGGGGGCACAGGCCTTGGTGCACCTTCCTGACTACCAAGGAGCCTTCTAGATTTGCCAATTGACAGTGGGTCAGCAAAGAAAATGGGGCTGACATCAAAAATTCTTTATGAACACAAATTACTTGTGTCATTATTAAAGGTAAATTCTGGATGCATCAGGTAATTTTTTGCACTGCTGAGAAAGAAGACACTGAGCAGTGGGAGTTTTCCTTTTCTATTATCTATTCACTGTCAAAGATAGACATCAGCAACTAAACAAAGCAGCAGCGGGCCAGGAATCATTCAGTGAGTAGGGACTCAGGATTCACAAAGGTAATGGGAAGTCACAAAAGGGTTCTGGCTTGACTTTATTTGTTACCTGGAAAGGAGATTTCAGCTCAGCGGGTGCTCTCGTGAACAAAAACTGAATAATGATGCTGAACGGAATCATATCCCCCAACGCAGGACTATTGGCTACATGTTCACTTGCCTGGAAGAGCAGAGGTCTAGACGAGAAAAACAGAAGTTATTTCACACTGTTCAATACTGAAATAGGTGATTTGGTGGGAGAATCATTCTTCTTGTAGAATAGCATTTTTCCTAGACTGGCTACTGAAGGAGCCCTCCACTGCTTAACCACCCTATGCAGCCTTGAGACGCCCACACGCCTCCACCCCCACATGCCCACATGCTCACAGGCTGATCTACCCTTCAGCTCCCATTTGACCCCCAGTTCATTGGTCTATGAGTCTGACATCCACTGGACTCAGCAAATGCTCCTTATAAAGTTCATCTAATTACTAGGCTAAAAGCAAAGAATAAAAGTAAAGCCTTCAAGTAGTTGTTATTAACAGATTCTTATCTTCATCAATCCTTTCAGCTTTTATTTAAAATAGAATCCTTCTTTGGACCATAATCAAATGTGGGTATACTCAAACATTTTCTACACAACTTTTCAAAAAGGCACATATGTCTTTGTATATACAAAGTTATTACTTTGCTGAACATTCCATCAAAAATTTATGCTTGCTCCCTTATACTATATTACATGTCTGGGTTTCACTGTCCACATTTTATAGAAGGAGCATGCAGGCAAATCCATTCCACTACCAATTATATATCACCTTGTGCAAAAGGCTGGCAAGAATTATTTGAACGGTTACTGGCTTTCAGCTCTTATGGATGAGAGCTGATTAGAAGTGGAGCTGTGGACATTGAATCCCAAGTGGTAAGATGGCAGCAACATCTCTTGACAGATCAGATAATGATTCTGAACCATGTAAAACAGCACTGTATCCTGGGGTCTTTCTTCACCCCAACTTAATTACTCTAATTATGAATGAAGGCCTGTACAAAATAGAGAAGCAAACTTCTTCCCTACACTAATGGTAAGGTCAAGAGTCAAGAATGTTCTCCATAGATAGCTGGTTCTCATTAGATACAGAATTATTATTAGTAAAGATGGCTTTATATTAACTATTCTACAAGTAAAAATCTATCTCTATCAAATAACATTATGTTGTAATATATTTTCCTTAGCTACTGGGGAAGCATTTCAGTCATTTATGTTGTCTATCACCAGAAAGCCATAAAGCTCCAAACCAGACATTCCATGAGAAGACGACTAAGGTCTTATGGCCACAGTGAAAACGTGATGTACCTGCCTTGAAAATCTGCAAGGCCCAAATAATTTCACAGTGTTCAATGCTGCAGAGCTTTAGGCAATCATTCAAGTATCTAAACAAATATGAAAACTTTGCTGAGAATATTTCAGATTTGTTTGTAGGCATCTCTGTAAGTCCTCTGTGTGGATGACATTGTGTTCATCTAGGTAAAAGCTCCTAGTTTTAACATAATTCTCATCATCAACAGTAGCAAGAGCTAACAAATATAGCACCTACAGTGTGTCAGACACAGTTTAAAGCTTTATAGAGGGTGAAGTTAGCAAGATGGTAGAATAGGAACTTCCTGGCTTCATTGCCCACCCACAGAAAATCCAACTAACAATTATCCACAGCCAAGAACATCTTTGTGAAGACCCTAAAACTTGCGAATGAGACTGAAACACCTACACAGAACACAGAACCATATAAAAACTGCAATAGAAGAGTAAGAGGCATGGTTTCACCTTGACCATATCACTCCTCCCACTCCTCCAAGTCAGCACAGAGCCATAGGGGGGATTCTGCTAAGCCCACGTTTTCTACAGAGGAAAAGAGAACTGAAAGCAGAGATCTAGCTTCCCTAGCATTCTGAGGTGCTTTAGAAGGAAGCCCATGACTGTCTTGCCTCAAAGGGAATACTGCAGTAACAGCAGGGCAAGATCCCCTGCTGTCAAACAAATCAAGAAGGTGGAGTTTGCAGTGACTGGTGTGCAGATCTGGGTGGTAGCTCTGTGTTCCTGCCAGCAGTGGCACCTGATCAGAGAGATCAGCTAATGGTCTACCCTACCTGCAGAGCTGAGTCGGCTGCTCCCAGAAGCTGAACAAGAAGTTCAATCTGGCTTGAGTCCCTAGAAAACGAGCCTCTATGCCCAGCCTCAGAGCCCACCCCAAGGCCCTACCCAGGAAAAGAGATGCCCACCACAGTGCATTTTTTGCAGAGAACAGGGGCTAGACTTGCCCAAACCCTGAAGTCCAAACAGCAGCGCCAAACAGTGGCTCCACCCAGTGTCAGAGCCCATCCCATGGTCCAGCCCAGGCAAGGACTATGGAGCATAACCTCTGGACCTGTCTAGAACAGTGATCCATCTAAACCTAGAGCCCAGCCTGCCGACCTGCCCAACTGCATAACCCAAATAGCAATACTCCCCAACAGGGAAATACACTTTGTGACCCTGCCAGATATCAGAAGCCATCACAGTTCCCAGCCAGCAGCTCCGCCTGATTGCAGAGGCCAGCCAGTAGTCTTGCTGGAAGGTGAAGCTCAGCCAGCAGCCGCATCCAAACTCAGAGCAAAGTCAGAGACCCAGCCAACTAGTGAAACTGACAGCAAGCTCTGCCTCCCTGGGGTTGATATCAGCTGGCTCATCCAGAATCACAGGCTAAAATAAATAACGAAGTTAAATCTATGCTAAAGAACACCTCTAAAGGACAGAAGAGGTGGCTGTCTCCTCAAATGCACAGACATCAATACAAGGACATGAAGATTATGAAGACTTAGGGGAATAATGATACCACCAAAAGAAATTAATAAAGCTCTAATAATGGACCCTAAAGAGATGGACATCTATGGAATGACTAACAAAAAATACACAACAATCCTCTTAAGGAAGTTCAGCAAACTACAAGAATATAAAAATAACAAGTTAAATGCAATCTGGAACACAATATATGAACAAAATGAGAAATCTGACAGAAAAACAGAAACTATAACAAAAACCAAATAGAAATCCTGGAAATGGAGACAACAACAACTGAACTGAAAAATTAAATAGCAAGTTTTTTAAATTTTCTTTTATTATTATTATACTTTTAAGTTTTAGGGTACATGTGCACAATGTGCAGGTTTGTTACATATGTATACATGTGCCATGTTGGTGTGCTGCACCCATTAACTCGTCATTTAGCATTAGGTATATCTCCTAATGCTGTCCCTCCCCACTCCCCCCACCCCACAATAGTCCCCGGAGTGTGATGTTCCCCTTCCTGTGTCCATGTGTTCTCATTGTTCAATTCCCACCTATGAGTGAGAACATGCAGTGTTCGGTTTTTTGTCCTTGAGATAGTTTACTGAGAATGATGTTTTCCAGTTTCATCCATGTCCCTACAAAGGACATGAACTCATCATTTTTTATGGCTGCATGGTATTCCATGGTGTATATGTGCCACATTTTCTTAATCCAGTCTATCGTTGTTGGACATTTGGGTTGGTTCCAACTCTTTGCTATTGTGAATAGTGCCACAATAAACATACGTGTGCATGTGTCTTTATAGCAGCATGACTTATAGTCCTTTGGGTATATACCCAGTAATGGGATGGCTGGGTCAAATGGTATTTCTAGTTCTAGATCCCTGAAGAATCGCCACACTGACTTCCACAATGGTTGAACTAGTTTACAGTTCCACCAACAGTGTAAAAGTGTTCCTATTTCTCCACATCCTCTCCAGCACCTGTTGTTTCCTGACTTTTAATGATTGCCATTCTAACTGGTGTAAGATGGTATCTCATTGTGGTTTTGATTTGCATTTCTCTGATGGCCAGTGATGATAAGCATTTTTTCATGTGTTTTTTGGCTGCATAAATGTCTTCTTTTGAGAAGTGTCTGTTCACGTCCTTCGCCCACTTTTTGATGGGGTTGTTTGTTTTTTTCTTGTAAATTTGTTTGAGTTCATTGTAGATTCTGGATATTAGCCCTTTGTCAGATGATTAGGTTGCAAAAATTTTCTCCCATCTTGTAGGTTGCCTGTTCACTCTGCTGGTAGTTTCTTTTGCTGTGCAGAAGCTCTTTAGTTTAATTAGATCCCATTTGTCAATTTTGGCTTTTGTTGCCATTGCTTTTGGTGTTTTAGACATGAAGTCCTCGCCCATGCCTATGTCCTGAATGGTAATGCCTAGGTTTTCTTCTAGGGTTTTTATGGTTTTAGGTCTAACATGTAAGTCTTTAATCCATCTTTTATTTTTTTATTTTTTTATTTTTATTTTTATTTTTTTTGAGACAGAGTCTCGCTCTGTTGCCCAGGCTGGAGTGCAGTGGCGCAATCTCGGCTCACTGCAAGCTCCGCCTCCCAGGTTCACGCCATCCTCCTGCCTCAGCCTCTCCGAGTAGCTGGGACTACAGTCGCCCGCCACAATGCCCGGCTAATTTTTTTGTATTTTTAGTAGAGATGGGGTTTCACCGTGGTCTCGACCTCCCGACCTCGTGATCCACCCGCCTCGGCCTCCCAAAGTGCTGGGATTACAAGTGTGAGCCACCACGCCTGGCCTAATCCATCTTTTTAGCTGTAGACTTGTACTAAAAATTCAACCCAAAGAGGAGTTCACCAAGACTCATAACAAACTGTCAAAAATAAAGGACAAAAAAATTGAGAGCAGCAAGAAGAAACTTGTCACATACAAAGAACTTGCAATATGGCTACTAGAGGATTCTCAGCAAACACCCTGCTGGGGCAGCATAAAATGAGATGATATATTTAAAGTGCTGCTAACCAAAAAAGCTATCCTTCAGAAATGAGAAAGAAATAAAAACTTTCCCAAGCAAAAGCTAATGGAGTTCATCAGCAGTAGGCCTGCCTATTGAAATTGCTAAATGGAGTTCTCTAAGCTGATATAAAAGGCTGCTAATTAATAAAATATATGAAAACACAAAAATCAATGCTATAAATAATATAGAGTCATACTCAGAAAAACCTAGAACTGTAATAGTGGTCTGTAAAATAATTTTATATCTAATATGAAGTTAAAAATTATTAAAATTATAGCTCAAGGCCAGGCGCAGTGACTTATGCCTGTAATCCCAGTACTTTGGAAGGCTGAGGTGGGCGGACCACTTGGGGCCAGAAGTTCCAGACCAGCCTGGTCAATATGGCAAAACCCTGTCTTTACCAAAAATACAAAAATTAGCCAGGCATGGTGGTGTACACCTGTGGTCCCAGCTACTTAGGAGGCTGAATCACAAGAATTGCTTGAACTGGGAGGTGGTGATTGTAGTGAGCCAAGATTGCACCACTGCACCCCAGCCTGGGTGATGGAGCGAGACTCTGGCTCAAAAAAAAAAAAAAGAAAAAAAAGTATAGCCCAAATTAGGGATACAAATTACAAAATGATGTATATTTTGACATCAAAATATTAAAATGTGTAAGGAAGGGGAATAAAAATGTAGAGTTGTTGTAAGTTATCACAATTCAGTGTTATCAGCTTGAAATATCCTGTTATTAGTATATGGTTTTTGGAAGCCTCATGGTAAGTACAAAACAACAATCTAGAGTAGAGACACAAAACATACATAGAATTCAAAGCATATCACTACAGAAAACAATCAGACCACAAAGGAGGACAGCAAGAGAGGAACAAGGAAACAAAGCATCCACAAAACAATCAGAGAACAAACTACAAACTAGTATTATTGAGTCCTTACCTATCAATAATTATTTTGATTTTAAGAGCAATAAAATCTCCAGTAAAAGAAAAAATGGCTGAATGTATAAAAAATAAGACCCAGCTGGCCGGGTGTGGTGGCTCATGCCTGTAATCCCAGCACTTTGGGAGGCCGTGGTGGGCAGATCACAAGGTCAGGAGATTGAGACCATCCTGTGAATGGTGAAACCCCATCTATACTAAAAATACAAAAAATTAGCTGGGTGTGGTGGCAGGCGCCTGTAGTCCCAGCTACTCGGGAGGCTGAGGCAGGAGAATGGCGTGAACCCAGGTGGCAGAGTTTGCAGTGAGCCAAGATTGTACCACAGCACTTACAGCCTGGGCGACACAGTGAGACTCCATCTCAAAAACAAAAAACAAAAAACAAAAGAAACAAAAAAAGACTCAGATATGTGCTGCCTACAAGACAGTCAAATCACTTCTTTTTTTTCTTTTTTTTTTTTTTTTGAGACGGAGTCTCGCTTTGTAGCCCAGGCTGGAATGCAGTGGTGCTATCTCAGCTCACTGCAAGCTCTGCCTCCTGGGTTCACGCCATTCTCCTGCCTCAGCCTCCAGAGTAGCTGGGACTATAGGCGCCTGCCACCACGCCCAGCTAATTTTTTGTATTTTTAGTAGAGACAAGGTTTCACTGTGTTAGCCAG
The DNA here is from genome assembly GCF_006542625.1 of Nomascus leucogenys. Classification (NCBI taxonomy): domain Eukaryota; kingdom Metazoa; phylum Chordata; class Mammalia; order Primates; family Hylobatidae; genus Nomascus; species Nomascus leucogenys. The sequence continues at coordinate 56,304,745 of NC_044393.1, forward strand.
GATGGTCTCCATCTCCTGACCTTGTGATCCGCCCGCCTCGGCCTCCCAAAGTGCTGGGATTACAGGCGTGAGCCACTGTGCCTGGCCCGAGACTCAACTCATTTCTAAGGACACAAAGAACAAAAGTGAAAGTATGAAGAAAGATATTCCATGCAAATGGAAACTGAGAGAGGCAGGGCTAGCTATCCCTTTATCAGACAAAACAGACTTAAGCTCAAAACAATAAAAAAAGGCAAAGAAAGCCATCATGATAAAGGTGTCAATTCATCAAGAGGATATAACAACTGTAAATATATCTGTACCCAACATCAGAGCACCTAAATATGTAAAGCAAATATTAAATAATTTAAAGAGAGAAATAACTTACAATGCAGTAATTGTAGGGGACTTCAATACCTCACTTTCAACAATGGCAGATCATCCAGATAGAAAGTTAATAAGGAAACAATGAACTTGAACTACATTTTAGACCAAATGGACCCAACAGACATATACAGCATATTCTATCCAACAGCAAGGGAATCGACGTCTTCTCAAGTGCACACGTATCTTGCTTCAGGATATGTCATATGTTAGGTCGCAAACCAAGTTTGAACAAATCTGGGAGAAATGAAATCATATCAAGTATCTTTTCTAATCAGAATGGTACGAAACTAGACATCAGTAATAGGAAAAATCATGGAAATGCCACAAATATGTGGAAATTAAACAACATGCTCCTCAACAACCAATGAGTCAAAGGAGAAAACAAAAGAGAAATCAAAAAACATCTTGGAACAAATGAAAATGGAAATGCAATATACCGAAACGTATGGGATATAGCAAAAGCAGTTCTAAGAAGGAAATTTATAGCAACAAATACTTAAATAAAAATAAACATCTCAAATAAACAACCTAATGGTACACCTCAAGAAACTACAAAAGAAGAACAAATTTAAGCCCAAAGTTAGCAGAAGGAAAACAATTCAAAGATCAGAGCAGAAATACAGACTAGAGAACCAGGGGAAAAAAATCAACAAAACAAAGAGTTTTTTGAACAGTTAAACAAAATTGACAAACCCTTAACTAGACTAAAAAAGAAAAAGAGAAGACTTAAATCAAATTGGAAATGAAAGAGAAGATATTACAACTGCTACCACTGAAATACAAAGGATAATGAGCGATTACTATGAAAAATTATATGGCCACAAATTCAGTAAACTAGAAAAAAATGGATAAAATTCCTAGACACATACAATCTACTAACACTGAATCAAGAAGGAACAGAAAACAGAAATAGAAGAAACAGAAAATCTGAGCAGACCAATAATGACTAAAGAGATTGGATCCATAATAAAAAGTCTCCAATCAAAGAAAAGCCCAGGACCTGATGGCTCCGCAGGTGAATTCTATAAAAGGTTTAAAGAAGAGCTAATACTAATCCTTCTCACACTCGCCCACAAAAATCAAAAAGGAAGGAATACTTCCAAGCTACTTTTAGGAGGCCCTGATACTAAAGCCACAAAACGACATAAAAGAAACTTACAGGACAATATCCTTGATGAACATAGATATGAAGATACAAAATCCTCAACAAACTACTAACAAACCCAATTATATGGCACATTAAGAGAATTATTCACAATGATCAAATGAGATTTCTTCCTGGGAGAAATGCAAGGATGTGTCTACATATATACATCAATAAATGTGATGTATCATATCAGCAGAACAAAAGACAAAAACCATATCATCATTTTATTAGATGCGGAAAAAGCATTTGACAAAATTCAACACCCTTTTATAATAAAAACTCTCAACAAATTAACGGCCACATACAATAAGCCTACAGCTAACATTATACTCAATGGTGAAAAGTTGAAAGCTTTTCCTCTAAGATCAGGAACAAGACAAAGATGTCCACTGTCAGCAAGCACTTTTATTCATTATCCTACTGGAGGTCTTTGTCAGAGCAATTAGGCAAGAGAAAGAAAGTAAAGGCACTCAAATAGAAAAGAAAGACATGAAATATTACCTGTTTGCATATGATATTATCTTACATATCCAAAACCAAAAAGATACCACCAAAAGACAGAACTAATAAAGGAATAAGGTCCCAGGATACAAAATTAAGACAAATCTAATCAATAACAATGAATGATCTGAAAAGGAAATCAAGAAAATACCTACATATAATAGCTACAAGAATGTAAAATACTTAGGAATAAATGTACTTAGGAATAAATTTAACCAAGGAAGTGAAAGATTTGTACACTAAAAACTGTAAAATATTGATGAAATAAAATGACAAAAATAAATGGAAAGCTATTTTGTGTTCACGGACTGAAAGAATTAATATTGTTAAAATGTCCATACTATCCAAACCAATCTGGAGATTCAATGCAATCCCTATGAAAATTCCAACGTCTTTTTCCCCAGAAATAGAAAACATAATCCTAAAATTCATATGGAACCATAAAAATCCCGGATTAGCTGTGGCAATCATAAGTAAAAATAACAAAACTGGAGGTATCACTACCTAATTTTAAACTATATTACAGAGCTACATAGCAATTAGAACAGCATGGTACTGCCATATAAATAGAAACACTAAGCAATAGAACAGAACATACAGCCCATAAATGAACCTACCCATTTACAGTCAATTGATTTTCAACAAAGGTGCCAAGAAAACACAACAGGAAAATGACAGCCTCTCCAATAAAGGGTGTTGGGACAACTGGATATCCACCTAAAGAAGAATAATTTGGACCCTTGAGTCATACCATATAAAAAATCAATTCAAAATGGATAAAAGTCAAGGTGTGGTCTTGAAAGGACTTGAAACTGTAAAAAAACTAGAAGAAAGAAAACATAGGGGGAACTTCCATGACACTGGTGTGGGAGGTTAACTTTTTGGATTTGATCCCAAAAGCTGAGACAATAAAAGAAAAAATAGGCAAATGGGATTATATTAAAGTAAAAAGCTTCTGCACAGCAAAAGAAATAATGAGAGTAAAAAGACAACTGATCGATTAGAAGAAAGCCATACATCTGATAAGAAGCTAACATTCAAAATCTATAAGGAACACAAAAATGGCAAGAAAACCACCCAATTTAAAAATGTGCAAAAAACCTGAATAGATGTTTCTCAAAAAAAGTCATATAAATGACCAACAGATACATGAAAAAATGCTCAACATCACTAATCATAAGGAAAATGCAAATTAAAACCACAATGAGATATCACCTCACACCTGTCAGAATGGCTATTATTTAAAAAAATGAAAGACTGTGATGAGAGTGTGGGGGAAAAGGGAACCCTTGTACACTGTTGGTGGGAATGTAAATTAATACAACCATTTTGGAAAACTGTATGGCAGTTCCTCAAAAAACTAAAAATAGAATTACAGTATGACTTAGCAATCCCACTTGAGTGCATATCCTAAAGACTTGAAATTGGCATGTTGAACAGATGGCGCACTTCTATGCTCACTGCAGCATTATTTACAATAGCCAATTATGGAATCAATCTAAGTGTCTATCAATGGATGAGTAGATAAAGAAAATATGACATATATACAAAACAGAATACTATTCAGCCTTCAAAAAGAAGGAAATCCTGTCATTCGACAACATGGATGAGCCTGGAGGACATTATGTTAAGTTAAATAAACCAGACAGAAACACGAATACCACACGGTCTCACTTATTTGTGGGATCTTAAACAATAGAACTCATAGAGGCAGAGAACAGAATGGTAGTTACCAGAGGCTAAGGGGGGGAGGAAATGGGGAGGTTTTAGTTAAACGGTACAAAGTTACAGTTAGACAGGAGGAAGATGGTTTTTGAAATCTACTGCACAACATGATGACCATAGTTGGTAGGAATGCATAATACATTTCAAAATTGCTAACAGAATAAATTTCAAATGTTCTTATCACTAAAAATGCTGTTTGAGGTGATGTTTTAGTTTGAATTAATCATCCCATATGGTACACATACAATATCACTTTGTACCCCATAAGTGTATACAATAAACAAATATATGTTAACTCATTTATTCTTCTAAAAATCCTATGAGTTAGGTACTATTACATCCCCATTTTACAGATGGGTAAACAGAGGCATAGAGAAATCCAGTAAAAGCTAGAAGTGGCAAAGCAAGGATTCAAACCCAGACAGCCTGGCTCTTAATTCTGCAATGCAGCCTCTTTTAGAATATCAACTGTAGCAACTACTCATCCTGTTTCTAGAACAGCTATGCTGATTCACATAATCAGTATATACAGAAACAAAGACCTCTAGAGAAAGTACAATTTTTTTTTTATTATTATACTTTAGGTTTTAGGGTTCATGTGCAGAATGTGCAGGTTTGTTACATATGTATACATGTGCCATGTTGTTTTGCTGCACCCATTAACTCGTCATTTAGCATTAGGTATATCTCCTAATGCTGTCCCTCCCCCCTCCCCCCACCTCACAACAGTCCCTGGAGTGTGATGTTCCCCTTCCTGTGTCCATGAGTTCTCATTGTTCAATTCCCACCTATGAGTGAGAACATGTGGTGTTTGGGTTTTTGTCCTTGCGATAGTTTACTGAGAATGATGTTTTCCAGTCTCATCCATGTCCCTACAAAGGACATGAACTCATCATTTTTTATGGCTGCATAGTATTCTATGGTGTGTATGTGCCACATTTTCTTAATCCAGTCTATTGTTGTTGGACATTTGGGTTGGTTCCAAGTCTTTGCTATTGTGAATAGTGCCGCAATAAACATACGTGTGCATGTGTCTTTATAGCAGCATCATTTATAGTCCTTTGGGTATATACCCAGTAATGGGATGGCTGGGTCAAATGGTATTTCTAGTTCTAGATCCCTGAGGAATCGCCACACTGATTTCCACAATGGATGAACTAGTTTACAGTCCACCAACAGTGTAAAAGTGTTCCTATTTCTCCACATCCTCTCCAGCACCTGTTGTTTCCTGACTTTTTAATGATGGCCATTCTAACTGGTGTGAGATGGTATCTCACTGTGGTTTTGATTTGCATTTCTCTGATGGCCAGTGATGATAAGCATTTTTTCATGTGTTTTTTGGCTGCATAAATGTCTTCTTTTGAGAAGTGTCTGTTCATGTCCTTCGTCCACTTTTAGATGGGGTTGTTTTTTTCTTGTAAATTTGTTTGAGTTCATTGTAGATTCTGGATATTAGCCCTTTGTCAGATGAGTAGGTTGCAAAAATTTTCTCCCATTCTGTAGGTTGCCTGTTTACTCTGATGGTAGTTTCTTTTGCTGTGCAGAAGCTCTTTAGTTTAATTAGATCCCATTTGTCAATTTTGGCTTTTGTTGCCAATGCTTTTGGTGTTTTAGACATGAAGTCCTTGCCCATGCCTATATCCTGAATGGTATTGCCTAGGTTTTCTTGTAGGATTTTAATGGTTTTAGGTCTAACATTTAAGTCTTTAATCCATCTTGAATTAATTTTTGTATAAGGTGCAAGGAAGGGATCCAGTTTCAGCTTTCTACATATGGCTAGCCAGTTTTCCCAGAACCATTTATTAAATAGGGAATCCTTTCCCCATTGCTTGTTTTTTTCAGGTTTGTCAAAGATCAGATAGTTGTAGACATGCGGCATTATTTCTGAGGGCTCTGTTCTGTTCCATTGATCTATGTCTCTGTTGTGGTACCAGTACCATGCTGTTTTGGTTACTGTAGCTTTGTAGTATAGTTTGAAGTCAGGTAGCGTGATGCCTCCAGCTTTGTTCTTTTGGCTTAGGATTGACTTGGAGATGCGGGCTCTTTTTTGGTTCCATATGAACTTTAGTTTTTTCCAATTCTGTGAAGAAAGTCATTGGTAGCTTGATGGGGATGGCATTGAATCTACAAATTACCTTGGGCAGTATGACCATTTTCACGATATTGATTCTTCCAACCCATGATCATGGAATGTTCTTCCATTTGTTTGTATCCTCTTTTATTTCACTGAGCAGTGGTTTGTAGTTCTCCTTGAAGAGGTCCTTCACATCCCTTGTAAGTTGGATTCCTAGGTATTTTATTCTCTTTGAAGCAATTGTGAATGGGAGTTCACTCATGATTTGGCTCTCTGTTTGTCTGTGATTGGTGTACAAGAATGCTTGTGATTTTTGTACATTGATTTTGTATCCTGAGACTTTGCTGAAGTTGCTAATCAGCTTAAGGAGATTTTGGGCTGAGACGATGGGGTTTTATAGATATACAGTCATGTCATCTGCAAACAGGGACAATTTGACTTCCTCTTTTCCTAATTGAATACCCTTTATTTCCTTCTCCTGCCTGATTGCCCTGTCCAGAACTTCCAGCACTATGTTGAATATGAGTGGTGAGAGAGGGCATCCCTGTCTTGTGCCAGTTTTCAAGGGGAATGCTTCCAGTTTTTGCCCATTCAGTATGATACTAGCTGTGGGTTTGTCACAGATAGCTATTATTATTTTGAGATACGTCCCATCAATACCTAATTTATTGAGTTTTTAGCATGAAGGGTTGTTGAATTTTGTCAAAGGCCTTTTCTGCATCTATTGAGATAATCATGTGGTTTTTGTCTTTGGTTCTGTTTATATGCTGGATTACATATATTGATTTGCGTATGTTCAATTTTGAACTGTCAACAACTTGTATAGAAAAACCTGTCTGAGAAAACTAATGTGTACAGGAGCACCATTTGAAGGTCATACAATTATCACCTCTCTGGGTACTCCAAATTCTATCTTTGGGTCAAAATGGACCTCTAGTCACTTAGCTACTTGAAGCATATAATCACAGTCTCTTTTGGAATTATTTTCACATGGTGTGACCTTAAGTTCCTCCGGGGTAATTGGTAGTGTTGTCTTAAAGGCCTCTGGAAACTGACTCTGGGTTGGAATGATGAACGAGGCTATGCCTCAGTTCTGCTCTCCATAGACTGGTCACTATTTGTCCCCAACAGAAAAAGCTGAAATATCTTGCAGCCCTATGGTCCCTGGATGCTGAGCAGCTGACATTCCCAGACAGCTCCCTAAACTTCAAATCCAGCCCATGATTCTAACCTGCTCATTGTGATGAGGCTGCTCTCATGTTTGAGCTATTGCAGGCAAAAAGTGTAATAAGAAGTCCCTCCATTGGGTCACAAGTTCATATTGTAGGTCTGGTGTGCCCAGGCCCTGAAAGGGGACTTTGAGGGATGCAAAGGATAGCCAGACTCATGCCTTCACTTCTTCTTTTTTTTTTTTTTTTTTGAGGCAGAGTCTAGCTTTGTCGCCCAGGCTGGAATGCAGTGGTGCAATCTCAGCTCACTGCAACCTCTGCCTCCCAGGTTCAAGCGATTCTCCTGCCTCAGCTTCCCAAGTAGCTGATGACAGGTGCCTGCCATCACGCCCAGCTAATTTTTGTATTTTTAGTAGAGACGGGGTTTCACTATGTTGGTCAGGCTGGTCTCAAATTCCTGACCTCAAGTGATCTGCCCGCCTTGGCCTCCCAAAGTGCTGGGATTACAGGCATGAGCCACTGCACCTGGCTTCATGCCCTCACTTCTGTCCTGCTGTCCCTGGTTGTCGTGTTCAGCAGTACATTGGTCCTGTGAGTTTTCCCTTTCTTCATTAGAGCCCATTCTTTGCTCATGCCATGTGACAGAGTAGGGTTCATCTTGAACCCTAGTTTACGATGTGAGAAGACCCCGGGGATGGGGGTGGGGTTCAGTCCTATATGACAGTCCTTGATTGTTAACGAAAAGCAGCCATATGGAATCCTATACTACCTCCACAACAGGAAGGTGATCAAGAATTTTGGTCCTCCCATCTCTTAGTACTTCCTGTATGAAGCTCTCTATATAAAAATCCTTATAAGTACTTTAGAATTAAGTGCCAAGAAATGCTTAACTTTCTCAGCCAGGTGTGGTAGCTCACACCTGTAATCCCAGCACTTTGGGAGGTCGATGTGGGCAGATCATGAGGTCAGGAGATTGAGACCATCCTGGCTAACACGGTGAAACCCCATTTTTACTAAAAATACAAAAAATTAGCCGGGCATGGTGGCGGGCGCCTGTAGTCCCAGCCACTAGAGAGGCTGAGGCAGGAGAATGGCATGAACCTGGGAGGCAGAGCTTGCAGTGAGCCGGGATCATGCCACTGCACTCCAGCCTGGGTGACAGAGTGAGACTCCGTCTCAAAAAAAAAAAAAAAAAAAAAAAAAGATGCTTAACTTTCTCTTAGGAATTGATACATTTTCTTCCTTCTGATAATGAGAATGAGATAGCTGATTCTGTTTCTCTCTTATCTTTGGCTTCATGAAGTTTAAAGCCAAGTTTGAAACTTATCTATAGCAATCTAAGTTAGTTTTATGGTTTGAATATTTACATTTTTATTTTCCTCCAATATATTCTTGATGCAAACTGTAAATGATACAAGGAAGGAAAGAAGGGCAGAAGGGGAAGGACAAGGAGGAAGACAGACAAGGAGAGGGAAACAATCTGAACAGTACATGCGCATAACAGCATGTCTAGCAGCCCAGCCCACACAGAGGTTTCTGGCTGAGATGCCTGTCTAAGCCAGGCCTGGTAAGAACCAGCTCATTTTAAAATGGAATCTTCTGGGTAATCACCTGTCCCCCCACCTTTTTTTTTTTTTGAGATGGAGTCTCGCTCTGTCGCCCAAGCTGGAGTGCAATGGCATTATCTTGGCCCACTGCAACCTCTGCCTCCTGGATTCAAGCAATTCTCCTGCCTCAGCCTTCTGAGGTGGCTTACAGGATTACAGGGGCGCACGGCACTATGCCCAGCTAATTTTTGTATTTTTATAGAGACAGGATTTCACTATGCTTGCCAGACTGGTCTCAAACTCCTAACCTTGTGATCCGCCCACCTCGGCCTTCAAAAGTGCTGGGATTACAGGCGTGAGCCACCACGTCCAGCCTCACCTGTCCCTTTTAACAGGACTGTCAAAAAATCCATGAAAAGCAAAACTAGATTTGATTCTGTATTGTGCATCACTGTCATAATTACCTGTAAACATCAAACACAGACATTTTGTTTTGGGTGCTTGTTTTAAGAGGCTGAAAGAACACAGCTTGAGCACTCCCTTCTCCCTGATTTCAGGTGGAATTTTAAACACTAGTAAGTTAAAAAATAAATAACCATCTAAAGTGCTTTATGAAACAAAAAGAAATAAGGTGTTATAAAATGCAGATACACCAAATGCCACAATATCATTCTCAGAGGATAATATTCTAAATATAGCAGCACTTTCAAGGGTAAACTTTACAGGCAGAAGGTAGTGTTAATTTGCCAACTATTAGGTCTCATTAAAAAAAAAACTGCTTTTCTACTCAGCAAGATTCACATTTAAACGACTCATAGCTATGCAGCTGTCAGTCTTCTGACAGCTTGTTAAGGCCAATCATGAAGTAAAGTAAGATAAAAATCCTGCTGCTCCTATGTCCACATCTAACATCAGTGGTATCCTGAGACAGATATAGGCATCATTCTCTTCCATGCCACTTGCCACCACTGCATTTCGACCTCCTCTTGCTGAAGGGCCTGGGAAGGCAGCAAGACCTTATTAAGTATGTGTACTGAGGTCTGGAACCAGCACAGAAATGAAAGAGTGGGAGAAGGAACATGATTCCCTTCAGGGGGCAGGGCACAGGTGGCCATGCTCCCTGCACAGGACACAATGAGGGCCTTTGAGAGAGAAGAGAAAGTGTTGGAGGCCTGCAGAAGGTGAGCATTTTTATGGAGATTCTTTAGGGAGGCCTAGTTTGTGGCACGAGGGGCCATGTGGGTCCCAGGAGAGAATGAAGCAGGAGGTTGATTTGGGTTCAAAGTAGAGAGGTTAGAAAGGTTCCTGTCTCAGTCTAGATTGTCTATACCAACAGACCAGGTAGGAAAGGCGGCAGGGATTTGGGCAGACGTTCTTTAAGAATAAAAGCGTACATTTGGCTGAGTGTTCCTTGTGTACTGTCTGGGAGCCTGAATGTAACAGAAGACAGTGAGATGAGGCATTTCAGCAGCAGGAGGTGGCCACTAAAGTGGGGAATTTAGATTCTCTTTAAAATTTTCTGATTTTCCTGGATGATACACGTAAGCATTCAAATCCTGTTCCAGGACAATTCAGATAGAAAACAAACAGAAACTTCTGGAATAAGATGTGGGATATGGTGGTTACAAGCACAGGCTTTGGAATCAGGCAGCCTGGGTCTAAAATGTGGCTCCCAGATCCTCCCACTTTGCTGCTGTGGGTTTCAATTACCTCATGGGGATCATACCTAACTTTTAAGTGCTGTGAGGGCTAAATGAGAAAGTATCAGTAAAACACTCAGCACAGGCTTGGTATAAAATAAATAACCAAATAATAGTTGTCAGAAATAATAAAAATGATAATAAAGTAAATATTCAACTCTTCATGTTTACCTGGGTGCGCTTAGCACTGCCAAAGTTGTAGTAAAGAGCAACAAAACAACTAAGTCCAAGATGGTGGTTGCCTTCTGGCTGTAACACTGAAATCTGAAACTTAGAATTAAGAATCCAGAAACCTCAGAGAAACAGTTATTTCAAGGGATGGGTTAAGGGCCCCAGATTCACAAGTGGACAGAAACGACAGAATGCATCTGGAGGGTCTTAGTGTTAAAGGTGCTAAAAATGGAAGCTGCAGAGATGGCCTTCTTTCAGTTCTATAAACATTCAGGCACAGAGGTTTGGAATTTCAATCAACAGAGGATCATAAATACAAACTGTAGACCTAGAAAACCCTCATCACTCCTACAATTAAAAACAATTGACAGGAACACTACATTCTAGTTATTCACAGTTTTCTTCTTCCACTGCTCCTCATGCTAAAAGATCCATCAGAACACAGCCCCTATCTTCTGACAGCTTTCATTGCCCTTTCATTAAGCCTAGCTGGAAATGAGCTCCTAGCAGAGCAGACTGTGGACATCATCAGGGACAAGCTGTCCCTTCAGGAGCAAAGGTGGTGAGGCCTGCTTAAACGCAGGGTCTGTGCCCCTGAGCTGGTGAAGAGCATTTGCTCCCTTTTCTGCCCTTCGCCTCACAAAGATCTATACTGACAATGTCAAGGGTCACAGTTTTGTGGCCTCTGGCCAGGAGGAGCTGAGGTAACAACCTCACAAACACTACTTAGGGAATAATGCCATGCTGCAGAGAGGCAGACAAAGACGGGGTCTCTACAGCTCTGACACATGTGTCTTGCGTAGAAATACAAATCACCCAGGGGCAAATCACTAATGTCAAGAACTTTCAGAGGCAGCATTCTCTACTGAGTATGAAAGGATTCCTGCTGCCTGAGAAACTATAATGTAGACAGTAAAATGTAAATATATGCAAGAAGCTTGCTGGCTTACATAAATAGTCCACTAATATCACCATCAAGAACAAAGTGCCCTGTGGCAGATGGCTGCATGATGGGGGAAGGGAGCACCTCTAAGGCCTGTGTGTGTGTATGTGTGAGGGCGTGTGCATGTGTGCACACGCTGGGTGTGGTCTGGACCGGAAACTCTGGCTGGCACTGTCATCCTCCATTATGAAGGGGCCCCTGAACTGAGCCCATTGCCCTCCCCTGCAGCCACTGCCCCTAATTGGAAGTGAGGCCCTTTGTGGCTATTGCAACCTACTGGCTTTTGGCTGTTTGGTTGCCTGTTTTTCTTGTCAGCTCACACCTGCTCTTTATTGGGTAATGTTTTAGTAGATTTTTTTATTACTTTTTAGCTCCATGGTTACTTTTAAATGGGAAAAACAATGCAAGAGAGATTTAAAAATAGTATTTGACTTTTCTGACTATAAAAATAAAATAAGGCAGAAAATTTTAAAAAAAAAAAAACCCCGAAAAGAAAAACCCCAAGTGACAATCTTACTCAAAGATATTTTCATGTTTTTCCTTTTTGTCTTTTATTCTCCATTCAAACAAACACTTTTATTCATTTATTTTATATTTTGGGACAGGGTCTCACTCTGTCACCCAGGCTGGAGTGCAATGACCCAATCACAGCTCACTGCAGCCTTGACCTCCCTGAGCTCCCACCTTAGCCTACCGAGTAGCTGGGACCACAGATGTGCACCACCACACTCGGCTAATTTTTCTATCTTTTGTAAAGACAGAGTTTCGCCATGTTGCTGAGGCTAGCAAATGCTATTAATTTAAAAATAGTAGAGGTCGGCTGGGCGTGGTGGCTCTTGCCTGTAATCCCAACACTTTGGGAGGACGAGGCAGGCGGATCACCTGAGGTCAGGAGTTTGAGACCAGCCTGGCCAACGTGGTGAAACCCCGTCTCTACTAAAAATACAAAAATTTGCCGGGCATGGTGGCAGCGGCCTGTAATCCCAGCTATTCGGGAGGCTGATGCAGGAGAATCGCTTGAATCCGGGAAGTAGAGGTTGCAGTGAACCAAGATCACGCCATTGCACTCCAACCTGGGGGACAAAAGCGAGACATCATCTCAAAAAAATAAAAAAAATAAATAAAAAATAGTAGAGGTCATACCATATACTGCTTAGTTGCCTGTTTTATTTAGTGATGCACTATGGAGTATTTTTCATTTTACCAGATATTAACTAATAATATTACTGTTAATGTCTGCATATATTTGATCCTATGAATTTAGCATATTTTATTCAGGCAATCTCCGACTGACTACCATTCAACTGGTTTTGGTTTGATTGAGAGTCTTTGGTGAGGAGACCCATGAACAAGTGCCAAGGTCTAACTTGGATGATGCCTATTCTTTGTCACAGCCCACAGCACAGATGGAAGAAGTGCACATATTAGTAAGAGTAAGCTCTTCACTGCAACTGCTCAGGACTCATTTTGAAGAAGAGACAGATCTCTAACAAGATTTTGTAGGTAGGTAAAACAGAGGGCCTGGCCGGGTGCGGTGGCTCACGCTTGTAATCCCAGCACTTTGGGAGGCCGAGGTGGGCGGATCACGAGGTCAGGAGATCGAGACCACGATGAAACCCCGTCTCTACTAAAAATACAAAAACTTAGCCGGGCGTGGTGGTGGGCGCCTGTAGTCCCAGCTACTCGGAGAGGCTGAGGCAGGAGAATGGCGTGAGCCCGGGAGGCGGAGCTTGCAGTGAGCCGAGATTGCGCCACTACACTCCAGCCTGGGCGACAGAGCGAGACTCCGTCTCAAAAAAAAAAAAAAAAAAAAAACAAAACAAAACAGAGGGCCTATAATTAGGTTATTAGGATAAAGATGGCTCTGTACCGATTAACTCCTCTCTAGGAAGGAATCTGTTAGGACCCGCCACATGGGTAAGCTTTCTGAAGTCAATTCTCTTCACGTGACAACTGCAAAGAAGCCGGCGGGGCCAGGGCTTTCCCAACAATGGTGCAGGGCAGAGGCCGCAGCACATGCTCACATCTCTCTTCTTCTCATCTGATAGGACTCAAAACATTCTTCGTAGACCAGGGCTGGATTTGAACCCCTTAATATATTATACTTCTATTTTATTTCTTGATCCAGTTAATCCTAATCCTAAACTTTTTATAAAATAGTTGTATCAGTCCCATCAAACAACTGAGAAAGTACTAGGATTAATTCAGTAGATTTCTGTAGATTCAATATAACTATAGAAGTATACTGGTATATATAAAAATATCTCTGTTGGAATTTTTCAATTAACTCAAGTTATGAAGGATACTCCATAGGCAAGAAACAATTATTCTTATGCGCCTGAGGCCTTAGGAGCTAAGGGGTCATCTGCAGGAGGAAGCTCAGAGATACCAGAATCCCAAGAGAAAAGGGCATAAATCTTCACAGTTTGTGGAAAGGAAAAAACTTGGCTCCCTGTCACTAGAGCAACGAAAGTTCAAGAGTTAAGGGCCTCGTGAGAAATCTGAGAAACTGCTGGATGCAGGTCATGAGTGGGTCATTAAACTAATTTAGTGGGTTAAAATAATCAAATGAAATAGAAATGTTAGAGGTTATCACATGAAGTAAGGGTAATTACTATTTCATGAACCATACATATGGGTGTCCATGTATATGTATATAGATTTGAGTGTGTTCCATGTTTGCATGCAAGTATATGCCAAATTACAATAGAAAGTATCTTTTACTGTGGGTCATGGTCAAAAGTTTGAAAACTGTTACGCCATAAGAAGCTAGATATAAAAAAAAAGTAGAACTATTAAAATTATACATTGATCAATTGATTCTTGATTCTATAAATAGGTACTAGAAGGTGTCACCCAAACTTTAAATGTTCCTTTAGAGATTCTTTTTCTCATGTGAGAATTGGAAAGGGTTGGCAGAAAATTCCCATCTTAAATGGCTTAAAATAGATGTCTTAAGTGAAACTTATCCTCAGACCTTGTATCTCCATACTGTGACACAACTTTAAGAGTGCTTACACGAAGGTCATCCTGCCTCAGCAAACAGGAAACTTAGCACTAGTTTTTTTTGGGGGGGGGGGGCGGGGTGGGCGGTGGGCGGTAAAGGGTCTCACTCTGTCACCAAGGCTGCAGTGCAGTGGCACAATCTCGACTCACTGTAACCTCCGGCTCCCGGGTTAAAGCGATTCTCCCACCTCTGCCTCCCAAGTAGCTGGGACTACAGATGTGTGCTGCCATGCCTGCCTAATTTTTGTACTTTTTGGTAGAGATGGGGTTTCACCATGTTGGCCAAGCTGAATTAGCATTATTTTATACATGCATGTGCAATAATGCAATAAACAACTAAACATGGGACTGGGGCTATAAAAAAAAAATAGCCTAGGCCAGGTGTGGTGGTTTACACCTGTCACACTTGTAATCCCAGCAGTTTGGGGGGCTGAGGTGGGCAGATAGCTTGAGCTCAGAAATTCAAGACCAGGCTGGGCAACATGGTGAAACTTCGTTTCTACAAAAAAGTATAAAAATTAGCTGGGCATGGTGGCACACACCTGTAGTCCCAGTTACTCAGGAGGCTGAGGTGGGAGGATCACTTGGGCATGGAAGGTGGAGGTTGCAGTAAGCTGAGATGGAGATCGCACCACTGCACTCTAGCCTGGGTGACAGAGTGACACCTTGTCTCAAAAAAAAAAAAAAAAAAAAAAAGGCAAATCTTCCTATAGCAATGCTAACTCAGCTTTTCTCATACCTTTTCCAATAAGGTATGAGATAACTAGATGGTTAATATCCTCCAGTATGTTACTTGACTCAGCCAGCCAGGGCAACATTTTATTACCCAGCTAGGATTGTTGTGTTACCATCTTACTCAGTGTAAATGACTGTATAGGGGTTTTAGTAAAGTAACTTTTATGGTACAAACAGATGACCAATGGATTGGCAACCTCAAGACCTCATCATCCTTCAACTCGCCCATGTTTAGTAGTGCAGAATTCTATAGCTTCAACAAAATACTTAAACAGTTTTAAAAAGATTTGAGCTGATTGAAAGAAGGTATCTGAAAGCATTTGTGATCTCACTTTAAGTTTTCCTAAAACTCATCTCTGTACAGATGGGCAGCGATCTTTCATTTCAGAAAAAATAAAATCCAGACTCTTGTGTTGCCATTAAAAAAAAAAAAAAGGCCTGTGCTAATTACAAACAGGCGAGGTAAAATACAAGGATCCCCACTCAATCAACAATATTGGATTCTTATATTTCTTATATTCCACCAGAAGTTCTACTACCAAAGCTTGATGACATAAGAGAGCAAAGCGATCATTTAAAGGACATATTGCTTATTGATCCTCTAGTTTCCAGTACTGAGATGGTTTTTAGAAAGCTGCATACCTGTACTGTTATCTTATCCTTATTGAGAAATCTTCAACCATTATGCTCTTGGATATTATGGACAGTTTATATAAAGGCCTCCCATCTGGTATGCTGTAGTCACAAAATACTATGTTGATCCCCTCAGCCCTCAGGGTTGGCCACCTTTTTAAATGAAAATATCTTCTTCGGCCAGGCACAGTGGCTCACTCCTGTAATCCCAGCACTTTGGGAGGCCGAGGCAGGCAGATCATGAGGAGGGGAGATCGAGACCATCCTGGCCAACATGGTGAAACCCCGTCTATACTAAAAATACAAAAATTAGCTGAGTGTGGCGGCGTGTTCCTGTAATCCCAGCTACTCAGGAGGCAGAGACAGGAGAATCGCTTGAACCCGGGAGGTGGAGTTTGCAGTGAGCCGAGATTGTGCCACTGCACTCCAGCCTGGTGACAGAGCAAGACTCCATCTCAAAAAAACAGAAGAAAAGAAAATATCTTCTTCTATTTGTGCTATGATGTAAAAAACTTATAAAGTTCTGGTTTACTAAATAAACAGCCATATGAATAACATCTCCTTATCTTCTAAAAATCAGCTAGTAAAGACCCCAGTCATTACTCAATGTTATTCAATGTTCCTTAAAATCTGAGCTGAAAAAAATCTAAGTGTTCAGCACTGACAAGGACTTTTCTCTCTATTATACTGGTATTCTGTTAGATCGTGAATATGAATCAACTCTTGTGTTTCTTTGTTTTATTATTATTATTATTATTTTATTATTATTATTATTATTTTTATTATTATACTTTAGGTTTTAGGGTACATGTGCACAATGTGCAGGTTTGTTACATATGTATCCATGTGCCATGTTGGTTTGCTGCACCCATTAACTCGTCATTTAGCATTAGGTATATCTCCTAATGCTGTCTCTCCCCCCTCCCCCAACCCCACAACACTCCCCAGAGTGTGATGTTCCCCTTCCTGTGTCCATGAGTTCTCATTGTTCAATTCCCACCTATGAGTGAGAACATGCGGTGTTTGGTTTTTTGTCCTTGCGATAGTTTACTGAGAATGATGGTTTCCAGTTTCATCCATGTCCCTACAAAGGACATGAACTCATCATTTTTTATGGCTGCATAGTATTCCATGGTGTATATGTGCCACATTTTCTTAATCCAGTCTATCGTTGTTGGACATTTGGGTTGGTTCCAACTCTTTGCTATTGTGAATAGTGCCGCAATAAACATACGTGTGCATGTGTCTTTATTGCAGCATGATTTATAGTCCTTTGGGTATATACCCAGTAACGGGATGGCTGGGTCAAATGGTATTTCTAGTTCTAGATCCCTGAGGAATTGCCACACTGACTTCCACAATGGTTGAACTAGTTTCCAGTCCCACCAACAGTGTAAAAGTGTTCCTATTTCTCCACATCCTCTCCAGCACCTGTTGTTTCCTGACTTTTTAATGATGGCCATTCTAACTGGTGTGAGATGGTATCTCACTGTGGTTTTGATTTGCATTTCTCTGATGGCCAGTGATGATGAGCATTTTTTCATGTGTTTTTTGGCTGCATAAATGTCTTCTTTTGAGAAGTGTCTGTTCATGTCCTTCGCCCACTTTTTGATGGGGTTGTTTGTTTTTTTCTTGTAAATTTGTTTGAGTTCATTGTAGATTCTGGATATTCATGCTACCTGACTTCAAACTATACTACAAGGCTACAGTAACCAAAACAGCATGGTACTGGTACCACAACAGAGACATAGATCAATGGAACAGAACAGAGCCCTCAGAAATGATGCCACATATCTACAACTATCTGATCTTTGACAAACCTGACAAAAACAAGAAATGGGGAAAGGATTCCCTATTTAATAAATGGTGCTGGGAAAACTGACTAGCCATATGTAGAAAGCTGAAAACTGGATCCCTTCCTTACACCTTATACAAAAATTAATTTAAGATGGATTAAAGACTTAAATGTTAGACCTAAAACCATTAAAATCCTACAAGAAAACCTAGGCAATACCATTCAGGACATAGGCGTGGGCAAGGACTTCATGTCTAAAACACCAAAAGCAATGGCAACAAAAGCCAAAATTGACAAATGGGATCTAATTAAACTAAAGAGCTTCTGCACAGCAAAAGAAACTACCATCAGAGTGAACAGGCAACCTACAGAATGGGAGAAAATTTTTGCAACCTACTCTTGTGTTTCTTTGTAAAGTGATTTCTCCGCTCAATACTAAATTTTGTGCTCAACTGCATTAGGCTAATTTACCTATTAACATTTATATTCATTCTCTGCATTTCATCATTGAACTAGATTCTTCTGCTTTTTTTTTTTTTTTGAGATGGAGTCTCACTCTGTCGCCAGGCTGGGGTGCACTGGCGTGATCTCGGCTCACTGCAACCTCTGACTCTCTGGTTCAAGCGATTCTCCTGCCTCAGCCTCCCCAGTAGCTGGAACTACAGGTGCGCACCACCATGCTCAGCTAATTTTTGTATTTTTAGTGGAGACAGAGTTTCACCATGTTGGCCAGGATGGTCTTGATCTCCTGACCTCAGGTGATCCACCCGCCTCGGCCTCCCAAAGTGCTGGGATTATAGGCATGAGCCACTGTGTTCAGCCATGAACTTGATTCTTTTAATACTTCATTCAATAGTTTTATCATATCCATAACTTGGAATGTAACTTATGACCTGTTAGAAGTAGATTGGGTTAAAAATGATAAATGAACAAATGAACATTTCAGAAAAACATGTCTATATAATTATGAATTGCCTAGTAAGGCAATTCCCATTTCTGTAAGAATGGGAAGCTAAAAATAAAAAAAAAATTCTCCCTAAGAAAAGCATAATTTACCAGCTTAATCTTGTGAACTGTGACTAAGAAAATACACATACCCTCTAATTTATTAGTCACTGCATAAGTATCTATATGGGTTTCTGATTTGAATACTTTCTAAGATGAATCATGAAATTGCCATTGTTGTAGATAAAAAATGGTTGAAAATTGGCAATTTTATGAAGTTCAACCTGTACAGAAAGGATTTATTTGCCTGGAGGATATGAATGTATGAACAAAGAATTCGGTCTTACCTGAATGATCTCAGCATCCGATAGGACTTTCCTAAATCAGATACTCGTCTACAGAATGGACCCACAGCCAACTCCATCTGAAATATTAAAAGATACTCCATTGTTTTAATGTTGGAATCACTGGGGGAATTTGGGAAAGACTGGATCACAGAAAGTTGTAGCTTGCAGTAAACTTAATTTTATCTGGACCGTAAGGCAAGTTGTGAAGGCCAACTAAATTTATTAAAAGACAAGCACTTACATAATTTTTGCACTTATTTACTAAGAGGGCCCAAGATGAGACAATGCCTTCATGAAAATAAAAAAAAACATTTTTTGTTATATAAAAGGAAAAAGTTTACATTATTTATCCATTGAAAAATAAGGAAAAGGAAAATTTTCAAGATTCAATGCCTATACTTTAGGCATTACAAGTCTTTTTACATTCAATATAAATGATGACAATTTTTATCAGTCAGTGCGGCTAAAGTAATTAAAAGGATTAACTCCGGAGCTTTTAGTAGCACACCTGTATCAGCATTCCAAATGCTGACACTAGTTACTAGTTTGTGACCCTGGACAAGTTACTTAACCTCTTGAAGTCTCAGGTCTCTCATCTATAAAATGGAGATAATAATACCTACTTAATAGAATAATGCAAATTAAAAGATAATTCCACAAAGCTTTATGTGCATAGCATATAAGAAGTGCTGTTAATTGTCAGCAATTATTAACAGTGTTTAAAAGTTTTTTCTCTTTTCAATTATTAATAAATTAATATGCTACCTAACTCAAGAATTTAGCAAATCTTGGTTTCACTTCGCTTTATTTTCCTCCTTTGACTGGAAATTCTACTTGTCATTAATTAGGTTACCTGTTCTTTTCTACCAAGTGCATATGCAAACTTTTTGCATATGTGCTACTCAAGTGATAGACTGCTTCTCCACTCTTGCTATAAATAGCACCCTGGTAAAGAATGGTTTAGAAAATGGGTGAGAATAGGCTCCTCCCTGATAGTACAGCACCTTTCTTCAAGAAGCACATATGATGTAAGGCTTCTGTCCTGCTGGCCACCCTTACAAAAAATTGCTTAAAATCTCCTTGCCATGGGTACACTATAGAGACCCAATCGATCATCCATTTGAGAAACATTTTGACTGCCTTAGTGCTAGGTACCAAGCTAGATATGAGGATAAGATGATTAGATGATTAGACTGTCTTGCCTTCACTAAATTCTCAAATTTAATGAAGAAGGGGATATTCATTTATTCAAACAATATGATTATTATCAACAAAATCAAAAGTATTTGTGTATATGTCCACACATACACATATATAAACATACATACGTACACACATAATGATTCTTATTTAGCAAAATGATAAGTGCTATGTCAAACTTATGACCTCAGTGTCAAGAGAGAGTTGGAGAAGCTTCCTTGGGATGGTCTTGAGGATGAACAGTAACCAGGTTAATTTCTCTCATAACATATTAAAGACATGGATTACATACTGTATGTCCTACAAAGAAACCTTGTATGGTTGGGAAACTATAAAATGAATAATCATAAATAAATATAAAGATGAAAATGTAAGGAAGAAAAAGGATTCTTGCCAACAATGCAAAACAGAACAGCTGTGAGCCAGTGTGCCCAACTCAAAAGATAGTAGGTGATAGGCTGTTCTTTGGAACCTGTTTCATTTATTCACTGGGTAGGAATTTCTGTTTTCTTTCCATATGTGTCACTAACTTTACACTGGGCACAAAGGAAAAATGTGATTATCATTGTATCTTTGATATAATTCCATTCAAA
The DNA here is from genome assembly GCF_006542625.1 of Nomascus leucogenys. Taxonomy (NCBI): domain Eukaryota; kingdom Metazoa; phylum Chordata; class Mammalia; order Primates; family Hylobatidae; genus Nomascus; species Nomascus leucogenys. The sequence continues at coordinate 56,325,342 of NC_044393.1, forward strand.
TACCTAACTCTATATATATAATGGTTTTTTACATACTGAAATTATATATTTTTCATGAAGTGTTTTTGTCAAATTCCCAACTACTCTAGTGGAATCACTGTCTTCAAAGACAACCTTTGCCTTAGCACTTGAGCAGGACCAAATGTTAAAACAAATAGATGGTTAGGAAAAAGTTACGATATGAGAATATATGACCTCGAATGGCTGTAAAATGTATGAGTATGCAAAAGACTTCTATGCCACAGGACAATTTCAAAATGTTTAATGTTTAAAATAAAATTTTTTATCCATAAAAGACCTCTAGGATATTGTAAATCGTTTTCTTCTTCCAGAATTCCATTAAACAATAAAGGCCATGTTTTAAAGGGCAAGAGTGTTTTGGTAAGAGGAGGTGACTCTGCCATTAGCAGTGGATACAAAAGTGGCATGTGCAACTGCTTCTCTCCAGCCCCCGTTTGGAGAGAATGAGCGGTCAGCTGCAGGCACGCTGAACTAATTACATAGCTGTTCCTTCCCTACCACAGACATTTGGTTAACCACAGGACTTCTCTGGATACTCCTAGGGCACTCCTGCCCTGACATTGTTCAGGAGAAGAAAAGGCAATAGGAATTAGAACAAAAACTAGAATTTTGATTGTCTTGTTTTCTTTTCTAAATTAATATTTTTAGGCACAAAGTGAAAAAGATATAAATGTATACTTAAAGGGCACCAGAAGACCTATAAATAGAAACTGCTAGAAGTACCACTAAATAGTTTAATACCAACTTCAACAGCCACTCTTTCCTTCAGTTAAGAAAATAAACTGAGGGGTGGAGGGGGGGAGTATGTGCTTCAGAGGACACTGCGGGCAAGATCTCAAAGAGGTTCAGAATCAGCAGAACCCCAGTGTTGTGGACAGGCTTAGTGATTTCAGAACTGCTGTGTGATCAGTGTAGGCACTGAGACCATGTGGTCACAGTGGGGAATTAATTACCTGTAGGAAACCACCTCATGCCCATGACCTAGATTCCTAAGGGGGCTGGATGTCAGGTACTTCCCTCACCATGATCCCTCCAGATGGCACCCTGCAACTACTTTCTCTTTCCTGCACTGATGCCAGTGAGGAGAAGTTAGGATTCTTAAAGAAATCCTGAAAATACGTCATTATCTGTCTTTGCAATTGGACTTTATGGCAAATAACTAGTATTCCCAAACCTGGTCTATAGGTCCCCTCTTGAGCTTTCTCTTTTTGTTATTTATGCTAGAATGGCAGGCACTTTTATCACAAGAACAGTTTTTAAACCCATGGAGTATTTGTGTATTTTTGATTTTAGTGACCTCAATGGCTTTAATTTTGAATATGAATTGATAGAACTTTCAATAATAAGGCAGTTGAAAAGCCCTCTAGTCCCCAGTTGATGCCTGTCATGAATACAAATGTTAGGGTAATGCTATTTAAATATTTTGACTGACTCCCGAAAAACACTTTCAACCAAATGTGATGCTGAAAGCTGAGGTACAACACATAATTGCAATTGTGGCAAGAAACCAAACCAAATGAAATAAAACCTTGAAATTCAAATTTTAATTTAAAAAGTGGGTGGGGGAGACCATGACATAACAGTAGAACAATATTTGCCAAAGATAATGATCACAGGTATGATTAATTATGATAGTGCTTCCGCCTGTCTTTTCTGTACCCATGACCCACAGGACTGAAGTCATCCCTAAGGTGAGTGCCAGGATGTTTTGAAAATGGGACACACTGTACAGGGGTGAACAAAGGAATCTGCTTTTCAATACCACACTACCTGCTGCAACCAAATGTCACTGCAGGGTTTAACAGTGAGTAAATGCTGTGTGTGTAAATGCTTCTTGTGTGTTTAAAAAACAGAAAATAGAGGCTTTTGAGCATAAGTTAGTAATAATGACTGATGAGTTTAATTTACCTTAAGGGAAGGGACTCAGAAAAGTTTGGCCTATTAGACAACATGTCTTAAGAAAAAAGGATGCCAAATAACATTTTGAACAATGCAGTCTTTTGGAAGGTGGAAGCTCACCCCTGCCTCTGGAAGCTATGCATTTTGAGCAGGTGTTAGCTGCAGTAGCAAGGGTTAAAGGACAATACTTTCCATCTTTCAGGACCCATAAGGGAACATATTAAAATAAAAAACAAAAACAAGCCTCTCTCCTACAGTACTCTCGTTTTGGCCATCTCCTGCTCGCCTGCCACTCTAATTGGACTTGAAGTGCTGCCTCCAGGAAAGTGACTCAGGAACCAGCTGGAGCAGAATGCAAATAAGCTGGTAGGGGAGAGAGCCCAGGGAAAGAAGATGAAACAAAAAGAAAAACAAAATTAAGGAGGAAAGGGGAAGAGAACAGAGACCATCTGAGTATACTTTACACTTTTTTTTTTTTTTAAACAAATAGGAGGTTCTAGTACATCACCAGGTTTTTAATAAGCAATCTGAAACCCCAGTAAGGGACAAATAAGACACTATTTACAAATAGTTTTCTTTAAGCGAAGTGTACCTGTAAAACAAAGTAAAATGTACGCGTGCCTAAGAATGAAGTTCATAAAATGTAAAAGGTAAAAAGAGCCATATAAATGCTAACATTTAATCTCTTTTTATGCTGTGGCTACTACAAGCATATTTTCCAAATGAAGGCTCATTTCTATGGTCTAAAGGCCCCAGGAATATTATTTGGAGATGAAAATGACTAACTGCTCCATCAGTCAATTTGCAATGAAACAGGCTCTTGAAAGTTTAGGTTTGTGTTACCTGTTCCTTTTTTGAAAGTGTATCAAGTCTGAGGGAGCACCTGACAACCAATGACTTGATACAAGCAGTCTGTCCAGGTCCTTTCCTCCATGTAGAAATAATGAAGCAAGACACACTCCCGGATACACACAAGAATAAATATTGACATTAACATTTATCTTTATAAGTGGGGAGGATCTGGCAAATTGCTATGAGGAATTCATTTCAGTAACTATTTAGACTAGTAAAGCTAATAGCTTGGAAAGGCTTAAAAACGATTTTACCCAGCTGGCTCATGCCTGTAATCCCAACACTTTGGGAGGCCAAGGTGAGTGGATCACAAGGTCAGGAGTTTGAGACCAGCTTGGCCAATATGGTTAAACCCTATCTGTACTAAAAATACAAAAATTACCCAGGCGTGGTGGTGCGTGCCTGTAGTTCCAGCTACTCGGGAGGCTGAGGCAGAGGAATCACTTAAACCCGGGAGATGGAGGTTGCAGTGAGCTGAGATCGTGCCACTGCACTCCAACCTGGGCGACAGAGCAAGACTCTGTCTCAAAAAAAAAAAAAAAAAAAAAAAAAAAGAAGATTTTACCCTTGGTATGCTATACAAAAGTAACAATCATCTTTGTTTCTGAATCTTTTAATGAAAACATGTTTGGAGTTTTTCTTCATTGCCTACTGAAAGGCTTTAAAAAATCTGTCTAAAGGACAAAGAAAACGCTTTCTATAAGAGCTGATAATGTTTTGCCATTTTAATGTCATTCTATCTCTCACACACATCAGATAGCTTGAAATGATTTCAAGGCTAGCCACAGAGAAGAACTGTACCTGATAGAGAGAGAACAAATAATCAGACTCTATGTCTACCTGGCCCACTGTGCATTTAAATGAATGGGAACACTGCCTTGGAATGGTGACATGGCAACAAGTGGTCTCTTTTCACTGTTTGAAATATGATTTCATTGCCTACATTATTGGCCAGCAAGGTTTGACCTATTGGAACAGTAAAATAGTGAGAAAATCCCATATTAAGTAAAAATGGGAAGTACTGCTTTCCTATGGAATGAGCTATTTCACCTTAACCTTGAAATATCAAAGAGAGGGATAATTATTTTGTTAAATACAAAGAAAAATATATCTGGTATAAAAGTATCTTTAAACTCGTCCTTTTTTTTTAACTATTTATGCTTAAGTGGGCTTACTTTGTGCTGCAACTCTTTAAAAACACTGATGAAAACACATTCTTTCATTTAATAGATAATATTGAGGCCAAAACATTTTTTCTTTTGGAGTAATTCATCAATGTACCTGTGCAAAATCAGCAGCAAGTCGCATTTTCCCACCTTCACCAAGAGGTCTTACGAGACTGGCATGGCGGATGAAAAGTTCAACAGCTCTTTGGGCAATAGCCTCAGTGTTGTCAAAGACAAAATCCAAGCATTCAAAGTGTTTAAAATAGTCACTCATAACTCTGGCAATGAAACCTTGTAGCTCCTTCATGTACAGAGAACAAGGAACATCAGGTTTTCCTGAGCTGGATAATGACCTGTAAAAGAAAAAGCAGCCCTTTTCAGCACCGATGCACTAAATCACACTCTTTGATTTTGTACCCCTCTCCCCACCAATGCTATTTCAATCCTTCGTAATGGTTTCCCTTAATGGTATAAAAGACATTAATTATTTTTTGGTAAGTGTTAGCAGAAAACAGTGTTTAAAAATTACATTTTAAAAAGTGGTTTAGATGCCAGGAGGATTACTGAAGGAATTTTAGAATCCATTTACCTAAAGATTATTAAGAATGAAATAGACAACCATCTGTCTTGGATGAATCATACAAGTGCTACTCTCTGGCCTCTCAAGGTCCCTCCCAGCCTCTCAACTCTCCATCCACTCACATGTTTTGCCTGGTAACTGAATGTATCAATAATGGATCCTGAAATAGCATTTTATACTTTGCAATGGCAGAAAATGCTGCTTTCCCTATACAAATTCTTGGCAAAGATCTCTCTGCTCTTGTGCTATTTAATCAGATCAGTCCAACAGAATTCTGACTGTGGAAATGGTTATGTAACAGTACACATGGTATGCAATTTTTTCCTCTAGATGATGAGGTTTGGAAAGGCTTTAATTTGGATCAACAAATGATACCAGCTGATGCTCCATGAAATACTATTTATAATTTATAAATGTTTATAACTGCTCTTTAAAGAATATATTAAAAGAATGTGAAATATTTATAGGAAAGAGATATACCAAAACTAGCTAACACCTGATATTTTCTAATAAATGAGATCACTGGCTACATCATGCCGAATCTTTTTCAAAAAGCAAGTTAAGTGTTTCCATATTCTGAGAATGACGTAGAGAAATTGCTGATGATCTATAGAAGAACAACAGATATGACTAAAATGCTTAGAGCAAGAGAATGAGTTGAACTTAATTATCTTCAAATACAGCAGTGGTTACTATAAATAGGATGCTAACCAGAGGTCCGTCACTTCCAGAAGCAGATAGAGATAGAAAAAGTAGGCCTATGTTCCCGCAGGAAGGGATTTCATACAGGCATAAGACTGTGCCAACAACAGCAAGGCTGCTGAAGGGTGTATGGTGGAACATTTCTGTTTGCAGTATCATCACATGGTGGAGAGGTGCTTGGGTACAGGGGAGCCTTAGTAAATGATGGCCATCTTCATGTGGGGTTTGGTTTTGCCAGATTCAGACAACTGCATAGCCTAGCTTTACTCTAGGTTTGTCACTCCCCAAGGCCAGGCTGCAAAAACAAACAAATAAAAGAAGCCTTCCTTTCCGAAAATGGTGCCAATCTATTTCATTTTTTAAATATTTATTTTTGATGAATTATCATAATATATAAGGGCATACACAGTAATGTTATATGTATACAGTGTGGAATGACTGAATCAAGGTCATCAGCATACTCATCACCTTAAATACTTATCATTTATTCCTCCTAACTGCAACTTCGTACCCTTTGACCAACATCTCTCTATTCCCTCCACCCCATAGCTGCTAACTGCCATTCTACTCTCTGTTTCTATGCGTTCGGTTGTTTTAGACAACAGATATGTGAGGTCATGTGGTATTTGTCTTTCTGTGTCTGGCTGACTTCACTTAGCATAATGTTCTCTAGGTTCATCTATGTTGTTGCAATTAACAGAATTCCTGTCTTTCTGAAGGCTGGATGGTATTCCATTGTGTATGTATACCACATTTTCTTTATCCATTTATCAATCTAAATGTTGGTGGACACTTAGATTGATTCCATAACTTGGCCATTGTAAGTAATGCTGCAATGAACGTGGAAGTGCGTATATCTTTTTGACATACTGATTTCAAGTTGGCTTAGGTTATGTACCCAGAAGTGGGACTGCTGGATCGTGTGGTAGTTCTGTTTTTAGTTTTTTGAGAGACGTCCTTACAGTTTTCCAAAATGGCTGCCTAATTTACATTCCAACCACAGTACACAAGGGTTCCCTTTTCTGTACATCATCTTTCACGCTCGGTATCTTTCATCTTTTGGATAAGTCAATTCTGACAGGTGTGAGGTGAAATCTCATTGTGGTTTTAATTTGCATTCCCCTGATGATTAGTGATGTTGAATGTTTTTTCACATATCTGTTGGCCATTTGTATGTCTTCTTTTGAGAAATGTCTGTTCAGGTCCTTTGCCTATGTTTAAATCAGGTTGTTTTCTTGTTATTGATTTGAGTTCCTTATATATTTTGGACGTTAATCCCCGTATCAGATGTATGGCTTGTAAGTATTTTCCCGAATCCATAGATTGTCACTCCACTCATTTTCTTTGCTGTCCAGAAGCTTTTTAGATAAATGTAATCACATTTGTCTATTTTTGCTTTGTAGTCTCGGCTCTTGGGACCAAATCCAAAAAATTATTGCTCAGATTTTCCTGTTTTCTTAAATTTGTTTTAGTTTCAGGTGTTACATTTAAGTTTTTAATCTATTTTCATTTGATTTTCACATATGGTGTGAGATAAGTGTCCAATTTCATTCTTCTGCATCTGGATATCCAGTTTTACTAATACATATTTATTGAAGGAACTGTCCTTATTCCATTATGTGTTCCTGGCACCTCTGTCGAAAATCAATTGACTGTAAATGTGTGAGCTCATTTCTGGGCTCTCCGTTCTATGTCATTGGTCAATGCCAGTGCACCATGCCATTTTAATCATCATGTAGCTCTGTAATATAGTTTAAAATTAGGTAGTGTGATACCTCTAGCTTTATTTTTGCTCAAGATTGCCTTGGCTATTCAGAGATTTTGGTAGTTCCATATGAATTTTAGGATTATTTTTTTCTATTTCTGTGAAAAATGACATTGGAATTCTGGTAGAGATTGCATTAAATCTGAAGGCTGGTTTGGGTAGTATGGACCTTTTAACGATATTCTTTCAATTCATGAACACAGAATATGTTTCCATTTATTTGTGTCTTTGTTGATTTCTTTCATTAATGTTTTATAGTTTTCAGTGTATAGACATTTTACTTCCTTGTTTAAACAAAATGCATTTTGTTTCCATTTTCATTTGTCCCAAGATATTTTTTATTTCTCCTTTGATCCACTGGTTGTTCAGGAGCATGTTGTTTAAGTTCCACATATTTGTGAAATTTCGAAGATTTCTCCTATTATTGATGTCTAGTTTCATACCATTGTCATTAGAAAAGATACTTGATTTCAGCTCTCTTTAATTTGTTGAGACTTGGTTTGTGGCCAAATATATATAAATAGAAGAATTAAACATACGCATAACCGAGAAGTGAATGTTAATCTTCATGCCACTAACCTTTTGTGTGAGTGCTCTCCCTTCCACAAAGGGGCTCATCTATCACTTCAGTAATGTAGAGTTCTTTCACTGCCTTCCTTTCCCTACTCAAAACTGTAATCAGATATGAGTCACTTTACATTGACTGCAACACTTTTAATCAATGTTCTATGTCAATCAGATATTTACATTTTAAACTTTGTCTAATTTGGAAAGAAACACATCAGTCTTTTAAAATAAATTTCAAATACCAAGAAACCATGTTGATGATTACTCTTTACTTACTTATTTATTTATTTATTTATTTGAGATAGGATCTTACTCTGTCACTCAGGCTGGACGGAGTGCAGTGGCTCGATCTCGGCTCACTGCAACCTCTGCCTCCAGGGTTCAAGCGGTTCTCCTGACTCAGCCTCCCCAGTAGCTTGGATTATAGCTGCCTGCCACCACGTCGGGCTAATTTTTGTATTTTTAGTAGAGACAGGGTTTCACCATGTTGGCCAGGCTGCTCTCGAACTCCTGACCTCAAGTGATCTGCCTGCCTCGGCCTCCGAAAGTGCTCGGATTACAGGCATGAGCCACCATGCCCAGCCCATGATTACTCTTTAAATAGCAAGGGAGTCTATAACCCCACTACATATAAGTTGGACTTGAAGGTAAACTTTATTCCTTTTACCTAGGAATAGGTGTGGAGGGCTTGAAGGGTCAGGTTTTCACTACTGTTTTTCTAATTGTTATACCTGGGGGCTGGCCCTAAAATAAAGGCAATTCCTGCTTCTTGACTAATCCAACTCCACCTCATATTTCACATAAGCCATATATATATGAAATGACATGACATTACAGAATTACTAATCACAAGATTCTACAAAGTAGGAAAATTACTGCCATGGGGGCAATACTTTAAATAAAAGCAGCAGTGCTCCATATGCCTGTACTGCTATATATGAATAATTTTCACTGGAATCTCAACTGACTGCTGTACATATGAATCTCAAATGACTGTTGTATACACTGAGCTGAAATGGAGTCACCAAAGCAACTGGGAAAAAAAATAAGGACAATGTTAGGCACCTTAAAATAATGCTTCATACTCATGGCAACCTATCAGTTGAAGAAACAGTTTGGCTCACTAGTATTTAAGCAAATTAGTAAAAACATATCTATTTGGGAACTAACTTTCAGCTGTTAATGTCTAATGTGTTATCTATAGGCACTAGTGGCAGCTCACCAATTAAATTAAAAGTATGTGACCACTGTTATTATAGAATAAGCCTTCAAAAATCAGCTTGTTTTGGCTCCCTTCTGAGAGGCATTCATGATTGATCTAACTGGGACACTTCAGATCACTTTTGAACAAAAACCATTTCACCTCAAATATTGGTAATCAGCAGTTGTATAGTCCTATGTCATACTGAGTTCCAAATACAGTATTTTTTTTTTTTTGGTAGAATTCACTTTACCCTTCTGTGCTATATTTATTTATTTATATATATATTTATTTATTTATATTTATTTTATTTTATTTTTTCTTTTGAGACAGAGTCTCGCTCTATCGCCCAGGCTGGAGTGCAGTGGCGTGATCTGGGCTCACTGCAAGCTCCGCCTCCCGGGTTCACGCCATTCTCCTGCCTCAGCCTCCTGAGTAGCTAGGACTACAGGCGCCTGCCACCACGCCTGGCTAATTTTCTTTTTTTGTATTTTTAGTAGAGACGGGGTTTCACTGTGTTAGCCAGGAGGGTCTCGATCTCCTGACCTCGTGATCCACCCGCCTCGGCCTCCCAAAGTGCTGGGATTACAGGCGTGAGCCACCGCGCCCGGCCATTTTTTTTGAGACAGAGTCTCACTCTGTCGCCCATGCTGGAGTGCAGTGGCGTGATCTGGGATCACTGCAAGCTCTGCCTCCTGGGTTCACGCCATTCTCCTGCCTCAGCCTCCCGAGTAGCTGGGACTACAGGCGTCCGCCACCACACCCGGCTAATTTTTCTTTTGTATTTTTGGTAGAGACGGGGTTTCACCGTGTTAGCCAGGATGGTCTCGATCTCCTGACCTTGTGATCCGCCCGCCTCTGCCTCCCAAAAGTGCTGGGATTACAGGCATGAGCCACCGCGCCCAGCCTATGCTTCATATATTTTTTTAAAATAGAGACTGATCTTTCCTTTTTTGAAACAGGGTCTTACTTTGTCATCTGTGCCGGAGTGAAATGGCACGATTACGGCTCACTGCCGCCTCAATTCCTTCAGCCTGAAACCATCCCCTTGCCTTAGTTCCCCAAATAGCTGGAACTACGGATGCACACCACCACACCCAGCTAATTTTTGTATTTTTTGTAGAGACAGGGTTTTGCCATGTTGCCTAGGCTGGTCCCGAATTCCTGAGCTCAAGCAGTATGCCCCCCTCAGCCTCTCAAAGTGCTGGAATTACGGGCATAAGCCACTGTGCCCAGCCTAGATTGATCTTTTGACATTTCCCACATTTCCCTTGTGGGAGAGGTCAATATGGCCAATTAGAAGCAGCTAGTGTGCAAAGGTCTCAAGGAGAGGAACAGACACCTTCAACTGAAACATCCAGGTACTCAGGGACTAATCAAGGAAACAAGCTGACCGACAGAGAATGAAGAAAAGCAAAACAGAACAACGGCTCACCCGGGAGCAAAACAGAGCCAGGGGAACCCCCACTGCCCAGAAAAGTGCTTTCACCGGTGGTAACTCCAAGCACTGGAAAATCTGAGTCTACCAGGGACTGGAGTGGGCCCCAAGCATACTGCAGCAGCTCTACAGAAAAGTGGCCAGACTGTTACATGGGTACCTGTTCCCATATCTCTTCACCGGGCAGGCCTGGGCCTCCAGCCATCCCCAGCCAGAGCTATCAAGCCAGTAGCAACTTGGCAACTCCAAGGGCAGAGCCTCCAGCGGCAGCTGAGAGCCTCTTTGCCACTGCCCCTGTAATGGAACTGCTCTTGTCACCCTTGGATTAATGAAGGAGCAAAGACCATAAGTACCTTATCCACACCTCCAACAAGCTGCAGTCAACCCAAGGAGAGGAAACCAGTCTGCCTCCCACAGGTCCCCCTGCCCCTCACCCCACTGCTTGTCACCAGGAGAACCCCTGGCTTGGGCCCACAGCATAGACACTCCCTGCTAGGCCTACAGCTTAGACCCTCCCCCACTGGGCTGATTGCAGTGAGTGAGTGCTAACATGCATCTGTCTGGGATGGAGCCCCCAGGAGACAAGCAAACGACCCTTGGCCACAACCACTACTAAGATCCCTTCCTCTGCTGCCTCCAATTTGGGGAAGGAACACTGAGATCACCCTAGAAACCCATCTCATATGTAATGACACTCACAGGCTCCAAATAAAGGGATGGAGGAAAATATACCAAGCAAATGAAAAACAGAAAAAAGCAAAGGTCCTAATTTCAGACAAAACAAATTTCAAACCAACAAACATCAAAAAAGACAAAGAAGGGCATTACATAATGGTAAGGGTTCAATTCAACAAGATTTAACAATCTTATATATATATGGACCCAACACAGGAGCACCCAGATTCGTAAAGCAAGTTCCTAGACACCTTCAAAGAATCTCGGCCAGGCGCGGTAGTTCACGCCTATAGTCCCAGCCCCTTGGGAGGCCGAGACAGGTGAATCACAAGGTCAGGAGATCGAGACCCTCCTGGCTAACATGGTGAAACCCCGTCTCTACTAAAAATACAAAATATTAGCCGGGCACGGTGGCGGGCGCCTGTAGTCCTAGCTACTCAGGAGGCTGAGGCAGGAGAATGGCGTGCACCCAGGAGGTAGAGCTTGCAGTGAGCCGAGATCACGCCACTGCACTCCAGCCTGGGGGACAGAGCGAGACTCTCTCAAAAAAAAAAAAAAAAAAAAAATCTCAAAAACTTTCAAAGACTCCCATACAATAACGGTGGGAGACTTCAACACTCCACTGACAGTATTAGACAGATCATCAAGGAAGAAAATTAACAAAGATATCCAGGACCTAAACGCAACAGTGGACCAAATGCAACTGATAGACCTTTACAGAACTCTCCATCCCAGAACAACAGAATACACATTCTTCTCATCGCCACATGTCACATACACTAAACTGACCTCATAATTGAACATAAAACAATCCTCAACAAATGTAAAATTACATCAATCATACCAAACACACTCTCAGACCACAATACAACAAAAATAGAAGTCAAGACTATGAAAATTGCTCAAAACCATGGAAATTAAACAACTTGCTCCTGAATGACTTTTGGGTAAATACATGAAATTAAGGCAGAAGTCAACAAGTTCTTTGGGCTGGGCGTGGTGGCTCATGCCTGTAATCCCAGCACTTACGGAGGCTGAGGCAGCTGGATCCCTTGAGGTTAGGAGTTGGAGACCAGCCTGGCCAACATGGCAAAGCCCTGTCTCTACTAAAAAAAATACAAAGATAAGCTGGGGTAGGGGTGGTGTGGGCCTGTAATCCCAGCTATTCAGGAGGCTGAGGCAGGAGAATCGCTTGAACCCAGGAGGTGGAGGCAGCAGTGAGCCAAGATCACGCCACTGCACTCCAGTGTGGGCGACACAGCAAGACTCCGTCTCAAAAAAAAAAAAAAAAAAAGTTCTTTGAAAATAACAAGAACAATGATACAACACATCACAATCTCTGGGACACAGCTAAGGCAGTGTTAAGAGGAAAATTCATAGCATTAAATGCTGACATCAAAAAGCCAAAAAATCTCAAATTAACAACCTAACTTTACAACTTAAAGAATTAGAAAAGCATGAAGAAATCAACAAAGTTAGCAGAAGATGAGATGTAACAGAAATCAGAGCTGAACTGAGGAAAATAGAGACATGAAAACCATTCAGAAGATCAATGGATCCAGGAGTAGGCTTTTTGAAAAAAATTAATAAAATAGGCCATTAGCTAGACTAATAAAGAAGAAAAGAGAGAATATCAAATAAACACAATTAGAGATGAGGTACTACTGACCCCATAGGAAAAAAAAAAAATCAGAAACCACTATGAACACCTCTAAACACAAAAAGTAGAAAACCTAGAAGAGATGGATACATTCCTGGACACATACACCCTCCCAAGACCGAGCCAGGAAGAAACTGATTCCCTGAACAGACTAATAATGAGTTCTGAGATTGAATCAGTAACGAATTGCTGACTAACTAAAAAAAGTCTGAGGCCTGATGGATTCACAGCCAAATTTTACCATATTTACAAAGAAGAGCTGGTACCATTCCTACAGAAACTATTCCAAAAAATGGAGGAAGAGGGGCTCCTCCCCAACCCTCATTCTATGAGGCCAGCATCATCTTGATACCAAAACTTGGCAGAGACACAGCAAAAAAAGAAAACTTCAGGCCAATTGAGTAGGCTTCATCCCTGGGACACAAGATTGGTTCAACATATGCAAATCAGTAAATGTGATTCATCACATCAACAGAGCTAAAGGCAAAAACCACATGATTATCTCAATAGACCCAGAAAAGGCTTCTGATAAAATTTAACACTTCTTCATGTTAAAAATTCTCAATAAATTAGGTATCAAAGGAACATACCTCAAAATAATAAGCGCCATCCATGACAAATCCACAGCCAACATTACACTGAATGGGCCAAAGCTGGAAGCATTCCCCTTGAAAACCAGCACAAGAAAAGGATGCCCTCTCTCACCACTTCTATTCAACACAGTATTGGAGGTCCTAGCCAGAGCAACCAGGCAAGAGGAAGAAATAAAGAGCATCTAAATAGGAAGAGAAGAAGTTAAGCTATCTCTGTTTGCAGACGACATGATTCTATATCTAGAAAACCCCATAGCCTTGGCCCCAAAGCTCCTTCAGCTGATAAACAACTTCAGCAAAGTTGCAGGATACAAAATCAATGTACTAAAATCACTAGCATTCCTATATGTCACCAACAGCCAAACTGAAAGCCAAATCAGAAAGGCAATCCCATTCATAATTGTCAAAAAAGAATAAAACATCCAGGAATACAGGTAACCAGGGAGGTAAAAGATCTCTACAATGAGAACTACAAAACACTGCTCAAAGAAATCAGAGAAGACACAAACAAATGGAAGAACATCCCATGCTCATGGATAGGAAGAATCAGTATCATTACAATGGCTATACTGCCCAAAGCAATCTTCAGATTCAATGCTATTCCTATCAAACTACCAACGATATTCTTCACAGAACTAAAAGCAAACTATTTTAAAATTCATATGGGACCAAAAAAGAGCCCGAATAGCCAAGGCAATCCTAAGCTAAAAGAAGAAAGCTGGAGACATCATGTTACCTGACTTCAAACTAAACTACAAGGCTACCATAACCAAAACAGAATGGTACTGGTACAAAAACAGGCACATAGACCAATGGAACAGAATAGAAAGCCCAGAAATAAGGTCGCACATCTGTGACCATGTGATCTTGGACAATGCTGACAAAAGCAAGCAGTGGGGAAAAGATTTCCTATTCAAGAAATGGTGCTGGGCTAACTGGCTAGTCACACAGAGAAGATTGAAACTGGACCTCTTCCTTACACCATACATAAAAATCAACTCAAGATGCATTAAATACTTACATGTAAAACCCAAAACTATAAAAATCCTGGAAGACAACCTAGGCAATACTATCCTGAACAAAGGAACAGGCAAAGATTTCATGACAAAGACACCAGAAGCAATCGCAATAAAAGCCAAAATTGCCAAGCGGGATCTAATTAAACCTAAGAGCTTCTGCACAGCAAAAGAAATTATCAACAGAGTAAACAGACAATCTACAAAAAGGGAGAAAATATTTGCAAACTATGCATCTGACAAAGGTCTAAGATCCAGAATCCATAAGGAACTTAAACAAATTCACAAGGGAAAAACAAACAACCCCATTAAAAAGTGGGCAAAAGACATGAACAGACACTTCTCAAAAGAAGACAAAGACATACATGCAGCCAGCAATCACATGAAAAAATGCTCAACACCACTAATCATTACAGAAATGCAAATCAAAACCACAATGAGATACCATCTCACACCAGTCAGAATGGCTATCATTAAAAAGCCAAAAAAATAAGATGCTGGTGAGGTTGCAGAGAAAAGGGAACACTTATACGCTGTGGTGGGAGTGTAAATTAGTTCAACCATTGTGGAAAGCAGTATGGTGATTCCTCAAAGGGCTAAAAGCAGAACTACCATTTGACCCAGCAATCCCATTACCGGGTATATATCCAGAGGAATATAAATCATTCTACCATAAAAACATATGCATGCGCATGTTCATCACAGCACTATTCACAATATTAAAGGCATGGAATCAACCTAAATGCCCATCAATGACATACTGGATAAAGAAACTGTGGTAGATATACACCACGGAATACTATGCAGCCATAAAAATAACAGGATCATGTCTTTTATGGGAACATGGATGGAGCTGGATGCTATTATCCTCAGCAACCTATAGCAGGAACAGAAAAAGAAATACTACATGTTCTCACTTATAAGTAGGAGCTAAATAATGAGAACTTATGAACACAAAGAAGGAAACAACAGACACTGGGGTCTACTTGATGGGGGAGGGTGGGAAGAGGGAGAGGAGCAGAAATGATAACTACAGGGTACTGGGCTTAATACCTGGGTGATGAAATAATATGTACAACAAATCTCCATGACACGTGTTTACCTATGTAACAACCCTTCACATGTGCCCCCAAACCTAATATAAAAGTTAAAAAAAAATAAAAAAAGAAACTTTGTAAATGAAATAATAATTTGAAAAAGTAGAGGACAGCGAAATAATCTATTTTTCTATAAATAGCTAAACTAGTAGAGGGAAATTTCATAAAACAGATATTCTTTCAAACAAGAATGTAAAGAGAAACAGGACTGCTCAAAAATAATAACTATGAACTTGGGAATATAAAATATATATCTACATATTAATATTTGAGTGTTTAGCTTTAATGTGGTTAAGTTTTTTAAAAATCACAGCAAGCATTTGCAAATAACTATTCTAAATGCTCCATAGTTTTCTAATACACTGAACTAAAACCATTTTACTCTATTTTAAAAGATTTCTGTAAATATTGGATTAGGAACTATGATTGTTATTCTCAGGATACCTATGACATGGATGAGCAAGACACACATGAAACAGATTTGGAATAGCACCACAGTGTTTGTGGCTAGGTGTGATGTGAGCAGATTAGATTGTCACATAACCTCCAAGCAAGAAAAATCAATCTTGGAGGAGGTTGGGCTGGAGCTTGCCAAGAGCCAAAGCAGGATTTGGACTAGCACAGTGGCAGAGGCAGGGCATTTTACACAAGGAATACCATGCCTATGCCAAGGGGTAACAAAGGGGCTGAAGTAGAGGGTATTTGTGAGAAGGAAAAAGACAAGCTTGGGAAGGGAAGAGGGTAAAAACTACCAAAAGTCCTGAAGTACCTGGCTAAGTCCCACAGACTCATTTTGTGTTTCAATAAGAAAGAAATGTATGCACATGTAATGTGATACTGTTCATAAAGAAAGTTTTTAAAAAGAGGAGAGAAGTGATGAAAATGAGAACTGAAAAATTTTAATCTGTGAATGGCGCTCACAATGGGTAATGAAGGGGGCTGAAAAATAATGCCATCACAAAAGGAACAAGGCCCTGGATGGCAGGGGGGCAGCTTAGGGAGTACGCATAGAGGTGGGAATACAAAACAAAGGCAGTAAAAGTTAGTAAAAATTTGGTTAAAAGTAATTACCCAGAAAAGTCTTCTTGATGCATGGTGATGATTATGGCCTCTATAGCATCTCCCACAGAAGTGAGTAAGGGTTGCACAGCATTTTCCATAAGAGCATGAATAGCCTGAAAAAAAAAAAAAGGAAAGATAAAGAAGAGGCAAGATTAAAGAAAAACAACCCAAAGAAATTTGAGATGTGAGAAACACCGTGACTAACAGTTTTCATATTATATCAAATGCAGACTAAGTTAACAGAAGTCTGCTCCTCTCCCTAACCACTGTCGGTAATGATTTTTAAAGCTTAAAATATGTGGAACATGGCACTAACAAATTTCAACACCCCCACTCTTCTTATTTTTTCCAAAAGGTTCAGTGGTTAAATAAGCCCATGAAAAAAGGAAGGCATATGCAAGAAGACGGTAGTTCCACTAATAAGGTAAAGGTCAAATGAACACATTTAAGTTTCACAAAAGAGTTAGGCAAGACCAAAAGTAATTAAGAATTGGAACAACATCATATGCTTTTAACCAGAGTGAATATAATAAACAGACATTGATTCTTTTTTTTTTTTTAACTATTAGGTTCAAGGGTACATGTGCAGATTTATTATACAGGAGTTTGTTGTGTCATGGGGATTTGTAGTATAGATTATTTCGTCACCCAGGCACTAAACCTAGTACCCAATAGTTATTTTTTTCTGCTCTTTCCCCTGCTCCCACCTTCTACCCTCAAGTAGGCTCCAGTACAATGTTTCTAATAGGGCACAACAGTTGGGCATTTCATGAATTAGGTTTCAGTTGAGAGTTCTACAGCAGTGATTCTCAACTGTGGGCAGTTTTGTTCCCCAGGAAACATTTGGTATTGCTTAAAGACATTTTTCATTGTCACAGTTGGGGATGGGGGTACAAGTTTGTTACTAGCATCTAGTAGGTAGAGGACAAAGATGCTGCTAAACATCTTACGGAATACAGAACAGCCCCTATAACAAAGAATTACCCAGCTCAAAATGTTGATAGTGCCATGGTTGGGAAACTGTTCAACAGGGACGTATAAATCATCATTTACTTGATGTAAAATCCTAGGTCTTAGTTATGGGCTTTTAGTGTGAAAATAATGACTGAGGCTCAAAACACGTAAAATCAAAAATGTAAATATATTATACACACTTCAAAGATAATGAAATATAATGAAGACAGTTTTGGCTCATACAAATGATCAAAATCAATGAGGAAAGGTAAAATATAGGACCTTTAATCATTAAATTCCTAATTTATAACCCTTAATCTCTGCTAAAAATAAACAGACAATGTACAGGATTGTAGGCATGTGTGTGTGTGCGTGTGTGTGTGTACATGTTTGCCCTCCATACAGGAGCTCAGAGTCTAGTGAGAATAGTTAAAACATTATGCAGGTTGAGTAACCCAAAATCCAAAATCTGAAAAGGTCCAGTGAGCACCTTCCTTTGAGCATCATGTTGACACTCAAAAAGTTTTGGATTCCCAAGCACAGGAGTTTGGGAAAGCTGAGGCACTTGGGAAACCACAAGACATTCAGCGCATATGGAGTATAAGTGCCTGGAAGAGACCGAGGCAGCAAGAGGTGTACTTTATATAGGTTACTAACAAGTTAGGAATTTATCCTAAAGGTACCAGGAAACCAATGATGGGTTTTAAGCAATACACAAAATGTGGTTAATGATTTGGATTTAGGAAAAACCATGTTGGATAGTAAACTGGATAAATTAGACTACAAAAAGGAGTACAACTATAAGGCCATGGCAGTGGTACAGAGCTGCTGGAGAGTGAGAGAGGGAGCTTGAAAAGGAGAGAGCCTGAGAAGACCGCCTAATTTTATGTTTAAACTCGGGACGAGTCTTCAGCTAACTATCAACAATGCATGTGCAGAGCAAACTAAATGTGGCTTGCAGTTGAGGCTTAAAGAAGTGAACTGATTGAGGTGTGGCCAACTGAAGGTATGACAGTACACAGTTTGAGTATAACCAAGCTAACTGCCTGTAAAGCAAAATCACTAACATGCTTATAAGAAATGAAAAAAAAAAAAAAAAAAAAACCAAAATCCTGGTTCTACACAACATAACATTCACAGTGTTCAGGATTTATTCAAAATTACTACACATATAAAATGCTAGGAAATTTTATCAATTCTCAGGGGAAAAGACAATCAAGAGATGCTAACCCTGAGATGAACCAGACTCTAGAATTATCAGGCAAGAACCGCAATGAGGCAAGGAAAAATACGCTCACAATAAATAAAATAATAGGAAATCTCAGTAGAGTGAATGAAAATGTAAAAAAAAAAAAAGGTATATTTAAGCTTAAAAATTATAGTAGCTGAAATTGTAAAATTGACTGGATAGGCTTAGTAGAAGAATTATACGTAGAGATGACCGAGGAAAGAGTCAATGAACCTGAAGACAGAATTAATAGAAATCTCTCTGGAGAAGAGAAAAAATACTAAAAAATAATTAAACCTAAGAAACAACTGCAAAATGTCTAATATACTGGTAACTGGAGTCCTGTAAGAAAAGAAAATAATGGGGCAGAGAGAGAATGAGGCAGCAAAACTACTTGGGCAGGGGAAAAGTCCTCACACTTCTCAAAATAATAAAAAGCATGAATTTACAGATTGAGGAAAATCAGCAGATCCCAAACAGGATAATTTTGATGAGAACTATGCCTAGGCACATCATAAACTGCTGAAAACCAAAGATAAACGGAAAATCTTGCAACTAGCCAAAAAAAAAAAAAGAAGATTACATACAAGGGAACTAATTTTAATAAGTAATGTCTTCTTATCAGAAAGCATAGAGGCCAGAAAACAGTGGAACATATTTTAAGTGTTAAGAGAAAAACATCTTTCAAGCCCATATTTCTATTTTCTGTATAAATATCCTTCAAAGATGAAAGTGAAATACATTTCTGGCAAAAGAAAATTAGGAGTGTTCTTTGCCATCACACGCACAAGATAAAATTTAATTTAAACTCATCAGATTTTAAATGATGATTTAAAATAATCATTAAAAATCATCATTTGGCTGCTCTGCCTATGAAGTATCCATTCTTTTGTTTCTTTTCTTAATAAACTTGCTTTTACTTAAAAAAAGGTAAAACCATCAACATTTAATTCTGTTATCAGAATTAAATTAGAAATCAGTAACAAGATATATGCAGAACCCAAAAGTAATTAGACATTTTAAAAACACATTTCTAAATAATCCATGACCCAAATAAGAAATCACAAAGGAAATTAGAAAAATATTTCAAACTGAATGAAGACACAAGCATAACACAGAAAAATTGCAGTGCTTAGTGGAAAATTTACAACGTTAAATGCTTATTTGTGGGGAAAATGGTCTAAAATCAACGATGTAAAGTCTCAAATAAATCTTAAAAAATAGCAAAGAAAACTCACAAATCCAAAGATAAACGGAAAGTCTTGAAACTGGCAAAAAGTAGAAAATAAAAAAAGATAAAAGCAGAAATCAATGAAATAGAAAACTCATAAAGCTAAAAGTTGTTTCACTGAAAAGATTAACACAGTTGCTAAACTCCTAGCTAGATTGATCGAGAAAAAAACAGGAAGAGAACACAAATCAACAATATCAAAAATGAAAAAGAGGTTATTCTTACAGGTCCTAAACACATCAAAAAGATAGTTAAGTGAGCTCAGCACAGTGGTTTATCCCTTTAGTCCCAGCCACTTCAAAGGCTCAGGCAGAAGGATCCCTCGAGCCCAGGAGTTCAAGGCTGTAGCACACCATAATTGTGCCAGTGAATATCCACTGCATTCCAGCCTGGGCAGCACAGTGGAACCCTGTCTTTAAACAAATAAGTCACAAAAGGATAGTAAGTATTACAGAGACTATTCTGACAAATTAGATAACTAAGATGAGTAGACAAATACCTTCAACGTCACAAAGTATCAAAGCTCATTCAAGAAGAATAGATAATACAAATAGCCCTTTCTCTATTAAATGAATTAAGGTGTAGTTATAAGCCTTTCTACAGAGAAAACTGCAGGCCTAGATAGCTTCACTGGTGAATTCTACTAAACACTTGAGGGGAAAAAAAAAAACAAAAACAAATTCTACACAAACTCTTTTAGGAAACAGAAGAGGAGGAAACACTTTCAAACTCAGTGAAGCCAGTATTAACTTGCTACCAAAACCAAATAAAGACATAGAAAATTTTATGACAATATTCCTTATGAATATAGACGTAAGTAAGCATCCTTAACAAAAATTAAGTAAACCAGTATCCAGGACTACGTAAAAGGATACATTAACTATCCAGGAATACATAAAAAGGGTAATACATCATGACTAAGGTTGGTTTGATATTTGAAAATAAATTACTATAATATACTTCATTAGCAGAATAAAAGAGTAGAGCCACATGATTATTTCAATAGATGCAGAAAAAGCTATTTAATGAAACTCAACACCATTTATAATAAAAAATAGAAAACTAAGAATAGAAGGGAACTTGTTTAGTCTGACAAAGGCCTTCTATCAAAAACCTACAGCTAACATAATTATATCATTAACCTATAGCTAATACTATACTTAAAACAGTAAAATACTGAATGCTTTACCCCCAGGTCAGAAACAAGTAAATGAGGTCCATTCTTACCAGTTCTATTCAACACTGTACTGCAGATCCTGGACAGTGAAACAAGGCATGGAAAAACAGGCATAAAGATCAGAAAGTAAGAAATAAAAATCTCTATTTGCATAAGATATGGTGGTTTACACAGAAAACTTTATTGCTGGGTGAGGTTTCCCACTTAGGAAAAATATGAAATAGGAAGAGAAGAGAGCATCTTGGGGAATGCCTTCATTTCAAGGATGGGTAGAAACTAACAACTAACAAGGAAACTGAGAAAGGAGATTAGATTATATTTCCTATGCTCTTTACAAAGCAGGGAAATATGTTATACATTTTAAAAAGATTTACCTAAAATAGTTAAAATTACAAAAATATTGGAGCCTCAGCAATCTGGAATATTCCTTTATATAGAACATCAAACCCACACAAAAAGGGAGAAAGAAGCATTGCCATATATAAATTTGGCAATGTAATCACTATCTGCACAAGACAAATCTCAGTAAAAAATGGATCAGAATTACTGGACCAAGGGGTTTAAACGGTACTTATATAGCTATGGTGGTTACAATGAAATAACTCTAAATGTATACTCAATATTAATTATGTCATTCATGACATATTAGACAATGCTTAGAATATGTGATGATGGAGACTCTGCATCTGCTCTCCACCCAAACCCTGCTCTGCTCGCTCTCCAACTTCACTCCTGCTCCTTTACTCTCACTCACTCTGCTCCAGTCACTCTGGCCTCCTGGCTGTTCTGTGACTATTACAAGCCTGTCCAATTCAGGGATCTATTCCTGGAACACTTGCCCCAGATGGCTGCTTGGCTCACTCCTTCAGTTCCTTCAGATTTTTGCTAAAATGTCTCTTGATTGGAAAGGCCTATATAAAATAGCACTTTCCTTCCATCCCCACTCTCTATCCTTTACTGTGCCCTATTTTTCATCATAGCACTTGTCGCCACTGGGCTCCTCACTACAATAAAAGCCCTACATGGGAAAGGACTTTATTGTGACTTTCACTGTGTATCACTAATACCTTGCATATGACAGACAATAAATATTTTTGAATAAATGAAAAAAGAATACATAATGATGAACCTCAAGCCTAAAATAACATTTAATTTTGGATAAAATCTCAAGGTAGAGAAGAAAGGACTGTTATATGTCTATATCTATATTTTTCAGTAAGTTAAACATGTTCTCACTCATAGGTGGGAGTTGAACAATGAGAACTCATGGACACAGGAAGGGGAACATCACACTCCGGGGACTGTTGTGGGGTTGGGGGAAGGGGGAGGGATAGCATTAGGAGATATACCTAATGTTAAACGACGAGTTAATGGGTGCAGGAAATCAACATGGCACATGGACACATATGTAACAAACCTGCACATTGTGCACATGTACCCTAAAACCTAAAGTATAAAAAAAAAAAAAGTATGTTTAATATCTTCTCTATCAAATAAAATCAAGCAGATTTCTGGTTTGGGCTGCAGGCATTTATACATCATAACTTTCTACCTTGAATTCAAAGTGACTTATTAAATTTCCAACAATTTTATGAAATTCAACATTCCTTTTTATTCCAAGTCGGGTTTTTTTTTTTACCTTTTACTTAATAAGTCATAACAGTTTTTTGTAAGACTTAAATAGCAAAGTTAAAACTTTCACTGAGTGTATTAATATGAGCAATGAAGTCTCTAACTGATGAGGCCACTGCAGGAGGGCCTTGTACTTATTGCTAGTCTTCTGTTATCCAGTTCATAAAGGCAAAATTGGTATGCCTTAGCAAAGTACAGACTCAGCTACACACAGCACTGGTCCTGGTAAGCAAACCTCAGAGTCACGGCTGCAGCACAAGATTAGGGCAATTTTCCCTGCACTGACTCCAGCTAATATATTAAAAGAATAATCTTTGTTATCTGTTAAAAATAAAGATTCAGAGAAACTACCCTATACTGAAATACAGTCTGAGTAATTTCTATTTTTAACTCTCCAAGTGATTTTTATCATCAAAGTGAAGGCACTCTGTCTTAATCCAGAGAATGGACCTTCTGAAACTATGGGTTGTGTCTGACCATTAGAGGTCAAAAAAATCAATTCAGTGGGTCACTATCGTAATGTTTTAAAAAGTAATAGACTAGCATAGAAAATATTAGAATGCGTACACAAAATAAGGATAAGTATTATTTTGTGAAACTTCTGTATCAATTATAAATGTGTATAGAAGTACACTTTATGCAATTACATATGTATGTATATATTTATAAATGCTTATGTATTATGTATGAGGGCACAAAGTAATATATACTTATTTTGGGTAGTTATCAAAAAATGTTTGATAGTTACTGCTAGAAGAAAAAAATGTGGAATTATAGAAGAGTATCCATTCCCTGTCTGGAACCAAGAATGTTAAGATTTTAAGATTTGTTGTATTGACCTGATTTTATGATCATCAATACGTACGCCAACCTTACTAAAAACAATTATTTTATTATGGAAAAATATTTTAAAGCACATTGGGGGAAAAAGGGATATAGAGAAAACATACAAGTATACTTTTAATACATTGGGGGAAAATAGACTGTCTCCTTCTCTTACCCTCAATGAATCAAATCCATTCATATATGAATTTAGTGTCCTTACATTTTGGTGCCTGTTAAATCCTCATTCCCTGTAAATTCTAAAGCATTTGACTTTAGAAGCTCCCTTCCCCTTTAGGATTTGTGACACAGTATTCTCCTAATTTTCTTCCTTCTTCTGATTGTTTTTTCCTTGTTTCCTCTTTTCTCTAAATATGTGTTTCTCCATAGGGTTTACTTGTAGACTTTCATCTCAATTTTAAAACTCTCCCTTAGAGATGTAAATCCAATCTAATAGTTGAAATTTATTACTTTTGTGTAGGTTTATTGTACCATTTTATAGATGCAGAAACTAAGGCAAGAGAGAGCTTATTTACTTGTTTGAGGTCATATAGCTGGTTAAATAGCTCAGATAGGATTCATATACAGGTAGTTTGGCTCCAGAGTCTATGCTTTATGGCCTTAGTTACTTACTCACCAAGTACTAAATAAATATTTCGCAAATAAAGGAATGATGGTGGCAAGGTGTAGTAGACATAACTCTTTAGAGTTAATGAGGTCTGCATTTACCAGCGATATGACTTTGAGCAAGATATTATTTCTAAGATATATAAAGTGGCAATACAAATACATAACTTGAAGGGTTGTAGTAATATTTCAAAATGTGCCCCTCTAGTACTGTTGATAATATGCTTGTTTTTAAAAGAGATACTGTCAACTACATATGGCTCTGAATCTCATACCATTATTTTTTATGAAATTCCCTAAATAATAGAAAGAAGGCATACTTAATGTTTGTATATAAAAAATAAGAAAATATTCTGGTTTTATGCCTCAGTTTAAAGTAGGGTTTCTCAACCTTGGCATTACTGACATTTTGGACTGGGAAATTCTATTATGAGAGAGGGGTGGGTATTGTCCTATGCATTGCAAGATGTTCAGCAAAATCCTTGGCTTCTACTCACTAGATGCCAGTAGCATCTCCACCTTGTCATGACAATCCAGAATGTCTCCAGATGCTGTCAAATGTCACCTAGGGGACAAAATGATTCTGCTGGAGAACCACTGCTTTACTGGAATAATACTGGATTGTACTGCCATTAGATAAATACAGGTAGGACTTTTGCTTCCATGTACACAACTGTCATAAGTAGAACACAATCTGTAGACACCAAAAGGGTCTATTTTTAAATTCTAGAAAACATAAACACACTTGTTATCTATTCTCTTTAGGATAATTATCAACATGCTACTTTTGTATATATAGAGGATTCTGAATTATTATAAAATATGACATGACACTGCCCACTCAGCAAAACAAATAATCCTAAAACCACTTTGATGTATAGAGTCAAAGATTAAATTCTTTTACCTTTAGAGCTGAAATTATAGTTTGCTCAGCTGCCAGTGGGAATGAGCTCTGACTGGAAACAACCTAGAACAAGGTTTTGATCCCGTTATAGTTTTGCTTAAGTCTATTTCTGTAAATACTAATTTTGATCATAGCATAATAAAGCTGTTTCCACAAAGTATATATACAATATTATCATTGCTTTATAGTAATATCTTATACATGATTTAAAAAATCTGTATTTATTAAGATAGGTTGAAAAATAATTTTGTGTATAAAGCAAACACATACTTCAAATAACATTAATAAATACTAAGAGCTAGGTTTCCTTTATTCGTGTTACATAGGTTTTAATTATAAAGTTTTAACTTGAAAAGGTCAGAATAAAGCCATATTTACACATTTCTTTCACTCACGTCTTTAGGCTGACTCTGATTTCCAACAAGTCTTTAAAATAAAAATGTCAGCATTTCAATTTTTACAAATCAATACAAACATCATGAAAATTTTGAAAATATCAATAAAGACATTTAAAGCAGGCTAGATAGAACACAATCTTTCCTTGCTTGTGGTGCTTTGGAGTAATGATTAAAGAAAATGGAAAATACATCATTTAGTGTTTTTTAATAATTTTTACCCTTCTGAGATTTACCTGTTAATAACTCTTTAACATGTATTTTGTTTAGTGTGTAAAATACACATTTTTAGAAACCCCAATTAATAAAAGGACTTGTTAAAATCTTTAAATAAGTGAGTAATAGTCACCTAGAATTATTCTAAAACACAATCTAGTATATTAAAGCTCATACTATAAATCAAGTTTTCAAGAACATCATTTAACCATTAGCTTTCTTCAGGTCTTCTAAATTATTATCTTCCTATTTATAAAATATTTCAAAAATGACCTATAGAGAATAATTAAGCACAAGCTACTCCAGAGGCACAGATGGACTTGAAAGTGTTGCTTTTTTAGTAATTAACAATACAGTTCACCTTAGACATAATATATGGAGACAAACAAGGTTCAGCCATTTCTTTTAAATGCCTAGTAGAAAAATAGCAAAATGAATACACGTTAACTATGTGTAAGCAGTCATCAGTGATTTTATTATAAAAATTCAGTTTTTAATACAGCTCCTCCCTGACTTTTTAATGCAAAGATATTAATAGAATATTTTTGACATGTTGGAGGGCTTCAGCATTCTTATTGTCATTAGCTTTGCTATAATTTACTACCATCCACACTGTATCAAATTACATGTTTCAATAAGTATGAAATATGTATGATTTGTCCTCCAATAATTTGCTCAGTAAACTTAATTAACTTGAGGAGCTACAGTTCATGTGTTTTAAACTGAATGTACAAACAAAAAGTCATACAAACAATGAAGGCCAGAATCAAAGACTGTTTAAAAGAGTTAACTCCTTAGTTTATTTTATAATCATCACATTTTCATTGTATTCTTTTCCAAAGTACTAAATAACAATTTGTAAACTGTCCAAATTTGAGGCAAGAAGAATTTAAAATTAAGTAAAAAAACCTTAATAAAATAGTTACCTTTGTTACTGATTGGTGCAACTTATACAATGAATTCACTACTGCCACATTTCTTCTCTGTCCTTCAGTAAGAGGCCCAATCACCTGACTTGCATCTCCTTGTGTGGAGAGCTGTAAGAATTCAATATCAAAAGAATGTGTCAAAATGATAATTCTCACACACACACACACACACACACCCACACACACACACACACACATATTTCTTTAACCGGGGAGAAGTTCATGCCCTTCTGACAAAGAAAATGTTAACTGGAAATATATTCAGGTCAAGTTAAAGCTTTGGACTTGAGGTAAAGCCAGCAATCTGTGTAGGGAAAACACCATGGATGTGGAAGCACAATTGGTCTTGCACGGGAAGAACAGCTCCATTAATACTTCACAGCTGATGGACTCTTGAGGCAGGTGTGACCCAAATGCCCCATGTGTGCTATTATTATTTTGATATAATAACATAGTAATCCTAAGGAATACCTTCTGGCAACTGCCAGTTGGGCTCTTTCTATTCAAATGCTCAGAAATAAGCCCGCAAAAAAAGGGAGGAGGAAAGGAGAGAAGAGAGAGAGGGGAAGGAGGGGGAAAGGGGATGGCTAGAGAGAGAAATAAATAAAAATAAACCTAAATCTCATGTATATTTGACAGGCATCCCAATACACTAATGAAATGAATCGTGCAAAGAGGGTATTACTATGATTTTTTATAGATTAAAAAAAGCCCAAAATTATAATGTGTATAGATGATCAATAGAAGTGGTATTAAAAACTTTCTACACTTGACCTTTAATTTACTTCTAAATTCATGAGTTTTAGGGAAAGGGACATGGAATGCTTTATTGAGTTAATCTCCTAACTGTCATGGTTCAAATTTAAGAAAAAAATTTATCAACCATTCTCATATTGATCAGATTTTAACTCAATCCTTTATTACAATTATTATTTAAAGATAAATTAAACTTGATCAGGACATAGAAAGCATAACCAGGTTAAACAACTCCAATTTATTTTGACTTTCCTCATGGACATAGATAATCACAATTGCAATCAAGCTGTGTTCTAAGGTGGTGGCATGAAAATATATTTATTTTCCTGTAGAACTATGTTAAAAAGATAATACTTAGGCACTTAGAAGAGCCCACAAAATGCAACTTAATCAATAGTGTGGTGAACTAATACTAACAGAAGCTCTGACCTCCCAAGAGAAAGCAAATGATGGGCTCTATGCCAAGGTGAGAAGGGGGAGAGGCTCCTGAATAAGGCACTCTGGAGGTGTAAGTGGCCATGGTGAGTGGCATCAGTGGGTATGGGAGACTCGGGGCAGGAGGAGTCAAATGCTAAACATACATCTGACTATAATGGCCATTTAAAAGTTACAAGCTCTAGCTTTACAATTTTAAAAATCCAGTCTCTCTTACTTCTCTTGAGATTCTCTCCAATCAATTTTGAAGAACAAAGAAATGGGAAAGGGGAAGAATTTTTATGTTATTTTATTTCAATTTGTTTTGTGTGTTCAGTATTTAATGAGGAGATATGCTTGCTGCTAGAAAAGGGTGGAGATCCTTTATTATTGAGGACTGATCATATTTTGGGGGTTTCAAAGTATAGACAGGTCCAAGTCACACCCACTAGGATGCTATAATGAGGAAGACAGGTAATAACAAATGCTGCCCAGGATGTAGAAAAACTGAACCCTCATACGTTGCTGGTGGGAATGTAAAATTGGAGGAGCTGCTTGGAAACAATCTGGTCTTTCCTCAAAGGTAGATACAGAGTGACCATGTGACACAGCAGTTCAACTCCTAGTGATATACATATATATAAGAGAAATAAAAACATATATTTACACAAAAATCTGTACACAAATATTCATAGCAGCAGTTATTCATAATAATAAGAAAATAGAAACAACCCAAATGTCAACCAACTGACAAAATGTAGAATATCCATGCAATGGAACATTACTTAGCAACACAAAGGAATAAAGTTCTGATACATACTACAACATAGTTGAATTCTGAAAACATTATTCTATGTGAAAAAACCAACCACAAAAGCCACATATTAAATGGTTACATTTATATGAAATATCCAGATTAGGCAAATCTACATGGGAAAAAGTCGATTAGAAATTGCAGTGGGGCAGTGGGGTATATGAGAAGTGACTGCTAACTGGTATGAGGTTGCTTATTAGGGTGATGAAATGTTCTAAAATTGACTGTGAATATACTAAAAACCATTGACTTGTACACTTTAATGGGTGAGTTATATGACGTGTGAATTATATCTTAATAAAACTGTTTTTTAAGAAAGCATAGAAAGAATCCCAGGATTCCAAGGTTATCGACTGATGCTCTGAGAACCTTGTGAAAATGAAGGTTAAGAGAAGATGACTTAAGTTCAAAAGACCTATAAAGCTAGGTAAAAAGTTATAGTTTTGGGTACAAAACATTATTGATATAAAAGAACTAAAAAGTCATCATGCCAAAAACAAAGAACAAAATAAAAATATCAAAGTGAAAATGTAAGTTTCCAAAAGATTGGAGATGTAAATAATCTGCTGCTTATCCTGATTTTACCGCACAGAATATAATCAGTCCAAGTCCAATACCTAGCTAAGTGGATGACCTTGTGTCTCTCTCCAACACCACTCTTGTCATAGTTTTGTTTGTTTTTTTTTTTTAGGAAATATAGTCTCCCCTCATTATACAAGGAGGATTGGTTCCAGGACCATAACACCCACCCCCCACCTAAATCCATGCATATTCAAGTCCCATGGTAGGCCCTGAGGAACCTGCGTACAGGAAAAGTTGGCTCTCTATACATACAGGTTTTATATCCCGTGAATATGGTATTTTTGATCTGCCTTTGGTTGAAAAAAATCTGTGTATAAGTGGACCCATGCAACTGTAATCTCAAATTTACAGGAAGTTACAAAAATAAAAACAGTACAAGGAATACTGTATGTTCTCTATCTGGATTTACTGATCATTACATTTTATCCTGTTTGCTTTATCATTTGTATTCTCTCTGTCACATACAGGAATGTGCATAATTTTTTTTCTGAGTTATACACACATTATGGCCCTTTACCCCTAAATATTTCAATGTGTGTATTTTCTAATAAGGATATTTTCTTACAAAACCACAGTTGCTATCAACTTCACAGATTTACATTGATGAAATACTTTTATCTGGAATCAGCCATGTCTCCAAAGAGTTCTGGTTCCTTTTAGTGGAAAATGGAATTAGAGACAAAGATCTGGGCACTAGGTTTGCTCATTGCTGTTGACCCTGCAGTACTTCTTGATTAAATCAATATTCAAATAGATGATCCTTCCAATACAACGGACTCTCAGTTCCTTGTCCTCTTCTCCTTCAACAATCTTACTGTTCACTCCAACTCATTTATCTTCTTCCATGGTCACACTCTATAATCTTGCCATTATAATGACTGAACTCTCTCGAATCTGAGTTCAAGTACGCTACTCTCAGGCTGCCATTTCAAATATTTCCCTTTGATTTTATTTATTTTTAATTTTAATTTCTGTGAGTACATAGTAGGTAGATATATATTTATGCTTCTCTTTGATTTTTTTTTTTTTTTTAAGACAGGCTCTCTGTCACCCAAACTGGAGGACAGTGGCATGTTCTTGGCTCATTGCAACCTTCACCTACTGGGTTCAAGTGATTCTTGTGCCTCAGCCTCCTGGGTAGCTGGGATTACAGTCATGTGTCACCATGCCTGGCTAATTTTTGTATTTTTAGTAGAGATGGGGTTTTGCCATGTTAGCTAGGCTGGTCTCGAACTCCTGGCCTCAAGTGATCCACCTGCCTCAGACTCCCAACATGCTGGGATTACAGGCATGAGCCACCGCACCGGCCGTCCCTTTGATTCTAATTCCAATAATTCAGTAACCCCTTGAGACCTCCCAAATGCACCACCTTCTCATTCTATCTCACAGGAGTCCCTGATACCCATTTCTTTACTTCCTTCCTTTCTGGATTAGATTATGTGATTCATTAAAATCAATTTCAGCAGTGAGTGATATCTTTTCAGCAGTGAGCAGTATCTTGAGAGGAAATGGGATCCAGTGCAACTGTGGAGATACTGGCCTTAAACTGGGGTCTGGAGAGTTCATTAGTTTTCAGAGAGCAAGCGGGGCAGGGTATTAAGAATACATATATTCATGGTCACTTAGGAAAATTCTAGTCCTGGGTGAAACCAAGTCAATGCCTGAGTGTGAGAAGCTGAATGAGCTTCTCACTGGTTGGACTTTAAATCATGATCACTAAACCAAGGTGGGTTCTTGGTGTTGCCTGTCAATACTGTTAAATATCCCATTCATGCTCCTAAGCCCCTAGGAGATTGTTCCTCGCTTTCTCCTCATTTCTCTAATCTCCGACACCTCCTTCCCTCCTCCTTACTCTCAGTTGATGACTTTGCTGTATATTTCCCTGAAAAAATAGAAGCAATCAGAAAACTCCTGTTCCCAGAATGTCTGCTGTCCCTACCACTTGCTAGCTGAGTGACTTGTAGCTTCAATTTCTTAATCTGTAACATGGAACTAATAATACAGTTTATACCAAAGTATGCTATGTAAACTGTAAAATGCCTTAAAAATGATAATACCACATATTTCTATCTCCAGACAATTCTATGTCTTATTCGTATTTTCTTTTCACTTTTCCTTTGCTTGGTTCCTTCCCTCAACCTCTAGTCTATCTCAGTACTGGCTAGAGACCAAAGGAACAGATTAGCATTTAGGAATGAGAACCAAATGCCAGTGAAGCTGCCTGGAGTTACAGAGTAGGTTTTGCTCCATTTGGGTTGTGGTAACAAAGCATCTTGTATAAAGTAGGCACCTCAACTACTTCATAATCCTCCACCCATCTTCAGCCACTTTAACCTTTACTATCTCAAGCCATTTCCTGTAAACTCCTTAAAATTGACATCACTAATTCATGTACATGTTCAGCAAGGCGTCTCAAAGTAGAAGATGCTTATTACATATGGTTGTTTTTTCAAAGCCTATCTTATTTGAGATGAATAAAATTGTACCAAGGTGCAAAAATACAGCTTTGGCTGTAAAGCACTGAGAATGAGGGAACTAGAAAATTGGGAGCAATAAGAGATTCAACATTGTAAAATAGGAGAAATGTACCTACTGGTTAATCATGTTACACTATTCCAATACAATCTGGAAAGATGTTAGAAACAAAAAGAGTTGCATGAGTTTATTTTTAAAACACACACACAAACACACGCACGTGCACACACACACAAGGAATGAGGGAATCCAAATGCTAAACAAATCCTTAAATAAAAATTAAAATAATTATGTGCAAATGACAAGATACACTATTTTTTTAAATGTAATTATCTGAACAAAATATTCTTCAGAAATTCTAATTCCGTACATCTGCTCATTAGGAACAGCATGTGAATTCAATGTGTGAGAAACAACTGATGAGACTAGATAACTGAAACAATAAATTACATAGTTATAATAACATGAAGAATGTTTTTATATAACTGTTAATCTGCAGATGAAATGACTAAAATCTCCCTAATCATCATGCTTGAGGACTAAAACTAAA
Organism: Nomascus leucogenys; assembly: GCF_006542625.1. NCBI lineage: Eukaryota > Metazoa > Chordata > Mammalia > Primates > Hylobatidae > Nomascus > Nomascus leucogenys. The sequence continues at coordinate 56,357,342 of NC_044393.1, forward strand.
AGAAATAAAACTGAAAATTCAAGGGATGAGTTGGATGACAACTTTAAGTTTCTATTAAGAAAATCTAAAAATTATTTGTGGGGAGTTATAAAGTTGATGACTCCGAAAAATGTCTAAAAAGAACAAAATAATGTATTATAGATTACTTATAAATTACAAAAGGGTAAGTAAGTTACTTTCCAGATACTATGGAAACACTTCTAGTGGTCTATTTATGCCCACTCCCATGCATATAGAAGACATCAACAATCAATTGTGGCCCTGTTATGGTCTCTCAACATTGCACTCCAGGCAGTGACTACAAATCTCTAAGACTTGACCCAGGGCATAAAATCTATTAGCAATTCCTGATCTACATCATATCAGTTTTTTAGATATACAGTTCAATGATCCTCTAGGTCACGAGATACTAAGGAGCAATATATTCCAAGAGCCTCAAAATTGCCATACCCTTATATATGTAAGAAAATATTGTAAGAAATATATCGTAAAAGAAATCCAGACAATGGAGCGGGACACGGTGGCTCATACCTATAATCCCAGCCCTTTGGAGGCTGAGGCAGGAGGATCGCTTGAGCCCAGGAGTTTGAGACCAGCCTGGGTATAACATGGCAAAATCCCATCTCTACAAAAAATACAAAAATTAGCTGAGTGTGGTGGTGCGCGCCTCTAGGTCCCAGCTACTTGCAAGGCTAAGGTGTGAGGATGGTGTGAGCCCAGGAGGCGGAGATTGCTGTGAGTCAAGATCACGCCATTGCACTCCAGCCTGAGTGACAGAGCCAGATCCTGTCTCAAAACAACAACAAAAACCAAAAACGAACCCCAGAAAATGTATCATAAGAAAATAATACAGAAAAGTTTATACACAAAGATTATATTTAAAAAACTGAGAAATCGGAAAACCCTACATGTCTAAGAATAAGGGAATGGTTGGGTCTATTAGGCAATTCACATGATGGAACAAACAATGAAAGTAGCTAAAGTTATACGGTTAACTGTAAAAAAAGAAAGCAGATATGTCTATGCAGCAGTTTGCTTTCACAAAAAGACTGGAAAAAAAAAAGCAAAAATGTAAAGAAATAGTATGAAGCATTACGTAAAGAGGAAGATTAGTAAAATACTAGCAAAAGGCACTGTGGAATTCCATAAAGTATCTACAAGGTTTACTTGTAGAATATACTTAGAAATTGTTATACAATATAATTTCATAAATTATAAACATTAAAAGGATACAATCTCCATCTCTGAAAGATTTAACATAATATGACAAGATAAACTGCTTTGGTTATTGTTAACTTGACCAAAGGAAGGATTTGGGGAAGATAATCTCACCAAGGTACTTTTTAATCTACTGATCTGTGACACAGACAAAAATAATTAATTTTTATTTTATTTTTTGAGACAGGGTCTCCCTCTGTCTCGCAGGCTGAAGTGCACTGGCATGATCATGATTCACCGCAGCCTCGACCTCCTGATCAAGTGATCCTCCCATCTCAGCTTCCCAAGTAGCTGGGACCACAGGCATATACCACCATGGCCAGCTAATTTTTTAATTTTCTGTAGAGACAGGGTCCACTTTTTGCCCTCACTGGTCTCAAACTCTTGGGCTCAAGAAGTCACCTTTGGGATATTCCAAAGATTACAGGTGTGAGCCACTGCGCTCAGCCTTAATTTTTATTCATGTTTATTTTTCAAATGCTTTTATCATAGATTACCTGGTTCAGATTAAGGAATATAAGAGTTATGATTAAATATCACTTAGTTTATTATAACATGTCAATTATCCTATAAAAATGTAAAATTATATGTTTAAATATGTATGTGCTCACAATTAAATTATCAAAGATCCTTCAGGCCAAATATAGTTTGTATAGGCTGGGCATGGTGGCTCACGCCTGTAATGCCAGCACTTTAGGAGGCTGGAGTGGGAGGATCGCTTGAGCTCAGGAGTTTGAGACCAACCTGAGCAACATAGTGAGACCTTGTCTCTACAAAAAATGAAAAAATTAGCTGGGCATAGTGTTTCTTGACTATGGTCCCAGGTCCTCAGGAGGCTGAGGCAGGATCTTTTGACCCCAGGAGGTCAAGGCTGCAGTGAGCTGTGACTATATCACTGCACTCCAGCCTGGGTGACAGAGAGACCCTGTCTCCAAATAATAATAATACACACACACACACACACACGTGTGTGAGAGAGTTTGTAATACATTACAAATTATATTTTATGTGGAATCCAGGGTTAGGGTATGTTTTTGAAAATGTATAGTGAAGGACAAACCTGTAGGTTTACACAGCTATTTGTCACTTTCCCAGCACATCAATCTAACTAAATTTTGATAATAAACGAAACTAATTTTCTTGACTGCTAAAACTATCAGAAAATATTTTCAAGAAAATATTCTCACAGCGTATGTCATACTTTTCTGGTTTCATAAATAAGATACACAGAACATGTACCTGAAGAAGGCAAATTCTACTTAGGTTAACCATTGTAAATGTTCACAAGTGTTTGAGCAATGTTTTCATGCTGTTAAATCTCTTCTCTGCTTTTAGTGACTTTATCCAACCAAGCTTAGAGGGTATACATAGCTGCATTCCCCTTCACTCATTAAACAAACTTAGATTACTACCTCTTTTAATATTTGGTGTTTCCTATTCTTCTTTAAATTTTGGTGATTTTACGAGTCCTTCCCTTATTCCTAAGGTGTAAACTTTCTCTTTTTTGATCTTTTTTTGATATTCTTCCCTCATCTTGGTCTAACTTGCTTTGAAGTGGGAAACCAGAGGACCAACCATGTTAAAGCCGGGAGACTTTCCTATGAGTTATGTGTGTGTGCTTTAGTATATGGACACTGTAACATTAATTCTAGCAGTTCAGAGAAGGATTTCATTGCCTTCTTGGTTCTTAGTTATATCCCGGACTGTTAAATTTATCAAATATTCGACAACTTAATTTTAAAAAGAGGTTTTTAAATAGCTATTTACAAAATAAAGACAGGTATAATTGAACCATAGAAAAGATTCAATGGTAATGTTGTATCTTAACATCAGGCTAAATCTTCACACAAATCTGTTATTAAAGAGATGATAACTTGAGATGGGATCCGGTTTGAACAGTTTATAACCAAAAAGTAAGAAACAAAATCATGTCTTGTTTATGCATGAGAGATGAGCATGAACAACACACAGGAATGAAATACAGCTTTGTAACTCAAAGCTCTGTTGCTCAAACACCACCAATTCCTACTACACAAAGCCCCTTTCTCAACCTAACTTTCTCATTAACCTTCTCTAGATTTCCCATGCTCCTGTCAAAATCTCCACCTGGCAATACAGGGGATAAGAAATGCAAACACAATTTGCTAAGAATGAAATCATCTAATCAAATCTATTATCCTCTCTAAGAGCTTTTCTTTTTCCTGAAAGGGTCTTAAGCTTTTGAACAGCAGACAGAATTTCTACCTACCCATGACCTAAACACTGGCCTTATTAATTAAATTTAGAGTCATAAGTCTGCATATTTTTAATTATTTGAAAAAGAAAGAACTGTTCACTTTCAGGTATGCTGAGCTTTTCCCACTTTCCACTAATGAATACTGTAAGTAATTTATTAACAACTTAAACAATGCTTCATATCTACATGAAATGTAGAGAATAAGGCTTCTTTGATTTATAGTAATTTGATTATAGTACAAACTAAACTTCAAACTACAGAATTTCAAAAAAGAATGACAGTTTATTACTTTGAGGGATACAGAATAACTAAAATCCCAGCTTCCTAGTATTAAGGCCTAATTAATCAATACAATTTAAAAAAAATAATTGGGGTAAGGGCCTGGCATGGTGGCTTACACCTGTAATCCCAGCACTTTGGAAGGTTGAGGTGGGAGGATTGCTTGAGGCCAGGAGTTCGAGACCAGCCTGAACAACATAGTGAGATCCCCACCCCTATTTTTAAGAAATAATTTAAAAAATGTAATTAAATCTATAATCTTACATGCATTATTACTTTTCGTAATAAATTCTTTTTGTTGTTTTTTTGAGATGGAGTTTCGCTCTTGTTGCCCAGGCTGAAGTGCAATGGCACGATCTCGGCTCACCGCAACCTCTGCCTCCCAGGTTCAAGCGATTTTCTTGCCTCAGCCTCCTTAGTAGCTGAGATTACAAGCATATACCACCACGCCTGGCTAATTTTGTAGTTTTAGCACAGACGGGGTTTCTCCATGTTGGTCAAGCTGGTCTCGAACTCCCCAACTCAGGTGATCCGCCTGCCTCGGCCTCCCAAAGTGCAGGGATTACAGGCGTGAGCCACTGCGCCTGGCCTAAGAAATTCTTTATATATAGTCCAACAATAATATTCAGTTCAGCTAAAGTCCTAATAATAAAAAAGTGTATTAATGAACTCCAAGTTAATTAGGTTCTTTCTGTATATTGGTTTTAATATTAATGTTTATAATGTAAAACCAGGAAAAAAGGTTCATTACCTGATTGAAAGCAGGAATTCAGTTTGCAAAACATGTCACTATTTTATTTGTCATTCTATGATTGTGTTTGCCATAAATGGCTATAACTGTTTGAGAAAGCATCTCAAGAGAAGTAGTTTTAAAGGATGTAATTCCAATGTGGCTTGACTGACCCTCTTCCCCACCACAGTCTCTCATTTTGATAGTGGATTTGTCCATTTCTCTCTATAATTCTATCCACTTGTGCTTTATTAGTCTGAGGCTGTCTTGTAAGGTGTATCATAATTCTTTGCCTTCCTAGTAAATTGTTCCTTTTCTCAATATGTGACCTTCACAATCCCTAATAATGCTTTTTGACTTAAAGTCTATTCTGTCTAATGTTAATATCGTTATGTCAGCATTCTTCTGATTAGTATTTGCCTGAAATATTTTTTCTCCATTCCTTTACTTTCATCCCTTATCTGTCCTTGTATTTTAGGTATGTCACACAAAGGTGAATTCAGCCATTGATTCTATGCAAATTGAAAAGTGGCAGTGGCCAGTTTAATATATTTATATTTATTGTGATCAGTGATGTACATGTTGGAATTATTTTACTACCTTATTATAAACTTTCTCTTATTTGTCATGATTCAATTTTTGCTTCTTTTGTTTCTGTATATTTTTCAGCCTTTTACTCAACTGATAGTTTCCTTTTTTACCCTTTTCCATTAACTTAATTCTAAGTTATATATTCTATTTCTATTCTTTCAGTAGTCATAATTAAATTGTTAATATTATATTCAATTTAGGCCGGGCGCGGTGGCTCACGCCTGTAATCCCAGCACTTTGGGAGGCCGAGGCAGGGGGATCACGAGGTCACGAGATTGAGACCATCCTGGCTAACTTGGTGATACCCCGTCTCTACTAAAAATACAAAAAATTAGCCGGGTGTGGTGGCGGATGCCTGTAGTCCCAGCTACTCGGGAGGCTGAGGCAGGACAATGGCGTGAACCCGGGAGGCGGAGCTTGCAGTGAGCCAAGATTGTGCCACTGCACTCCAGCCTGGGTGACAAAGCAAGACTCTGTCTCAAAAAAAAAAAAAAAATTATATTCAACTTAAGTGAATGTATCTATGGCTTTACAATCCTTCTGAACAATGACATGCATTTTAAAACGCTTTAAAATCCATCACTCTTTCCTCATTTTATACCTTAATGTGGACTTGTATTTTAGTTCCATCTTACTTCTATGTTCCATATTAGTCACTATTATTTCTTATTTTATGCAATTAAAGATTAGATTTACCTACATGTTTATCAATGTTTTGTGCTTGCTACTTACTATTACTTCCTGCATTCTAATCCTTCCTTTTTGCATTAGATTTCCTCCTTCTGCATTCAACCATTAAATAGCTTCCCTCTCATTCTGAGTGAAGGCCAAAGCCCTTACTATAGCCTGCTAGAGCTGGCAGGATCTAGGATTAAGGTTACATAGTTTCAAGGATGTCATACTGGGTCACAAGGAATTCTGGAAAAGCAAGAGCATTTAATCAGTTTTAAGTCTGTCAGTATTCGAGAGTCCAGGCTGATGAGCAAGAGGATCTGGGGTTGAAGGTATCACTTTATGGCGGTATAACCAAAGTCCAGAACACACAATGCTTCAGTAATTGCCAGGCTGCTATTGCCTTTTTAGGCACTTGGACTTGCCTCTTCAGTCCCATTCATTGTGAACAGTCCCTCTGAATACTAATCAAATTATTCCTTCTTGTAAAATCTTGCATATGGTAAAAATCGAAACAGAACTGATAGGCATAAAATTTTTCAAAATGTTCTCTCTCCGGTTCTTAGCAAAGATAGTACTCACATGTGCTTTTTTTTTTTTTTTTTTTTTTGAGACAAGATCTCCTTCTATTACTCTGGCTGGAGTGCAGTGGCCACGATCTTGGTTTGCTACAGCCTCCACCTTCTGGGCTCGAGTGATCCTTCCTGCCTCAGCTTCCCAAGTATCTGGGACATCAGATATGTGCCACCACATCCTGCTAATTTTGGTATTTCAGTAGAGATGGGGTTTCGCATGTTGCCCAAGCTGGTCTTGAACTCCATGGCTCAAGCGATCCACCTGCCTTGGCCTCTCAAAGTGCTGGGATTACAGGCGTGAGCCATGTCACCCAGCCTCACATATGTTTTGAATTACCAAAAGTGAACATAAAAAATCTAGACCCAAGAAAAGAAAGATGTTACACACACACACACACAAACATACACACACACACACACACACACACACACCCCTTTACTCCTTCATTTTCTCCAAACTTCCAAAATATATACTACATTTAGTTTTGGTAATGTTATTTTAGGCAGTTGATGTTTAAACTGGAGAAAACTGGCTGTTTGGTAAAATTAATTGTTCACTGTGAATTTTAATATACTGTGACTGTATACGTGTGGGACTGTTTCTCTTTCAATCTTCCATTTTTCTATACTTGTGCTAATACTTTATACTTCATTATCTTAACTAGAACTTTTTTTTTTTTTGTAGAGATGGGATCTCACTCAATTACCCAGGCTGTTCTCTAACTCCTGATCTCAAGTGATTCTCCCTCCTCAGCCTCCCAAAGTTTGCTGGGATTTATAGGCGTGAGACACCACACCTGGCCTTTACTATAACTTTATGGGTCTTCTTATCTAGTAGAGCAAATCGCTCTGCATTGTTCCTCTTCTTAAAAAAACTGTCTTGATTGCCAGGTGTGGTAACTCATGCCTGAAATCTCAGCTACTAGGGAGGCTGAGGCAGAAGGATCCCTTGAGCCCAGGAGTTCCGGGCTGCAGTGAGCAAGGACCATGACATTGCATCTCGCCTGGGGCAACAGAGCAAGACTCCATCTCCTGAAACAAGTGTCTTGGTTATTCTTGACACTTCTGCATTTCCATAAAAATTTAACAATCAATTGATCAAATTTTTTAAAGTTAGAATTTTTATTGGAATTACATCAAATCTATAGATCACTTTCAGAAGAATCAACCCCCTTACAATACTGAGTCATCTAATACATGCATAGTATATATACCATCATTTAAAAAATTCTTCTTCAATTTCTCTCAATATAACTTACAGTTTTCAGTGTAAAATCGTGCCCATATTTTGTCAAATTATTCCTAGAACTTGAAAATATCAAATTCTGGAATTCGGTATTTTCTGCTGCCACTGTAAATAGCCTTTTATAAAGTAAATTCTATTTTCTGTTTGTAGCTGGTAGATAGAAATAGTTGGTTTTCAGCGATCCCTTGTATACAATGATTTTACTAAGAATCATAATTCTAGAATATGCTTTTGGCTTTAATCATGTTCTCTATTGGTTTTTTGTTTTTAATTTGATGTTTTCTGCTCTCATCTTTATTATTTCCTTCTTACTATGTGTTATGGGTTTAATTTGCCCTTTTTTTCCCCTCTTTTTAGTTTCTTAAGATAAAAGATTAGATCCTTGATTGAGATCTTTTTTCCTCCCCAATAAAAGTATTTAATGATTTGAATTTTGCTGAGTTAGCTGCATCCTACAAATGCCAATACATTTGTTCTATTTTCATTTTTATTTAGTTTGAAATATTTTTTAAAAATATCCCTCTTTGGCCTGTAGCTCATTTAAATGTTTGCTGTTTAACTTCCAAATACCTGGGGGATTTTCCAGGTATCTATCAGTTATTTGGGGAGGAAGAATCACAGGCCTCTTTAAAATCTGTTAGAGCATTCTCCCAGAAAAATTCTGTGAAAGGAAAATAAATGTTGGGGCCCCCAAATCACTAAGCTAAAGGGAAGAGTCAAGCTGGGAACTGCTTATGACAAACCTGCCTCCCATTCTATTCAGAGTCACCCCTCTGCTCACTGAGATAAATGTATATCTGATTGTCTCCTTTGGAGAGGCTATTCAGAAACTCAAAAGAACGCAACGATTTATTGCTTATCTACCTGTGATCTGGAAGCCCCCTCCCCGCTTTGAGTTGTCCCACCTTTCCGGATGGAACCAATGTTCATCTTACATATGTTGATTGATGTCTCATGACTCCCTAAAATGTATAAAATCAAACTGTGCTCTGACCACCTTGGGCAGGTGTCATCAGGACCTCCTGAGGTTGTGTCTCTGCAAGTCCTCAACCTTGGCAAAATAAACTTTCTAAATTAACTGAGACCTGTCTCAGATACATGGGGTTCACAATTTCAAAAATATTTTGAGAAATATTTTTGTTTTCATAAAACTTGCAAATGGAATTATGTTTTATAAGTTTTATAATTTCCTGGGATCCACAGATACCCTAAACCCATTCCCATTGCTAGATTATCAATTCCTGCCCTAAGATATTGAATATGCTAAGATTTTCTAAGAGATAAAGAGGATTTTTCTTAATTCCTGTTACAGTGAGAATCTTTCCATGTCACCGATTTTGCTTTTAGATATGTCTCAGAAAGTACTCTAAACTAGCACAACTTAATACTAGTGAGTTGAGTAAAAGCTGCTCAAAAGTGTGCTACATGTCTGATATAGCAAAGGATAATCAAAGACAATCCATAGCTTCTAAGATTCAAACAAGCTTGCTTATACTCAAATGCAGAGTTTAAGTTTGCATCCTAATTTTTAAAAGGAAGTCTTCTCCCTCATTCTGGGTTTGTGCCTAATACGTGTGTTGGGGGAGGGGTAGTTACAGTTGCCCCATTAATCATGCCTCCCTTCATACCATTACTACAGGTCTCCAGTTCAGAACCCTATCTAATGCCGGTAGCTGGTGTCACAATGGGATACTGCAGATGTAGTTCCTGAGCATGTTTTGGCCTTAGTTCCATTTGCAAGGCAACCTTGCTCTTTGTCACACTAGGTTGATACCTATAGTGGCCCTGGGCAGTAAATGCAGGTTTTCTTTAGATCTTATTATGACTACAGCTATATCTTTAATGTGATATGTATTTGTATGTGGGTGTACGCTAGGAAGGAGGGTGCTCTGAGTAAACCACAGCCTAACCTTGACTAAGTGTTAGCAATTTTATCTCCCAGAAATATAATTTCAAATACTGTTAATTTTTAAGCACACATGAAGGAATTAAATTATAGTCCATACCTTGGAAAAGGGTAAGATTAAAAGCTCTACTTGATCACTAATATGCTTCAACAGATATAAAAGCTCTATAGTGTTAGGACTTCCAATCCCAGTAAAAAATTGACTATGTAATTGACCAATCCTCTCAATGAAAACATCTGGAAAAACTAAATAACAAATTTCAAAAATCTTCTTGACGGTATTGAAGTGATAACATGGCAAGTAAAAAGTTATTCAATTGCTCAATTGAATTCAAGATTCAATTGCTCAATTTCTTCTCAAACTTCTAATACTAATATTTTCTAGGGTGGGTGTGGAGGATTCCATTTACTCAGAGACTAAAAAAACTTCATATTCTGGAATGAAGAAAAAAAATTTTTAAATGAGAAAGATAAAAAAATAGAAAAGGGAAAATGTTTGAATATTATATGCCTGTGGTAATGAGAAGAGGTTTAGGGCAATAAAGATTAGAAAATGTGACAAGAGGTCAACATATATAATTTAAAAGCCATATAGGAAAAAGGCTCATGATTTTTATAGTAATATTAACATTAACTGAAATCATGAAGTAAATTACCATAGCAATGAATTTCTCTCTTCCTTGGCAGTGAAGGTGGTGTCAAATGACATAAAATTTAACAAAAACACATCATTAGGATTCAAGTAGGGAGTGTACATCCTTGGGAATAAAAATAAAAGCTCAGCCAGGTGTGGTGGAGTTGCCTGTAGTTCCAGCTGCTTGAGAGGCTGAGGCAGGAGGATTGCTTGAGCCTAGGAGTTTGGGGCTTTAGAGAACGTTGGTCGCACCTGTGAATATTCCCTGCACAACAGTCTGGCAACATAGCGATACCCTGTCTCTAAATATTAAAAATTAAAATTAAAAAAGTTCACGAGCTCTCTTTTTTCATTGTTGCATGCTCTCAATTTGGCTTTATGATAGATGACACAATTCGTCCCAACTCTTCACCCCCTTTGTGTCTACATTCTTTGCTATTTAATTTTGCACTGTGGAGGGGTTGTTTTGGTGAGTGAGACTTATGGGAATATTTTCTCTCCTGTGCCCCATCTTCACCATGAGATCAGGCCCAGGATAGGCTGCTGCAGGACTAGAGATACGTATAATAGAGCAGAGTTTAATATGGTTAAGGCCAGCCTAGAACAGCAGCCAGCCAGTCTTGTGAGTAAACCCAGCCAACCTCAGTAAAGCCACCTAGCTAGCACCCCATATGACCCGAGAAGCATGAGCAATAAATGCTGTGTGTCACCCATGCCAACAGCTGTTGTTGGTTACATGGCATTCTTATGACAACAGGTAACTAATACAGACTTCGACCTGCTTTAACTAACAATTTCAAATTTTTTACCTTCTCTTGAAAGTATTATTTGTCATTGCTCTCTGTTTTCAATTTTATCTACTGACCCTTAGTCCTGACAGTTCGTCTAGTATTGACTTGCCACAGCCCCCAGAAAATCAAGCTCTTACAGGTCTGAAAAGCAAGTCAGAAAGCTATCTTTTTTTCTTCTGTTTTTGTAGACACAGTGTCTTACTATGTTGCCCCAGCTAGTCTTGGACTACTGGGCTCAAGCAATCCTTCTATCTCGAACTCTGAAAGTGCTAGGATTATAGGTATAGCCAGTGTGTCAGGCCAGAAAGCTATCTTGAAGAAAGGATGAAGTAATCCTAAAATAGTCCAACGTAAGAAGAGAGGTAACAAAGAGTGCCAGGCTATCTAAAGGATCAAGAGAGCCAGGCGCAGTGGCTCACTCGGGGAGGCCGAGGTGGGAGGTTGCTTGAGGCCAAGAGTTTAAGACCAACCTGGCCAACACAGTGAGACCCCCATCTCTTTAAAAAAAAAAAAAAAAAGTATCAAGAGGCTAGCTAGGTAACCTAAAGGGATTGGTGTGTTTGTATCACAGAGAAAGTGCATTTGGTCAAAAAGGCACTACTGATTTGTTTCATCTGTTTGCACATAATATAAAAACTCTTCCAAGTGATTTCATATTTCCTTTGATCTTTTATTTTTTGTATATTAACAACATAAGCTATTACCATATAATAATATATGGGGTGACAATCCATGTAGATGGCATTAAAATCTCCATTAAATAATACTTTTATTTATTTATTTTGAGATGGAGTCTCGGTCTGTCGCCCAGGCTTGAGTGCAGTGGTGCAAGTTAAGCTCACTGCAATCTCCGCCTCCTGGTTTCACGCGATTCTCCTGGCGCGCCACCACATCTGACTAATTTTTGTACTTTTAGTAGAGATGAGGTTTCATCATTTTTGGTCAGGCTGGTCTTGAACTTCTGACCTCAAGTGATCCGCCCACCTCAGCCTCCCAAAGTGCTGGGATTATAGGCATGAGCCACCATACCTGGCCAATGCTTTTAAAACTTAAAAAAAAAAAAAAAACAAAAAAATTGAACTCATATTTGAGCTCATATGTCTCTATACCATTTAAATATCACACATGTATGTTTTTTTCCATCATAGGAACGTCAAGTCTCCAACTTACGAAATTATATAAAGAATAAAGTGTATATTTACAAAGCCTTAAAATAAAACCTTAGTGTCTAGAACTATTGACCTCATACATAGCTACTGATCTGCATTGAAGTTGAGACCTCCCCTTAAATGTCATTCCTATTATTGTTTCAAATGGTCTGCAACTTAATTAAATGCCAATCTCCTTTCTCACAGTTCATAACATTTGCCATTTACACTAAGATTCTAGATGCCATTCCCTGAAACCATCAAATAATGGTTACTGTTGGAAAATACTCTTCAGTTTTTAAAAGGGATACTTATTAATATATTTGCCTCCAAAGTTGATATCAAAAAAGTTTACAAGCCTATAAATTTTAAAGGTGCCACAACAGTTCCCTTATGTACTAATATTTTAGTTTCCTTTTAACACACAGAGGATAAGAAAAACACTAATTCAAACTTTCCATTGTGGCTAGGCACAGTGGCTCACACCTGTAATCCCAGTACTTCAGAAGGCCAAGGCTATGGATCGTTTGAGCCCAGGAGTTTGAGACCAGCCTGAGCAATGTGGCGAGACCTCCCCCAACCATCGCTACAAAAAATAAGAAAATTAGTTAGGCATACTGGCATGCCCAGAGGCTGAAGCAGGAGGATACCTTGAGCCTGGGAGGCAGAGGTTGCAAGGAGCGATGATCATCCCACTGTACTTCAGGCTGGGCAACAGAGTGAGACCATCTCAAAAACAAACAAAAAACCCCAAACTTTCCACTGTACAGTCTAGTGACCTTTTCTTCTAAAGGTCACATTTCAGACTATACAAATCCCCAATATATCACCATTAAATAATTTGTTCAGTTTAATCATAAAATATTATGATATTACACCTATAGGTATGTGTGTATTTGAAACATAAAATTCTTAGTAAATTAATTATAACCTCACGATTGCTGTCAAGACAAATAAGAATTTTTAAATGAAAATCTAAAAAACCTTGATCTCATTTTTACAAAAGAGCATCTAGAAAGCTGATATTCACATGACCCATACTAAGTTAAATACATATTGGAGGAACTAAATCCTATTGCTTAGAACTCAGATGTGAAGCCTCAATGCTAAATCCCTATTATTTCAAAATTAAACTATGAAATCATTTAACTATACACTAAGAGCACAGAAGTAACATAAACTATTCTACACATAAATAAAATACATTATGCATGTATTAACACAGTAAATAAAGATCTTGATATATTGTAAAATGACTGAGCAATTCACAAAACAATACGTATAACACAATGTAACTTTTCTTAAATAAAAAAGATGTTATGTTTATATACAAGCTACAGATCAGAAATAAAGTATTAAAGGTTGGTGCAGAGGTGAACATGGGAGAGAATACAGTCATGGGTTCTTAGTTTCTGTTTCTGGTTAGGTCAGTAAAGCCCCTTACTCATTATACGTTTCTGCTTAGCACTAGAGATAGAAACTAAAAACCATGGCTTCAGGCTGCTAAAAGCCTAAAAAACACAAGAGAACAACAACAGTGAAAAATAAGGCGAGTTGGACAAGCTTGTTTTACAGTCTGGTCTGGATTTGAATGCTAGTGCCAACACCTGCTCCCAGGCATTCTAATTTTAGTAGTCTATATTACTCATGCTATTAAATGTTCTCAGCTTCAATTTCTACATTTTGTAGTGGTGGAGAGTAATACTTTCATTTCATAGGACTGCTGTGAAATAAATGAAATAATATACATAAATGGCTTGGTACAATTTCTGATTCACTATAAAGGTTAATGATGGTAGTTACTTTTGTGGCCCAACCTCACTCTTAAAAATAAATTCTCTGGTACAGCTTGGGATTCAGAAGGACTGAAGGATTTATCCTTATAGAGATTTAGGTTTGTATAACACATACCTTTGGTGATTAGTAACAGAAAAGCCTTAGGGAAAAAAATATGTAATCATAAAAATAATTTCAGATGTATTATTGTAAGTATATAATGCACTTACATATAATTTAATGTTATAATCTACTATATCCCAGAATATTAAAAATCAGCTTGAAAAATCCTTTTATAAGTCTTTCTCTTGATATGAATTAAAGCTATAATTAAGTATACTAAAACGTTTCAGTAGCCAAGAAACTTCTATAACTAATCTTTAGGGAAATACATTTCAGATTCTGAAAAGCTGCTCGATGTACATTTCAGGTTGTATTTGCAAGTCACTCTTTCTGAAAACATGCTCATCTTTAAAATTCTAGCTTTCCTTTATCTCACTGCTTGAACATTCTATTAATGATCTGATTTCTCTTCCTTTCTTCCCTCCCTCCCTCCCTCCTTCCCTTCCTTCCTTCTTTCCTTCATTTCTGTTCTGTTCTTTTTTTATTATACTTTAAGTTCTGGGATACATGTGCAGAACGTGCAGATTTGTTACATAGGTATACACGTGCCATGGTGGTTTGCTGCACCCCTCAACCCATCATCTACATTAGGTATTTCTCCTAACGCTATCCCTCCCCTAGCCTCCCACCCACCAACAGGCCCCGGTGTGTGATGTTCCCCTCTCTGTGTCCACGTGTTCTCATTGGTCAACTCTCACTTATGAGTGAGAATATGCAGTGTTTGGTTTTCTGTTCCTGTGTTAGTTTGCTGAGAATGATGGTTTCCAGCTTCATCCATGTCCCTGCAAAGGACATTAACTCATCTTTTTTTATGGCTGCAGAAATAACGTCACACATCTACAACCATCTGATCTTTCACAAACCTGACAAAAACAAGCAATAGGGAAAGGATTCCCTATTTAATAAATGGTGTTGGGAAAACTGGCTAGCCATATGCAGAAAACTGAAACTAGACCCCTTCCTTACCCCTTATACAAAAATTAACTCAAGATGGATTAAAGACTTAAACGTAAGACCTAAAATCATAAAAGCCCTAGAAGAAAACCTAGGCAATACCATTCAGGACATAGGCATGGGCAAAGACTTCATGACTAAAACACCAAAAGCAATGGCAACAAAAGCCAAAATTGACAAATGGGATCTAATTAAACTAAAGAGCTTCTGCATAGCAAAAGAAACTATCATCAGAGTGCACAGGCAACCTACAGAATGGGAGAAAAGTTTTGCAATCTATCCATCTGACAAAGGGATAATACCCAGAACCTACAAAGAACTTAAACAAATTTACAAGAGAAAAACAAACAACCCCAACAAAAAGCAGGTAAAGGATCTGAACAGACACTTCTCAAAAGAAGACATGTATGCAGCCAACAAACGTGAAAAAAAGCTCATCATCACTGGTCATTAGAGAAATGCAAATCAAAACCACAATGAGATACCATCTCATGCCAGTCAGAATGGCAATCATTAAAAAGTCAGGAAACAACAGATTCTGTCATTTCTTAATCTTGTGGACTGGAAGCTTAAATTTTTCATCTTTGAAAATAATCTCCCACTCATTGATATAGTTTTCATACCAAATCTCAAGTCAACATTTCCATTTATAGGCAGAGTAGTTATTCAATTCAAAAATCTGTTTCAAGTCTTTCTTCCACTAAAGACTTACAATTTGGCTATTTTCCTCTAAATGTTTTCAGTCAAATTATTCTAAAAGAATAGGAATATTTGTAAAGATTAAAGAACAAAACAGGTATAATTTTAACACACAGAGGGGTAGTAGAGTTATCAAATGCCAAGAAACGAACATTAACAGCAAGTTGTTACTTAAGACATTAGTCAATAATATATTTTAAAAAATTACGCATATGATGCTTTTTATAATCTTATTTAATGCTTAAGCTTCCCTTATACACTTCAAAATGAAAGTTGAAACATAAAACTATTTTTAATAAAAAAAGAAATAATCCAATTAAAAACCAAAACATGTCAATGATTTTCTGTTAGCCTTCAACACTGCAAGTACGTTAGATAGGCTTAAGTAATTTACAGCCACCGACAATTTGATCAACAGTATCAACTCAGTCAAATGTTTGCAGATATTTTGATTTCGTCTAAGCCTTCTGCCATTACTATGTTAACTGAAGTACATATTACCATTACCACTGTCCCTCCCTACTCTCAATGCAAGGTATTTTCTATATACATGCTGGATCTTTCTTATGGTGTTATCTTCAGATCTTGGCATTGTCAGTAATTACACTATACTAGATATAATACTGAATTTTATTTATGGCAATAACCATGTTTTTGAAGCAGTGAACATTATAATAAAGATTTAAACAAAGATTGAGAGAAAAATTAGTAATATAAATTCATAGTAATTTCCCACAAACAGCTTCCATATCTCTGTATGGTTAGTTTTCAATAAAGTTCTTAAAAAGATGCTTCTAAGATGATTTTGTCAAGACTACAAGATCAATTGACTGAAAATAGTACCATATTTGCAAACAAAATCTGGCCATCCATGGGAACCAAAAGAAGGAAGCCTCGTAATATGACTATTACCTCCAAGGATCATTTTATGTAAATCCTTCAGTATGTCACCAACTTACCCTAAAAATTATCACAGAACAAACTGAAACAACTTGGATATGGGTAAAAGTAGATTATTTTGTTTATTATGATATTTCAATTGGGAATGGTTAGAGAGGATAAACTAAAAATGTAGTTAGCTAACATTCTAAAGATAGTGGAGACAATCAGATTTTGACACACTGTCTAAAATTAGTATATCAATAATGGTAAAAAAATATACTGAAGTCTCATTTTGTTTGGATTTCAATTAGCATACATACATACTAGTGAAATATGTGTACTTAACTTTAAAACATTGATGTATAGAATTAAGATTATGATTCAGTTATGTACTTATTTTAAATGCATGCATATAGCTATTTCAAATAGAATAATTTTAGGGTTAAACTCCCAGGTTCTAGGGTTGGAATCTTTAAAAAATAAATAAACATTTTTCTACTAAAATTTTACGTACTTTACTTCCTCCAACAGTTTTCTAACACTTCAAGTCAAATTCACACTAGGTGACCATGCATGAATGATACATGGAGTTAGTGGTCACACAAAAGGGAAAATTTGATTGATCATATATAATTATAATTTATGTAAATTATTTAAAATATTTAAATACTTAAAAATATATAATTAGCCCATTAATTGGCACATGTGTTAAAAAAAGAAACCTTGTAAAACTTGCCTGTCTTCTGAAAGTGTATTGACAATGTGTAGGAGGGCCATTTTTTTAACAGAAATTTTTTTTCTGGTTTAAATTCATCAGGAAGTTACAAACTTTCACTACAGTAAAAATGAAAGTAAGTGAATAGTCAATTCAATATTTATGATTAGTCAAGTATTATATAGTTAGTAATTTTAAATAAAATGATTAAAGTTTACAGATAAAGGAAACCACTTACAAGCTGCTCTGATTTTACACTGTATAACTGGATGGTCTTTGCCACGTTTTTTGACACAGCTAATGTGAGGTTTGTATCAACAGCAGCAACATTTAGTTCACTGGAGAAAATAAAAACAGTTTTTAAATATTAGCAACATTGTTCATCAACAAAGTAAAGAGTGAGATTAAAAACTCAAACCCAATAATCAATGTGGTTATTCTTTTTATAGATTTCACTGCTTCCAAGAACTGGTTGCATTGTTTCATTTTACCCCCTAAATTCAGCACTCGAAAAAAGTGCCTGGAGATAGCTTCCTTAATGACCAGTTTCTCATTAATAAAAGCATGTCATATGTGGGTTCAGTCTGTGATTAAAGGAGTAAATTGTGTACAGATTTTTAAAGTAGCACTCTTGCTAATACTGATAAAGTGCAATTAGAGGCACGGCATATCACAGACATCTGCAAGGAAATGACAGCTCTTGAATGGAAATGATGACCTTGAAGGGGCATAGGCTAAAAATATAAATTACACATGATATATAAAGATACTCAGCTTCTGTAGAAATTATGCCAATTCACGCTAGTTTCAATAGAGTAGCTTTTTAAATAATATAAAAGCATAACAGAACTATAATTACAAATTTTTAAAATTCGGATTCTTAAACTATTTTTTTGTCATGCTTCAGCTTTAACATTGGATTAATTGGGGCATTTGATCTGACTGCCAAAAAAAAAAAAAGGTATTTTACAAAGACCATGGAAAGAACACTAGAAATTAAAAATAATATAGAAACCCATGTACAGATGGAAAGCAAGAAAAGTAATTATTGTCCCTGACGCAGTAGAGTAAATATTACCAGATTCTCTTTTTAAAGAAGTTGAAAGAGTTTGAAACAATACTAGTGCATACTACGTGTAACAAAAATGCACTTTCATATAGTATTGAGACATAATTTTGTTAATGTTCACTTTTAAATTTTATTAAACACTAGCATAAGCATGATTCTTCCAGCTGTAGATTATATTTGATTATAGCATTGTCAAGTTGCATAGAGGAATGGGAGAGATTCCTCTTTAACATTTACATAAACAGGTCAAAGAGATCAAGTTACTAAGACCTACAGTCAGAAGGAAAGTCAAGGCAATTGTGGAGAGATTTAGGACCAAGATGCTGGGCAATCTAGACAATTTGTAGGTACATTTGCAGCAAAAGATATGCTTATGTATATTATTATACATGTGGTTTTTTATTTTTATTTTTTGAGACAGTGTCTCGCTCTGTCAGCCAGGCTGGAGGGCAGTGGCGTGATCTCGGCTCACTGCAGCCTTCGCCTCCTGGATTCAAGCGATTCTGATGCTTCAGCCTCCTGAGTAGCTGGGGTTACAAGCGTGTGCCACCAGGCGCAGCTAATTTTTATATTTTTAGTAGAGATGAGGTTTCACCAGGATGGTCTCGAACTCCTGATCTCAGGTGATCCACCCACCTCTGCCTCCCAAAGTGCTGGGATTACAGGTGTGAGCCACCATGCCTGGCCACCTGTGGCTTTTTAGGCTTACTCTTCTACGCCTCAGAATCACCATCTTCAAATCTTTAAAAGAATTTAGACCTCAGTCTCATACTATTTTTTATTCCTTAAAACGTCCATCTCAAATGTACAGATCTACTATTATCACAACTTGTTAGTCATGACAGAAACTGAGATAATTTCAACTGCAAATTAGTCTGGATAACTTTTAAATACGTGTCTAAAGCCAACAGTATATAATTACATCGTCTGCAGGCATTCAGGTGGCACCTCTGCTAGGATACTTTCCCTTTTTAGTCTTAAAAGCTGTTACATTCACTTAAAAAGCTTAAAATAGCAAACACAAGCTAATCAAAGTTATATTCCTATTTCTGCCATGAAGCATTTTCTGGAGTTTAAGATACAAAAAAATTAACCTGTATGTTTTAGTTTCTCAATTTATAAAATTATTTATTATATTTGACTTCTTGTGTAATGTAAGAAATTTACTATGATATAAAGAGCTAGGTTTACTTTGCATCCTTGGCAAGATACAGAATAATTATAACAGGCTGTTTTTAGACTATATTTAAGGTATTTAAATTATTTTATTAATTGGAATCTCAAGTACTTACTATGTGTGCACTCATTTACTGTAAAATTCTTAATTTAATTGTGGGCCTAATTACTTGAATAATTTGAAAATAAATTAAAAAGGTACTGCTATCATATAACACTAACAAATATGGCAGTCATCTTATGGCATGCCACTATATAAAAAATACATACCTTGCTATAGTTTTAATAATACCATCAAGTTCATCAGAGGAAGGAGGATTACGACCACCCGGGGGAAAAACCAAGTTGATAGGATCGAAGAGTCGAGATAAGGATTTTGATAGATAAGCAGCCTCATAGGGTTGTAGTGAGTCTTTCAAAGCCTTTTCTGGACTGTGGAAACAAAATTTTTTAAAAACTAACGTAAATTGCACAGAGCTAAATGCTATTGTATCAGGCTGTAAATACCTTTTTAAAAAATGCGCCTCCCATAAAAATGTAACTCTATATTAAAAGAAAATTTATTTTACAATGTACATATTTACTAATATATTTCATAATTAAACATTCAGTACCATAGTAACCTTTTTTTTTTTTCTTGAGACGCAGTCTCACTCTGTTGCCCCGGCTGGAGTGCAGTGGCGCAATCTTGGCTCACTGCAACCTCTACCTCCTGGGTTCAAGCGATTCTCCTGCCTCAGCCTCCCAAGTAGCTGGGATTACAGCTGCCCACCACCATGCCCGGCTAATTTTTTGTATTTTTAGTAGAGATGGGGTTTTGCCATGTTGGCCAAGATGGTCTCGAACTCCTGACTCCAGTGATCCACCCGTTTTGGCCTCCCAAAGTGCTGGGATTATAGGTGTGAGCAACTGTGCCCGGCCTATATTAAGATTTTAATTTCTATGTAAGTCCCCACTATAAATGCACAATAATATGCACCAATACTTACTGTATTATCTATTTCCTTAAACTAAAAGAATAACAGTAAAATCCTATTAATGCTAATGGGGGCTATGCCTTTACTTGCAAATCCTGCCTACAGAGTTATCAAAGCATACAGAAGAGAAACCAGCCTGTAGAGACATGCTCCATTAGCTTGGCCCGATCTATCCATAGCTGCCGCCCCAATAAAGCTCACTGTCTGAGAGGGAAGTGTACAGACTTAGGTTTTTACATTTTCCATTTTTGTGTTACTAGCAAGAGTGAGACAAAATAAAAAGTATTTATGAAAGTCCTAAAATCACGTAAATACTCCCAAGTGGAGTTCTACGCTACTTTGTTTTATAATATTCTTCACAATATCAAACTTAACCTGAGAAACATTTTTTTCCTGCTTGCACTTCCTGTATCTTTAATAATTCATGCTGATTTTCATTTAGCAGTCAAACTATTTGATCTTACACTTTGCTTTGACAATTACTATCAAATGTCTATAACCATTATTTTCATGTTTCCTTACTCCTATAATTAATTCAGTGTCTTCTCACATCATTCCAGTTTACAATCCTTCTACCAGCTTTTGCACTGTCTTTTTTCTTTTATAAACAACAAATTTTCCTTCATCTAAAAAGTTAACCTTTAAAACAACTGACCTGCTCCTTCATGTATATGAAACTTGGCTTTCTCTTTTTCTCACCCTTCTGGTCCACCGATACGACCTAGAGATCAGAATGCTCTTGGCTCCAACATCATAATTCCATAGTTATCTCTTAATGTTTTCTCATTCAGTAAGTATTTCACTCAACACATATTTACTGAGAATACTATGCACCAGGCACTTTGTAAAGTGCTGAGAAGATAGAGATTAAGAGTGCTTTACAGTCTTGTGAAGAAATTGGCAGGTAAAATGCTAATTATAATAATTTCTGTATTAGATGAAGATACCAAGATCATGATGGGAGCATGAAAGAACTTAGTGTCTAAATGTGTCTGAAGCAGTTCTCTGTTGAAGTCCAAGCCATCTATTTAAATGTCACTATTTTTACTCATGTCATCTACTGACCTCAGAAGCCTCTTCCCACTTCTGCAGAAATTTTGGCACTGAATTATAAGAACTAACACTTTCCCGTTCTCCAAATCTACCGTTAAAGATCCTTGGTAACTACAGTGTCAAACATCTTTTCTAAAATATGTCCTATATTAAAAGTCTACATTTATAATAACCTTTTTTGACTTTACTAGGGGGCTTCCAAATTTGAGTCATTACTTTGAACTGCTCCACCTCTAAGATCTTCAAGCTTAAAGGAAACTTTCTACATGCCCCACCTTCTATCTCTATTTTTCCTTCCAAAAATATTAAGTCACTACAATATTTGCCAAGTATTTCCTAGGTGCAGAAATATAGTAGAGAACTTGCTTAAAAAAAAAAATTCCCGGCCGGACCTGGTGGCATGGTGGCACGTGCCTATAATCCTGGCTACTCAGGAGATTGAGACAGGAGAATTGCTTGAACCCAGGAGGAAAGGGTGCAGTGAGCCAAGATCATGCCACTGCACTCCAGCCTGGGCGACACAGCAAGACTCTGTCAAGAAAAAAAAAAATTCCCTGTCTTCTTAAAGCTTACACAGTAACAGGAGAGATACACACAAAAATAAAAATTTAAAATAAGTTAAATATGGAATATGATAATGGTAAGTGCTAAGAGAAAAATAAAGCAAGGAAGATAGAGAATAATGTTTAATCTTTTTTCCTTTTTCATCCAACTTTAGATAGGATGAGGCAAAGGAAGGCTTACTGAGGGGCCCTGAAGGAAAAGAGGGAGTTAATTGTGTAGATTTACAGGGAAATTCCTTTCTATGAGGAAAGAACAGCAAGTACAAAGGCCCTGAGGAGAGACCATACCTGGCTGTGTTGGCCAGAGGTACAAATCAAGTAACAGGAGGGTAGTACAAGATAATATCAGAGAAAACAGATGGACGTCATGTTGGGCTTTGCATATCTATAAGGGTGGTATATTTTACTCTAAAGAACTTGTTCTTTGACCTTATTGTTACATGACCCCTTCCTGCTTCCAGCCTCCATCAGCCCACCATGTCTATGTCATCCTTTTTCCATAGCCATCATTTCAAGGTGCTCTCATTAGCACCCTGATTTTTCCAATTCACCTTTCTTTCAAAGTTCTAAGAAAATGTTATTGAGATGTTCTCTGTATCTGCTGCTAAGCTGGCCAAGTACTTCAAGAGAAAAAATGATTTCTACTGGACATTTATACAAACCTCTTTAAAATCAAGAGACTGAAGGTCAAAGTAATAACCTAAAATTCTACTTGTGCAACTCTTCAATCTTTATAGATGACTTTTGTCTTGGTTTTACCCTAAGAGCAAAACCACTGGCCATGACCTTTCTCAACTTGGCACTTCTCTCTTTTTTTCCCCTCTTACAACTTCATCTATTCTCTGTGACTTTCTTATTATTTCAATGAAAGAGGTAACCTCACTCCTTTTTTTTTTAAATAAAAAATTCCCAGAATAATTTAATCTATCTGTTCTTATCCCATTCTCTTCTTACACAGATCTGATCGCTACACATTACATGTATCACAGCATCACTCTGTACACCATAAATACGTATAATTACGTCAGTTAAAAAAATAAAGGAAAAAGATATGTCAGCATAAAAAATATATAAAGACATCTCTCTAAGTAAAAAGGTTTTATTGGGGAATAACACACAAGAAGCGGGACTGCTATCTTGGACCTACAGACAGAACAGGGTGGCCTCTGGTATGTTTGGAAAACAAAAGAAAGGCTGGAGTTTATTGGGGGAAGAGGAGGTTATGAAAGTTGTTTTCAAAGACAGTTTATTGGCACTGGTAGCATCTTATATAAGAGCTGGTGAGTTCCGATTGGTGAGTGTCAGTAAATTGCAAGGTAGGACTTGCAATTTTAGTGTTATGGTTAGGCCCTTGCAGTTTGGATTGGGCTTGTGGGATAGTGTGTCAGGCAAATGTTCTTGTATAACTGGCTAGCTGTCCCTGTGTGACTTGTGTAGTAAGCTGCAGTTGAGAAAAATTTCTTGTGATAGTTCTTGTTATCAGGCAAATCATGTGTGACAGCTCTCCCTTCATGACCCTCCCCCAGCTCTATTTTGCCAGGCTTTGACACAAGTGACTCCATGTCGAATCTGACAACTTTCATATATATAATTTACATAGCATACCACCACTTGAATTCAATCACTGAAATTACACAATTTGATGAATTTTGTATATTCAGAGATCTGTGCAATCATCACTATAGTCAATTTTAGAACATTTTATCACCTCAAAAAGAAATCTTGTATCTTTAACACTCCACCTTCCTCACTCCATCCCCAGTCCCAATCGATCACTAATCTACTTTGTGTTTCTATAGATTTTGCTATTCTGGATTTGCATGTGAATGGGATAATACACTGTGTGTATCTGTGTATGTGTTTTACTGTCTTCTTTCACTTAGCATAATGTTTTCAAGGTTCATCCATGTTGCAGCATGTACAGTACTTTATTTTTATGGCTAATATTGTATATATTTTAATTGTAATATTTCATTGTATGAATATAGCACATTTTGTTTACCCATTTGTCTGTTGACAGATATTTGGTTATTTCCATCTTTTGGCTATCAGGAATAATGCTGCTACAAACATTTGCATACAAATGTCTATGTGAACATATGTTTTTATTTCCCTTGGGTATACATCTGGAGTGAAACTGCTGGGTCATATGGTAACTATGTTTAATAGTTTGAAGAGGCCGCACATAGTGGCTCATGCCTGTAATCCCAACACTTTGGGAGGCTGAGGCAGGAGGATCCCTTGAGCCCAGGAGTTCAAGACCAGCCTGTGCAACAAAGCAAAACCTCGCCACTACAAAAAATAAAATAATTAGCCAGGCATGGTGGTACACGCCTGTAATCCCAGCTACTCAAAGGCTGAGGTGGAGGACTGCTTGAGCCTGAGAGTTAGAGGCTGCAGTGAGCTGTGATTGCACCACTGCACTCTAGCCTGGGCTACAGAACGAGACCCAGTTTCAAGAAAAAAAAAAAAAAGTTTGAAGAATTGCCAAACCCTTTTCTAAGGCCCTGTACCACTTTAGATTTCCACCAGCAATATATGAGGATAGTAATTTCTCAACATCCTTGCCAACACTTGCTACTGTCTTTTTGTTTATAGACATCCTAGGGGGCGTGATATAGTAGCTCATTGTGGTTCTGATTTGTATTTTCCTGACCATCTATTTCATGTGCTTATTGGTCATCTATGTTTTCTGGAGATGTCTGCTCAGATCCCTTGTCCACTTTTTAATCGGGTAATTTGTCTTTTTATGGTTGAATTGAAAGAGTTCTTTATATATTCTGAAACAAGTCAACTGCCAGATCTATGAGTCAGAAATATTTTCACCCATTCCTAATGGTAATCCTTTGAAGCAGCAAAGTTTCTAATTTTCAGAAAGTCCAAAATATCATTTAAATATAATTTTGTCTTTTGTTGATTGTGATTTTGGTGTCATGTCTAAGAATTATTTACCAAATCCTAATGCATAAAGATTTGCCCCTATGTTTTGTGATATATATATATATAAATACATTTAAAAATTTATATTTTTAATTTTTATATTGATTGATTTATTGAGATGGGGTTTCTCTATCTTGTCCAGGCTGGACTCAAACTCCTGGACTCAAGTAATTTTCTCACCTCAGCTTCCCAAAGTGCTGGGAATTACAGGCACG
Source organism: Nomascus leucogenys (assembly GCF_006542625.1). Taxonomy (NCBI): domain Eukaryota; kingdom Metazoa; phylum Chordata; class Mammalia; order Primates; family Hylobatidae; genus Nomascus; species Nomascus leucogenys. The sequence goes on from NC_044393.1 coordinate 56,382,510, forward strand.
AGATGCTGTGCCCAGCCTTGTTTTATACTTTTAATCTAATATTTAAATCTTTGATCCATTTTGAGTTAATTTTTGTATATGATGTGAAGGGCACCACTTCATTCTTTTGCATGTCACTATCAGCTGTCCCAGCACCATTTGTCTAAAAGATAATTCTTTCTCAATTGAAAGAATGGTCTTTACAGTTTTTGAAGACAACTCACCATAGATTTATGGGTTTCTTTCTGTACTCTCAGTTTTATGTCTATCCTTGTGCCAGGCAGTACTATACCATCGGGATTAAAATTGCTTTGTAGTGACTTGTGAGCCCTCCTACATTCTTCTTCTTCTTCTTCAATATTGTTTTAACTATTCTGGGTCCCTTGAAATTCCTTATGAATTTTAGAATCACTTGTTACTTTCTACAAAGAACTCAGCTGAGATTCTGATAGTGATAGCTACTGTACTGAATCGATATATATCAATTTAGGGGGCATTACCATCTTAACAAGGTCAAGTCTTGCAATTCATGAAGATGAGATGATTTTCTACTTATTTAGATATTTCTTTGAACAATATTTTACAGTTTTATGAGTAGAAATTTGCAGTCTTTTTGTTAAAGTTATTCCTAAGTATTTTATCTTTGTGGTGCTGTTATACATATTATATCTGTTTATGTTAATAAACCCAACAATGAATTGTTATAATTATTATTTTACTATCTGTCATCATTTCCTAGCAAATTTCAGCTTTGTTCCTACCTCTTGTGCCAAACTTGCTATCCAAAGATAAAAGTTAAGCTTGGAAATTGAGTTATCCAAAAAAACTGCCTTTCCTTTGTTCCCAAACAGCTGCAAGATGGAAGGCCACATCCCTCTCCAGGTGGCTTCCCTTACCCTGATCCTGTAAATTAACAGCTTATCTTCACATATAGGCACAATGACAATATTAGAAATAATTCTACTGCCCACTATGAGACAAATGCAGATTTGCTGAACATGAGACAAATGCATAACCGACTGTTCCTGTACCCTCTTCTTTCACAGGTAACATGTGGATTCAGTGAGTGCTAATCAAAGCCTCACAAGAATGTGACCACTTATCTCACTACCTACCCTCCCCACTTTTTTTCTTTTCCCCTTCCCTTCCTGCCCACTCTTTCCCCTTTAAATCTTGAAGTCCTCAAAACCCTCTTTGGAAAAAATCCAGGTCTCAGATCCTTCAGTGACTAGAGTCTCTTCTTCCCAGGCACATCCTTAACCTGTGCAAAATAAACCTCTAAATTAATAGAGACCTGTCTCAGACACTTTTTATTTTATACAGTCGATACATATTATTTTATATAATTGCTTTTTAGGTCAGTTAAGAGAAGAAGAAAATGTGTGTTTATATTGTCTTTTATAATTTCATAATTACCTTTACTTTGTGGGGATTTGAATTATCTGGGGTCACTCGCTTTCAGCCTGAAGAACTTTCTTTAGTATTTCTTGTAAGCTGGAATGCTAGCAACAAATTCTCTTTTTTAAATCAAGTAAAGTATTTTGCCTTCTTTTTGAAAGGGCAGCTTTACTGGACATGGGATTCTTGGCTCATTTTTTTTCCTTTGAGCAATCTGAGCCCACTACCTTTTGGCATCCTTTGTTTCTGCTGAGAAGTCAGCTGTTAATGTTATTGGGACTCCCTTGTAAGTGAAGTGTAGTTGTATTTGGGAAGCAGGCATGGGGAGTGGGTAAAGACAGGGTCTCACCTGAATGTTGTCCAGGCTAGCCTTGAACTCCTGGCCTCAAGCTATCCTCCTTGGCCTCCTAAAGTGCTATGATTACAGGTGTGAACCACCGCACCCAGCCGATTATATAGTTTTTCCCTTGCTGCTTTCAGGGTTTGGTCCTTGACTTTTGACATTTTTACTAGGATGTATCTGTTTGTGGGTCTTTTTGCATTAATCTTACTTGGAGTTTTTTGAGCTTTCTGGATGGATAGGCTATTGTATTTCAATAAATTGGGAAGGTTTCATTCACTATTTCTTCAAGTTTTTTCTCCATTACGTCTCTCCTCTCCTTGTGGTATTCCTATAACATAGATGTTGGTATTCTTAATGGTATCCCACATTTCTTTGAGGCTCTATTTTCTTCATTCTTTTCTTTCTGTTTTTTGACTTGTGTAATCTCTATCACCCTAGCTTCAAGTTGGTGAATTCTTTTCTCTGCCAGGTCAAAGCTATTCACAGAACTAAAGGAAGGCGTGAGCCACCACAACCAGCCAAAACTGGGCATTTTAGATACAATGTTGCAACTCTGGGTACTGGTACCCCCAGCTCTAAGGCTTGTTATTGTTGTTTGCTTTTTATCTGTTTAGTGATTGGCTGGATTATTTTAATGAAGTCTATCTCTCTCCCACAGTCTTCAATCTCTGATGTTCCTCAGCTAGACACAGCTTTGGGTATGCTAATAGTCACCTTGAGATGGCAGTGCTAATGGCAGGATTATCTTCCTCATTTTTTTCTGACCACATCCAGATACTAAACTCCATTAACTGACTGCTCTACATTTTCAACAATGCCTTGAGGCACAAACTCCTCTACAAAGGCATCTACAAAGGAGCTAATTGTAGCTCCTTTAATAGAACACTTTCTGAGGTCATGTTTGATATTTGTTCTGATTCCAGGAGGGGCTCCTCCCAGCTGTCTTATTCTCAGGATCTCTCCTTGGAGCTAGCTTACATTCAGCTATCTTCACTAGAACTACAAGTCTCCTCCCACTGCCTTTCACCACACTGCCAGCGTTTTTTTCAGAATACCCTTAGGTTTAAACTTCTCCAGGTTCAGTTGCAAATGAAGTCACTTACTTGGGGAAGAGAAAAGGGGCTGTTTTTCTCTTTCTTTTTTCCTTTTCCTTTCCCCTTTCCTCCTCTCCTCTCCTTTCTTTGCCTTTCTTTTTCTGTGTCCTTCTTTTAGAAAGGGTGTTGCTCTGTCACCTAAGCTGGAGTATAGTGATATGATCCCTGCTCACTGCTGCCTGGACTTCCCAGGCCCAAGTGATCCTCCCACCTCAGCCTCCCAAGTAGCTGGGACTACAGGTGTGGACTACCAAGCCCAGTTAACTTTTTTACTTTTTCTAGAGACGGGGTCTGTTTTGCTCAGGCTGGTCTCAAACTACTGGGCTCAAGCCATCTGCCTGCCTTGGTCTCCCAAATTGCTGACCAACCACCATGTCTGACCCAGGACCTGATTTATTGCTTGCCTCTACCCAAGTAAAAATCTTTATGCCAGGGCTCTCGACCTGAGGGTGGAGAAAATGGCAAGCTTCTTTCTGACTGACACCTTGTAGAAGGCCAGGTCTCACTGATGTAGGCCTCCATAACAACTTTCAGCACTGACTGAGTGGTTAAGCTAAATATTAAAAGCTGAAAGAGCCAGTGTCCTTATATAAAGGTTGAGATATAACAAAAGTCTACCAAGAGTTTTGCTTAGGCCTTTCCTGGGCCTTAAAGCATGACAAGGTAACGAAGGAATTCTTAACAGGACCCGTTTAGGATTTAAAAAGTTTTATTCAGGATCTGAAGAAACTCTCCAGGCCTCCACAAACAAGTTTATAGGTAGTCTAAAGAACTCCCCAAACCTCCATGATTTAGTAGGAGAAAAGATAAGAGTAATCACCCCAGCACTTGGGGCCCATTTAGATTAAATAATTTACTGAGGCTCCAGAGGAAGGTCTTCAAGACTCAGAACTTAGTTATAGATGAAAAGAAGTTAATCACTTATGTCTTTAGATAAATGCACACTTACATGTAGACATACACTTACATGTAGAAGGTATATAAGCTCTGGAAAACTTTGTAATTTTGAGTTGGTGTGGCGGTATTTTCTGGGCCTTATCCCTGCAACTGGTTACAGAAATAAAAAACTCTCCTCCTCTCCAGTTCATCTGCATCTCGTTATTGGGCAGCGAGAAATAGCAGCCCAACCCTCAGTTTGGTCTGGGAACAACCTCACTCTAGGAAGTGAGCACTTGGTGGAAGGCAATTGCACGAGGTCCTTTCAGTTTATATTTCCTGGTAAAGAATCACTATTTCAAAAGCCCAGGCAAAGGTAATTAGGGCCCCAGTACTTTGAGCCTGCCATGCTCAAGGACCCATTCATTGCGTGGGAATTGGGCACAATATGGGAGCTCCCTACTCCTGACCTCGCTTACCTGAAAGTTAGCCTCAGCAGCTTTCTGCTGAGGTCATTATGAAAAATGTTGAGGCCCTGCTCTTCCCAGGAAGACAGCCTTCCAGCTGGGAGCTAGGAGAGAGGGAGCCCTGTGTTCTTGGCTACTGTAGTCTAGAGAACAATCTCCACTTCACTAAGCTGAGGTGGGTAAGACGGGAACAATCTTGACTCAAATACCACAGGCTCCAGTTTTTCTGACCAAATTTTCCTAGACTTTCTTGAATAGATGCTTCTTCATTTTGCTGTTTGCTCTTAGGAGCATTTCTGGACTCCAACTTAAATGAACTCATTCTTTGGGGCTCCACACTGCTTTGAGTTGTCCTCCTATCTCACCATTTTTTTCTGTCTTTGTCTCCTTTGTAGGCTGCCACTCCACTGTCTAATCTATAAATGCTGGCACCTTTCTTGGGCCAAGGCTCTCTTTTCTCTCTATATATACATCTTCCCTATGTAATCTCTTCCAATTCCACGATTTAAAAAAATGCACATGATGATGGCAGGGTGCGGTGGCTCAGGCCTGTAATCCCACACTTTGGGAGGCTGAGGCGGACGCATCACCTGAGGTCAGGAGTTCGAGACTAGCCTGGCCAAAATGGCGAAACTCCATCTCTACTGAAAATACAAAAATTAGCCGGGCATGGTGGTGTGTGCCCATAATCCCAGATGCTCGGGAGGCTGAGGTGGGAGAATCGCTTGAACCCAGGAGGCAAAGGTTGCAGTGAGCAGGTATCACACCACTGCACTACAGCCTGGGTGACAGAGCGAAGACTCCATCTAAAAAAATAAAAATAAAAATAAAGTGCATGATGACTTCCAAATACGTATTTCTAGCCCTGACTCATATTTAATTACCTTTTCAACAACTCTATTTGCATTTCCAATTTGCCAGTTTCAAAAGAAAAATATTAATTAAATATAATGCTTTGAAAAAATTTTTCCTATCTTAACCAATCAGTCTTCCACTAAGTAGTCGTATCCTTGATTCCCCTGTCTTCTCAAATCCATGGCTTGCCCTCTATATAGGATGTCAGAGAAAGCTTCTATGAGGAGGTAACATTTGACCTGAGATCTAAATAGTGTGGAAGAATCAACCATGAAAAATTTAGAGTAAGGTTTTTGCAGGCAGAAGAACAAATTTAGAGGCCTTAGGAAAATTAAGACTGGGTGCGGTGCGGTGGTTCACGCCTATAATCCAAGCACTTTAGGAGGCTGAGGAGGGTGGATCACTTGAGGTCAAAAATACATCTTGAATCAATCTGACCAAATTACCACCTCATCTGCTCATCCTAGTTCAAGTCATTATCATCTCTTATCTGGATAAACAAAACACTTACCCTCTTCCACTTCTCTAACTCTGTGCTGGTCCCCCCTAAGTTGTCTACATAGCAGTCACAGTGCTAATTTTAAAATGTTTATCAGTTCATATCATTCCTCTAAATCAATGGTTTCTCACTTTATTAGGATAAACTCCAAGCCCTTTACCATTGCCTATAAAGCTCTACCTGATCTCACATTTCCTTTCCTCTCTGATCCAATCTGAAACACTTCCCTTCTTCGTTCACTATGTTCCAGCTGCACTGGCTTCTTTCTGTTCGTCAAACCTCCTCATCTTAATTTTCTTTCTTTTTTTTCTTTTTTTTGAGACGGAGTCTTACTCTGTTGCCCGGGTGGAGTGCAGTGGCACGATCTCGGCTCACTGCAATCTCCACCTCCTGGATTCATGCAGTTTTCCTGCCTCAGCCTTCTGAGTAGCTGGGATTATAGGCATGTGCCACCATGCCTGGCTAATTTTTGTGTATATATATATATATATAACACACACACACACATATATATATACACACACACACACATATATATATATCTATACACACACACACACACATATATATATATATATATTTTTTTTTTTTTGTAGAGACAGGATTTCACCATGTTGGCCAGGCTAGTCTCGAACTGCTGACCTCAAGTGATCCACCCTCCTCAGCCTCCTAAAGTGCTTGGATTATAGGCGTGAGCCACCGCACCGCACCCAGTCTTAATTTTCCTAAGGCCTCTAAATTTGTTCTTCTGCCTGCAAAAACCTTACTCTAAATTTTTCATGGTTGATTCTTCCACACTATTTAGATCTCAGGTCAAATGTTACCTCCTCATAGAAGCTTTCTCTGACATCCTATATAGTAAGCAACTCTACAGCATTATTTTATTTTCTTCATAGCAATTATCTCTACTGAAAATTTGACACAAGTAATGAATCATGAAAAATGATACCCTGGCTATTCATGTTTTGATTCTGTTCTGATTCTTCTAGGGCCTGGTTCCATTCATTCTCTCTTTTCTTTCTTACATCTCCCATCTCTTTTCCTCTCCACTGGCTACTTCCATCTATGAAAACTCAACTCTTCCTTGTTTGTGTCCTTGAACCCTGATGATTTTTTGACATCTTCAAATATGGCCTCCTATATCTCGTTTTCCTCACCAACCACTTAACTGAATTCATATCCAAAAAGTGACAATAATATCCTATTAGTGAAAACACAGTAGCTTTTTTGCTCTAATTTGTTTTACCTCCATTGAATTTACGGTTTTATTTATTTTTTGAGACTGAGTCTTGCTTTGTCACCCAGGCTGGAGTGCAGTGGCACGATCTCGGCTCATTGCAACATCTGCCTCCCAGGTTCAAACCATTCTTTTGCCTCAGCCTCCCAAGTAGCTCGGATTACAGGCATGCACCACCACGCCTAGCTAATTTTTTGTATTTTTAGTAGAGATGGTGTTTCACTATTTTGGCCAGACTGGTCTCGAACTCCTGACCTCAGGCGATCTGCCCATGTTGGCCTTCCAAAGTTCGTGGCCTTTCTTCTTTCCCTTCCTTCCCTTCCCTTCCCCTTCCTTCCCTTCCTTCCTTTCTCACACAGTGACCTACCTACCTTCCTTCCTTCCTTCTTTTTCCTTCCTTCCTTCCTTCCTTCCTTCCTTCCTTCCTTCCTTCCTCCTTCCTCCCTTCCCTTCCCTTCCCTTCCCTTCCCTTCCTTCCCTCCCTCCTCTCTTTCCCCCTCTCTCTTTTCTTTTCTTTCTTTCACACAAGGAACATATATTCATTTTACATAAAAGCAGAAAATACAAAATTAGGATTCCACCTCCTGGAAATAACTGTTACTGTTTCCTTTGTATATTTCTAGACCTTTTTTAGTGCATGCACATAGATTTAAAAATAAAACTAAGGCAGAAATAGAATACTATATTTGCTATTTTATATATACTTTAAAAAAAATGATATATCATTAAATCTTTGTAGATCAACAGACATAGGTTCTGTTCTCTTTTGCCCTCTCCATTAGGCCTTACTGAATCTGCCTATTATAAAAGAGTTATTGAGAAGATAATCTGGTCTCATTCCATGATTCTAACCTATCATGGCCATTTATTTTGCCAGTCAAAACTACTTTTTTTTTTTTTTTAAAGAGAGACAGGGTCTCACTATGCTGCCCAGGCTGGCCTCTAACTCCTAGGCTCAAGAGATCCTCCCAAGTAGCTGGGATTACAAGCATGTGTCACACTGCCCAGTACTAGTCAGAACTTCTATATACTGTATTCTGCTAGTCAGAGCTTCTAACTATACTGGACACAAATTCAACTATATGTATTTAGTAATAAAATTAAAAGAGAAACAAACAACTGTTTAAACAGCACCCATGAGTCTATCCAATATTTTTCTTACAAGGTAGGTGATAAGAAACTGCTACTGCTTTAGGCAGCCTTGACACAATAAATATGATTCTAGTGTTTAAAGAAAGGTGTGAAAGCCCATCACTTGATCTGATGCTCAAATTGAAAGTTTCAAATACTCTTTCAATTTTGGAGGAAAGCTGGGCGGGCTAAACTTGCTGAGATGGTATATTGGTTTCCAATATGGCTCCTAAATATGGCTATACTACTATACTTCAAGGATGACCTAAGAGATTTTCAGGGGTAATTTTAACTATACAGTTGGACCTCCATTTCTGCAAATTCTACATCCAAGGATTAAACCAACCATGGATTGAAAACCTAGTTAGGCCTACAATGGTTGTGGCTATAATGAAACATTTATTCACATTTTTTCTTATCATTCTCTAAGCAATATAGTATAATAACTCTATGCATAGCATTTACATTGTATTAGGTATTATAGGTAACCTAGAGATGATGTGCATAGGTTATATGCAAATATTGTATGATTTTACATAAAAAACTTGAGCTTCCCAATGGGTCCTGGAACCAATCCCCTACAAATACCCAAGGGATGACTACACTCTGCCTTTTTTTTTTTTTTTTGAGATGGAGTCTCGTTTTGTCGCCCCGGCTGGAGTGCAGTGGCGCGATCTCAGCTCACTGCTGCCTCTGTCTCCCGGGTTCAAGCGATTCTCCTGCCTCAGCCTCCCGAGTAGCTGGGATTACAGGCGAGTGCCACCAAGCCCAGCTAATTTTTGTATTTTTAGTAGAGACGGGGTTTTACCATGTTGATCAGGCTGGTCTCGAACTCCTGACCTAGTGATCCACTCTGCTTTTTCTTAACACATTGACTGAGAACCTATCCCAGCATAAGATTTATCTCCCCTGTAGTTTCTGAACACCCAAGTTCCTTTTATGTCACATTTATGCAAGTGGTCCATCAATAAATGATACTGTCTGAGGTAATTACAGGTATATTATAACATTGATTAAAATACAATGACCACAGTATGATCATCTTCTAGCTTCTCATCATCCTACTTAGTGTTATACTTTAAAATTGACTCCAGCAGGAGCCAGAAGTGTTCAACTAAGGGTGAAAACTGACTTCTTCAGTTAAAAGTCTTGCAAAGTCTTTTAAGGTATACAAATAAATTACAAATATTTAGAGACTTGGTATATACTTAATTTATAATTTAAAATAAAAATAAAAGATAAAATTTAAAATAAAAATAAAATTAAGATGCCAACTAACAGGTCAAATTAAACAAACATACTCATAATCTGGCTTTTTTGGTATGAATATATCTTGTGCATCATCTTCCATGTGTTGTAGGTCAACATAGAGGTCTGTAGTTCCACTTGCATTAAAATTCCCTTGGATATTCTGACTGTACTGTTGAAGACGCTTCCATAAGTCATTATAAAGACGTAATAATTTGGGGTATTCTCCTTCAAATGCCTGCTTCAAAAACATAGAAGCTGCCAAGCAAAACAAGAACATGAATTAGAAAAATAATAACATGTAGTAAATGTTTCTTTTGCATATGAAGATAATGTTCCAAATAACCCATACTATAGGGCAAACCAAAGATGTGTTCTAATGAGGCCTTTTATAATAATGCTAATAATAATAATTTTCCACTTTGACTATTCACTGCATTTGATGTGCAGGTCATATATTTTGAAACCTAATCTATATTAAAAAAAAAATAGAAAAACCCACAATTGTAGTTGAAGATTTCAATTCCCTTTTTCAAGAATCAAGAAATAAGTACACAGAAAATCGGGACAGAAAACTAGACAGCGCTAACACCCAATTGACTTAATTTACATTCACACAATACTTCATGCAAAACAGTAAACACACATTCTTTTCAAGTGCACATGGAGTATTTACCAAGATCAACAATATTTGGTTCCATTAAACCGGTCTCAATACATCGAAAAGGCTTCAAGCCATACAAAGCTTGTTCTCTAACCAAAATAGTTTCAGATTAGAAATCAGTAACAAAAAGATACCTGAAAAGAATCCTCAAATATCTGGAACTACAAGATGCTTCTAAATAACCCATGGGTCAAAAAAGAAATCAAAAGGGCAATTAGAAGTATTCTGAACTGAACAAAAATTGTAATGCAACATATCAAAATTTGTGGGATGTCACCAAAGGAGTACTTGGGGGAAATTTATGCAAATATTTACATTTGAAAAGAAGAAAAGTTTCGAATCAATGACCTAAACTTCCATTTTAAGAATATGGAAAAAGAAGGGCAAACAAAAACCAAAGTAAACAGAAGAAATAAAATAATAAAGCTCTGAGAACAGATATCAATGAACCAGAAAATGAAAACAAGAAATATTGAAACCAAAAACTGGTTCTTTGAAAAGATAAGTAAAATTGACAAACTCCTAGCCAGATGGATTAGGAAAAAAGAGTAGAAAGAAATTACCTATATTAAGAATAACAGAGATGATTTCATTACATATTACAAAATATTCTGCAGATACTGAAAGGGTAATAAAGGAATTATGAACAACTTTTTGTGAATAAATTTGAAAACTTTCATGAAATACACAATTTCCTTGAAAGAAACAAACTAACAAAGCTCACTCAAGAAGCAATAGATAGACTCAATAGCACTATACCTGTTGATTCTTTTAGTTAAAAATCTTTCCACAAGAAAAACTGCAGACTTAGATGACTTTAGTGGTGAATTTTATCAAGCAATTTAAGAAAGAAATAAAAGCAATTCTATACCAATTCCCAATTCATTCTGAGGCCAGCACTGCCCTGATATAAAAACTAGATATTAAAGAAAAATAAAAACTACAAAACAATATTCCTTATGAAGATAGGTGCAAGAATTATAACCAAAATGTCATCAAATCTAGTCAAACAATATATAAAAAGTATAATACATCATGACCAAGGAGATCTATGTCAGAAATTCATAGTTGGCATATATATATATATACACATACACCTGGAATTATATATGTATATAGTCCCACTATATTGCCCAGGCTGTTCTTTAATTCCTAGGCTCAAGCAATCTTCCTGTCTTGGCCTCCCAAAGTGTTGGGATTACAGACATGAGCCAACATACCTGGTCAGCTTAATGTGTGAAAATCAATCAATGTGATTCATATTTTAACAAACTTAAAAGAAAAAGCGTATGCTTCTTTCAATAGACGAAGAAAAAGCATTTGAAAAAAATCTAACATTCACTCCTACTAAAAACTCTCAGTCAACTAGGAACAGAAAGGAACACACCCTCAACCTAATAAAAGGCATCTATGAAAAACTACGGCTAATACAATACTTAAGAGAATAAGTAATACTTTTGCTCAAAAATCAGCAACAAGACAACAATGTTAGCTTTCCCCACTTCTAATATCCTAGAGGTTCTGGCCAGTGTAATGAGGCCTAAGTAAATAAGTAAATAAATAAGACATTCAGATTGGAAAGGCACACAGTCTTTTTAGACAGACAATATACAAGCATCTATATGGAAAATCTGATGGAATCTATGAGAAAAGCTACTACAGTTAACATAATAACTGAATTTAACAAAGTTGCAGGATATAAGATTAATGTGCAAACTCAGTCATATGTCTGTATACTAGCAATGAACAATCAGAAGTTGAAATTTTAAAAGAATACAATTTAGAATAGCACTAAAAATATGAAATACTTAGATATATCTGACAAAATGGGAAATAGCTGCACACTGAAAACTGCGAAAATAATGCTGAGATGAAGAAGACCTACATAAATGGAAAGAGAGAACATTCATAGTTCCAAGATATTGTTAAATGTAAATTATCCCTAAATTAATCTATATATTAAATGTAATCTAATTTAAAATCAATGCAGGATTTCTTTTAGTAGAAATTGAAAACATGATCCAAAAATCATATGAAAATGCAAAGAACCCAGAATAGTCAGGGCAACAAAAACAACAACGTTGGAGTACTAACACAACCTGATTTCAAGACATATAAAACTATAATAATCAATACACTGATAGTGGGGTAAAGACAGACACATAAATGAATGGTGCAGAATAGAGAGTACAAAAATAGACCCACACATATCTGGGAGACTGAATTTTGACAAAGGTGCAAACACAATTTAGTGGACACAGGTAGAGTTCAACAATGATACTGTAACAATTGAATAGCTATATGCAAAAATATCCTCTTTAACCCACACTCTGTACCTCATACAAAAATTAACTCAAAAAAGATTAAATTTTCTAAAAAAAAGACATCTGAGGCAACTTTTCTGTTCTTGAGTTAGACATGATATGAAACCAAAAGTATGGTCCGCAAAAGAAACTGATAAACTGGACAACATCTAAATTAAAAGTGTCTGCTCTTCAAAATAAATATGCCTAAGAAAATGAAAATACACACCCCAGAAAGGGAAAATCAATTTCACATATATCTGATGAAGCACTTGTATCTAAAACACATAAAGAACTCTCAAGTCTCCATAATAAGAAAATAGCCTAACTTCAAAAATGGGAACTTTATCAAAGAAGGTATATGAATGGCAAATAAACACATAAAAAAAATACTCAACCTATTTCGTCAATAGGGAAATGCAAATAAAACCACAACGAGATACAACTATATAACTGTTCAAATGACTAAAATTAAAAAGAGTGACCATATCATGGCTGAACACAGTGGCTTGTGCCTGTAATCCCAGCACTTTGGGAGGCTGAGGTGGGTGGATCACCTGAGGTCGGGAGTTTGAGACTAGCCTGGCCAACATGGTGAAACTCCATCTCTACTAAAACTACAAAAATTAGCCGGGTGTGGTGGTGCACACCTATAATTCCAGCTATTCTGGAAGCTGAGGCATGAAAATTGCTTGAATCCAGTAGGCAGAGGTTGCAGTAAGCCGACATCGTGCCACTGCACTCCAGCCTGGGCAACATAGTGAGACTCCACCTCAAAAAAAAAAAAAATGACCATATCAAATATTGGCAGGGATAAACAAACTAGAACTCTTGTATAGCTTGTGGAGATAAAAAATTGTATACTCATTTTGCAAAAGAGTTTAGCATTTCATTAAAATGTTAACTATATACCTAACATATTGTTAAATAATTCTGCTTCTAGATATTTATCCAATAAAAATAACAGTGTGTGTCTATATAAGGAATTGGACCTGAACATTCACAGTATCTTTATTTGTAGTAGCAAAAACTGGAAACAATCCAATGTCCATCAACAGGCCAATGTATAAACAAACTAATATATCCATGCAATGGACTACTATGCAACAACAAAAACATACTACAATATAGTTGAATCTCAATAAAATCATGCGGCATGAAAGAAGCCAAACAAATAAGAATATATAATATATGCTAAATCATTCAATTTGTACAAAATTCTGGGAGCTACAAACTACCATACAGTAACAAAAAGCAGATCAGTGTTTGCCCGGGGATGGGGGAGGGAGATAGTGGAGAGAGTAATTACAAAGCTGTACAAGGAAACTTTTGGGAGTGATGAATATGTTCACCGATTGATTACTGTGATGATTTCAGAGGTGTATTCATATGTCAAAACATATCAAGTTGTATACTTTCAAGACGTGTTGTTTATTGTATGCCAGCTATACCTCAGTAAAGCTATTTAAGAGAAATTATCTCAGAGAAAACTTCTTTGGCCTCCCTCCTCCCTGATAAAGCAGCAATGCACCATGGGCCTCAAGTAACACTATATGTTCTTTCACAGCACGCCAATAATGCAAGGCCCTGGGTTTGCTCTTGTATTTGGCAAGAAATCTTGAGAGATATGGTAACATTATCCTGCAGACAGACAGCAGACTTGTTTACTATTCACTACAAAAGTGGTAGTTTCTTCAAGCTCAAAGTTCCTTACCTGCCATGCAATCTCTCTGTACACGCACCATCCACATGGGCCCATGTCATATCACCCTATAATATCTGGAGGCATGTGAAACTAAAAAACAATATGCTAATGCTCATGAGTCTTGCTGTGTTGTAATAAAGTTCTAAACATATTTGTTTGAAGTATGTTTCTCCTACTTGGCTGTTAACTCCATGAAGTCAAGGACAATGCCTCTTTTCTTCAAAGCACATTTGGTACCTAGCACAGTGCCTGTAATAGCAGAAGTAAATATTTCTTAAATAACAGAATGAAGTTTTTGTTTTTGTTTCTTTTCTTTTCTTTTTTTCTTAGAGACGAGGTCTCACTTTGTTGCCCAGGCTGGTCTCAAACGATCCTCCCACCTTGGCCACCAAAGTGTTGAGATTACAGGTGTGAGCTATCATGCACAACTGAATATTTTTTTTTTTTTAGGGGACAGTATCATTTTCACAAAAATCTTATCTATATAGAACAAATTACTATTGAGGGTTTAAGCCAAACTTTGTCTATATTATCTCAGCAAATGTGATTGATTAACTGTAAGTTACTTAAGTCAATTATATTTAAAGCTTACAAACAAGTATTATATATTTAAATCTTGAAGCTAAGTTTTTTTGTTTGTTTGTTTTTTGTTTTTAGAGACAAGGTCTCGGTCTGTCACCCAGGCTAGAGTATAGTGGCACAATCACGGCTCACTGTAGCCTTGACCTCATAGGCTTAAGCAATCCTACTCAGCCTCCCAAGTAGCTGAGACCATAGACATGCACCACTACACCCACCTAATTTTATTTACTTTTTAATTTTTGTAGAGATGGGGTCTCCCTATGTTGCTCAAACTCCTAGACTGGTCTCAAACTCCTAGGCTCAAGGAATCCTCCCACCTCACTCTCCCAAAACACTGAGATTACAGGAATGAGCCACCACACCCAGCCAAAGGTAAGTTCTACTATAATTTATTTGATACGTAGTTATAAAGTGTTCATATTACCTATACAATTTTAATTATTTGATGAAAATTTATAGTACACCTACTGTACATTCTGATAATCAAATAATTTATACAAGGAAAATTACAGGTTAATTCCCAGTTACCTGGGAATGTATTATTCAGATTATTGCCTTGTGCAAACTTGTTTTTTTTAATTAATCACTAGTGATTACAACACAGGCACAAATGTGGAAATTAAACTCACATTAAACAACCTAGTTACTATTAAAACAATATTTTATAATTTAGAAGATAATTCTATGTATTGTACTCCTACCAGGTAATAATAGCTCTGGGGAAAACCCTCTGATTAAGAAAGTCTGCCTTTGATTTTATTCCCCTACCTTTGTCTTCTTGAATTCACTGCAATAAGAACCTCTACAGCTTCCAAAATATGTAGGGTCAGACCCATCCGAAACCTTGAGATAATTCACATGAAGATTAAAGGATATAAATAGTCTATGTGCTCAATTTCTCTCTTCCCATCTTCTCTATTCCAGTACCTTCTTTTACTTTCTTCCCTAGCCCTGAACACTGTAAGAAGTTACTAGTTTGTATTGACTGTCCTTCCCCTTTAAAATGTGAGTTAAATGAAAGCAGGGTTATTATTTGACTTATTTTCTTCGGTGTTTGTTTTACCTAGATTTAATACTTAGCATTCAATTACTGAATGAACAAATGAATTGAAAGTAGAATGAAAAGGGGGTCTAGGTTTGGAGTTATGTCATTTCCCCCTTGGAATTATATCAGCCTTGTCTTAATCTTCTTACTACCCCTACATCCCTGGTTTAAGGCTTCACAGGACAGCTCTAATGTATCCTTTATCCCAGAGTTGGAGCAATCTTAGGTCTTGTCTTAGTCTTGACTAGCTGTGCCTAAACCTCAGCCTGTATGATGCTGCTTCTCCTGCATCTCCCTATAAAAGGACCAAACATCTCCTGTCTAGGAAACTGGCTGGGGTCTGGCCAAGAAAAGGCAGTACTCCTTAAAACTCTGCCAACCTTCAGATGCCCAAATACTGGGCAGTGCCAAATATACCTGGAAGGATTTAAGCATTCATCCATTCAACAAATATCTGCTGACCACTTAGTACATGACAAATACTGTTGTAAAAGCTGGATATGCAATGGTAAACAAAATAAGCAAGTTCCTTTCCATATAGAGATTATACTCAAGTGAAGAAGGACAAT
The DNA here is from genome assembly GCF_006542625.1 of Nomascus leucogenys. NCBI lineage: Eukaryota > Metazoa > Chordata > Mammalia > Primates > Hylobatidae > Nomascus > Nomascus leucogenys. The sequence goes on from NC_044393.1 coordinate 56,398,505, forward strand.
AAACAAGTCATTATGTAACATAATGTCAGGAAGTGCTAAGTGCCTTGAAGAAAAATAAAGCAAGGTTAGAGAAGAGACAGTAGGATGTGCTATTTTATATATTTACCTGGGAGGACCTCTCTGAATGAAGCAAGGATAGGCTCCATCTGGATATTCAGGGAAAGAGCGATTCAGATAGAACAGCAAATGCAAAGAACATGGAATAAATTATCCTAGTAGAGGCTGCTCGTCATATTTTAAGAGAACTGCCTGTTGTTTGGAGGATTTGGCCTGAAACAGTCAGCCTTCATAGCTTAATTAAGTGCCGCCTTTGTGAGCACGTTGCTACCCATTTCTTGCTCATTCCTTTTCCTAACTGGCCCAGTTCTCAATCAGCTGCCAGGCCTTCACCTGTATCACCCAGATTATGAAAGCAAAGGAAGCCAGTAATCTATTGCCTTTAGGATGTCTTGAATATTTTCTGTTTCAAAACTGTACTAGTTATCTACTTTCATGTAACAACTTGCTATAAACATTAACTGCTTATTTTAAAAACATATATATATTATATCATAATTTCTTTGGGTTGGGAATCCTGGCATGGCTTAGTTTGTTCCTCTGCTTCAGGACCTCTCACAAGGCTGTCATCAAGGTATCAACCATGGGTGGAGTCTCATCTCAAGAGTCAACTGGGGAAGGATCTGCTTCCAAGCTCTTGTGGTTGTTAGCAGGATTCAGTTCCTTGTGAGCTGAGAGCCTCAGTTTGTAGCTTGCTGTTAGCTGGAAGCTGACCTTGGCTCTTGCCAAGTGGAATGGTATGACAGCTGCTTGTATTGTCAAAATGTGCAAGCCAAGAAGGCAACAGAGAGAGAGCCTGAGAGCAAAACGGAGGTTAAAACCTTATGCAACCTAATCATAGGAGGGATACCCACTTTGTATGTACAAGTTAGAAGCAAGTTCTGTCTATACTTAAGAAGAAAAGATTACAAAAGTGTGCAAATACCAGTAGACAGATGTCACTGAAGGCGATCTTAGAATCTATCTGCCACAATAAAATATATCATATTTCATTCACATTAATGGGAATTATAGAAAAGTCAAATACTAAAGGCCATACAGCAAACTTGCAAACACCTACTTTTCAAATACTTATATACTGTAAAGTATATTAGTCCTTCCTAATACAAAACAATGACAAAACAAAATCAGTTTTACATAAAAAATATAATTGTCTACAGTATTATTGGAAAAAAATGCCCAAATACACTAAAAATAGTTCAGACATAAAATAAGAGTACCAGAAAAAAACACAGCTAAGTCATTTGCCCCAAGTTAATGAGTTTTTCATCATTCTTTCTGCTTTAGCCACTGAAGTGGGTAATAATTTTTAGAAGCAAATAAACATTTATATGAACTAAAACTAATTGTAAATAAATGTAATTTTCTTTAATTATAGTTCAGAAAAACTCAAGCCAGAATAGAAATAAAACAGACCTTTGTAAAACTCAGAGAAATCTCATTTAAGATTAACAGATATTAAAATGCAAGTTTTATATACAAAATATTAGGATGGAATGAATGAAAATATCTGGCTATAGTCCTAAGAGATTTCTCACATTTTGGTTTTCTATTGTTTCTCCTCCTCATAATGGTAGCAACACAAAGTTATGGAATCCAATACCAACTAGGTATGCATTCTGTACTGCAATCCTTTCTTTTTAACAGGGATATAAAGCATACACAATCTTTTCCAAACTTCTAACTCTGTAAGCCTCAATCCACTGGTGATATGAAGATGGCCGTCTTTCCTATCTCACAGAAAAATAAAGGCTTCTAGGAAAGAAACTCTTCAATTTTTCTACCTTCTTCCCGTCTATCTCTAGTCTTCAACTTTGACAGGAACATGTGTCCAAGACCTATTCCTCAATTTCTGTTCTCTGGTTTCATCCCAACTCATCTCCTCCAAGGTTATTTGTTTCTTTTGTATTTTTAGCATCCCGCTTTCTACTTGCTTCCTCTTAGGATCAATAAAAGACGCCTGAACACGCTCTCTCATGATATAAAAAAGTACAAACAAGATGCCAACACACTCCACGTTAACTCTACAAACTATTCATTTGCAGCCACTGTCCTGTTGCTCCTTGTAATAACAGTCTGCACACATTTCCTTGCCTCTTCCAGACTGCAGTCAGACTTTCAATTGCCACAACACCACTGAAATTATTCTGGTGAAAATCACACTATCATTCCAACTGCCAACAACAGTGGGCGTTTTTCTGATCTCTCATTTGATTTCTGTTGATCACTCTCTCCTTTGAAAAATACTGTCCATGACCTCATTCTTTTCTGTATTTTCTACTTCTCTAAATTTTTCTTCTTATTCTTCTGTGCTGACTTCCTTCCTCTGCCTTAAGTGCTTTCCTTAAAATTTTGAAAACACTATTTTTATAGGTTTCAAACATATAATGTAGAGAGAATAGTATAATGTGTATCCATCACTTAGTTTCAGCATTTGTCATCTCACTCTTGTTTTTATCTATATCCTGGCCAATGCCCCTCCATCACTACCAGTTATTTTGGACCCAATAGCATTCTATGATTTCACTCATAATCACAAGTATATCTAATAGTAGGAACTATTTCCTTTATATAGCCACAGGAGGTCATTATTCTAAGTGAAGTAACTCAGGAATGGAAAATCAAATATTGTTTGTTCTCACTTATAAGTGGGAGCTAAGCTATAAGAATGCAAAGACATAAGAATGATATAATGGACTTCAGGGACATGATGGGGGAAAAGGGTGGGAGTGGGGTGAGGAATAGAAAACTACATATTGGGTACAGTGTACACTGCTTGGGTGATGGGTGTACGAAAATCTCTGAAATCACCACTAAAACACTTATCCATGTAACCAAAAACCACCTGAACCCTACAAATTATTGAAATAAAAATAAAAATTACACAAAAATATATAGCCACAGTTCTCTTTTACTTTACAAAATTAACAATCAGTGGTGACATCTGCCTGATTGAGTTAGGAATTTTTTTAATGCTTTGTTTGATTTAGGATCCATAAATAGTTCACCTATTATAACTAGTTGATATATCATCAACCTAATCTGTAGTTCTCTCATTTTATTCTTTTTCATTATTTGTCTAAGAAACTGGGACATTTGTCCTACAGAGTTTCCCATAGCCTAGATTTTGCAGATTCCATCCTTTGATCCTGTATTTCCTGTAAATCAGCAGTTGAATCTAATATAGTATTTTTCACCTTGACTGCATCTTGAAATAACTGAGGAGCTTTTAAAAATCCTTATGTTTGGGTCTTACTCTTAGAGACTCTAATGTAAATGCAGCCCAGGCTTTGGGATTTTTAAATACTGTCCAAGTGATTCTAAAGAGCAACCAAGTTGAAAACCACTGATACAGGTAAGAATTTGATCAGATTCCAGGTTTTATCATTTATAACAAGACTACTGCATATGGAGTGACTGAATTTTTTGAAGTGATTGCCTTTTTAAATAAAATTAGCAGCCACTAATAATCATCCTTAGGTCTGCTAATTCATTGAAGACTGCAAAATGAAGAGATTCCAACATTCATTCTGCATTTATTAGAGGCAATACTTAAATAAATAGAAATTTCTCTCATGAATTATTTGGTTTTTCTGAGGTATCATTTGTTTAGGAAAGGCAGAAAAACATGTTTGATCGTATTCCTTTTATTTACCAGTTTTCAAAGTTCCATACCATCATTAATGGTAACCAACCATTACCAATAAAAAAAGTGTATTTCTTTATTTGTATCATTACGAATGTATGGTGGATTTAGACAATCCCTTGCAACTGTTATCTTTATTGTATACTAAAATTATTCCGTCCTTGGTAGATGGTCTATTCAAAGTGTTTTCTGAGCCCTTTCAATACAACCCCAGTACTCTCTGATATCTCCTTGGCTTTTAATGTAAAGGGTTACAGAATTATTCTATACATTTCCTGCCCCAGACCTGGAATCAGCCATTTCCTCATGGAATTATGGTTTTTTAAAATGGGAAATCATGTGGAAAGACCACAACGTAAGTGATAAAGGGGTTCAGTACTACTGAATGACAATTATCTCTAGGCCTTTTCGGTGGTCAGAGCGATGAAATATATATAAATCAAATATTTTTTAAAGAATAAAATACATCATCAGTTCACTTTGATCTCATTCACGTTGCATCTTCATCATCTTCATTCTCTCATGCTGAAAATGCTATCATATCAATATGATTATTCATTTACTTTATCCCACACTACACACACACCAGTCTGAAAATAACAAGTCTCCTTTAGCATGTAAGTCCATTTTTAAAAATAAAGATTATTTTTATTTTTACAGTTCGTTTTCTCTTCCGAGTTCCTTCAAATTAATAAAGACTTTAAATATTTAACACTTTAGGGATCCATCTCAACAGAATGTCTGTTATTTACTGAGCACTGTGTTCTCTGATAGGACTATAGCATGGAACAGAGGTAGGCAGAAGCTTTTTGCAGAGCCCAGTGGGAGACACAGATAAGCTGGTAGGTGTAGTAGTAATGCTACCATCAATATCCTGATTACTGAAAAGAGTTCACGGGTTTTGGGGGCAGTTGTTGTTGTCCTTTAAGTGTATCCCAGTAGGAATACAAGAAACAAATTACTGAGTTTAAAAGTAAAGGCATCAAATAAGCAGAAAGTCAAATCAAAGAGTTGGCTTTGTGTGGTTGTGTCACACATCTACATTCGCTTATTTAATTTTACTTTGTAATTTTATGAATTTTTTCACTTTCATTTTGTTTTATAAATGTGTAAAATACTTATATGGCTTCAAACTTAAATCTACACAAAAAAGTATATTCATATATTCACAGAAGTCTAGCTTTTATCACTGTTCCTGCCAATGTATTCTTCATACCCAACCCCCTCTCTCCCAAGGACTGGCAACCATTTTTCTGGATTTTATAGTTTATTCTTCAATTTTTTAAAAATATAAGGAAAATGTATATTTATGTCACCTCTTTCTTAGGTAAACAAGTGTACTATACACATATTTAGCCATTGATTTTTAACTTGACAATCTTGACCTTTCCAAAGTAGTATGTAAAGATATTCCTCATTCCATTTTTTTCCCCTCATTTCTTTTTACAGCTGCATGTGCCACTCTCCCAAACTATAGTTAATATCATGTGATTAACTTCCCCAATGATATCAGCTAGACTTGGGATATTTCCCCAGACAATCCAACGCGAGCAAAGAAAAAGCTCGCTGTAGAAGCGTATTAATATACCGATCACACAGTGCTACTTCATAAAGCCATATAAACGTTATAAAGATGTTTCACAGAATTTAAGCTGCCCACTTTGTCAGACAAATTAGAGAAGCAATGGCTTGCATTTTTTTTAAATAGATCAGTATTATTCTGCTAGTTCTATAAAAACAAGTAAACACAAGTGTTCTGTACAACTTGGTGAATTCACAAAATGCTAAAACAAAAATTGGTGCTGCAGTCGCTAATGGCAGATGCTATGGACACCCCTGAAAGAAGAAGAAACGATAAAGAACATGTGTGGAATACAACCCAAAAGGCTGGACAAATTTCTAAACCAGTTAGAGGACAGTTTCTTAAAAACTAAAAACTGAAAACTGCTTGAAAGCAAAAAACAAAAATGAAGCAGCTTCAAACTGTGCAGAAAAGCTAGTCATTAGGGAGCAGGTGCTAACACTAAGACATCCCAAAAGAAGAGGCAAGGGCATGCACCCAGGACACACACCCAGGACTGAGACAGCTAGATAACAAAGGCCTGTCAGCAATGGAAAGATGTGGTATTTCCCTCAGTTTATCTTCAACAAAGATGCTCTATATTTCATTAATCTCAACTGGCATCAATAAAAGTTTTCAGCACATATGTAAAAAAAAAAAATTCCATTCCATTCTATGGAATTCTATGGATTCAACATAGTTTGTTTAACTAATGCCACAGTAATGAACATTAGGGTTGTTTGCAATTTTTGGTATTCCAAATAATCATGCAACAAATAGCCCGGTGAATGTCTATTTAAAATTTTGCCAGTATCTATGCGATAGATCCTTAAAAGTAGAATTTCGGGGTAAATGAATAGCTGCTTATATGATTTTGTTGAGAACTCACAAATGCCCCTCCATAAGGTTTCTATGCTAATTAACAATGTGTGAGACTGACTTTTCCCCCATGGGCTTGCCAATAGAGTATGTTATCAAACTTTTTGATTTTTTGCTAATTTGATAGATGAGAAATAATGTCTCCCTGTACATTCTGCATTTCTATATTTATAGGTGATATCGAGCATATTTACACATACTTAAGAGTATTTACATTTTTTTCCCTATAGAGTTTTTGGCTTTTTAATTGCCATTTTAGAAGCTTTTTATATAATAGAGATACTAATGCCTTGCCTTTAGTGTTAATTAAAAATTTTTTTTTCTATTTTGTCATTTTTCCTTTTTTTTGCTCAAGGTTTTTTTCCATGCAAAAAAATATTTAACATAATCAAATCATCAAGGTTTTCATCATTGCTTCTGGATGTTGAATCAGAAAATTCTTCCCCGATTCCTAGCTTATTCTAGGCTTGAATGGTTTCATATTTCATATGTAATTGTTTGATCCACTTGGAATTTACCCTGACATACAGAGTAAACTGGGGATTTTTTTTTTCCGTGAACCCATCCTAGCTTCCCATCCCATAATAATCACCACTAATGCTCTTGCAACCACCTTTTCATGTCCCTGTTTATCATGTATACATACTGTTGTTTGTTTTCTAAAAGTATTGCATATTTGGGTCTTCTTTAGCTTATAAGTCCGTTTTTAAAAATAAAGATTATTTTGATTTTTACAGTTCATTTTCTCTTCTGAGTTCCTTCAAATTAATAAAGACTTTAAATATTTAACACCTTAGGGATCCATCTCAACAGAATGTCTGTTATTTACTGAGCACTGTGTTCTCTGATAGGACTATAGCATGGAAAGAGGTAGGCAGAAGCTTTTTGCAGAGCCCAGTGGAAGACACAGATAAGCTAGTAGGTGAGCCATTATAATGCAGTGGGCTAAGTGCTGAAATCGGACACATTAAGAATTCTGTGGGAACTGACAGAAGAGGTCTTGCTCATGTTTGGGTGTGCATGGGGAAAGAGGCGTCAGGGAACACTTCATTTCTACCCTGAGACTGAAAAGACAAGTATGAGTTACAGAGATGATGGGGAGGATATAGACATGTGTTTCAGGTATTTGTAAATGCTGAGGAAAAAGAGGGTGATTCATTCAACAATTCAGGCTTAAGTATGAGATAAAGACGTAGAAAGAAAAATAATGAGTGCTGAGGAAATAGGAAGGGTCCAGAAGAGTCACATTTGAATTGCATTTTGAGAGTAATGGAAGAAGAGTGGAGGCAGACCAGTTCACTTCTTGTAACAATTACAGAAGGCTTATCTATTTAAAAAAATTCATGCTTGACAGAAGCAGAGGACCTCGGCGGGAAAAACTAACAAAGTTTTTAGGGGTTCATAGGACAGGAGTGAAAAATTAGAAACTTAAGGAATCTCAAACTGGATTTCCCATGGAACATTTGCTGAGTTCTGCGATTGTGAGGGAAGCCAGGGAATTAGGTGTAAATCTTCAAAAAGTGGAGTAGAAGTTTCTTCCTATTTGTGAGGCTTAGGAAACAAAAGACCAGCTGTGGGGAAAGGACATGCCAAAAACACAAGCAAGGTCTTATCTTGAAGACATTCACTAGGTCTAAAGTTTCATGAGGTGGGAAGTCTGTGAACCTTTGGACAGCAGAGCTAGATCAACCTCAGTATTTCAGGACAAAGACTCTCCAACTTCTCAATTAAAAGCTTGGGAGAAGCATGCCAAAGTAAAAGAGGAGAATCAAAGGCAAAACTGAGTGTTTATTAAAACTGCACCTGCCCCACACCAACCCAATCCTAGAGTGAACTGAAATAATCAGCCTCTATATACATAACTGTAATGCCAGAGGAAGACAATACCGAGTATTAAAAGCATGTGGAAAAACTAGAACTCTCATATACTGCCAAGGAGAGTTTAAATGAGTACAACCACATTGGAAAACTCTCCGACAGTACCTAATAAGTTGAGAAAACAACTAATATGTATTATCTTACAGTTTTGGAGGTCAAAAGTCTGAGATTGGTCCCACTGAGCCAAAATCAATGTATCAGCAGTATAGTCATATTCTTTCTGGAGGTTCTAGGGGGAATTCTGTCCTTGTCTTTTCCACTTGCCTGCATTCCTTGGTTTGTGGCCCCCCTTCAAGCAATTACATTACTCCTACTTCTGTTTCCATTATCACATCTCCTCCTCTGACTCCTGCTTTCCTCTTACTCTTAAAAGAACTATACGATTACACTGGGTCCACTCAGATGATCAGAGATTATCTTGATAATCTCTCTACCTTAAGATCCTTAAATCACATCCGCAAAATCCCTCTTGCTATGAAGGTAATGTAATCATAGATTCTGGAGATTAGGCCATGGAACTTTCTGGAAGGACTATTATTCTGCCTATCAATTTTCCATTTTTGAGTTAATTCCCAAAATTGCAGAGAATTGTCATGATACCATTATTTAAAGTAGCACAAAATGGGAAATCACCCAAATGCTCATCAATAATATGAGAGATAAACATATTATGGTATATTCACAGGATGGAATATTTTACCATTTTGAGAATGACTTACAAGTAAGTACATGCAACAATATGGGGGACTTTTAGAAACATTTTGAGCAAGAGAAGTCACACAGGAGACACAAGAGTACAAACTAGATGATTTTATCTGTATAAAAGAAAAATAACAATTTTAAAAAATTCCATTAGAAATTAGTGGAAAAAATTCCATTAGAAATCTGTTGTTGAGAGGGGCTGGTAGAAACTAGAAGGGGGCATGAAGGGAACATCTGGACTACAGATAATACTGTTTCTTATTCTTGATGCTGTATTTGATCTTAGTTATACAGATGTTTTAAAATTTGAAAAACTCATCTAGGTGTGAAATTATGATATGCACACTTTTTCTTAATGAGTATTATAGCTTAATACTTTTTTAAAAGATTAATGGAAGTCTGGCTGGGTGCGGTGGCTCATGCCTGTAATCCCAGCACTTTGGGAAGCCAAGGCGGGCGGATCACGAGGTCAGGAGATAGAGACCACCCTGGGTAACACGGTGAAACCCCATCTCTACTACAAAAAAAAAAAAAAAATCAGCCAGGCATGGTGGGCGTGCCTGTAATCCCAGCTACTTGGGAGGCTGAGGCAGGAGAATTGCTTGAACCCAGGAGGCGGAGGTTGCAGTGAGCCAAGATCGTGCCACTGCACTCCAGCCTGGGCGACAGAGCAAGACTCTGTCTCAAATAAAACAAAACAAAACAAAGATTAATGGAAGTCAGTGCAGGATTTTAATCAGAAAATGACAGGATCAAATTTGTTCTGCCAAATAGAACATCAAAGCACTTACTTGATAGCTAGATTTACTTTCTTCTAAGGTATATAAACTTTTAGTACTTTCCTAAAAGATCCCTCTTATCTCAAGCCCTTAACACAAATTGCAAGTTTTCTTTTTGTGTTACACGGTGTTAGGATGGTACTTTATAGGCTCATTAGAACTACGTAACAAAATGCTTCCATTGCAAGGATCAAAATTCTAAAAAGTACTTTAAATGAGTATATTAGGTTTATCTCCCTAAGTATAAACATATTAAGGTAGACATTACTTTTCAAGAAATATTCACAATATGATCTCAACTTGCATACTATTCTAACCTTTTTTTTTTTTTAAAGAACATACATTCTCATGTAGTTTGTTTATCTCCTTAATTCTTGGAAAGATTTGACTCTTTATCACTATATGTTTTAAAAAGGTAAAGATAATGAGCTTTAGTATACAGTATTTCAAGCCTTAAAACTTTTAAAATCTGAAAACACATATATCTCAATGTCATTATCTCTTATTCATTCTTGGTTTGGGAAGCCAAGTATTACAGATATATAACCATGTTAGCACTCTTAATTGTATGAACAACTTCTTTGAGTGGCTTAAGAGTTTTGAGAGACTAATATTGCACAAGCAGTTTCGGACGTGTAAAAAGAGATGTACTCGCTAGATTTTTCAAGCATACTTCCAAAAAGAAGTAAATTTATTGTCAAACTCTTGGATTATACCTTCTAATAGAACTTTTTTTTAAAAACTAAGCATGAACATGTATAATCAGAAAGAACATATTCCTAACTAGGAACATTTTCCTTTAGATATACTTTGCCAAAATATTACTTACTTAGACAATCTGTTACATTGTGTGTAATTCTCAACTCTGCAGATGGCTGCACTTCCTTAATATTGCCTGTCTATAATTCTAAGAAGTACTACAGTACACTTCAGGGACTGTATGTGCTATAAAAATTGAAGGTACTTTATAAACAACTTACTTTGGAGTTCTCCCAAAGGAAGTTATTAAAGTAATTATGGTATTAGAAGTAGCAGGCTATTCCTAAGGTGAAATATTAATGGGATTTTCTGTCTACATATTATATGTTTCCTCTCATTAGCTTCTTTCACTATACAAGACAGATAGGTCCCATAAAATAAGAACTGAAAACATACACTGGCAATTAAAAAGTAGGTCATTGCTTCCCTTAATGAGAACAATTTCAATAGAATGATGGAAGACAGCCAGATTACACCTAGTTGAGAAATCAACAGTATGAAAATGAAGACCAAAAAATGCAAACTACTTTTGGAGAAATTTACGTAAAAAGAGAGAGAGTAAATAGCAACTAAAGAGGAACTTTCTAGTTTTGTTTTATTTTTTATTACATGGGAGCAACTTGAATAGGCTTATAGCTGAGGAAAAGAAATTAAAAGAGAAGTAGAAATCCAACATAGAAAAAGGAGAAGTATAAATGATGATGCTAGGAGAAGAGAAATAAAGTAGGTGTGGGCACCAGTAAATGGGTGGCCTTGAGGAAGAAGTTAAATTAACTTCTGAGGCTCAAAGGGAGGAAATAAGGCTCTTATTTGGAAGAAAGGTACAGGAAAAAATTTCTTAATGACATTAATTGTCCTAATGACCCAGGAGATAAAGGAAGACATGTGGAGAATACTGAAGGTTTGTAATGGTTAAGAAAAGAAAAGCAGGCAGGGCGTGGTGGCTCACGCCTGTAATCTCTGCACTTCGGGAGGCCAGGGTGGGCGGATCACGAGGTCAGGAGATCGAGACCATTCTGGCTAACACAGTGAAACTCAGTCTCTACTAAAAATACAAAAAAAAAAAAAAATTAGCCAGGCGTGGCGGCGGGCGCCTATAGTCCCAGCTACGCAGGAGGCTGAGGCAGGAGAATGGCGTGAACACGGGAGGCGGAGCTTGCAGTGAATGGAGACTGCACCACTGCACTCCAGCCTGGGCGACACAGTGAGACTCCGTCTCAGGAGGAGAAAAAAAAAAAGAAAAGCAGATAATCACTGACAAGTAAATGACAGTATCACTAAATAAACATACACACACACTCCCATATAATATTCTGAAATATACTTTTAATCATTATTTAAATTTGAATCATTAAATATTTTAATCACTATTTAAATCATTATGACCATAAGCAAAAGTTTCTCATCGAAATTTTAATGAGGAACTTTTGCTTATCATCACGATGATATGATAGGGACCAGATTTACCACCCTATCTGAAACAACAAAAAAAAGACGATATATGAAAGATGGCTTTCAAGACATTTAACACGCAACATAGGACGGTGATTCCTCAGAGTCAGGAAACAAATGAGATGAACCCTATGAGTGCCCCAGCGCATTACCTTAAAGGACTTTCTAGGCCATGGCACGGAAAGAGGGAAAATACCCTTCCTTCTATCCCCTCCCTTCCAGAACAGCCAAACAGAAACAACTAGAGTTCACAAAACAGAATACCGGAGAGAACAGAGGCGCATAGACAGAGAATTCCAGAGATGTGCAAAGGGTTTCCCTTGAGTATTCAGCAAAGCACTGATCAGCATTAAACTTCCAGAGTTTGGGGAAAAACTGTGAAAAAGGTTTAGAGGGAACATCCTGTTACATTCACATAGGATTGAGAATAGTCCCTATTCTCTAAAGCCAGGCTGGAAAACCTCGTAATTCACAGGGTATTAATTTGAGGGTATTAAGAGTGTTGCCTCATAACTGGGAAATAAATAGCAGATTATTACTGCTTTGAATTCACTAATAAATCTTAAAGCAATATTCAAAAGGATCAAACTGTTTTTAAGTAATCTGATAGTATCAGTATTAGAGATGACAAAATTAATCAGCCCCAAACAAGGTTAAGTTCATGTCTAATATCCAATAAAAATTATTAGACATGCAAATAAGTAGAAAAATATCAGATCTGATGGAAAGAAAATTCAACCAAACAAAAACCCAGAATTAACACAGATGTTAGAATGAGTGGACAAGGGCATTTCCATCCCAGTCTTATTCTGTAGAGTTCAACTTACTTATTGTTTCTGTGATTTCCTTAGTTTACCTTCTACAATTTTACTAAAGATGTACTAAAACAATAAATAATAAATAATATCGGAAGATATAACGGTTAAAGCCTTGAAATTTTTCAAGTATGTTAATGGATTTCTTTCTTTCTTTCTTTCTTTCTTTTTTGAGACAGAGTCTCGCTCTGTCGCCAGGCTGGAGTGCAGTGGGGTCATCTCGGCTCATTGCAACCTCCACCTTCCAGGTTCAAGTGATTCCCCTGCCTCAGCCTCCCGAGCAGCTGGGACTACAGACGCGCGCCACCACACCCAGCTAATTTTTTGTATTTTAGTAGAGACGGGGTTTCACCATGTTGGCCAGGATGGTCTCAATCTCCTGACCTTATGATCTGCCCACCTTGGCCTCCCAAAGTGCTGGGATTACAGGTGTAAGCCACAGCGCCTGGCCGCTAATGGCTTTTTTCTTTGTACATTCCTGTCATATTGACAGAAGAAATATTCAAAGTACAAATTAAATGTACTTATTTAAAGAAAAAAAATAAAATGATAGCCACGCCAAGGTTTTAAAAAACTTTTTAGAGTTATAAAGCACATTTTAAATTGATATGTGACAACAGATGCATTGCAACTACAGCCATAAATAATTTTTTTTTTATTTTTTGGCTTAAACAGCAAAAATTTATTTCTCACAGTTCCAGAGGCTACATACAAGTCTAAGATCAAGGTTCTGGTAGGGCTGAGTTTCTCTTCCTGACTTGCTGATGGCCTCCCTCTTGCTAAGTGCTCTCATGACCTTTCCTTGTGCCTGTGTACATAGAGAGTGAGTAAGCTCTCTCGCCTCACTTCTTATAAGGACAGTAATCCTATAAGATCAGGGCCCACCCTTGTGACCTATTATTTAACCTTAATTACTTCCATAAAGGCCCTATCTCCAAATACAGTTACACTGGGGGTTAGGGCTTCAGTGTATGAATTGGAAGAGGGGGCACATAAACATTTAGTCCATAACAAAAATGTTTTAGATATTTTCAACAACTATTTTTTTCTAACTTTTTTCTTTTTCCCTTCCTCTCTTGGCTCTGAAACTCCAGTTACACATATGTTAGATTGCTTGATGTGTCCCATGGGTCCTAAGACTCTAACAATTTTTTAAGTTTGTTTTTAAATCTTGGTCCTTTATTCTGAATTATGTCTATAGCTATATCTTCTAGTTCACTGATTTTTTTTTTTTCTTCTCAGGGTTAAATCTGCATTTAGTCCTATTTAGTGAAATAATTTCAGATACTATATTTTTCATATGTGGAGGTTCCATTTGATTCTTCTTTATACTGTCCATTTATCTCATTACGTTTATGCTATTTTTAAAATATTTGAGCACACTTATAACATTTATAAGAAGTGTTTTAAAATTCCTAGTCTGCTTATACTACTGATACTTCAGCTTCTCTGTTTCTACTGGTTATGGTCTCATTTTCCTGCTTCTCATGTCCACTCATTTTAATTGGATGATGAATATGTGATATTACATTGTTAAGTGACAGATTTTGTTGTAATCCTTTAAAGAGTTCTGGACTCAACTTAGTAAGAATGGCAGACTATATATTGATTCCCACTTTTTTGTGTGTGCAGCTGTCTGGAAATTGCCAGGTAGAAAGCTGGGGTGATTTTAGCGTTCAATTTGTTTTGCTTTATCTGGGATCACAGTTCTATATTGCCTGTTGCCCAATGTCTGAAAACAGGTGTTTCACAAATTTTACTCACTGTTCTAGTTTATAACGGGAGAACATCTAAGGTAGCAGTTACCTTTCCATGTAGGGAAGTAAAAGTCCATTAAATGACCTTTTTTCTTTCTTTTCAAAATTTAAGTGATTTAGGATCCAACACAACTAATCTTATCTAATTTATTATGCTGAGTGACTGAGTGATAAGAAACTGGTTTTCTCCAGTTTCAAAAAACATCACCTGCTGGGTGTGGTAGTGCTCCTGTAGGCCCTGCTACTCAGGAGGCCATGGCAGCAGGGTCACTTGAGGCCAGGAGTTCAAGGCTGTAGTGTGCAAAGACTGTGCCTGTGAACAGTCACTGCACTTCAGCCTGGGCAACACAGTGAGACTCCGTTTCAAAAAACAAAACAACGACAACAAAAAAACTGAAAAGCATAATTCTTTAGAAAAGAGTGAACACTCTGATGTTGTAGAGTGTGAAATGTTGGAAAAGATCCATGCAGGCAAGCTTAGGGCTAGACAAATGAGAGATAAGGAGAATGAGGTGGCAAGATGGCATAGACAAGACAAAAAATTGTGTCAACACTGAAAAACTGGTGACTCTGTGAAGTTTTCTGATATAAATAGTAGAAGACAGATGTTGATTTTACCTACCTTATGCTGGAATAATTACTTATACTATTTTAAATATTTTTAAAGTGTGTAACTAAAGGTTAGACTATGTGAGCTATGGCTTAATAGCAACAACAGGGATTTCTATCTGTTTACATAAAACTTTGCAATGACAATTTTCCTTTTAGAATATCTTTTCTATGCAAAATGCCATAGATCATTCAAATATCCACAGAAAACTGGCAATGCTCCTGGTTCCCCTCTTAGTGTGAATGGTAGGAAATATAATCTTGTTTTCTTCAACTGAATTTTTATCTAAACATCAGCAACACTAAGAGATCTCAAGATTCAGTAATCAGCACAAGGAAACCCCAACTAGTCTAGGTCATGATGCATATCAAGTGTGTCCTTCTGGTTGTCCAAGTCTAAAACTGGTTGCAATTGCAGGTTAGGTTAGTCAGTAAAAGAAGATCTATTTCATTGTCTAGTATCTTAAAGGATAAGTATGGAAAGAGAGATCAGAGGGAGGTATAATTAAAGGTATAAGTATAAGTCCCCTCTGTCACACTGTAAAATGAGACCTTCTCCATAATTACAGGACTCTCTGAGAGAAAGGAGATGATAATGCTTAAGAAAAACTTCACACTGATTTTTTTGGAAGCTCAGTGAACAGAAAACCATGATTGGTTAAGTAAGACATCCTTTCCTTCCCAGTAAACTGAGTCCAAACAAGGTTAAAACAGGACTTCTTCTACACCCCCACCTCCCAGTAATGATTACCATCAGAAGGCACCTCTTTACTCAACTTAGACATCAGGGTTTCAAAGGGCTTGCATAAGTGAGTTTTACATTTGCTTTCTTTTATTACAAAAACTGAGACTTTCATATTTGTAAGAAATCACCAATAACTACTAGAACTAATAAGTAAGATTGGCAAAGTCAGAGGACACAAAGTCAAAATACTAGTATCAATTGTATTTCTCGATTTTAAAAATCAACAATTATAAAGTAAAATGAAAAAATAACATATAGAATAGCACTGAAATATATAAAATAGTGATAAATTTAAGAAAAGATGTTAGAACTGCATGCTAAAAACTATAAAGCATTTATAAGAGAAAATGTAAAAGTCCTAAATAAATAGAATGATATAGGATGTAGATCAGAAGACTCAATATTAAACTGTTAAATCATCACATGGATTGATCTGTAGATTCAATGCAATCCTCATTAAAATCCCAGGAGTCAATTATTGTAGGAACAAAATTCTGAAACACATATGGAAATGCAAAAGACCTATGGTAACCAAAATTACTTTGATAAAGAAGAACAAAATAGGAGGACTTTGACTACTGTGACGAAAATCCTGTTGTACTGATGTAAGCATAGACATTCAGAAAAATGGCATCAAAAAGAGTCCAGAAATAGTCTTGCTTATAGATAACCAAATGATTTTCAACAAAAGTTTCCAAGAAATCAATAGGCAGAGAATAATTTTTTGGAGCCATATGTTCTAAAAGAAATGAATGTTGAGATAACTCACAACATATTCGAAAATTAACTCAAACCTAGTAAAACTTCTAAAATAAAATGTAAGACGAAATGCTTCTGACTTTGGGTTAGGCAATAATTTTTAGGTCAAAAAAAAGTACAAATTATTTAAAACTTTGATACATTGAATTTGACCAGGATTTAAAACTTTTGTCCTTTGGAAGGCACTGTTAAGAAAACAAAAAGCCAAGTCACATTCTAGGGGAAAATATCCTCAACACATGCAACTAAGGAAGTACTATGAACCCAGAATATGCAAAGATTCCTTGGGACTCAGTAAGAGAACAAGAAATACAATAAAAACAGAGGGCAATCCTTTAGACAAACATAAAACCAAAAAAGTTATACAGATGGCATCTAAGCCTGTGAAAATGTGGTCAACATCTGCTATGGTCTGAATGGTTTTATCTCCCCAAATTCATGTTGAAACCTACTCACCAAATGTGATGGGGTTAGGAAGTGGATTCTCTCAGAGACGATGAGGTCAGGTGGAGAAAGTCCTCATGAATGAGATTAGTGCACTTACAAAAGAGGCTCAGATAGCTTCCCTATCCTTTTCTAACACATGAGGACACAGTCAGAAGGCACAGTCTATGAACCAGGAAGCAGGCCCTCACCAAATACTAAATCTTCCAGTACCCTGATGTTGGACTTGCCATTTCTCCAGAAATGTGAGAAATAAATTTCTGTTGTATATAAGTTGCCCAGTCTGTGGCATTTTGTAGTAGCAGCCCAAATGAACTAAGAAAGCATCATTAGTCTAGTGGAAGCTAAAACCCCAATAAAAAACTAGTACACACACACTGGAATGACTAAAATTAAAATAACTGACAATATCATGCATTGGCAAAAATGTAGAGCAACTGGAACTATCACACATTGTTGATGGAAATGCAAAATGGTATATCCACTTTGGAATATAGCACTGCAGTTTCTGTAAAGTTAAACAACATTTACCAAATAATTGAGCAATTCTACCCTTACATATTTGCACAAGAGAAGGAACACATATGTCCACAAAAGAGATATATGTATGTAAACAACTGTAACTTTATTCATAATAATCCAATTTGTTTCCCAACTGCAGAATGGATAAAAAATTGTGGTATATATCTACACAATGGAATACAATTCAACAATTTAAAAGGAAATGGACTACCGATATACGCAACAACATGGAAGAATCTTAATTATGCTGATGATTAAATAATGCATACCATATGATTCTAGTTGTTGCCAGGACCCAGGGAGTGAAAGTAGCAGATAAACTGCAAAAGTACATAAAGAAAATTTGGGGATGATGGAAATGTTCTACATCTTAATTGTAATGATGGTTATATGAATGTAAACATTTGTCAAAGTCATAGAATTTTATGTTTAAAATTGGTGACTTGTACTGCATATAAATTATATCTCAATAAAGCTGAGCAAAAACAAAAACCAAGGAAATATACAATATTTATTCCCTCCCAAAATGAGCAGTGTGATTCACAAGTAAACGGAACAGGCCGGGTGCAGTGGCTTATGCCTGTAATCCCAGCACTTTGGGAAGCCAAGGCGGGCCGATCATTTGAGGTCAGGAGTTCGAGACCAGCCTGACCAACATGGTGAAACCCCGTCTTTACTAAAAATACAAAAAAATTAGCCAGGTGTGGTGGCACATTCCTGTCGTCCCAGCTACTAGGGAGGCTGAGGCAGGAGAATTGCTTGAACCCAGGAGGCAGAGGTGGCAGAGAGCCGAGATCATGAGACTGCACTCCAGCCTGGGTGACAGAGCGAGACTCCGTCTGGAAAAAAACAAAACAAAACAAAACACAACACAACAAGTAAATGGAATAAATGGATCCTAATATCCAATTAGCTTAAGTTCTGTTTAGCTACAAATGAATGAAGAACTCTTTGTGGTTACTGTCTTACTACATACTTCATTAGAAATAAGTAGAGAGACAAGCAGACTAGTTTATTTAACTCTGGTCAGTGTGGGGAGGGCAGTGACTACATAATATTTAGCATACAGTAAGTCCTTCTAGTAAATGCTTGTGAATAAAAATTTAAATAGAAATGAACTCCAACACTTTTTTAAAGGCCTAGGTACATTATATACTCTTACCTAAAGTATTTAGATAAACACACGCATCAGATATTAGCTGGTTTGCATATTTCATTGTATAGACCTACCAGGCCATTATTTCATGATACAAAGAAATTAAGAAAAAGTTTTGTGGAACATATTTGAATGACCAACTTTTAATTCATGATGTAGATATTTCATCTGTTTATTCATTAAATCTTCATTTTTAACAATAAACAATTTGCAAAGTCTCTGTATTTTTATATCTTTTAGTTATAAACTAATTCTTTTTTTTTTTTTTTTTTTTGAAACGGAGTCTCGCTGTCACCCAGGCTGGAATGCAGTGGCGCGATCTTGGCTCACTGCAAGCTCCGTCCCCCAGGGTTCACGCCATTCTCCTGCCTCAGCTTCCCGCGTAGCTGGGACTATAGGCGCCCGCCACCTCGCCCGGCTAATTTTTTTTTTGTATTTTTAGTAGAGACGGGGTTTCACCGTGTCAGCCAGGATGGTCTTGATCTCCTGACCTCATGATCCGCCCACCTCGGCCTCCCAAAGTGCTGGGATTACAGGCGTGAGCCACCGTGCCCAGCCTAGTTATAAACTAATTCTAAAAGCATGAACTAAATTTTTCAACATTAACTGCTTTACACACTCTAGGAAAAATTCAGACAGAGTTCTTCTGATGTCTGAATAATAAGATATTGATTTATTTTTCTGGAGACTTTTATTCTAAATATTAATTACAAAAATGTGTAAAAATTTTGTTTACTGAATATATGTCTAAGAGATTCCAGATTAAACATCTAGACAAAATGACAATTAGCCAGGAATTTTAAAATAGCAATAAAAATGTTTTGTAAACCAATACAGCAAAGCTTCTTGACATCAAATGATAAAATAACTTAAAACTTTGAAATTAATTTTCAAAATAAGTAGTAAACTTACAGTTTGTTGCCATATGAAATTGAGAAGAAAGTGCCTGAGTTACTGAATTCCAAAATGTGTAGAAAATTTCAGGTTGTCCATCCTGTGAAAAACAAACAAAAATTTAAAAAAAATAAAAAAAATACATTTATTTTAAGAAATCATAATGGGTAACATGTAACCTTGAAAATTTATTTAAAATTTAAATAAAAATTTTAGACATTTACCATCAAACAATAGAATTATTAATTAAATGGAAATATAAAGATGATTCAAATTATGTCTCATGTTTAAGTAGTCAGTCATTATTCTTCTCTGCCATGTAATAGCTAGTGTAACCTTGGGCATGTTTCTTAGCCATTCAGGGCCTTTGTTCTTCATATGAAAAATGGTGATAACATTGCAAGATAATTATGAGGATTAAACAAATTAATAAAAGTCTTGGGACAATGTCTGAAATACAATAAACTCTCAATGAATGTTAGATATTATTATTAAGATTATTACTGTCATCATCATTTTTTTAAATACAGAGGGCAATTTGTGTGACTATAACAAAATGATAGACAAAAGCATGCTTACATTAAGGATAACTAACAAGAAATAATTCACTATTACAAAAGAGAATGGCTGAAACATAGATATAGTTTTAAAAAAACTCACAGGAATTACTACTACTCAGTTTAGCATGATACTTTCAACTTTGAATATATGTTTTAAAAAGTAAGCACTATAAAGAAAAGACAAATATTAATTAAAGTATCATTTGTTAAAGAAAGACAAAGAACTTTAACACTGTTAAAATAGAATCACACTCTTAGAAATTTTGCCAAATACTTTAAGATACATCCAACATGTGTGGTATACAATATAACACTGCCAATATTCTACTATTTTTGCAGCCAGAAATGCCAACTTCATATGGTTCAAAGTAATATTTTAAGACTGGGCACAGTGGCTCACAACTGTAATCCCAGTACTTTGGGAGGCCAAGGCGGGTGGATCACCTGAGGTCAGGAGTTTGAGACCAGCCTTGCCAACATGGTGAAACCCCGTCTCTACTAAAAATACAAAAGTTAGCCGGGTGTAGTGGCGCATGCCTGTAATCCCAGCTACTTGGGAGACTGCGGCAGGAGAATCACTTAAACCCAGGAGGCCGAGGTTGCAGTGAGCCAAGATTGCGCCACTGCATTTCAGCCTGGGCAACAGACCAAAACTTGGTCTCAAGAAACAAACAAACAAACAGAAAAACAAAGTAAGAGTAAAAATAAAATAAAATATCTCTAATGTTAAAATATTGCTACAGTCCCCAAAATTAAATTATAATTTTGGACAAGTGAACAAAATGACCAATGAAAAATACTGACTTGTAACTTTTATACCTGTGTACACTTTCATTTCCATTATTAATTGTTCCTTTTTAAAATAAGTCTTATGGTTGTAAATTTACTCAAGAACTGTTTATCATAAACAAGGCAAATCAAATCATTGTTGATTTCTTATGCAACGATCAGAAAATACATTCAGATTTCTGTGATTTTATGTATTATGTCTTGTGTATCTTAGTTTAAAGTAGATGCTTTTTATCATGTTAAGGAAGTATAATATACCACATTAACAGAATGAAGGACTAAAACCACATGGTCGTCTCAATTAATGCAGAAAAAGCATTCAACAAAATTTAACACCATCTGATGATAAAAACACTCAACAAACTAGGACTGGAAGGAAATTATATCAACATAATAAAGGCCACATAAGAAAAATCTGCAGCTAACATCCTACTCCATGGTGCAAAACAGAAAGCTTTCCCTCTAAGATCAGGAACAAGGCCAGGATGCCCACTCTTACCACTTCTATACAATATAGTACTAGGAGTACTGCCAGAAGGACCAAGCAAGAAAAAGAAACAAAAAGCATCCAAATTGGAATGGAAGAAGTAAAATTATATCTGTTTCTAGATGATATGATCTTGTATGTAGATAATCCTAGACTCCTCAAAAATGCCTGTTAAAATAATAACTGAATTCAGCCAAGTTGTAGCCTACAAAATCAACACACAAAAATTAGTGTGTTTCTACAAACTAACAATGAAGTGTCCAGAAAAAAATGAAGAAAACTACCCTATTTTTATAACAGTATCCAAAAGAATACTTAAGAATAAACTTATTCAAGAAGGTAAAAAACTTGTATACTGAAAACTACACAATATGGTTGAAAGAAATTAAAGAAGACACAAGTAAATGGAAAGCATCCTGTGTTATGGATTGGAAGACGTAATATTGTTAAAATGTCCATACTCCCCACATGATCTGCAGATTCTCAAAATCTCAATGGCATTTTTGCAGAAATAAAAAAATACTAAAATTTATATAGAATCTCCAGGGATCCCAAATATCTTTCTTGAGGGAAAAAACAAAGCTAGAGGCTTCAGACTTCCTGACTTCAAGACATATTACAGAGCCAGGTGCACTGGAACACACCTGTAGTCTCAGCTACTCGGAGGATGAGGTGGGAGAACTGCTTGAGCCTAGGTGTTTGCAGCCAGCCTGGGCAACAAAGGGAGATCCTATCTCTAAAAACCAAAATAAAACCCATCCAAATGGAAAAAAACATATTACCAAGCTTTGGTAATCAAAACAGTATGGTACCAGCATAAAGACAGACATATGGACCAATGGAGTAGAGAGACAAAAAAAAAACGATCAAGTATACAGTCATACAATCTTGAACAAGGGTGCCAAGGCTACACAATAGGAAAAGGATAGTCTATTCAATAAATGCTGCTGGGAAAACTGGATATATGCATGCAAAAGAATAAAGTTGAACCTTTACCTCATACCAAATATAAAAACTAACTCAAAATGGATTAAGGACCTAAACCTAAGACCTGAAATTATAACTCCTAGAAAAAAAACATAGGAGAAAAGCTGTATGACACTGGATTTGGCAATAATTCTTGTATAGGATACCATGAACACAGGCAACAAAAGCAGAAATAGACAAACTGGACTATAACTAACTTGAAATTTTCTGTGCAGCAAAGGAAACAATAGAGTAAAAAGGCAACCTACAGAATGGAGGAAAACATTTGCTAACCATGTATCTAATAAGGAGTTAATATTCAGAATATATAAATGGCTCTGACAATTCAACAATTAAAAAAACAAATACCAGGATTAAAAAACAGGCAAAGGACTTGAGTAGACACTTCTCCAAAGCAAATAAATAAATGGCTGGTCAACAAGCACATGAAAAGATGCTCAATATCACTAATCATCATGGAAATGCAAATCAAAACCATACTGAGATGTCATCTCACATCCATTAGGATGGCTACTATAAAAAACTGGTAAATAACAAGTGCCGGCGAGGATGTGGAGAAACTGGAAACTTTGTGCACTGTTGGTAGAAATGTAAAATAGTGTAGCCACTATGGAAAACATTAGGGAGGTTGCTCAAAATTACCATATGATCCAGCAATTACATTTCTGGGTATATAAGTAAAAGAGCTGAAAGCAGGATCTTGAAGATTTATTTGAATACTCATGTTCACTGCAGCACTATTCATAAGAGCCAAGAGATGGTAACAACCCAAATGTCTATCAAAGAATTAATGGATAAAGAAAATGTAGTATATTCAGTCATGCATTTCTGAATGATAGGAATGTGCCTGAGAAATGCCTCATTAGGCAATTCTGTCATTGTGCAAAAATCACAGAATGTACTTAACACAAACCTAGATGGGATAGCCTACTACACAAATAGGTTTTATGTGATAGCCTATCACTCCTGGGCTACAAACTTGTACATGTTATTGTAATGAATACCATAGGTAATTGTAACACAATAGTACATTTGTGTATCCAAACATCAAAAAGACACAGCAAATATACAGTACTACAGTCTTATGAGGCCACAGTTGTATGTGCAGCCTGTCATTGACTGAAATGTCATTATGTGGTGCATGACTGTACTTACAATAGAACAATATTCAGTCTTAAAAAAGAAAGAAATCCTATCATATGCTACAACATGAATGAACCTTGAAAATGTTACAGTAAGTGAAACAAGCCAGTCACAAAAAGATAAATGCTGCAAGATTCTACTTATATGAAGTAGCTAAAATAGTCAAAACTCTTAGAAGCAGAAAGAATAATGGTAATTGTCAAGAGATGGGAGAAAGGGAAAATGAATTAGTTACTTCCCTTATTTAAAAAAGTTATTCTAATACATATTTCAGTACAATTATCATAGCCTGAGATTCTTTCCCCCATAAAGCTCTTAAGAAATTTCACTAGTTAAAACAATAGTAAAAATATTTTTAAGGAAACTTTTTGGAAACAGAAAACAATTTATTTTATTTTTACTATTATGTTTTTATTATTATTTTTTTAAGATGGAATCTCGCTCTGTCGCCCAGGCTGGAGTGCAGTGGTGTGATCTTGGCTCATTGCAACCTCCACTTCCCTAGCTCAAGTGATTCTCCTGCCTCAGCCTCCTGAGTACCTGGGACTACAGGCATACGCCACCACTGAAACGCCAGCTTTTTCTAGGTCTGAGCCTGCAGGCCTTTGGACTGTGACTACATCATTGGCTTTCCAGCTTGACAACTACAGATCTACAGATCTACAGACTTGTCTCCATAATCCCATTGGCCAATTCCTTATTTTCTATATACAAATATATAACATTTCCTGTTGCTTTTGTTTCTCTGAAGAACCCTGATACCCTAATACAATTGTTGAATAAGTCAGTCAGTCAATCCCAAGGACTTGTCTAAATTAAGAGCTAGAGGCAGCTACTAAAGAGATGTACTAAGAAGGACACATAGCTGTGGGAACAAGAAAGGATGTGAAAAGTCCTTGGGAGAGATAAAGAGAGATAAAGTAGAGTCAGAGGGAATGGGAAAGTATGGAAGATAATAATAAAAAAGTGGATTTCAGGGTAAGATAGTATGTTAAAGCAATGATTTTCTATATCTGTATACCCATCTATTTATACAGATATGTATATGCTGTGTATGTATGATGTGTCCCTATATATACACATATATAATAGTATATGTACATATACTATACTATATAATAGTATATCTCCTACCAAAATATAAAAAAATAGAATGTTAATTTTAATTATCAAAGGATAGTCAGAAATGTTATTGCCATGTGCAGTGGCTCATACCTGTAATTCCAACACTCTGGGAGGCCAAGGCAGGAAGATCGCTTGAGGCCAGGAGTTCAAGACCAGCCTGGGCAACAGCGAGACCCCCATTTCTACACAAAAATTTTAAAAATTCACTGAGTGTGGGAGCATGTGCCTGTGGTCTCAGCTACTTGGGAGGCTGAGGCAGGAGACTGCTTTAGCTCAGGAGTTCAAGGCTGCAGTGAGCCAGGATCGCACCACTGCACTCCAGCCTGGATGACAGAATAAGACCCTTTCTTTAAGAAAACAAAAACAAAATTTTATTGTCAAAACTACATCACATAAATATAATTTCCTGCATAAAGAAAATATGAAGCTATATAAAAATCATTGTGCTTGTTTCAAGTCAAGTCAGCCTGTTGCATATCTGCTTCTAAACATTTTGAAACAAAATTAATTGAACTACATTTTGAATAATTCAAGTAGATTTGAACTGGAAGGATATTTGACAATGATCTATTTATAACTGACTCCCAGTATGTCTTACATTAAGTTAAATGGAATCATGTTATCAGACCAATTCAGGGAAACATTTGTAATTTAAAATATCTTTCTGGCCTTATTTCTTGGTTATAAATACAAACAGTGTAATTCTAACTTTAAGAAACAATGAAATTTGGACTTTTGGCTGAGACCAACGTAAACTGATAATAAAACCAAACAGACACATATTATTACACATAAATAGAACAAAAGTAAAATACACAAAAATGTCAGAGCTTTGTAAAGATAAATCTATTATTTAGAATTATGGCTTGGTCTTTGCTTTAGTCACTGATTTCAACATAATTAAATGTATACAGAGAAACTTAGAATAATTAATACTTAAACAAAACAGCTTTCAAAGCATATATTCGTTAGTTTTTCTCTTTATAACACCAAATTGACCATGGATTTCCTGGCTCAAATATATTTGACTGCTTCTTGCTGCACAGAGAACAAGGTCCAAACGTTCATGCTAACCTTATTGTTATTGTGCTGGCTACAGTGAAAAGAGTATGGGCTTTGAAGTCAAATAACCTTGACTCAAATTCAAGGTCTACCACTTGTGCTATGACTTTGGAAAGGTGACTTCATCTTTCTGAGCTTTTGATTTCCTCATGTAAATAGTAGGAATAATATTTTCATGGGATTTATTTTGTTATGAAGAATCAGGATCTCTTGAGCTAGATCTTTTTTTTTTTTTTTTTTTTGAGATGGAGTCTCACCCTGTTGCCCAGGCTGGAGTGCAGTAGTGCGATCTCGGCTCACTGCAACCTCTGCCTTCTGGGTTCAAGCGATTCTCCTGTCTAGGCCTCCCGAGTAGTTGGGACTACAGGTGTGTGCCACCGCACCCAGCTAACAGTACACAGAGATGTGAAAAAGTGTTTTCTATCCTCTGAATAAAAAGTGAGCATTCAGGAAAGAGAGAGGACATAAGAATGGAAAGTAAGACAACGATCAGATCAAGGTATGTCTACATTCATCATAGATATAATAGTGAACTGCTTGAGAGTTTTAGTAAGATAATACCATGATCAAGCTGTGCTATAAGAAAATCATTCTGGGCTTGGCATGGTGGCTCACGCCTGTAATCCCAGCACTTTGGGAGGCTGAGATCACGAGGTCAGGAGATCGGGACCATCCTGGCTACCACTATGAAACAGTCTCTACTAAAAATACAAAAAAATTAGCCAGGCATGGTGGCGGGTGCCTATAGTCCCAGCTACTTGGGAGGCTGAGGCAGGAGAATGGTGTGAACCCGGGAGGTGGAGCTTGCAGTGAGCCAAGATCACGCCACTGCACTCCAGACTGGACAACAGAGCAAGACTCCATCTCAAAAAAAAAAAAAAAAAAAAAGAAAATCACTCTGATAATTATGTGGAAGATGAATAGTGTGTGTGGTGGTATCAAGTCTGCAGGCAAAAAGATCAGTTACAAATTTACTGAAAAAATCTAGGCAAAAGGGACCTTTTCTATGGCCATAGTAGTAGAGTAAGAGTGGGCAGCAGGAAAACTGATACAACTTGATGGGCCAGAAGATGTATTTATTAATAACTAGGACTAAATATATTTATGAAGAACTAGGAGGATGAAGATTATGCAACCAAAATAGAATTTAAGAAGGAGCAGCAGGTGGGCAAAGAGAGTTGTGCTCTTTTAGACTTATGCTTCTGGAACCTGTGGAGCATCCAAGTGGAGATGACCCTGCTTGCCTCATTTTTTTTTCTGTTTTTTTTTTTTTGAGATGGAGTCCCACTCTGTTACCCAGGCTGGAGTACAGTGGCACGATCTCGGCTCACTGCAGCTTCCGCCTCCAGGGTTCAAATGATAAATGATTCCCATGCCTCAGCCTCCTGAGTAGCTGGGATTACAGGCGCCTGCTACCACGCCCAGATAATTTTTGTATTTTTAGTAGAGATGGGGTTTCGCCATGTTGGCCAGGATGGTCTCGAACTCCTGACCTCACGTGATCTGCCCACCTTGGCCTCTGAAAGTGCTAGGATTACAGGCATGAGCCACCACGCTTGGCCACTGACTGCTTTTCAGCAAGATCTATGCTAAAAAAATAGATTTAAGTGTTATCAGCATTTAGAGGTGGTAGAAACTATTAGCCTGTGCGAGCTTTTCCATATATTGCATGTGGCATGGGAAGAAAATAATGTTGAGGGTGGGCCACAGGGAATAAATCAATTAAAAGTTGGTGGAAGAAATGATTCAGAGTGGAGAGAGAGGAGTGAGTGGAGATGATTATAAAATAAATATTGAGCATAAGTTAATAATCACTGAAACTGGATGACAGGTATATAGGGATTCACTGTCGTATACTTGGGTTCTATAGTTTGGTATATGTTTGAAATTTTACAAATATTTTAAAAGGAAGGGGATGAAGAGGAGGAGGAATCAATAAAGGAATTCTGAAGAGTGAGAATACCTGAGGGAGGAGAGATTTAAGAAGAAGTGGTCAATCACCTCAGATGAGTGAAGTAAACATGGTCTGAGAAGTGGGCAGAAGGATTTGGCAGCTGGGTCACTAAGGTGCACAGACCAACAAGGTTTCAGTAGAGTAAAACCTTGACATCAAGGGTGTGGCGCAAAAGAGAAGCAGGGAAGTAGACATACCAGGTAGCTTACTGAAACCCAAGTGTGAAGGAAAAAAGTGTTTAGAAGAAAATAAAGAAAATAAAGGTTTTTGTTGTTTTAAAAAAATATTTAGATGGTAAAACATTGAAAAGAAGGAAGGAGGAAAGAAGTTGATACTGGAGAAAACCAAGATGGGATGATGTGGAATCAAAAAACAAAAGTTGAAAACTAAGCCTGAAAAAGAAGTAGATATCTTTGAGGCAGAAGGGGGAGGTGAAGATAAGCAATACAATTTTTTTTGGTCCTTGATCAATTTTTTCTAAGTCAGTGTGCTTACTGAGAGGAGGTCAGAGAGAAGCAGAGGGAGCTAAATTAAGATCAAAGGAAGGAGAGTGTGAAAGACCTAGCAAAAGGTCTGTGCCAGAGATCTCTGTGGATAAATCATGTTGTGAATAAGGAAGCCTGCTGATTTCATCAAAGAAACCAAGTATGTATTAATTTTAAATTAGTTCTTAATCATTTTCTGGATTCAAAGCAGAGGGACCCTGGCAAAGCAAATAAAATACGGCAAAGAAAAATTTCTTTGTTGAAAAATAGCCTTCGGGGGAAACATTTTGCTGTCTCATTACAGAGAAGAAAGCTATGGAAATTAAATAGGAACTTCAAGATGAACACCACAGAGCAAAGTAAGAAACCCTATACATGTACAACCCTATACACACACTACAGAACAAAATAAGAAACCCAAAGAATTTCCATTAAAATCAAAATATTAGCTTTTACATGTATATTGTTCAGAGAGAAAAAATATTTGTAATGCAATCAACTTTTTGTTTTATAAAATAAGAGCTTAGATTAATGACGCAGTCAAAGATAGTGAAAAGTAGTCAGATTTTAAATACATTTTGAAGGTAGAACAGATAGCATTTATTAAAATATATACAGATAAACACAAAGACTTTTTATAAAATAATAACAGGTGTTGTCTCTGGATGAAAGGATTAAATATGATGCTTCCATTATTCTTTTAAATTTTTTGGAGGAGCAATAGAGATAATCTAAATGTTAATGCTAACTAGAACAGTAAATTCTGGATGTAAAAATTTCAGTACTAACATACATAGAGTAAAAAGTAAAAGTTCCTCTTAAACTCAAATGCCTAATGCCTAATCTCATACTCTTACCTAGAGATCACTGTTAAATAGTGGTGTTAAAGGGTTTAAAACCCCTTTCATATAGTTTACTGCAGTGTGTCTCAACCTTTTTTTTTTTTTTTTACTATCACTCTCCAAAAATAAAAATTAAACAATTAACTATACTTATACCTATATAATATAGTACATATATTTTGCTTATATTTAATATATAATTATATACTATAATTAGATTTGATTAATAAGGTTTAGTTTCTCCCCAATAAGAGAAACTAAGAAAGAAAAATGAGAACTATTTTCTCTCTCTTGGGGTCAATATTGCCCCCACTTAAGAATGCACGGTTTAGTAGTGTTTTGAAAATTCCTGCAATCTCAGTACTAGGTATATATCCAAAGGAAAGGAAATCAGTATGTCAAAGAGGTATCTTCATTCTCATGTTTACTGCAGCACTAGTCAAGATATGGAATCAACCTAAGTATCTACAGAGAAATGGATTAAGAAAATGTGGTATATCCACACTATAGAATACTATTCAGCCATAAAAAGAACGAAATCTTGTCATTCAAGGGAACATGAATGAGGGTGGAGGACATTATGTTAAGTAAGATAAGCCAGGAACAGAAAGATAAATGCTGCATGTTTCCACTCATAAGCCGAAGCTAAAGAAGTTGATCTTACAGAAGTATTCCAAGCTTGAAGATAATAAAAAAAACTTCCAAAATTTGAGAAAGCTATGAATATCCAGTTACAGGAAGGTTGAAAAAAATCAAACAGATTAGAATCAAATAAAACTACCCCAAGGCATATAATAATTAAAATCTCAAAGGCCAAGGACAAAGAGAAGATCCTAAAAGCAGCAAAAGAAACCAATACTATATAAAGGAGCATTACAATTGGTCTGGCAACAGACTTCTCAATGGTAACCACACAGGCCAGGAGAGAGTGGGATAACATTTTCAAAGTAAAAAAAAAAAAAAAAAATGCTATCCAAAATACTGTATCCAACAAAGCTATGCTTCAAAAAGGAAGAAGACAGAAGTTGAAAGGATTCACCACCATCAGACCTGTCTTACAAGAGATACTAAATGGAGTTCTTAAAATTCTGAAAGAAAAAAAAAAACCAGTAATATGCAAATAAACAAAAAACATCTGAAGGTATAAAACCCACCAGTAAAATTAAGTACACAAACAAAACCAGAATACTCTAATACTGTAACTGTGCTGTGTGATCCACTCATAACTCTGGCATGACACATCTATGAAAAACAATAATAGCTATAGCAATCTGTTAGATATATCATATTGATATTTAAAGATTGACATGTTTTATATTTATAGGCAACACAAAAATATGTAAACTGATTCACAGGTGTTTCTCGGTAAAAAAAGTAAATTGAGCAAACAAAAAGTCAGAATATAGGAGAATGGAGTTAAAATGTAAAGTTTTTAAAGTTTTTTCTTTCTTTGTATCTTTTGTCATCTAAGTTGTCATCTCTTTAAAATAACTTATGTTCAAGACCAGCCTGGCCAACATGGTGAAACCCTGTCTCTACTAAAAATACAAAAAATAGCCAGGTGCAGTGGTGTGCACCTGTAATCTCAGCTACTCAGGAGGAGGAGGCAGGAAAATCGCTTGAACCCGGGAGGTGGAGGTTGCGGTGAGCTGACATCGCACCACTGCACTCCAGCCTGGGCTACAGAGCAAGACTTCAAGCGAAAAAGTAATAAAATGAAATAAAATAAAACAAAACAACTTATGTTTTTTGTAAGCCTCATAATAATGATTCAAAAGTCTCTAAAACATTTACTAAAAATAAAAAGCAACAAATTAAAACATACTATCAGACAAAAATTACTTAAGCACTAACAAAACACAGTAAGAAAGGGAAAAAGGAAGAGAGGAATTACAAAACAACCAGAAACAAACAACAAAATGGCAGTAGTGAGTTCTTATTAGTAATAACAGTGAATGTAAATGGATTCAATTGCACAATTATAATAAAAGACACAGAGTAGCTGAATGGATCAAGAAACAAGACTCAACTATACACTGCCTGCAAGAAACCTACTTCACCTACAAAGACACACATGAACTGAATGTAAAGGGATGCAAAAAGATATTCTATGCAACTGGAAACCAAAAAGAGCAGGAAAAACTATACTTATATCAGATAAAAGAGACTACAAGCTAAAGACTATAAAAAGGACAAAGATCACTACATAATGAGAAAGGGGTCAATTTGGCAAGAAGATTTATAACAATTATAAATATGTATGCACCCAATATTGAAACATTCAAGTATATAAAGGAAACATTAACATATCTAAAAGGAGAGATAGATGGCAACACAGTAATAGTAGAGAACTTCAACACCCCACTCTCAGTAATGGCCAGATCATCCAAAAGAAAGAAATAAAATATATCAAAAAGATATCTGTACTCCCTTGTTTAATGAAGCACTATTCACAACAGCCAAAGTATGAAATCAACCTAATTGTCCATCAAGGGATAAATAAATAAAATGTGGCATATATACCCAGTAGAATATTATTCAGTCATAAAAAAGAGTGAAATCCTTTCATTTGCAGCAACATGGCTGAAACTGTATGAAAAGTG
Organism: Nomascus leucogenys; assembly: GCF_006542625.1. Taxonomy (NCBI): domain Eukaryota; kingdom Metazoa; phylum Chordata; class Mammalia; order Primates; family Hylobatidae; genus Nomascus; species Nomascus leucogenys. Next base: position 56,429,956 of record NC_044393.1, read on the forward strand.
AAATACACCAAGCATACAAACACAAATATTGCATATTCTTACACTATGTGTGAGCTAGAAATGTGGATCTCATGAAGACAGTGAGTAGACTGGTGGTTACCAGATGTTGGAAAAAATCGAGGGGAGAGAGACACAAAGACGGGCTGATTGATGACTACAAACATACAGTTAGATAGAAGAAATAAGACCCAGAGTTCGATAGATCAGCAGGGTGATGACAGTTAACAATAATCTATTGCACATTTCAAAATGGCTGGAAGAAAATAATTCAAATTCATAAATAAAATATATACTTAAGGCGATGAATATCCCAATTACCTTGATTTGATCTTTACACATTATATGAATGTAACAAATTATCATATATACCTGAAAATATGTATTACAAAATAAAAAATTTTACATCAATTTATGAGTTCACAACATTCCTCAATGTCACTGACAGGGTTTTTGAATTGTAATTTTAAACAAAATGATGTATAGCAGGTTCTCAAATAACCCAGCCTACCGCTACTACCGCAGCAGTCACTCACTTGCATATGCCACCTGTGGGCCTGGGGAATGACCCAAGCAGCTCATTGCAGCCACAGCCAAGACCACTGCAGACCACCTGGGAGCCAGAGGGCCAAATATCCAGAACATAGAAAGAACTCAGTCAATTCAACAGTAAGAAACAAATAATCCCATTAAAAAGTGGGCAAAGGACAGGAATAGACATTTCTCAAGAGAAGACATACAAATGGACAACAGGTACATTAAAAAATTGTCAACATCACTAATCATCAGGGAAATGCAAATCAAAACCACAACAAGATATGACCTTACCCCAGTTAGAAGGACTACTATTAAAAAAAACAAAAAATAACAGATACTGGTGAGGATGCAGAGAAAAGGGAACACTTATGAATTGTTGGCAGAAAGGTAAATTAATATAGTCACTATGGAAAACAGTACAGAGATTTCTCAAAAAACTAAAAAGAGAACTACCATATACTTCAGCAATCTCATTACTGGGTATTTATCTAAAGAAAAGGATATAGTGTATCAAAGGGGCTTATGTTTATTGTAGCACTATTCGCAAAAGCAAAGATATGAAATCAACCTAAGCGTCCATTGAAGGATGAATGGATAAAGAAAACATGACATATACACACAATGGGATATTACTTGGCCACAAAAAGAGAATGAAATCTGGACATCTGCAACAATGCTGATGGAACTGCAAGTCATTAAGTGAAACAGGCCAAGCACAGAAAGACAAAAGATTGCACATTTTTACTCATATATGGGAGCTTAAATTTTTGATCTCATGGAGGGAGAGAGTAGAAGGATAGATATCAAAGAGGCTGGGAAGGGGTGTGTGTTTTGGGTGGGGGAGAAAGTGGGGGTTGGTAAATGGGTAAAAACATACAGTTAGAAGAAATAAGTTCTAACGTTCAATAGCAGAGTAAGGTGGCTATAGTTAACAACAACGTATTTTTTATTACAAAATAGCTTGAAGACAGGACTTGAGATGTTCCCACATGGAAATAGGTACCTGAGGAGATGAATACCCTAAACACCCTAACTTGATCATTATATTCTATGCATGAAAGAAAATATCATAAGTACCCCATGAATATGTACAGAAATTACGTATATATTTTTAAAAACAGGATCAAAACCAGTATCTTCAGAATTGACATGTATTCCACTTCAGCATTAAAGCTGCATAATGTTACCATGATGCACTGAACAATGGGCTGCCATCAACAAAAACCCACGTTTTTGTCCACAACTACATTTTTCTTCAATAAAAGGAAATCAATTTTTGTGCTGAAGAAATCTCAATGGCATTTTTAGTAGAAATAAGAAAAAAAATCCTAAAATTCATATGAAGTCTCAAGGACCTCAAATATCTTTTTTGGGAAGGGAAAACAAAACTAGTGGTCTCATACATTCTGACTTCAAAATATATTACAAAACTTCCATAATCAAAACAGTATGGTACCAGTATGAAACAAGACATATAGACCAATGGCATAGAACAGATAGCCCAGAAATAAACCCTCAAGCATACGGCCATATGATCTTTGACAAGTACACCAAGGCTATAAAATGGGGAAAGAATAGCCTCTTCAATAAATGCTACTGGGAAAACTAGATATACATACACATGCAAAGGAAAGAAGCTGAATTCTTACCTTATACCATACATAAAAGTTAATTTAAAAGATTAGACTTAAATATAAGACCTAAAGCCATAGCTCCCAGACCAAAATAAGGAAAAGCTCCATGACACTGGATTTGGCAATTACTTATATATGATACCAAAAGCAAAAATAAACAAATTACACTGCATCAAACTTGAAGATTTCTATGCAGTAGAGGAAACAATAGAGAGTAAAAGCAACCTACAGAATGGGATAAAATATTTGCTAGCCATATATTAGACAATAAGTTAATATCTAGAACATCTAGTAACAGCGAAAAATAACCTGATTTAAAATAGACAAAGGACTTCAATAGATTTTTCTCCAAAGATGATATTAAAATGGCTAACAAGCATAAGAATAGATACTCAACAAGAGATCCTTAAGGGAGTTCTAACCATGGAAATGAAAGAATGATACCTGTTACCACAAAAACACACACACGTTACAGGGCCAACACATCCTATACATCAACCACACAATAGAAACTACAAAGCAACCAGCTAACAACTTCATAATAGCTCAAAACCTCAGATATCAATATAAACCTTCAATGTAAATACCCTAAATGCTCCAGGTAAAACACACAGAATTGCAAATTGGGTAAAACAAACAAGATTCATCTATCTGCTATCTTCAAGAGACCGATCTCACATGCAGTAACACCTATCAGCTCAAAGTAAAGGGTTGGAGAAAGATCTAGCACGCAAATGGAAAATAAAAAAGAGCAGAGGTCACTGTTCTTACGTCAGATAAAACAGACTTTAATCCAACAACAGTAAAAAACAATAAAGAAAGGCATTATATGATGAAAAAGTGCTCGATTCAACAAAAAGACTTAACTATCCTAAATATACATGCACCCAACACTGGGGCACACAGATTCATAAAACAAGTTCTCACAGACCTGCAAAACATATATAGACAGCCACAAAATTATAGTGGGGGGCTTCAGTACCCCATTGAGAGCATCCCATAGATCATGGAGGTAGAAAACCAACAAAGAAATTCTGGACTTAAATTCAACACTTAACCAACTGGACCTAATAGATATCTACAGGATACTCCACCCATCAACTACGGTATATATGTTCCCATCTGCACCCAGAACAAACTCCAAGATTCACCACATGCTATGCCATAAAGCAAGTCTCAATAAATTAAAAATAAATTGAAATACCAATCATAATCTTGGACCACAGTGGAATAAAACAGAAATTGATACCAAGAAGATCTGCCAAAACTCACACAATTACATGGAAATTAAACAACATGTCCCTGAATGACTTTTGGGCAAACAATGAAATCGTCAGAAATAAAAAAAAATTCTTTGAAAAAAATGAAAAGACGTAACATACCAAAATCTCTGTGATGCAGCAAAAGCAGTGTTAAGAGGAAAGTTTTCAGTGCCAAATACCTACCTCAAAAAGAAAGATCTCTCATTAATCATCTAACATCACACACAGAGGAGTTAGAAAAACCAAGAACAAAGAAATTAACAAAGTAACCCTAAAGCTAGCAGAAGAAAAGAAATAACTAAAATCAGAGTGGAACTGAACAAAATTGAGGCCCAAAAATCCAGACAAAGAATCAATAAAACCAAAAATTGGTTCTTTGAAAGAGTAAACAAGACTGATAGACCACTAGCTAGATTAACAAAGAAAAAAAAGAAGATCCAAATGAGCACAATCAGAAATGACAAAGGCAACATTACAACCGATCCCACAGAAATACAAAAGCTCCTCAGAGACTATTAGGAACATCTCTATGCATACAAATTAGAAAATCTAGAGGAAATGAATAAATTCTTGGAAACACACAATCTCCCAAGATCAAATCAGGAAGAAACTGGAACCCTGAACAGACCAATATCAAGTTTTGTAACTGAATCAGTAATAAAATCTACCAAGCAAAAAACAGCCCTGGGCCAGACTGATTCACAGCAGAATTCTATCAGACATAAAAAAGAGCTGGCACCAATACTACTGAAACTATTCTCCCCCAATCCCCCTAAAAAAAATTAAGGAGGGACTTCTCCCTAACTCATAATATGATGCCAGCATCACCCTGATACCAAAATGTGGCAAAGGCAAAACGACAAAAGAAAACCACCAGAAAACATTCCTGATAAACACAGATGTAAAAATTCCCAACAAAATACTAGCAAATGGAATCCAACAGCACATCAAAAAGTTAATTCACCGTGATCGAGTTGGCTTCATTCCTGGGATGCAAGGTTGTTTCAACATATGTAAATCAATAAAGGTGATTAAACATATAAACAGAATTAAAAACAAAAACCATATGATCATCTTAATAGATGCTGACAAAAGCTTTCAATGAAATCTAATATCCTTCATAAAAATCTTCAAGAAACTAGGCATCAAAGGAACATACCTCAAAACAATAAGAGCCATCTATGACAAACCTTCAGCCAACATCATACTGAATGGAAAAATACTGGAAGCATTCCCCTTGAGAACAGGAACAAGACAAGGATGCCCACTCTCACAACTCCTATTCAATATAGTAGTTGAAGTGTTAACCAGAACAATCAGGCAAGAGAAAGAAAAAATAGCATCCAATTTGGAAAAGAGGATGTCAAAATTATGCCTTCTCTGACAATATAATCTTACAACTAAAAAATCCTAAAGATTACACCAAAAGTTCCAGGAACTGACAAGTGACTGTAGCAAAGTTTCAGGAAACAAAACCAACGTATAAAAATCCATAGCATTTCTATACAACAATAATATCCAAGCTGAGAGCCAAATGAAGAATGTAATCCCATTTACAATAGCCACACACAAAAAAATGAAATACCTAGGAATACATCTAACCATGAAAGTGAAAGATCTCCATAAGATCTAAAAAATGCTGCTGAAAGAAATCACAGATGACACAAACAAATGGAAAAACTTTCCATGCTCATGGACTGAAAGAATCAATATCATTTAAATGGTCATAGTGCCGAAAGTAATCTACAGACTCAACACTATTCCCATCAAACTACCAATTTCATTTTTCACAAAATTAGAAAAAGTATTCTAAACTTCATATGGAACCAAAACAAGAGCCTGAAATAGCTAAAGCATCCTAAGCAAAAAGAACAAAGCTGAAGACATCACATTATTCAACATCAAACTATAGTGCAAGGCTATGGTAAGCAAAACAGCATAGTACTGATACAAAAACAGACAGACCAATGGAACAGAATGGAGAACTCAGATATAAAGCCTCACACCTACATCCATCTGATCTCTGACAAAGTCTACAAAAATAAGCAATGGAGAAAGGACTCTTTATTCAATAAATGGTCCTGGGATAACTGGTTAGCCATAGGCAGAAGAATAAAACTGGATCCCTACCTTTTACTATATGCAAAACTTAACTAAGGTGGATTGAAGATTTAAATGTAGGACCATAAACTACAAAAATTCTAAAAGAAAACCTAGGATATACCATTCTGGACATTCGCCTTGGGAAAAAATTTAAGACAAAGTCTTCAAAAGCAATTGCAACAAAAACATTGACAAAGTGAGGCCTAATTAGGCTTAAGAGCTGCTTTGCAAAAGAAGCTACCAAAAGAGTAAACCAACAACCTACACTATAGAAGGAAATATTCACAAACTATGCATCCAACAAAGGTCTAATATCCAGAATCTGTAAGGAACTTAAACAATTCAACAGTCAAAAAACAAATAATCTCATTAAAAAGTGGACAAAAGAAATGAACAGGTACTTCTCAAAAGAAGACATACAAGGAGTCAACAAACAATTGAAAAAATACTCAACATTCGATCATTAGAGAAATGCAAATCAAAACCACAATGAGATAACCGTCAGAATAGCTATTATAAAAGAGTAAAACAAAACAAAACAAAAAAACACACTACAGGCTGGGTGCGGTGGCTCACACCTGTAATCCCAGCACTTTGGAAGGCTGAGGCAGGCGGGTCACCTGAGGTCAGGAGTTTGAGACAAGCATGGCCAACCTGATGAAACCCTGCCTCTACTAAAAGTACAAAAATTAGCTGGGCATGGTGGTGGGCACCTGTGATCTCAGCTACTCGGGAAGCTGAGGCAGGAGAATTGCTTGAACCTGGGAGGTAGAGGTTGCAGTGAGCCAAGATCACGCCACTAAATTCCAGCCTGGGCAACAGAGCGAGACTCTGTCTCAAAAACAAAAAACAAAAAACAAAACCCAAAAAACCCACAGATGCTGACGAGGCTGCAGAGAAAAGGGAATGCTTATACATTGTTTCTGGCAATGTAAATTAGTTCAGCCATTATGGAGAGCAATCTGAAGATTTCTCAAAGAACTTAAAACAGAACTACTATTCAACCCAGCAATCCCATTATTAGGCATATATTCAAAATAAAATAAATCATTCTACCAAAAAGGCACATGCACTTGTATGTTCATCATAGTGCTATTCACAATAGCAAAGACAGAGAATCAACTTAGGTGTCCATCAATAGTAGATTGGATAACAAAAATGTGGCATGTAAACACCATGGAATACTACACAGCCAAACAAAGAATGAAATAATGTTTTTTTACAGCAACATGGATACAGCTGAAGGCCATTATCCTAAGCAAATTAACACAGGAACAGAAAACCAATTACCACATATCCTCAGTTATAAGTTAAAGCTAAATATTAGGTACTCATAGACATGAAGATGGCAACAAGAGACAGTGGGGTCTACTAGAGGAGGCAAGGAGGGAGGGGGCAAAGGCTGAAAAACTATTGGGTTCTGTGCTCACTACCTGGGGATGGGATCACGTATACCCCAAATCCCAGCATCATGCAATATGCCATGTAACAAACATGAATTTAAAATCTAAGTAAAAGTTAAAATTAAAGTAACAAAAATTAAAAAGAAATAATAAGGCCAGGCATGGTGGTTCATGCCTGCAATCCCAGTACTTTGGGATGCTGAGGCTGGCAGATTGCTTGAGCTCAGGTGTTTGAGACCAGCCTGGGCAACATGGCAAAACCCTATCTCTACAAAGAACACAAAAATTAGTCAGGTGTGGTGGCTCATGCCTGCAGTCCCAGCTACTTGGGAAGCCAAGGCTAGAGGATCACTTAAGCCTGGGAGGCAGAGATTGCAGTAAGCTGAGATCGCACCACTGTACTCCCACCTAGGAGACAGAGGGAGACCCTGTATCAAAACAAAAAACAAAAAAACGCAAAAATACATAATAAGACTTGAAAGTCAAAATTATTCCTTAATCATGGGCTGTAGAATGGATGTTATGTTAGCATGCATGAAAACAACATTAGTGTCCTTATACATCTCAATCAGAGTTCTTAGGTGAGTAGGTATATTATCAATGATGAGTAACAGTTTGAAAGGATTTTTTTTTTTTTTTTCTGAGCAGGTCTTAACAGTGGGCTTAAAATGTTCAGCATACCACACTATAAATAGATGTGCTATCCTCTATGCTTTACTGTTCAGTTTATAGAGCACAAGCAGAACAGATTTAGCATCATTCTTAAAGGCCCTAGGATTTGTGGAATGGTAAATTAGCACTGGTTTCCACTTAATGTTACCAGGGGCATTAGACCTAAAAAGAGAATCAGCCTATCCTTTGAAGCTTTGAAGCCAGGTATTGACTTCTGCTCTCTAACTATGAAAGTCCTAGTTGGCATCTTCTTCTAAGGCTACTTCATCTACATTGAAAATCTGTGATTTTAGTGTAGCTACCTTCATCAATGATTTTAGCTAGATCTTCTCAATAACTTGCCATAGTTTCTACATTAGCATTTGCTGCTTCACATTGTACTTTTATGTTATAGGAGTAGCTTTTCCCCCTTAAATCTCATGAACTAATCTCTGCTAGCTTCCAACAAGAAAACGTGCAGCTTCGTCACCTACCTCAGCCGTCACAGAATTTAAGAATTAGGATATTGCTCTTGATTAGGCTTTAGCTTAAAGGAAGGTTGTGGCTGGCTTGATCTTCTATTCAGACCACTAAAATTTTGTCATATCAGCAATAAGATTCTTTTACTTTATTTCATTTTTTTTTAGACGGACTTTCGCTCTTGTTGTCCAGGCTGGAGTGCACTGGTACAATCGGGGCTCACCACAACCTCCACCTCCCAGGTTCAAGAAATTCTCCTGGCCGGGCATGGTGGTTCACACCTGTAATCCCAGCACTTTGGGAGGCCAAAGCGGGTGGATCATGAGGTCAGGAGATCGAGACCACAGTGAAACCCCATCACTACTAAAAATACAAAAAAATTAGCTGGGCGCGGTGGCAGGCGCCCGTAGTCCCAGCTACTCGGGAGGCTGAGGGAGGAGAATGGCGTGAACCTGGGAGGCGGAGCTTGCAGTGAGCCGAGATTGTGCCACTGCACTCCAGCCTGGGGGACAAAGCGAGACTCTGTCTCAAAAAAAAAAAAAAAAAAAAAAGAGAAATTCTCCTGCCTCAGCCTACTGAGTAGTTGGGATTACAGGCATGTGCCACCACACCTGGCTAATTTTGTATTTTTCATAGAGATGGGGTTTCTCCATGTTGGTCAGGCTGGTCTTGAACTCCCAACCTCAGCCTCCCAAAGTGCTGGGATTACAGGCATGAGCCACCGGGCCTGGCCGATTGTTTTACTTTCTTATCATTCATGTATTCACTGGAATAGCTCCTTTAATTTTTTCAAAAACTTTTCCTTTGCATTTACAACTTGGCTAACTAGTATAAGAAACCTAGTTTTCAGCATTTCTCAGATTTCAACATGTCTTCTCCACAAAGCTTACTCATTTCTAGCTTTTGATTTAAAATGAGAGGCATGTGACCGTTCCTGTCACTTGAACACTTAGAGGTCACTGTAGGGTTATTAGTTGGCCTAACTTCAATATTGTTGTGTCTCAGGAAACAGGGAAGCCTGAGGAGAGTGACAGGTTGGGAGAATGGCCAGTTGGTGGAGCAGTCAGAACACACACACTTACTGATTCAGTTTGCCATCTTATATGAGGGCTGTTCATGGTGCCCCAAAACAATACAATAGTAACATCAAAGATCACTGATCACCTTAACAGAGAAAATAACAAAAAAATTTGAAATATTGTGACAATATTACCAAAAGTGACATGGAGACACAAATAAGCATATGTTGGAAAAATGGCACCAACAGGTTTGCTTGATGCAGAATTGTCACTGACCTTAAATTTGTAAAAACAAAAAAATAAATAAAAATAAAAATGCAGTATCTGTATAGCACAATAGAGGTGAAGCACAATAAAACAAGTCATGCCTATACTGTATCATTCAATTTATATTAGGTATCTAAAGTAGTCGGGCACTTAGAAAGTAGAGTAGTGTTTGCCAGGGGAAAGTAAGGGGTAGGGAAATGGGAGGTGGTGTTCAATGGATACAGAATTTCAGTTTTGTAAGATGAAAAAGATCTAGAGATCTGTTGCACAACCGAGAGCATCAGAGAACATACAGGTAATACAATTTTTGTACTGTACACTTAGACTTAAGTTGATAAGTTCTAAGTAATGTAATTCTTAAACTAATTCTTTTATCACAATTAAAAAATAAACACAAGAAATCACATGAATTAGGTTGGAGTGAAACTATTTATATGCCCATCTAAGAGTATGTCAAATTTATATTGGATTACTAAAAATAAACCATATTTCATTTCAGCATATTTTGCTATCTGAGCAAGCAGCCTAATCTGGTGTTACTTTGCTTTGTATCAGAAAATCAGAATATACATTATATACAATTTTGTATAGCTTAAGTATAATACTCATGCATTAATTATGTAACAGAACCAATAATATCTTTCACTTTTACTTAAAAAAAGTAGTTTTAGTATCGGCAAATTCCTTACGTAAACTAATTGATGCTGTATAGAATTTTGAGGAAGTGAAAGAAAAATTCATAACTGACTGCTAGAAAAGCCTATTACTCTGACAGAATCTTCCATTTTCTACAGTTTCTAAATACCATCTTTACACATCAAGAACAAACATATTATGGAAACATTTCTTTAGGCCTTCCCATTATAAGCTTGCTTTCTTCAGATAATTTAATATTTTACCACTTAAAACTACTGGAGGATATTTTCTGCTAATATTTCCATGGAATATTAAAATAAGTTTTGTGAAGGGTTCCTTGAGGGAAACAACTGTGACTGGAAAGGAAACAAGGGGGGAAAGCAGCTTTTGGAAGGCAAGGACTAGGTCACTTTGTTCAACTTTGTGTCCCAGTGCCTAGGCAAAACTTGTTCAAGAAAATTTTGTAAAACATTCACTTCATTATTAGATATCACTTTTCTCTATGGGTCATACGGTGATTTTTTTAGTCTATTTAAGCATTCCCTAGGAAATAAAGAGAAAAACCAAAAGGAGAAAATAATTGGAGCCAACTTTAAAGACAAGGAACTGTTCACACTTTCATCTAACTTCTACCCATATGTATCTGCTCACTGTAGGTTTTCTAACACCACATAAACAGGAGGATATTTTTTTCTTTTTTATTATTATACTTTTAGTTCTAGGGTACACGTGCACGATGTGCAGGTTTGTTACATATGTATACATGTGCCATGTTGGTGTGCTGCACCCATTAACTTGTCATTTACATTAGGTATATCTCCTAATGCTATCCCTCCCCCCTCCCCACACCCCACGACATGCCCCGGTGTGTGATGTTCCCCATCAACAGGAGGATATTAACCCATTTGTATGAAAAGGTAAAACCGTTTAAATATTCAGCAAGTTTCTAACTTTAAGACTGAGAAAGTGTTCACCATTTTAATTTTGATGAAAAATGACTGGTATATCATAATGTATTAGAATATTCTAGAAATTTTCACATATATTATATACCCAAGCAATGACTGCATCAAAGAAAGAGAGACAAACAGAAAGTCATTCTGACTATAAATAAGTTGATTCACTCAAATAACTAAACAGTTTGGGGAGAACTTTCCTCCATCCCACCTGACATCCTTTCAAATGTTGTTAAAAAGAGGTATTACATATGATCCTAATCAGGAAAAAACTGTTATACTTTGGGTTGTGTTCATTTCCAGGACTTTATAACTCAAATATGTGATATACAGGATTAAAAATTTATAGGTAAATAATTACCACTGGGGAGGGGGATGACAGAGAGACAATGAATCAGTATAAAAGTTAGAAACAAAGCAAGAAGATATCACCCTTAAATAGAATTATAGGCATTCATAGATTATTTTGATTTTACATGTAGCTTTCTATAGATTTTGATAGGTCTGCAATTTGTTCAAATGTGCAGATAAACAATAGAAATGAATTCCTCTCAAACATTTGAACTCTGTAACAATAATACATTATATAGTTTTGAATAGCTAGAAGGAGGATAGTGAATGTTCCCAACACAAAGAAATGATAAATGTTTGAGATGGATATGCGAATTACCCTGATTTGATCACTATACACTATATGTATCACATCACTATGTACTCTATGAATAGTACAACTGTTATGTGTTCATTAAAAACATTTTAAAACTTAAAAAATTTTTAACATGTATTTGAATTCTATTATTTCTTATTCTTCTTTTACTATGCTGGGTCAGTCCTCCAGTACAATGCAGAAAATAAGCAAGGATAAAGGGCATTGAGGGCCAGGCGCGGTGGCTCATGCCTGCAATCCCAGGACTTTGGGAGGCTAGGGCGGGTGGATCACGAGGTCAGGAGATGGAGACCATCCTGGCCAACATGGTGAAACCCCCGTCTCTACTAAAATACAAAAAAATAGCTAGGGGTGGTGGCACACGCCTGTAGTCCCAGCTACTCAGGAGGCTGAGTCAGGAGAATCGCTTGAACCTGGAAGGTGGAAGTTGCAGTGACCCGAGATCGCACCACTGAACTCTAGCCTGGGTGACAGAGTGAGACTCCGTCTCAAAAAAAAAAAAAAAAAAGAATTTTGTCAAATACTCTTTCTACGTCTATTTTGATAGTTATATCACTTATAGATACTGCTGCACGTCTGTGGTAATATTGAAAATTTTTCAATATATATTCCTGAGCATGACTGGACTGTAATTTTCCCTTCTTGTAACCCTAAACTGGTCTTGTTACAGAGGTCATACTAGTTTCACAGAAAGAGTTGGGCAAGGGGTCTTCTCTAGAAAAACTTCATCATCTGTTCCTTGAAAGTATGGTAGAATTTTCTTGAAAAACCATATGGGCCTACTAGTTTCTTGATCTGTAGACTTTAAACTACTGATTGAATTTCTTTAAAGGCTACAGGACTGTGAATGGCTTCTAATTCTACTTGAGCGGTTTTGGAGAATTGTATTTTTCTAGAAATCTGTCCATTTCTACTTGCATTTAAAAATTAGTTAGCATAAAGTTTTTCTTATTGTCCTCTTATTTTCTAATTTCTAATTTGATATAATTTTGAATTTACAGAAAAGATGCAGGAATAGCCCCCCGAAAACCCACTCATTATTTGCATACTCATATTTACCACTGGTTAACACGATCCACATTTACTTAACCATCCTCATTTTATCTGTCTCTGAACCATCTGAAAGTAAGTTGCACACATCATGGCTCTGTACCACTAAATAATTAAGTGATCTCCTAGGAATAAAGACATTTTCCTGTGTAACCATAGTACAGTTATCAATATTAGAATTTTTCTTTTTTTTTTTTTTTTTAAAGAGATAGAGTCCTGCTTTGTTGCCCAAGCTGGAGTGCTGTGATGCCATTATAGCTCACTGCAGTCTCGAACTCCTGGGCTCAAGTGATCCTCCCGCTTCAGCCTGCTGAGTAGCTGGGATTACACACATGTACCAACATGCCTGGCTCTGGAGTTTTTAACGTTGATCTATTCCTGAACAATGGATTGTACACTGTTAATATATAAAAGTACAACTAACTTTTGCATATTATATTGAATTGTACATATTTTTAAACATACATCTTAACTGCACATTACCAATTTAAAGAAGTACAACTGACTTTTATATATTGACTTAGCCCTAATAGCTTTTGTAGGTTCCAATGGATTTTCCATACAGTCAATCATGTAATCTATAAAGATAATTTTCTTCTCTTCTAAACTGGAATCGTTTTATTTTTCTTGCCTATTCCACTAGCTAGAACAACGTTAAACAGAAGTAGTAAAAACAAAAAGAAATCCTTTCCCTATTTTAGGGGAGAAACATTAGGTTTCCACCATTAAATATAATTTTTTTTTTTTGAGGCGGAGTCTTGCTCTGTCACCCAGGCTGGAGTGCAGTGGTGCGATCTCTGCTCACTGCAACCTCCGCTTCCCAGGTTCAAGTGATTCTCTCCTGCCTTGGCCTCCAGAGTAGCTGGGACTACAAGCACGTGCCATCATGCCTGGCTAATTTTTTTTTTTTTTTTTTTTTTGAGACGGAGTCTCGCTCTGTCGCCCAGGCTGGAGTGGGGTGGCCCGATCTTGGCTCACTGCAAGTTCCGCCTCCCGGATTCACGCCGTTCTCCTGCCTCAGCCTCCCAAGTAGCTGGGACCACAGGTGTCCGCCACCATGCCCAGCTAATTTTTTGTATTTTCAGTCGAGACGGGGTTTCACCGTGTTAGCGAGGATGGTCTCAATCTCCTGACCTGGTGATCTGCCCGCCTCAGCCTCCCAAAGTGTTGGGATTACAGGCGTGAGCCACAGCGCCTGGCCTTTTTTGTATTTTTAGTGGAGTCAGGGTTTCACCATGTTGGCCAGGCTGTTCTCAAACTCCTGAACTCAAATGACCCAACCCGCCTTGGACACAAAGTGCTGGGATTACAGGCATGAACCACTGCACTCAGTCTGATTTTACCTGTTCGTTTTTCTTAGATGCCTTTTATTAGGTTGAGAAAGATTCCCTCTATATTTCTAGTTTGCCTAGAATTTTTTATCAGACATAGATGTTGGATTCTGTCAAATACTGTTCCTGCATGTATTGAGAGGATCCTACAAATTTTCTTTTAGAGTTTCCTGGCTTTCTTTTTCCAGTAAGGCTTATATTAAAACCTCATTGGATCCTCCATAATTTTTAAATTTCTCTTTCATATTCTTCATAACCTAGTCTTTATGAGGCATTCTGGATAATTTCACTGATTCTATCTGCCAGACCTCTAATTTGCTCTTTAGCTTTTTGTAATCTTGTGTTTAATGTACCTGCTCTTTTATTTCAACAATTTTATTTTTATTTCTAAATGCTCTATTGGTTCATTTTCAGATCTACCTAGTAATTTTTAAGTCACTTGTTTCTCAATTTTTTATTCCATATTTTAAAGTATTTCATTTACAGACACCTTAGATTCTTTATCAGATAATTCTACTATCTGAAATCCATAGCATCCTTGTGAAGTTCTTCAGGAGTCTAAAAGCCATTTTGCATTGTTTTTATTTTTTCTGCTCTCATTCACAGCTTCTAGTTTATGAGATTGGCAATTTTTTTACTGTGAGCTTATATTTGTCTAACCTTAATATAAGAATTCTGGTGACTAAAACTAAAAATGTGATCCTCTACAGACGAATTGCATTTGTTTCTTACGGGAGTGACATGTTGTTACCAATTAAGGATCATGTTAGCCACTACCCTAGGTGCTGGTGTAATGCAAGATTCTCAAGTTTCTTCTTCCATCTTGCTACATCCCCAAAACACAGAGTATTGATCCCATCACAGATGTGGATATTTGACCTCAAGACAACCCCATCTTGTGCATTCACCTATCACTCACAAATCCTCACTACAGGTTCAACTATTTTATCTTTACATGTATCTATATATGTATGGATGCCCCACAAAGATTCTCTTATTTTTTGCAAGCTTAATAGTACATTAAAAATCATCTTTTTCTAATTCACGTAGAATTTGTATGTACTGTAGTGACAGAGCCTTTAAAAATATCTGGTCCCTATACAAGTAAAACAAGAAATCCTCTAACCTTTACAGATAAGAGTATTTACTAATAATAAGAGCCCTCAGAAATAATGCCACATATCTACAACTATCTGATCTTTGACAAACCTGAAAAAAACAAGCAATGGGGAAAGGATTCCCTATTTAATAAATGGTGCTGAGAAAACTGGATAGCCATATGTAGAAAGCTGAAACTGGATCCCTTCCTTACACTTTATACAAAAATTAATTCAAGATGGATTAAAGACTTACATGTTAGACCTAAAACCATAAAAACCTTAGAAGAAAACCTAGGCAATACCATTCAGGACATAGGCGTGGGCAAGGACTTCATGTCTAAAACACCAAAAGCATTGGCAACAAAAGCCAAAATTGACAAATGGGATCTAATTAAACTAAAGAACTTCTGCACAGCAAAAGAAACTACCATCAGAGTGAACAGGCAACCTACAGAATGGGAGAAAATTTTTGCAACCTACTCATCTGACAAAGGGCTAATATCCAGAATCTACAATGAACTCAAACAAATTTACAAGAAAAAACAAACAACCCCATCAAAAAGTGGGCAAAGGATATGAACAGACACTTCTCAAAAGAAGACATTTATGCAGCCAAAAAACACATGAAAAAATGCTCATCATCACTGGCCATCAGAGAAATGCAAATCAAAACCACAATGAGATACCATCTCACACCAGTTAGAATGGCCATCATTAAAAAGTCAGGAAACAACAGGTGCTGGAGAGGATGTGGAGAAATAGGAACACTTTTACACTGTTGGTGGGACTGTAAACTAGTTCAACCACTGTGGAAGTCAGTGTGGAGATTCCTCAGGGATCTAGAACTAGAAGTACCATTTGACCCAGCCATCCCATTAGTGGGTATATACCCAAACGATTATAAATCATGCTGCTATAAAGACCCATGCACACGTATGTTTACTGCGGCACTATTGACAATAGCAAAGACTTGGAACCAACCCAAATGTCCAACAACGATAGACTGGATTAAGAAAATGTGGCACATATACACCATAGAATACTATGCAGCCATAAAAAATGATGAGTTCATGTCCTTTGTAGGGACATGGATGAAACTGGAAAACATCATTCTCAGCAAACTATCTCAAGGACAAAAAACTGAACACTGCATGTTCTCACTCATAGGTGGGAATTGAACAACGAGAACTCATGGACACAGTAAGGGGAACATCACACTCCGGGGACTGTTGTGGGGTGGGGGGAGTGGGGAGGGACAGCATTAGGAGATATACCTAATGCTAAATGACGAGTTAATGGGTGCAGCATACCAACATGGCACATGTATACATATATAACAAACCTGCACGTTGTGCACATGTACCCTAAAACTTAAAGTATAATAATAATAAAATTTTTTAAAAATGGTCATTTGCAAGGTAATTGTAAAAAAAAACAAACAGAAATCTACCTGGTTTATCCCTATTCAATATTTTAATCAAATTGAGATTCCATAGATAAGTAAGTTGAACATTTATCTCATAATATTGAAAAGTTTTCAAATTTGGATGTCCTACATTTCAGAAGATTTCAAATTTGGATGCCCTAAATTTTTGAGTTAGAGTCTTTAATGCTATTTTCAAATCATTTGATATGTCTAAAAGGGCAAAAGAAAGCACATTATTTTTCATAGTTACGATTCTCATTAGTAGTACAGCAACCGAAAATGCTGAATGCTCTCCAAATTTAGTTTAATGCATCCTATACACATGATTACAGGATTCTGTTCAATGATAAAAATTGCTGGCTTAGAAAATGAAAGTATCATATCTATAATCCCCCACACAGCTAAGCTGGCTTAATCCTGCAAATAAGAATCTACAGCCTGTTTTCCAATGTGTAGATCCTTAATAGTTTGTCAATAATTTGCTACACTCACTTTCAAGCAAAGTATCATATAGTATTGGTGATTAGACAGTGATAATAAAACTCTTAACTGGTTTTAAAGATACCAACATTGAATTTCTTAATGTCTAATAATCAACCTAAAATTCTAATTTAAAAATGAAATACTACATCCATTCACATAAACCATAGAAAACACAATATAGTAAGAGAAAAAGAATATTCAATGTTAAAAGAATATTCAATGTTAAAATGCCAAAATAATATGGATAGGTATAAATATATCTTTTCAAATTATCATATAAACTGAAAATAACAGGATAATTTTATAAGCTAGCCAGGGCATTTATTAATGTAGACACAGAATTAGTTATCTCAATTAAAAAATAGCTTTCAAAAGGCTCTACATTTAAACTAAAATACCGCTTAGGTTATGAGCTGAGAGGAATGAAATAATAATAAACCAAAATGTCCCTAAGATTTGTTACACCAGATATAATTGGTCAAGTTTTATTTTATATTCAGACCATTTATGCCCTCTTTATATTCTGATATATCCTTTATACCATTATAGCCATCAACTGTAAAAACTTCTGAACTAGTAAAGCATTACAGAATCCCACTATCATGTGGGATTTTTTTTCCCTTGAACATTCCTAAGATTACACTTTGAATACTAATCTACACAGTTGTCTCTGTCATCTGAAATCAAAATCTTAGCAAAAACCAAGGCAGATTTGGAAGATTACGTTGAAAACTAAGTTTTAAAGTAAACCCAAATGTTTATTTTTTGTCTGCTAAAAAAAAGTATATACTTTAGAATAAAAAATTCTCACAAGACTCTGCAGAATACAACTAATAAATATCAGTTTCAAATTGTTATAGCAACAAAACTACCACGTTAGGTCATAACTCACTTTAGTAAAGTGAGACATATGAATTTGATACATTCAGAGGAAATCCTTGACATTAGTTTATTTAAGGAAGCATGATCAATAATTTAAATTTCTGATACTCTACATGAATTAATGTACAAGCATATCATGTTATTAGAACTATTGAATAAAACAGACTTTCTCACATGGCAAGATTCTTTAACTAGCTAGCATTTGTTCAGTTTATGAACCCTATATAAAAATTCCAGCATTAAAAAAAGACTGAACTAGGGCTGGGTGCGGTGGCTCATGCCTGTAATCCCAGCACTTCGGGAAGCCAAGGCGGGTGGATCACAAGGTCAGGAGTTCGAGACCAGTCCTACCCAAATGGTGAAACCCCACCTCTAGTAAAAATACAAAAATTAGCCAGCATGGTGGTGGATGCATGTAATCCCAGCTATTCAGGAAGCTGAGGCAGGAGAATCGCTTGAACCCAGGAGGCAGAGGTTGCAGTGAGCCGAAACCACGCCATTGCACTCTAGGCTGGGCGACAAGAGTGAGACTCCATCTCAAAAAAAAAAAAACAAAAAACAAAAAAAAAAACGCAAAACTGAATTAATAATTATGATAGCAAATTGTCAAGTCAGTCTCTGAAATAACTGTAAATTATTTCACTTTCCCTCATAATATCTCAGTTCTGTGGGCACTATTATTATCCTCATCTGATATTTGAGATTACATGACCTACCCAAGGTTGCACAGTGGTGTCAAATCATACCTGTCTGATAGCAGGTCAAAATTCTTAATTGCTACATTGTCCTGCCCTTGACACTACTTGAATAACTGTTACAAAAGAAGCTCTTTAAGATTTGGCTTTCCAAATGCTAAAAGCTATACTTACTCTTATGTAAATTATTTTAGACCACTTTTAACATATTTTAGGGATTTGGGCAGACTGACTATAAAATATAACACATAAGGATTATTAAATAACGAGCGTAGCAGGACAGTTTGTTTTTTCTACAGATGAAGTCTTAGGACATTAACTAATGAAAAATTTTTTCACAAACACAGGTTTAAAAAATCTACAGGAAGACACAAATTTAAAAAATGAGTTACCATGACACACCTATTAGAATAGCTGATCTCCAAAACACTGACAAATCCAAATATTGGCAAGGACGGGGAACAAAAATAACTCTCTTTCTTTGCTAATGGGAATACAAAATGATACAGCAACTTTCAAAAACAGTTTGGCAGTTTCTTACTAAGCTACATATAGTCTAACAATACAGTCAGCAAGCGCAACTCTTATATATTTGCCCAAAAGAGATGAAAATGCAAAAGGCTGAGCAAGAGGTGAAAACCACACAATAATGTCTACAGTAGCTTTATTCATA
Organism: Nomascus leucogenys; assembly: GCF_006542625.1. Classification (NCBI taxonomy): domain Eukaryota; kingdom Metazoa; phylum Chordata; class Mammalia; order Primates; family Hylobatidae; genus Nomascus; species Nomascus leucogenys. The sequence continues at coordinate 56,449,208 of NC_044393.1, forward strand.
ACTGGCAAAAACTGGAAGCAACCAAAATATCTTTCAATAAATGAATGAATAAACAAACTGAGATATATCTAGGCAATGGAATATTGTTCGATGATTAGAAGAAATAAACTACCAAACCAAAATAAGCCATTGAAGGAAACTTAAACGCATATTGCTAAGTGGAAGAAGGCATTCAGAAAAGGCAACTTACTGTATAATTCCAATTACATGACATTTTGAAAAAGGCAAAAACTATGAAGACAGTAAAAAGATCAGTGGTTACAGACGTTTAGAAGGGAATTCAAGTAGGAATGAATAAGTAGAAAGGAATTTTTAGGGAAGTGAAACTAGTAAAACCATTCTGTGTGATATTGGAATGGTGGGTGCATGACATACATTTGCATAAAGCATTGTGCATAGTGGTATATTCGTTACAACTGATGAACCACTATTGTTACATTATCAACTGAAGTCCAGAGTTTACACAGTAGAGTTTGCTCTTAGCATGGTACAGTCCCATGGTTCTTGCATAATGCATAACATTGTACTTTCTGCTCAATATTTTGTAAACCTAAAGCTGCCCTAAAATAAAAATTAATTTTAAAACAACTCTAGATATTGAACTACAATAAAAGGACAATAATTATAAAAATTATTTAACAAAGGAAAATGTAAAATAAAGGTTTTTTTGGGTAGAAATAAAACAAGCTGGTAAGAAGAAATGAAATACAGAAATTTCATCATAGCTTACAGTGAATTACAGAAGCATTGAAACCAAATGTTTTGAAAACAAAGAAATCTGGAAAATATATTCTTAATTTTCCTACTTGATATGAAATTAATAATGTAACTGTTTAAAATCCATTTTCTAAACCAAAGAAAACATATTTATTAATTTAGCTTTCAGTGAATTTCAAGTACAGACTACTGCTTGTACAAATTTTAGCCAAGTGTGGTGGTGCAAACCTGTAGTCACAACTATTTGGGAGGCTGACGCAAGAAGATCACTTCAGCCTAGGAGTTTGAAACCAGCCTGGGCAATACAGTGTGTTAGGTAACATGGGGTACCTTAAAATGGCGCCGTACCTTAAGATGGGGCCGGTTCCAGGTTCTTCTCCCCTCCTTGACCGGGCACTGTCTGAACCCGCCAAGGGAGGGCCAATCAGAAAGAAGCATCTCCCGCTTTCCCTTGGGCCTGCCCCTAGCCCAATCCACGTAGGCCCAAGGGATATAAAACCCAGCAGCCCTCTCTCTCTTCTCTTCCTTCTCCGCTCGATACCTCCAATAAAGATCTCTTGACCGCGACCGGTGTAGTTTGGTCTCCGCCCAGCCCCTTTCATTGGTGCCGTGACTCGGATCGGGACTCCCCACCCCCCTCGGTGGGACCCCGATCCCTTTTGGGCTCAGTCCAGACCCCGGCCAGTCTTCGCTCATTTTCCTGTTCGCCGACCTCTACGCCCAACACCGGCCTCATCTCAGTAAGTCTCCCCTTCCGGTGTCCGACACCAGCGGACCAGCTCCCGCCTCGGCCGCCCACACGGCTGCCATAAATCCTATTTTAGACTCGGCCTCCAGGGAGCAGGGTTCCCTCCTTTTCCTCCTCACTCGCCAGGCCTGCGCCCCTTCCCCTTTCTCGCTCTGAAAATCCTGGTACCAGGTGGCCCACGGCCCTCGGCCTCCTAGAGGCCCTCAGTCCTTTCATTTCGGTGACGACCGACTTGAAGGGTCTGACTCACAGCATGGTCATCGGCTGGTAGGGGACGCCCTGCCCAGCCCTTTGCCATATATTTCCGTAAACCCCCTCTTCTCATAATGGGAGCCTCTGCATCCCTGCCGGCTGACTCTCCCTTACAATGCCTTTTAAATAACTTATCAGCCCTTGGTTTGGCTGCTGATCTCAAACCTACATGCCTCATTAAATTGTGCACTCAAAACTGGCCCACCTACCCCCTAGACAACCAAAACAGATGGCCCACTTATGGGTCCTTTGATCCCAACCTTCTCCAGGATCTCTACAACTATTGTGAGCGAACAGGAAAACAGGTAGAGATCCCCTAAGTTCATGGCTTCTTTCTTCTAAGGGACAAACCCAACCTCTGCCTCCCTTGCAAGCTGCAACACCTTATCGCTGCTCTCAAGCTACCAACCTCTCCTTCCGCTCCCGACTTTGATCCAGCTGACGAACTCCCCCCATACTACCACCCTCCACCTCATCTTCCAGTCGCCGCTCAACCGGTTGAAATCGGCTACCAACCCGGACCACACGAAGAACCAAACTGCTTACGCCCCACTCTCATGCATCTCCTAAGTCCTCTTCTCTGGCTTTCCGCCTCTCACATCTTTACACTTTCCTCCACCGGCGGGTCCTCTTCCCAGCCCTATTCTCACTATGATAGAAAACGGGCTGGGACCCTCTCTTCCACATGTTCCACTTCGCCGTCTGGCTCCCACATCAACAAACACACCCCCTTCCTATGTTATACCACTAAAAACAACGCCTCCTCCCAAGCCATACATATCGACAACCCCGCCGACCCGGTCTGGGGCTAGTCAGTTACAGGAGGCATATATCCCAGCAATGCCTGGGCATATCCAACTCAAACCATAACTATTTCCCGTTCCCTCAAAGAGTCCATCTCTAACCAAACCTTTAACCAGCTTCTCCTCAGAAACTACCAGCTCCTAACGACTTGTGAAGACATGGCAGACTCCAGAGACAGTCTCACACCCTGCTGACCTCTTAAACGGCCAACGACACCGGCAACAGATACCCAGGATTGGGAGGGAGGAGGGGGTAGGCCTGCCCTGGCACCCTAAATTAACTACCATCTTCTTTTCTGTTCGGGCAGACCAAACTCTACCCCTAGTACCCCAGATGGCTACAGCAAGCCGATTCTACCAATTCTTAAACACTCTTCGCTCAGACAGCTGGCTCATCACCAACCCATCCCTACCCCTCAACTGGCTCACTGCTCTGGAGGACAAGGAACATTCATGGACTTCACGTCTAATGAAGTCTTCATGTATAGCGCCCTACTGCTTGGCCTCATACTCATACTGTACCCCATGCACAACCCTGACAGTTCTCCCTGTGCCCCCTCCCCACAGCGCCCCCACTCAGCAGGAAGCAGCCAGATGAACCACAACGCCCATTTTCCCCCATTTAAGAAAACAAAAAGGGAGGAATGTTAGGTAACATGGGGTACCTTAAAATGGCGCCGTACCTTAAGATAGGGCCGGTTCCGGGTTCTCCCCTCCTTGACCGGGCACTGTCTGACCCCGCCAAAGGAGGGCCAATCAGAAAGAAGCATCTCCCGCCTTCCCTTGGGCTTGCCCCTAGCCCAATCCACGTAGGCCCAAGGGATATAAAACCCAGCACACCAGCAGCCCTCTCTCTCTTCTCTTCCTTCTCCACTCGATACCTCCAATAAAGATCTCTTGACCGCGACCGGTGTAGTTTGGTCTCCACCTGGCCCCTTTCACAGTGAGACCCTGACTCATAATAAATAAAACAAAATAATAAAATAAGTAATTAAAAATTTTACTTTCTCAAAGGCAGCTTTTGAATAAAAAAGAAAAAAATTTCAGTACATTTTTTTAAAGTCTGTTATAGACAGATTGCAGTGTAGAAAAGATACTTGCTAGTAATGATTGCCCTAGGGAAAAAAAGTATTAATTTCTGAACAAATATTATAGAAAGCATATGACGTAATTCTAATATTATTTCATCCTGAACTATTTACACTGTTTTACTTCATTTTTAAAATAAATAAAATTTTATTCACAGTTATAAAAGGCTAAGCCACTAAATTAGAAAGAATTTTCAGTATCAGGATATATCCTTCTTAAATATCTTAAAACTGCAAAAACTTGTAGAGTAAGAACATTCTATTCATAACCTTTACCTTGAAAAGAGGTTACAAAAAGAGATCTTGGTGCATATATCACTCTTCAGTGACTCAAGAGATATATCATTATCTACTCAAGTTTGAAATTTCCTGAAGAATATAAGGGTTATTATTTAGGGTCCCCAAATCATTCTAAAAATCCTGAACTTTTTATAAAGGTTCTATTGCCAATGATAATTATCTTAACTAGAAAAATAATGTTCTTACTTGGTAGTTAACATCCTTAGCAAAAATATTTGTTTATAGCTTTATAATAAAGACGTATTTGAAGAAAAAGACTATTCAAAGAAATTGTGCTAAATATTGAGGACCTTATATGCTGTCTTTTGAGTTTTCTTTTAACTTTTCTCTTGCTCTGGAATTCCCAAGTATGGAGGGAGAAACGTCATTTTGGACTTTTCACTAAAGACTGATCTTTTCTATAGATAAGTACACTGAATTCCAAGAGACTAAATTTTTTCATAAATATTGCCCTCAAAAAAATTTCAACTAAACTGGTAATTTACATTAAAATTTATATATAAATAGGTATTTGTGTGTGACATAGGAATATATTCTTAAACAGCGTGAGAATAGTCTCTGAAACAGCAATCTTTAATGGTTTTATTTTAATGAGAAGTTTTTTAAGTACATGAAATAGAGGAAAAGCATATATCCCTATACCTAACAATTCTTTTTAATCAGTAATGATTCATATGCATTTTCTTTCTCTCTTTCTCTCCTTCTCTCTCTCTCTCTTTCTTTCTGAAAGGGTCTCGCTTTGTTACTCAGGCTAGAGTACAGTGGTGCAATCTTAACTGACTATAACCTTGAACTTCTAGGCTCAAGCAATCCTCCTGCTTCAGTCTCCTGAATATCTGGAACTACAGGTGTACACTACCATTCCTGGCTAATTGTTTTAGTTTTTGTAGAGAGCGGTCTCCCTATGTTGCCCAAGCTAGTTTTGAACTCATGGCATCAAAAGATTCTCTCACCATAGCCTCCCAAATTGTTGGGATTACAGGCATCAGCCACTGTGCCTGGACTCATACGCATTTAAAATCTGGCCTGCACAAGTTGCCAGTGTTCATTCACCTTAATAATTTACTGTTATCAAGAATTTATATGTGTTTTTATGTAGAAACTCTACCCAATGTAATAATATTACAAACATAAGCCTCCTAAATAGCAGTATTATTTACTTTTGATATTTTCATTAGATTCTCCTGAGTACAGTTGTTTCATTATAACTGTTCTTATGTTGTTTGTAGAATATTAAATTGTTCAAAAGGAATAACAATATGCAAAGTATTCGATAATAAAAGCTCGAAATGAGGCCACTGCACATAAAGACTAAATAGATTCATTTATGTAGAAAGACAGCCAAAATCAGAACAAATGAATGAAAACACTGCAAGTATAGTTATTTGTCTGTAAATATGAAGGCCCAATATTAATTATCCCATCTAGCAATAAATGCAAAACATGAGTGACTATACACCTTGACAAAAGCATCTCACTGTTTCTTTCACACAATTGAAAGCCAAGTAGAAAGCAGGGTAAAGTAAGTAGTTATGTACTGATATAAATATATGTGCACAAAAGAGTTAACATAACAGGTCTGAGTAGCTATTGTCAGAAAATCCTGATTGCAAGTTTGGTATTTGGCTAGCATCTAGGAACTTAGATTTTGAGAAGGACCTCATAATTCTCTGTTAAGAGTTGTTCACTGTACCTAAACTGTTTGTGACAATATGGTTTATACTGAACAGTTACTTTTCTACTGGGAGTCTAGAATTTTGGTATGTCTTTAGGCATTAACTAACCTCTGATAAAACTCTGGACTCACAAGCTCAAGTTGAGTTTTCCCAGTAGACAGCACTTTTTGCATGCTGTCATAACTTGCTGCCGGAAGAATCAAGGGGGTCATGTCTAACTCCAGTGGGAGAGGACTCCTTGGAAACTTGCATCTGGTCTCCTCTAGACCTTGCCCCATGCATCTTTTTTTCCCTTTGCTGATTTTGCTACGCAGCTTTTCACTGCCACAAATCATAGCCATGAGTACAACTATATGCTGGCGATGGCAGGGGCGACCTGTCTGGAGCAGCCACTGCCATGAGGCTGGCTGCAGTGGAGAGCCGGCAAGAGTCCCACCCACTTCTGAGTTGGAGGGGTGGGACCCTGCCCTCCTGGCTGTAGCTGCAGCTGCCCAGCCACAGCTGTGGACCCAGGCATCCCTGTGTTCTTGGGGACCTGGGAAGCCCCCTACCTCCACAGGCTTGAAAGTGCCTGCTCCCACCGCCTGGCCTCTCCCTGCTCCCAGCACCTACTTTGATTTCACAGCACAATTGAGGCTGAGCCCAGGTGCTGTCACATCTCAGCCGGGTGTGTGCATGCTCAGGGCAGCACACCAGCCCTCTGCCACCTTGGCCCCCTCCAGACTTTGGACACCAACAAGCATGGGAGGAAGACTGAGGGAGTGTTGAGGGCAGCTCAGTGAGGGCTTGCAGGTGCCCCTTGGCATGAACAGCCTCAGTGCTGTGGACGACAGGTTGATGGTGGCAGGAGGCAGAAAGGCTCCTGGGCAGAAATGGGTGAGTCTGTGGTGAGGACCTACATTTAAGCCAGGGATCTGAAGCCTGGGGGCTGGACTGCCAGTTCTGCGGACTGGAGTGAGAAGTTATGGTGCTTTTTCCAGGCCTGCCCATTGCCAACCACAGACCAATCAGCACACACTTCCTCCCTTCTGAAGCCCACAAAAACCCCCAACTCAGCCAGACTCGGGCAGATGACAGGACTATCTGCCTGTGGATAGGAGCTACCCACTCTGGGTCTCCTCTCTACTGAGGGCTGCACAAACGACGGGATGACCTGCCAGCAGATACAAGCTAAGCACTCTGGGTCTCCTCTCTGCTGAGGGCTATGAAGATGTCAGGATGACTAGCTTGCAGATGGGACCTACCCACTTCAGGTCTCCTCTCTACTGAGGACTGTACATACATCAAGATGACCTTCCTGTGGAAGGACCTACCCACTCTGGGTCTCCTCTCCACTGAGGGCTGCACAGGTGACAAGATGACCTACCAGCAGATACAAGCTAACCACTCTAGGTCTCCTCTATGCTGACGGCTGTGCAGATGACAGGATGACCTGCCCGCAGATATAAGCTAACCACTCCAGGTCTCCTCTATGCTGAGGGCTGCATGGATGTTGGGATGACCAGCCTGTGGATGGGACCTACCCACTTCAGATCTCCTCTACACTGAGGGCTGCACAGACATCAGGATGATCTGCCTGTGGAAGGGAGCTAAACACTGCAGGTCACCTCTCCACTAAGAGCTGGACACTTGTGGGGATGACCTGCTTGCAGAAGGGAGCTACCCACTTCGGGTCTGCCACTCAGTGAAGCTCCTCTCTGCCTTGCTCACCTTCCAGTTGTCCACATACCTCATTCTTCTTGGATGTGGGACAAGAACTCAGGACCCACTGAATGGCTGGACTAGAAAAGCAGTAACACAAACAGGGCTGAAACATGCCCCCACTACTCACCATGTTCTGGGCAACAAGAAGGAGAGAAGAGCTGTGGCCCTTTGGGGACCCCACACCTAGGGGCACCCCGAGCCAGGGTTGTGACACCTTCTTTGGGATTCTACAGTTCCTGGTGTCTCTTGAGTTTCCAGGTGTCACTACATTCCCCTCATCTAGATGCGGGTGCCTGCAGCATAAGCTGTGTGCAGTACATCTGATCCAGCTGCAGCCTCACATGGAGCTAGCACCTGTGCTGACACCTGGAGTTGCCTGCCCTGCCACAGTAGCCAGTGTGCCTGGCTGTGCACAGTGGCCGGACCCCAGCTTGTCAATCACATACCACTTGCTGCTCTGTCCCTGGCTCGTGTTTGTCAGTTGTGGGGTCTGGGCCGGTAGTGCAAGCCAAGTGCAGCCTGCTAGGCCAAGTGGGCGGAACGAGCCCAGTGGGCATGAGCAATATTCAGGCAGAAGGCACCACTGGTCACAGGAGTTTCTGGCTGGCGAAGTGACACCCTAAGGATCCTGTGACACTGGGTCCTATCGATCCTCCTAATAAATCATCAAACTTGAGGGACAGTCCTGGAGGCTTTCCACACAGTATACAAAATATTTAATATTGTGGACTTACAAAGGAAATTATCTATACCATAACACTGGAAACTCAGGAAACTTTTTTCTTTGGGCTACTGGAGGTTAGGATTTAATGATCAGTAGAATCATTATCCTATGAATCATCAAAAACACATCAATATAATGAATAGAATGTAGAATCAGGGATTCCTATGCATAGAAAGAATTCTTATGGCCCATGAGGCTAGTAGATTGGTGGATGACAGAAAGATCTCAGAATATGGAAAATGAATATAGCAAAGTACTTTACGGGAAAAATCAATGACCTTCAGTAAACACATTATAATGACTTCTATTTAAATGTCGTATTTATCAAAAGTTTTCCCTTATTCTCCAGTGGAAATTTTAAAGCACTTATAAGCTATCATTTATATGACAGAAAATGAGAAATTAGTATATACATTACAGAAATTAATCTATAAATAATACTATTGCTAGCAGCTACTCCATAAACAAACACGATTACACTTATTTTAGTTTATTTATTTATTTATTTTTGAGATAGAGTTTCACTCTGTCGCCAAGGCTGGAGTGCAGTGGCGTGATCTCAGCTCACTGCAACCTCTGCCTCCTGGTTTGAAGCAATTCTCCTGCCTCAGCCTCCCAAGTAGCTGGGACTACAGGCATATGACACCACGCCTGGCTAATTTTTGTATTTTTATTAGAGACAGAGTTTCACCATATTGGTCAGGCTGGTCTTGAACTCCTCACCTCGTGATCCACCCACGTTGGCCTCCCAAAGTGCTCGGATTACAGGCGTGAGCCACCGCCTGTAATGTAATGATTACATTTATATTGCAAGGAACATTTATAGTTCTCAAGAAATACACTTCTCTATTGCCATTTGATATGTAGCCACTCTATAAGGTAGTAACACAAATGATGCTGACTCATATATTCCTGTTTTGTACAAGAAAGATATAAAAATATTTTCAATTAAACATACCTTAACTATTTCTTCAATGAAACAAATGTGAGAAACAGGATCTCTCTTCTTGGCCAATACTTTTTGTAGATGTTGTACCTTAAATGAAACAAATGTAAAGCTTAGGCAAGAGAAAAAGCAAGAAAAAGGAAATGGCAACCTTTACGTACATTACCATCAGCTAGTGGAGGTATTTTGAATGCTCATCGATTAAAAAACCTGCCCAAGGTCACACAACTTGGAATAACCAGGAGTTAATCCATATTAATGTTTTTTCCACTCCTTCAAATATTTACCTGTCCACAAATAGCATAAATATGATCCATAAGTTTCTCCATATTGGTCCAGAGTGAAGCACGCAAAGCTGCAGTATTTCCTGGGGTTGGCATGGTAGATCGTCCAGGTCCCCCTGGTTATGAGTGAGAAAGACAATGAAAAATAAAGTTTTCCAAAGGCAAATATATATATATGTTGTTATGAAAACCATACACAAGCTAAAAAATGAGAAGTTCCTTCTTTAGGAAATAATTTATTATGAGTAAGAATCTTAACCTTTTATGCTTAAGAAAAAAAGGGAAGCGACACATACCCAGGAAGGATAAAATGGAAATTGATGAAAATGGTTTCCTATGAGAGGTGTGAGAATGGTGGGAAATGAACAGGTGAAAGGTACGGGGATGGAGGTGAGTCTTCCTCTGTTTCCTACTGCTCTCATGCCCCTTGTAGGAAACTATCTTCACTAATTTCCCATTTATCCTGTGTATGCACATGTGTGTGTATGTGTGTGTTGTATCCCCTTTCTTAAAAAAAAAAAACCCTAAAACTGAATATAAACACATACCAAAACAAATAAAGTATGTGTGTGTTGTGCCCCCCTTTCATAAAAAAAAAACTGAATATAAACAAATACTGAAACAAATAAAACTAACTGTATATCAAATTGACAATATAACCACACACGAGGAAAACGATTTTAATTCACAGAATTTTTACTTATAGAACGCTGACTTTAGTGAGATACATTTATGCACAAAAAATTACAAAGAAATACTGAACTTTATTAAACAGATTTTTGCTGGATGTGGTATTGAAGTAGTAATCCTGAAATTAGTTTAGGTATATTTTGGAATGGAGCAAAATAAGGTTCTCAGTGTAAACAGAATAAAGACACAAATATGTAACAGGAATCAGAGGTATTTCCCAACTCTATCCACTGGAAAGTCAGAAAGACAATGGTTCCTCAATAGTAATAAGTATACGTAGTACCCAAATTTTGATTTCTAAGACCATTCTCCAATAAAAACAAAGCAGGATTCAGTGGAAAAAAGAGTGATTTCATATTTGGAGCAGTGAAAATACAAGGTGAATGTGGTAGATATTGTGCCAGTGAGCAATAAAGTATTTGAAGACAAATGAAATTTTTCAAAAGGATACATCAAGTTGACTGGAGGGGGCTTCCACAACACAAATTTCAGAGAATTTGGCCATCCAAAATAATACTGATGGTAATGAATTACAAAACAATGATTAAAAAATAATTCATGAGTACACAGTGAAACTCAAATGTTTAAAAAGGATGGAAATGCTCTTTACAAAAGAGTATCAGCTAATAAATGCAGAAAGAATGACAGAATTGGAAAAAATATCACCATTTTGCAACTACTTGTTGCAAAGTTAATTAAGAGAAAGAGTAAGGATGGATACCGAAACACTAAGTGAAATGTTATTGGCCGGGCGTGGTCGCTCATGCCTGTAATCCCAGCACTTTGGGAGGCCAAGGTGGGCAAATCACCTGAAGTCAGGATTCGAGACCAGCTTGACTAACATGGAGAAACCCCATCTCTGCTAAAAATACAGAATTAGCCAGGCATGCTGTCGCATGCCTGCAATTCTAGCTACTCAGGAGGCTGAGGCAGGAGAATTGCTTGAACCCAGGAGGTGGAGGTTGCGGTGAGCTGAGATTGTACCATTGCACTCCAGCCTGGGCAACAAGAGCAAAATTCCATCTCAAAAAAAAAAAAAGTTATCGAGAACAAGATGTTCATCACATAGTCTCAAAGTACGCACCTATAAATTACTAATTACAAAGATGAGAGCATAGTATTACAAGGAGCAATCTGGCATATGCCAATTTAATGAAGTGATCTAATTTAGCATCAGCAACAATGAAACAAACTGAAATAATTTTGTTGTTTTCCTGATATGATGTAATAGGAAGTACACAACATCACCTTACCAATAGTATGTTTACCCTGAAGCTAATCATGAGAAAATATCACATGAATTCAGACAAATTCAGATTATGAGGCTCTCCAAGAAATGTTAATGCCATTAAAAAAAAAAAAGCCAGTGGTGCTGTTTTTTATTAAAGAGACAAGACAGCCAACAGAAAAGCATGATCCCTGATTGGTTTCAGTCAGGGGAAATCAACTTTACATAAACAACATTTTGGGGAACAATAAAAGTTTGAGTATGAACTGCACCTTAAATAATATTAATGTATCAATACTAAACTTCTAGAGAGTGAGACTGTCTAACAATTTTCTTGTATATAACACATGCAGGAATCTATATGTAAAGGTTTGAAATGTTTCAATAAAAAAATAGAAATTTTAATCCCAAACCGAAAGGCATACATTTCACTCCAAACTAACGTTTAATACCGGCAGTGTAAGAGCTCATCATTGGTTAGTCAGTCTATATCCCTGCTTTTACGGAGGACAAGATCAAGAAAACCAGAGGTACTGTGTGTGTAAACTACCTCACTCTAGTTTTTCAACAATTCAGAAAAGAATTACATGTACCTTTAGCAAACAGATGCAGTTATTTCTTTAATCTGATAATAGTAGCAAGCAATAAAATAATCTATGAGAAAGATGTTGGCTTAAAAAATACAGATAATACCTGTTTGAAATCTGCATCTAATGAATCTTTAGAATATTTGCAGTGCTATGCAAAGACTATTAAGGGAAGGTATACAGGAAATGGATAATACTGTAACAATCTGCAGCTGTCTCATATAAAGAATGAACTCATAACCGAGAAAAGGGTATGTAGTACCTTTATGAATACTAAAAAATATAGGTCAAATTCCTGGAATATGTATGACTTGGTTTTATTATAATTATGAAACCCTTTAACCTATTATTCTTTTAAATACAAGCAGAAATACAAGATATTGCCATTACCAGTTAGCTTTAATAGACTCAAGAAACAAAATAGTCTCTTAAGTTTTATTTAAGTGATGAAATAAACTAAGAGTTCCTCGCAGATATAATACTTGAAAAATGGTTTCTAGTTAGTGATGGTGGAATAAAATCATTTTCTTACTCTCTTCTCTTGAATGCCAATGAAAAGAAAATCAAACAAAAGTAGAAAATGTCAACTTCAAAGAAATAAAGAATCAAACAAAACTTCAAACTTGAGATTATGAAGCATGCATGCCAGTTGCTGTAGATAAGTCAAAATGAAGAAGGAACCAGATAGATGACACCTTAGATCATTAGGAAGAAGTAAATTGCTTTTAAAACCAATTGTAAGAATTTGCACAAGCTATCTAAGGATTCTTTGATTACAGCTGAGATCTACAGATTAGGACAGGCCAGGGAATGTTCAACATTGCAAAATGTAAAAAAAAAAGAAAAGCTGAAGGAAAATCATAAGGAATTGAATTTATGTCGTTTAAGAATTAGCCCCTAAGTGTGGAGAGACTACTGGAGGTAAAGTGAGATGAAGAAAAAGAAAAATACTGAGAATGCTAGGATTCAACACTGAAATGGCTTAAATAGCTTTACTGGGAGCCATACTGAGCTTCCGAATGATACAAATTTTGAGAACAGATGTGCTCCCAAGGTAAAAAGAAGTAACAAACTGGTCAATGGTTATTGTAGACAACAAACCTAAATTAAACTGCAGACTGCTTCAGGTATCTCCCTTCAGCCATGGCTACACCATTCTTCAATGAATACCTAGCACTTTTCAATGATGAATAATCATCAGAAACAAAGCAACAATGGACTTAACATAGACATTGGGGAGGGTGGCAGGAAGGAGGAAGAAAGGAATATAAGCTAAAAGCAATGATAAACATAGATCACCAAAGAAACAATAGAAAGGGATACTCAGTTTTCCACTGTCTCAAAATAATTACTGGAATACTCACTGGAAAAATATTATAGAAATTAGGACCATATTAGAAAAAACAAGTTACAATAAACGAGAGTGAAAACACAGTAACACATGTGAAATAGGCAAGAGGAAATAATACAAAATGAAGTAAAATGCAAAGATACTGGAAGCAAAGTGAAAAAACTCCAAGCAAATATCAAGAGAATCAGACTTCCACATCCACGACACCCTCTCTCCCACATTATGCCCAGCACCAAGTGCAAGAAGATACTAGACATGGAAAACAACAAATATCTGATATATGCATAATGTTCCTGAAAAGAACAAATGGAACAGAAAAACATTCAATATACAGTGGAAGAAAACCTTTCTTTCAAAGGGAACATACTTTAACACACATACATACACACACAAAAACTGACACACAGCATTCAACTCTGAGACATATCCTAAAGAAGTCACTAAACTTCAAAGATAAAGGAAAAACCATTTGGACAGCCAAGAAAACGCAAGTCAGCTAGTGTGGGATAAAAATCTGATTAGTCTCATAATTCTCTAATATAACACTAAAACCCAGCAGTTGCTGAAGCAATGTCTGATGGTAGATGGGACACTCCATTTTCCTTTCATATGAAGGGACTTCAGCTAAAGTAACTTTCTTGCCTTCTTTCCCTACCTCCTACTCAATTCTCCCCATGTGAAGGGGAGTGAGTGATGAGTGAATCTCAATAAGAAACTGAGCATAATTGGCTCAGTCTCTTCCTTTCTCTGTTGTTGAAGCTTTGCATATAAAAAAGGTGCATTCTGACCAACATTCTACCAGTGGTAAGTATAGTGGGAAAGGCTGAATTGGGAAATAAGTTTAATTTTGAGGTGATATATTAAAAAACCCATTTGGATATAAATCTAAGCTATGCCTTTTGGTGTATTTTTTTTTAACAGTAATAAAACTAACATTACAATTGTCATCTTTTTGTCTCCTACATTTGTGTCTCATTTTCCAATTCAGTGGGGTAAGAAAAACGTTATTTATCGGGACACACACAACTACAAAATTCTAAGGGAAAGAAAGTGTAAATAAAAATTTATACCTGGCCAAATCATTTAAGCGTAAAAGCAAAACACACCACCAACTACGCAAGGACTCAAAAAGCACAGTACCCATAAAACATTTTGAAAAATCAGCTGGATTACGATATCCAGCCAAGGGAGAGAAGAATATAGAAATGGAGAGGTCTGGTACAACCTCTACGGAAAATAGTACGGAGATTTCTCAAAGACCTAAAGTACATCTACCATTTGATCCAGCAGTCCCACTACTGGGTATCTACCCAAAGGAAAATAGGTCATGTATCAAAAAGACACCTACATGTGTATGTTTATCACAATGTAACTCACAATTGCAAAGATAGGGAACCAATCTAAGTGTTCATAAAACAATGAGTGGGTAAAGAAACTGTTGTGTATATTATATATATATTATTTTTTTTTTTTTTTTTTTTTTTTTTTTTTTTTTTTTTTTTTTTTTTTTTTTTTTTTTTTTTTTTTTTTTTTTTTTTTTTTTTTTTTTTTTTTTTTTTTTTTTTTTTTTTTTTTTTTATATTATATATATATATATATATATATTTTTTTTTTTTTTTTTTTTTTTTTTTTTTTTTTTTTTTTTATATAATATATATATATAATAAAAAAAAAAAAAAAAAAAAAAAAAAAAAAAAAAAAAAAAAAAAAAAAAAAAAAAAAAAAAAAAAAAAAAAAAAAAAAAAAAAAAAAAAAAAAAAAATATACATAATACCTAACCCTAAACTAACCACCTAACCCTAACCAAACCCTAACCCTAAAGCTACTGAAAGAAACAGAAAAGAAATGCAGAGGTCATGTTAAAAGAACCAGAGATTAAAATCATTTAAAAATAGAAGAAAATGTAAAAAACACTAATCATTCAAAAATAACATAATTAACAACAGGCAAATGAGGATGGGGGGCGGGCAGGGAAAAGTTTAAGTATGCCTATTTCTCACATTTAGTAGTAAAGACTCAATAGACTTAGTAACAAATGACTTCAATTTCTTAATTTTTTAAAATCTTTCATTCACTACTATTAAATTTAGAGGTATCAATTAGGATCTTATGAAGAAGCGTTAATTAGAAATTCATTAAGTCCTTGATGTCACATAAATTTCTAATTATTCTGTTGAATGAAAGTAAAATACTTTTTTATTTTATTGTATTTTATTATTATACTTTAGGTTTTAGGGTACATGTGCACAACGTGCAGGTTTGTTACATATGTATCCATGTGCCATGTTGGTTTGCTGCACCCATTAACTCGTCATTTAGCATTAGGTATATCTCCTAGTGCTGTCCCTCCCCCCTCCCCCCACCCCACAACAGTCCCTGGAGTGTGAAGTTCCCCTTCCTGTGTCCATGAGTTCTCATTGTTCAATTCCCACCTATGAGTGAGAACATGTGGTGTTTGGGTTTTTGTCCTTGAGATAGTTTGCTGAGAATGATGTTTTCCAGTTTCATCCATGTCCCTACAAAGGACATGAACTCATCATTTTTTATGGCTGCATAGTATTCTATGGTGTATATGTGCCACATTTTCTTAATCCAGTCTATTGTTGTTGGACATTTGGGTTGGTACCAAGTCTTTGCTATTGTGAATAGTGCCGCAATAAACATACGTGTGCATGTGTCTTTATAGCAGCGTGATTTATAGTCCTTTGGGTATATACCCAGTAATGGGATGGCTGGGTCAAATGGTATTTCTAGTTCTAGATTCCTGATAAATCGGCACACTGACTTCCACAATGGTTGAACTAGTTTACAGTCCCACCAACACTGTAAAAGTGTTCCTATTTCTCCACATCCTCTCCAGCACCTGTTGTTTCCTGACTTTTTAATGATGGCCATTCTAACTGGTGTGAGATGGTATCTCACTGTGGTTTTGATTTGCATTTCTCTGATGGCCAGTGATGATGAGCATTTTTTCATGTGTTTTTTGGCTGCATAAATGTCTTCTTTTGAGAAGTGTCTGTTCATGTCCTTTGCCCACTTTTTGATGGGGTGGTTTGTTTTTTTCTTGTAAATTTGTTTGAGTTCATTGTAGATTCTGGATATTAGCCCTTTGTCAGATGAGTAGGTTGCAAAAATTTTCTCCCATTCTGTAGGCTGCCTGTTCACTCTGATGGTAGTTTCTTTTGCTGTGCAGAAGCTCTTTAGTTTAATTAGATCCCATTTGTCAATTTTGGCTTTTGTTGCCATTGCTTTTGGTGTTTTAGACATGAAGTCCTTGCCCGTGCCTATGTCCTGAATGGTATTGCCTAGGTTTTCTTCTAGGGTTTTTATGGTTTTAGGTCTAACATGTAAGTCTTTAATCCATCTTGAATTAATTTTTGTATAAGATGTAAGGAAGGGAGCCAGTTTCAGCTTTCTACATATGGCTAGCCAGTTTTCCCAGCACCATTTATTAAATAGGGAATCCTTTCCCCATTGCTTGTTTTTTTCAGGTTTGTCAAAGATCAGTTAGTTGTAGATATGAGGCATTATTTCTGAGGGCTCTGTTCTGTTCCATTGATCTATGTCAATAAATGTAATCCAGCACATAAACAGAACCAAAGACAAAAACCACATGATTATCTCAATAGATGCAGAAAAGGCCTTTGACAAAATTCAACAACCCTTCATACTAAAAACTCTCAATAAATTAGGTATTGATGGGACATATCTCAAAATAATAAGAGCTATCTATGACAAACCCACAGCCAGTATCATACTGAATGGGCAAAAACTGGAAGCATTCCCTTTGAAAACTGGCACAAGACAGGGGTGCCCTCTCTCACCACTCATATTCAACATAGTGCTGGAAGTTCTGGCCAGGGCAATCAGGCAGGAGAAGGAAATAAAGGGTATTCAATTAGGAAAAGAGGAAGTCAAACTGTTCCTGTTTGCAGATGACATGATTGTGTATCTAGAAAACCCCATCGTCTCAGCCCAAAAGCTCCTTAAGCTGATTAGCAACTTCAGCAAAGTCTCAGGATACAAAATCAATGTACAAAAATCACAAGCATTCTTGTACACCAATCACAGACAAACAGAGAGCCAAATCATGAGTGAACTCCCATTCACAATTGCTTCAAAGAGAATAAAATACCTAGGAATCCAACTTACAAGGGATGTGAAGGACCTCTTCAAGGAGAACTACAAACCACTGCTCAATGAAATAAATGAGGATACAAACAAATGGAAGAACATTCCATGCTCATGGTTTGGAAGAATCAATATCGTGAAAATGGCCATACTGCCCAAAGTAATTTATAGATTCAATGCCATCCCCATCAAGCTACCAATGACTTTCTTCACAGAATTGCAAAAAACTACTTTAAAGTTCATATGGAACCAAAAAAGAGCCCGCATCGCCAAGTCAATCCTAAACCAAAAGAACAAAGCTGGAGGCATCACGCTACCTGACTTCAAACTATACTACAAGGCTACAGTAACCAAAACAGCATGGTACTGGTACCACAACAGAGGGCTAACCTTTAAAAATCTCTTTAAGACCTAAGATTCTTTTATCTCTTTTTATCTAGTACAACTTAAAAGTTATATATATTCAGTATTATGTAAGGTCACATTTATATAGCAAATATAAAAATAATAGGCCAGGCATGGTGGCTCATGCCTGTAATCCCAACACTTTGGGAGGCCAAGGAAGGAGGATTGCTTGAGGCCAGGAGTTCAAGACCAACTGGGGCAACATAGCAAAACTCCATCTATATTTTTTTTAATAAAAAATTAAAAATCTAAAAAAAATTAAAAATTAATAAATAGCCACTTTTTTTACTATTAGCTATGGATCAGGAACTGTTATTAATTCAGTATGAGTTATTCCATCAACCCTGTGATGGATCAGAGTGCCTTCAACAGAAAAATGGGAGGAGAAAAACCAGAAACATTCACTATAGATAACATTTTGGGGAATTTTCCTGAAGACTGAAGAAATAACATGCAGGTAGTAGAGCTGAAGAAAGAAATTAAGATGTATTTATTTAATTGGTTTTAAGCAAAAGGAGATACAATAATACAACTGTATGTGAAGGGAAAGAGATGCAAAGAAAGAAACATTGTCAACCTGGTGGAAAGAAGGCATCTGCTTAAGCAATACCTTGTAGTGATGGGATCTAATACAACTGCAGAGTGCTTGGTCTTTGCTGGGAGAAAGCATAGTTCATCCTTAACAACAAGAATGAAGAATGAATATAAGGGGAGAAATGGAGAGATGGGGTGGCAGCAAGTAAGTAAGGATGGACATAATCTGTGGTCTTTTCTATCTTCTTTTATGGAGAAGTGTGTGTATATGTAAATATCACCAGGTATGTCTTGGTAGGAAAAGGTTTACAGACTCCTAATGAAAGGCTACTCCTTTCTACCTTGAATTTACCATCCTTTAGTAGTTTTCTTTAGACTTTACTATAGTTGTAAAGTTGCCAAGGATTTTATCAGTTTCTATTTCCACACTTAGTCATTATTTTTCCTGGGTATCAGAACTATCATAAAGAAAAGTCCAGAAAGCTAAAGTAGAGACGGCATTCCTTAAAAAAATATTTTCTGTCTCAATAAGAAGTATATAGGAGGATAAGGATTTTAGAAGAAAAATATGTTCCTTGCCTTTTTATTTTTTATTTTTTGCATCTGTTTCCTCTCAACTAAATGACGCTACAGTTTATGGATCTTTATCCAGAAGTTCTGAATATACCAGTTGGCCAGTTCAACTCACTGATTAGACAAAAAAGATATAAATAAATTCTGAAACATAATTTCTTCTCTCATTTTCTGTCTACTAAAAAATGAGTCATCAGATTGCTTTGAAACATGAGTGTTTCACATACTATTCAAAAGACTTCTCAGTTATAAATAAATAAAGAAGCTAAATATAAACCACATCCATACCTCTCACAGCTGACTGGGAAGGCTGAGTCAAAACTTTTATGTCTAATGCACTGTTGATATTTTCTTCTAAAGTAGCACAATATCCATCCACAACACTGGTAATAGTATCCTTCAAAGTTCCAAGATTATAGAAAACCTGAAGAGCTGTTCCGACTTGAGTTGGATTCTTAAAAAAAGGTGGGATGGGGTGGAAGCAGATATAAATAGGAAAACAAACAAAATCAATATAAATATACAACTTTAAGCAGGACTTCAGCAGTCCTATCATATTTAAATACTACCATATTTTAAAATTATCAAAGACAAGAAAAAACACAATTTGAAGTGAAGATTATTTTTAATCATTATTTATTTCATAAAAGACAAAGTTAAATACTATGTATATTATTTTCCCACTTACTATTTTTGTCCTCCTTTAAAAAATAACAAGAAGTTTGAAAGTTGAGAGCTGAACCATGCAGACTTATTCATTATATTTCACTGACCCATTAATTCATTCTAACTACAAATATTTATACAGTGCCTACTGTATCTGTCATAGCTCTGAGTGCTGGAAAAACAGTAGTGAAACAAAACCAATTAAGTTCCTGTCTTCATGGAACTTATATTTATTGAGAAATGTACAAAACATAACACAGAATAATGGGTAGTAACAAGTGCTATAAAAACGTGAAGTAGGGAATAAGAACAGAGTATGATGGGAATTATTATACACAGATTAGTCAGATAATGCACCTCTGAGGTAATATTTAAACAAAGACTTGAATATACTGAGGGGGTCAAAGGAAGATATAAGAAAATACAGATCTGGGCAATGGTATTAGCCAAAGTGCTGAGACAGCAATGTGCTTAGTATGCTAGGGACACAGCAAGAAGGCCATGATGGAGCAGAGTGAAGCAGGGAGGCAGAAGATGAGGGAGGTACTGAAATACCATCAATGAACAGATTATGTCTAGAGTGATATAAATGGGTTGTTGGATTTGTGGCTAAGTTAACGAACAAATTATCAAGCTAGAAGTTGAGACACTGACATATATTTTCAGGCCCAAATAACTCAAAATCCTCTCACACTTTAGTAAGTGTCTGTTATTAGAGACACATAGTTAAAATGTTAAATTATTTCATTAACCTATTTTCTACACTAAGTTTATTTTAGCAGGTTACCTCTGAAATCTGTTGGTGTTATTTTAATAATAGTACATGCTGCAGACATACACATGAACTCACACACAGAGGCAAAGTAGACTCAGCTTAAAGAAAATAACAGGAAACATGGCTGGCGAATAACAATACTCATTTGAGTTTTTTTTTTTAATTAAACAAGAAAAAGAACCAAATGGATATTATTTCAAATTAAAATGTTCTAATAAAAAAGCTTAATATGGTCATAATAGAAATTAATTCTATGTTATAAATTCTCTATTAATGTATGGTCAACAAGGAAAATAAGCTATTTCATAAAAAATTCTTAACTGAAAACAAGGGGCATAGCATTTGCTTTTACTGTTATTTCCATTTTTTTCCTTTCTCCCAAGACTGTTTTATCTTAAACTTTTTAGTAGAGACCAAAAATCAAAATGAGGCAGCTGTAAAGAAATTTCCCATGTCATTATTTAAGTGTATGTATAATCCAAGAAACCACTACTGGAGCAACATCAAAGAATACTTTCACCTCATAAAACTAGAATACAGATATACTTTAAAACTATATTTATTGCCTTTACTATTATCAGAGGATCTGAAAAGCATAGCTTCTCCACACTCAGTAGTTTCAGTGTTATCAGCTGAATGTACATTGTAAGATTTATGCATACAACAACTAAAAAACACTTAAATTTTTCACTTAAAACACCTAGCTAAAATAAACCACTCTTCAAAATTCTCCACTCCAAAAATTGCTAACTTTCAACTTCTCAAAATATGTTTGAAAAGGTTACTTCTGAAATCTATTGGCGTTATTTTAACGTAATAGTGTATTACATTACAAATATAGCTCATCATTAAAGCATATATTACAGCACTATTTATAGTACTGACAATTTACAATATTTAATAATTCTAGAAGTAATTTTAAACTTGTCAAATAGCATGTTCACTTTTTCAATTAATGGCATTCATATTTAAAGCTTAACACATAGATTATGCCAGTTAAAAAACTGCAAAATAATTATCTGAAATAAAATTCTTTAAGTAACATATATACAGAGGAGTATGCTAATTATGTAAGCACAGCTTTATTATCACAAAGTGAACACACCTAGTTAACTATCACCTAGATCATGAAGCTAAGTATTATCAGCACCTTTGAATCTTGTGTAGCTCCCCAAACTGCACCTTTCCAAATATTATCACTACCATTACTTCTAACACCAAAAATTTATTTTGTTTTTGAATTTCACATTAATGGAATTATACAGTATGTATTATCTTGTGGCTTGTCCCTTTTACTCAACATATTTTTTTGTGAAATTTGTCCATGTTGTTGGATGCAGCAGTAGTTGATTCATTTCTTACTGCTGTGCAGTATTCCACTGTAGTAATTTGCTTTAGTTTATCTATCCTACTGTTGATAACTAATAGGCTTACTTCTACCTTTAGGTATTTTAATTTATGCCACCATGAACAATCTGTACACCTCTATTAGTGAACATATATACACATGCATTTCTGCAGGCAAGAGAAGAATTGCTAAATCATATTAGTACACTTAGAGTGTGTAGATATTGCCAATTTTACAAAGCTATTGCAGCAATTTACACTCCCACCAGTGATACATGAAAATTGTGGATGCCCCACAAATTTGCCAAAAATTTAAATGATCATTCCTTTAATTTTGGCTATTATTTTGAGTGAGTACTATGATTTTAATTTGTATTTCTATGATGACTAAAAAACTGAATACTTCTTACATGGTAATTACCCATTTGGATATCTTCTTTTGTGAAGAACTTATTCATATCTTTTGCCCATTTTTTTAACTAGTTGTTTTTTGTCATTTACATATAAAGTTGTTTATATATTTTGGATACAACCACTTTGATAATTATATATACTGCAAATATGTTCTCCCACTCTTAATGAAGTATTTTAAGGAAGAGAAATTCCTAATTTGAATGTAGCCCATTTTATGAATCTTACTCTCTACGGTTTAGTACTTTTGGTATTGTTCAAAAAGTGTTCCCCACCCCACATTCATAAAGATATCTTTCATTCATAAAGTTATCCTCCTGAAACTCTATTGGTTTATCTTTCATTCTCAGAAATACAATTCGCCTGGAATTAATTTCTATAGAATGTGAAATAGGAGTCAAGATTAGTGTTTTTCTACATGAATACCCAATTGATCAAAAAAAGAGCAAATAAAAATCACCCGCACTCCCGAAAAGCCACCTTTGCAATAAACCAAGTTTCTAAATACGTGTGGGAGTTTCTGGACTTTCAAATCTCTACCATTTCTCTATCCT
The DNA here is from genome assembly GCF_006542625.1 of Nomascus leucogenys. Lineage (NCBI taxonomy): Eukaryota > Metazoa > Chordata > Mammalia > Primates > Hylobatidae > Nomascus > Nomascus leucogenys. Next base: position 56,471,702 of record NC_044393.1, read on the forward strand.
TACAATTCACCTATCTAAATTACTGTAGCTTTAAATACCAGATTTGGCAATCCTCTGCCTCTCTTCTTCAATTTGATATAGGCTCTTCTTGATATATGACACTTCCATATAAATTTCAAAATTGGCATGACAAATGTCCTTTTTTAAAAAAAGTTTTCAGGTATTGTTTGAGATTACATTAACTCTATAGGTAAAATTAGAAATAATGGATATCTGTGTAATATTGAGTCCTCAAATCCATGAATATGGCATCTCTTTTTGTTTACTCAGGTCTTTAATTTCTCTTAATGTTTTATAGATAGTTTTCTGTGAAAAAGTCTTATATATCTTTAGTTTAAATTATTTCTATTAATTTTGATATAAATTGTATGTTTTTAAATTTTCTGTAAACAATCAGTAAATTGTTTTGACTTTTCTATCTATATAACCATGGTATTTCTGAATAATTTTTATTTCTCCCTTCCCATTCTCCTCTACCTCATTGCTTTTATTACTTTGGCTAGGATCTTCAGTATTGCACTGAGTAGAATAAGTAAGAGTGGTATTTTTGCATCATCCCTAATATCAAATGGAAAGCCTTAAATATTTCACTATCGAGATTTTTAGAAATGCTCTTTATCAGATTAAAGATACTGGCTTGCTATGACTATTTTTAATCATGAATTGATTTTGAATGTTGTTAAGTATGTATTGAGATAATAATTTTCCTCCTTTACTGGAGAAATTATATTTCTGGAATAAAGCCATCTTGGTCATAATACATTATCAGTTTTAGATCTCTGTGGCTACGTTTACTAACACTTTGCTTAGTATTTTTGTACAGATTTTAAAGGAAGACAGCTAGTAATTTTACTTCCTTACAATATTCTCGTTTTCATATTAACGTTATCTTGGCCTCATAAAATGAGCAGGTAAATACTTTTGGTCCCTCTTTCTCAATTCTTGGATACAGTTTATGTAACACTGGTTTATTTATTCCTTAAATGTTTGGAAGAATCGCCCCAGTGAAGCTGATTGGCCTTGGAGTTTTCTCCAAGGAAAGGTCTTTTTAATAATAAATTCAATTTTGTTAATAGATATAGAACTAGATAGATTTTAAAATTTTCCTAGTGTTATTTTTGATATGTTGTTTTCCAGAAATTTGTCAATTTCATCTAAATTTTCAAATCAATTGGTATAAACTCATACTTAATATTGTCTTAACTTTTTTTAGTTTTTGTTGGGTCTGTTATTAGATCACCTTTTTCATTCTTGATAGTGGTAATTTGTGCCCCTTTTTTCCCTTCTCCTCAACAGTCTTGTTGGTATTTATCAATTTAATTTGTTAATCTTGTTAAGTAACTAAATTTTGGCTTCTATTGGATTTCGTATTCCATTACTAGCTTTTTGTTATTCTTATTTCACAGACTTTGGAGCCAGACCTAGATCAGGATCCAAACTCTACCACTTGGCAGTCAAAACCTAAAGGCAAATTATCTAACCTCTTTAAGGCTTAGTTTCCTCATGTGCATAACAGCAAAAATAAGAGCATCAACCTAACGGGTAAATAAAATAATCTTTACTCTCTAGATTCCTCCTCTCTGGGCAGGGCATCTCTGAAAGAAAGGCAGAAGCCCCAGTCAGGGGCTTATAGATAAAACTCCCATCTCCCTGGGGAGAGCACCTGGGGGAAGGGGTGGCTGTGGGCGCAACTACAGCAGACTCAAATGTTCCTGCCTGCTGGCTCTGAAGCGAGCTCTGCTAAGGGACAGACGGCCTCCTCAAGTGGGTTCCTGACCACAGTGCCTCCTGCCTGGGAGACACCTCCCAGCAGGGGTCGACAGACATCTCATACAGGAGAACTCCAGTTGGCATCTGGCAGGTGCCCCTCTGGGACGAAGCTTTCAGAGGAAGGAACAGGCAGCAATCTTTGCTGTTCTGCAACCTCTGTTGGTGATACCCAGGCAAACAGGATCTGGAGTGGACCTCTAGCAAACTCCAGCAGACCTGCAGCCGAGGGGTCCAACCATTAGAAGGAAAACTGACAAACAGAAAGGAATAGTGTCAACATCAACAAAAAGGAGGTCCAAACAGAAACCCCATCTGAAGGTCACCAACAGCAAAGACCAAAGGTAGCTAAAACCACAAAGATGAGGAAAAACCAGGGCAAAAAGGGTGAAAATTACAAAAACCAGAATGCCACTTCTCTTCCAGAAAATCACAACTCCTCGCCAGCAACGAAACAAAACTGGATGGAGAATGAGTTTGATGAATTGACAGAAGTAGGCTTCAGAAGGTGGGTAATAACAAACTCCTCCAAGCTAAAGGAGCATGTTTTAACCCAATGCAGGGAAGCTAAGAACCTTGAAAAAAGGTTAGAAAAATCACTAACTAGAATAATCAGTTTAGAGAAGAACATAAATGACCTGATTGCGCTGAAAAACACAGCACAAGAACTTCATGAAGCATACACAAGTATCAACAGCCAAAATGATCAAGCGGAAGAAAAGATATCAAAGATTGAAGATCAGCTCAATGAAATAAAGCGAGAAGACAAGATTAAAGAGTGAAAAGAAATGAACAAAGCCTCCAAGAAATAGGGCACTAGGTGAAAAGACCAAATCTACGTTTGATTGGTGTACCTGAAAGTAACAGGGAAAATGGAACCAAGTGGGAAAACACACTTCAGGATATTATCCAGGAGAACTTCCCCAACCTAGCAAGACAGGCCAATATTCAAATTCAGGAAATACAGAGAACATCACAAAGATACTCCTCAAGAGGAGCACCCAAGTCACATAGTTGTCAGATTCACCAAAGTTGAAATGAAGGAAATAATATTAAGGGCAGCCAGAGAGAAAGGTCGGGTTATCCACAAAGGGAAGCCCATCAGACTAACAGCAGATCTCTCTGCAGAAACCCTAAAAGCCAGAAGAGAGTGGGGGCCAACATTAAACATTCTTAAAGAAAAGAATTTTCAACCAGAATTTCATATCCAGCCAAACTAAGCTTCATAAGCGAAGGAGAAAGAAAATCCTTTACAGACAAGCAAACGCTGAGATTTTGTCACCACCAGGCCTGCCTTTCAAGAGCTCTTGAAGAAAGCACTAAATATGGAAAGGAAAAACCAGTACCAGCTACTGCAAAAACATACCAAATTGTAAAGACCACGGACATTATGGAGAAACTGCATCAATTAACAGGCAAAATAACCAGCTAGCATCATGATGACAGGATCAAATTCACACGTAACAATATTAACCTTAAATGTAAATGGGCTAAATGTCCCAATTAAAAGACACAGACTGGCAAATTGGATAAAGAGTCAAGACCCATTGGTGGGCTGTATTCAGGAGACCCATCTCACGTGCAATAACACACACAGGCACAAAATAAAGGGATGCAGGAATATTTACCAAGCGAATGGAAAGCAAAAAAAAAGCGGGGGTTGCAATCCTAGTTTCTGATAAAACAGACTTTAAACCAACAAAGATAAAACAAGACAAAGAAGCGCGTTACATAATGGTAAAGGGATCAATCTAACAAGACGAGCTAACTATCCTAAATATATACGCACCCAATACAGGAGCATCCAGATTCATAAAGCAAGTTCTTAGAGACCTACAAAGAGACTTAGACTCCCACACAATAATAGTGGGAGACTTTAATGCCCCACTGTCAATATGAGATCAACGAGACAGAAAATTTACAAGGATATCAGGACTTGAACTCTGCTCTGGACCAAGCAGACCTAACAGACATCTACAGAACTCTACGCCCCAAACCAACAGAATATGCATTCTTCTTGGCACTACATCGCACGTATTCTAAAATTGACAACATAATTGGAAGTAAAACACTGCTCAGCAAATGCAAAAGAACGGAAATCCTAACAGTCTCTCAGACCACAGTGCAATCAAATTAGAACTCAGGATTGAGAAATTCACTCAAAACCGCACAACTACATCGAAACTGAACAACCTGCTCCTGAATGACTACTGGGTAATTAACGAAATTAAGGCAGAAATAAATAAGTTATTTGAAACCAATGAGAACAAAGACACAATGTACCAGAATCTCTGGGACACAGCTAAAGCAGTGTTTAGGGAGAAATTTCTCACAGGAGAAAGCGAGAAAGATCTAAAATCGACACCCTAACATCACAATTAAAAGAACTAGAGAAGCAAGGGCAAACAAATTCAAAAGCTAGCAGAAGACAAGAAATAACTAACATCAGAGCAGAACTGAAGGAGATACAGACACGAAAACCCCTTCAAAAAAATCGATGAATCCAGGAGCTGGTTTTGTTGAAAAGATTAACAAAATAGACCACCAGCCAGACTAATAAAGAAGAAAAGAAAGAAGAATCAATTAGACACAATAAAAAATTATAAAGGGGAGATCACCACTGATCCCACAGAAATATAAACTACCATCAGAGAATACTATAAACACCTCTACACAAATACACTAGAAAACCTAGAAGAAATGGATAAATTCCTGGACACATACACCCTCCCAAGACTAAACCAGGAAAAAGTCGAATCCTTGAATAGACCAATAACAAGTTGTGAAATTGAGGCAGTAATTAATAGCCTACCAACCAAAGCCCAGGACCAGACAAATTCACAGCCGAATTCTACCAGAGGTTCAAAGAGGAGCTGGTACCGTTTCTTCTGAAACTATTCCAAACAATAGGAAAAGAGGGACTCCTCCCTAACTCATTTTATGAGGCTAGCATCATCCTGATACCAAAACCTGGCAGAGACACAACAAAAAAAGAAAATTTCAGCCAATATCCCTGATGAACATCCATGTGAAAATCCTCAGTAAAATACTGGCAAACCGAAACCAGCAGCACATGAAAAAGCTTATCCACCCTGATCAAGTTGGCTTCATCCCTGGGATGCAAGGTTGGTTCCACATATGTAAATCAATAAACGTAATCCATCACATAAATAGAACCAATGACAAAAACCACATGTTATCTCAATACATGCAGAAAGGGCCTTTGGCAAAATTAAACACCCCTTCATGCTAAAAATAATTAACTAGGTATTGATGAAACATCTCAAAATAATAAGAACTATTTATGACAAACCCACAGACAGCCAATATCATGGAGGAAGCTGGAAACATTCCCCTTGAAAACCAGCACAAGACAAGGATGCCCTCTCTCATCACTCCTATTCAACATAGTATTGGAAGTTCTGGCCAGGGCAATCAGGCAAGAGAAAGAAATAAAGAGTATTCAAATAGGAAAAGAGGAAGTCAAACTGTCTCTGTTTGTAGATGACATGATTATATATTTAGAAAACCCCATCATCTCAGCCCGAAATCTCCTTAAGCTGATAAGCAACTTCAGCAAAGTCTCAGGATACAAAATATACGTGCAAAAATCACAAGCATTCCTATATACCAACAACAGACAGCCAAATCATGAATGAACTCCCATTCATAATTTCTACAAAGAGAATAAAATACCTAGGAATACAACTTACAAGGGATGTGAAGGACCTCTTCAAGGAGAACTACAAACCACTGCTCAATGAAATAAGAGAGGACACAAACAAATGGAAAAACATTCCATGCTCATGGATAGGAAGAATCAATATCGTGAAAATGGCCATAGCACCTAATGTAATTTATATATTCAATGCCATCCCCATTAAGCTACCATTGACTTTCTTCACAGAATTAGAAAAAAACACTTTAAATTTCATATGGAACCAAAAAAGAACCCATATAGCCAAGATAATCTTAAGCAAAAAGAATAAAGCTGGAGGCATCACACTACCTGACTTCAAACTATACTACAAGGCTACAGTAACCAAAACAGCATGGTACTGGGACCAAACCAGATATATAGACCAATGGAACAGAACGGAGGCCTCAGAAATAATGCCACACATCTACAGCCATCTGATCTTTGACAAACCTGACACAAACAAGAAATGGGGAAAGGATTCCCTATTTAATAAATGGTGCTGGGAAAACTGGTTACCCATATGCAGAAAACTGAAACTGAACCCCTTACTTACAGCTTATACAAAAATTAACTCAGGATGGATTAAAGATTTAAACGTAAGACCTAACACCATAAAAACCCTAGAAGAAAACCTAGGCAATACCATTCAGGACGTAGGCATAGGCAAAGACTTCATGACTAAAACACCAAAAGCAATGGCAACAAAAGCCAAAACTGACAAATGGGATATAATTAAACTATGGGGCTTCTGCACAGCAAAAGAAACTACCATCAGAGTGAACAGGCAACCTACAGAATGGGAGAAAATTTTTGCACTCTATCCAGGGATGACAAAGGGCTAATATCCAGAATCTACAAAGAACTTAAACAAATTTACAAGAAAAAAACAAACAACCCCATCAAAAAGTGAGCAAAGGATATGAACAGACACTTCTCAAAAGAAGACATTTATGTGGCCAACAAACATATGAGAAAAGCTCATCATCACTGATCATTAGAGAAATGCAAATCAAAACCACAATGAGATACCATCTCACGCCAGTTAGAATGGCGATCATTAAAAAGTCAGAAAACAACAGATGCCAGAGAAGATGCGGAGAAACAGGAACACTTTTACATTGTTGGTGGGAGTGTAAATGAGTTCAACCATTGTGGAAGACAAGGTGGTGATTCCTCAAGGATCTAGAACCAGAAATACCATTTGACCCAGCAATCCCATTACTGGGTATTTACCCAAAGGATTATAAATCATTCTACTGTAAAGACACATACACACATATGTTTATTGCGGCACTGTTCACAATAGCAAAGACTTGGAACCAACCCAAATGCCCATCAACGATAGACTAGATAAAGAAAATGTGGCACATATACACGTGGAATACTATGCAGCCACAAAAAAGGATGAGTTCATGTCCTTTGCAGGGACATGGATGAAACTAGAAACCGTCATTCTCAGCAAACTAACACAGGAACAGAAAAACAAACACCGCACATTCTCACTCGTAAGTAGGAGTTGAACGATGAGAACACATGGACACAGAGAGAGGAACATTACACACTGGGGCCTGTCGGGGGTCAGGGGCTAGGGGAGGGATACCATTAGGAGAAATATCTAATGTAGATGACGGGTTGATGGGTGCAGCAAACCACCATCACGTGTATACCTATGTAACAAACCTGCACATTCTGTACATGTATCCCAGAAATTAAAGTATAATAAAAAAGAAATTAAAAAGTAAAAAAGTTAAAATATTTGCATATAAAAACATCCATAATTGCAGCATCAATAACATATTAAGGTAAATATTTATAGCAAATATCAAAGAATAGTATGAACATATATGCATCTTTGATAAAGAAAAAGTTTACCAGAATGTATCAGTAAAAATTCTGACTCCAGTAGATTAAAAATTCAAGGATACAAGTAATTGACAAAGTTTATGGAGTGGGTTCTATGTGCCAGACATTGTGCAAGGAACAGGGAGCACAAAGAGAGTAACTTTCCCTGACTTCAGGGAACTTTCAGACCAATAAACATAAACAGACAATTAGCCAGGATTTTTTTATTTTCATCACTCAATAGAATCATACAAATTTGAAAATTAATTACACATCCAAAAATGCAGGACCTAATTATGTAAACTCTGGTACCACCAAATGCTTGATATTATTTGGAGAATAGTGCTATGTTTTGCAAGAGCTTGGACGATATAAGATATCTCCATGTAATAATAATAAGAATAAAAATAATACAAAGTGAACTCATAGTGTGATTTACCAGTGAAACTGACTTATTATTTTCCCTAGCCTTAGTCCCTCATGAATCCAGACTGCAGAGGAGAAGCAGGAACAATGAGTTTCTTTGACTACATGTTTTCTTCCTGTAGTCAGGGTCAGATAAAATTTTATTTCAAGCCTAATTCCAAAGAATTTTTCACAAAGATTTTACGAAGTTTCTTTCCAATGAAACAGTATGTTTTGCCCTTTTTATTAGCCCATAATCTGCATTCTATCAATAAAGAAAGAATGGAAGCATAAAAAAATATAATTTTTATAAACAGAGTTAGCATTAGAAGACAGGAAGAAGAGGCCCCAAACATTACTTCTTTTACCTTGATCCATTAGCATCATGCTATAGTGGAAAGAACATGGGCTTTTAAAATTATTCTTGGGATGAAAACCCAGCTCTCCTAAAGATAAGCTGTGTGACTCTGGGAAAATTACTTTATCACTCATCAAACTGTATTTATGTATATAATTAACGTTTGCCTACTCATCAGATTTTACGATCTTTGTGGGAAGGTTCCACATTTGTTTTGTTCACTGCTATACTCCTTGCACCCAGCACAAGTCCCAGATACGTGTTCAAGAAGTGTCAGTTGAGTAAGTGAAGAGTGTGTAAATTTCTATGATTTGCTTTGCTAATAAATTCTTTGTGAGACAGTTACAAAGACTATTGAGACAACATATTTACATTATCTGATATTCAGTATAGATATAATAAAAAATATTGGTTCTGACATCATTAATATTCTAAAACTTTTAAGAATGTTAAGAATTCGCTTTGTTCCAATTCCAAAGGAATTCTTATCATGCTACTTTACTTATTAAAATAAAGTTACACAACAGATACCATTTGGGTAGCCCTGAGGAAGTCAGCTCTTTCCTCTGTGTCTCAATTTCATAAGACATTAAAATGATGAGGCAAGATGAAAGGAGGGATTCCAAAAGCTAGCTGAAGATCTTTTTTAGAAAAAGGCAGACAATGAAATTTTGATTCATTGGATCAGACTGAGGCCTGGTTATTTATATTTTTCAAAGCTCTTCAGCTGATTCTGATACAGTCAGCAGCTACCTGAGAACCAGTATTTGGGAACCAACAGACTGAATGACTTCACCGGACTTTAAATGATTGGTGAACAGACTATCGGCTGGAGTGTTGTGTACATGAAAAAAAAAAGTGTTAATTATTTTGTGATTACATAGTTGTCAATTAATTATTTCTATAAACATGGATAAGTCTAAGGTGCCCATGGGGCATTATTTGTTGGAAATGTGAACACTTTTGAAATGGATCATCACAGGAATCTAGTCTAGGAAGCAAACTAAATTGAAGTAATAAATAATGAAAATAGAAAACTGTTAGACACCTGTAATCCCAGCACTCTGGGAGGCTGAGGCAGGCAGATCACCTGAGGTCAGGAGTTCAAGACCACCCTGGCCAACACGGCGAAACCCCGTGTCTACTAAAAATACAAAAATTAGCCGGGTGTGGTGGCGTGTGCCTGTAGCCCCAGCTACCTGGAACGCTGAGGCAGGAGAATCATTTGAGCCTGGGAGGCAGAGGTTGCAGTGAGCGGAGATCCCGCCACTGTGGAGGAGAGGGAAGGGGAGGGGATAGGAAGCGAGAAACTACAAAGGAGATAAATATAAAACAGAATCAGTAGGAATGAGAGAACACAAACGGAATGCTAGAATAATCTAGTCAGAGCCACAACTGGAACATTACAAAAATTAGAAATGAAATAATTTTGTCTAGCTATGATTCAAGTGAAGAACATCTAGTGATACTGAACATTAGTGTCTTTTCCCCACTATTCTGCTTCATTATAAATACCATCGGTTTTGACCACTGGCTCTTACTGAACCCTTATTAATAATGAACTTCAGGCTTTTAGTTCAGTCATCTGTAAAAATAAGGGGACTGGACTAGATGAACTCTAATATCCTTTATAATACTAAAACATAATGATTTTAACATCATTCAATGTATATCATCCACTATGTGCTCACACTGTGTGAGGTACTGTAGACTAAAAAAATGAAGCAAACACTGCACTGTCTGACCTTTCAATATTTATTGTCTGATGGGAGACAAAGGCAAGTAAATCAGCAATTAGAATGTACTGTGATAAATGAGGGGGAAAATGGAGGGATTAATGAGAACACATAGGAGGGGCAATTACTTAGACTTGGGGAGAAAAGAGGGATGGAGGAGTGACGTGATGACGTTCCTTAAAGGAAGTAGTCTCAGCTATGATCTGAACTGAAGTAGCTACAGGAAGGTGTCAGGAGTGGCAATAAGAAGGTATGGACGATTTAGAGGAGTGGGAAAGCAAAAGGAAAAATGGCTTCAAGCAGAGATACAATATATACAAAAGTCTGTGAATGACAGCACATTGGTGGAACCCAAATCCATTAACAACAACAACTGACAGATAAGAGATCCACACTAATACCTACTACAAATCCAGGTACCTACGTTAAGTGGCTCTCAAACTCTGATATAAGAATTACTTGAGGGAAGCTTATTAAATGAGAATGAGCATGTACGCTTGGGGAATGCTGGAAAGGTGTTTTTTTTTTGTTTTTTTTTTTTAAATCAGAGTGCGTGTTATACATGTTTGTTTACTTTGTGAAAAATTCATTAAGTGGCACCCTGATGGTGTATGCACTTTCCTACTGATTACATTTCAATTTAAAAATTCTAAAATAAATAACAGGAAGTGCTTAACCAACCAAAACAACACTCAATTATGATTTATCATTTATTTTAAGGGAAAGAAATTAGATAGAGTAAAACAATATACGAATGCCTAAATTATTAAACATAAATCTTATGTATTTTTAAAAGCCAATATAAGCGAGATTTATGCTTGTGTGTATACATAATCAAAAGTATATGTCATTGTTTTTAAAAATCATTGACTTCTGAAATATTGCCTAACATGAAATTTGTGTCTTGTTTTTGAATGTTGTTATAGACTGAATGTCTGTGTCCCCTAAAATTCACATACTGAAGCCCTAACCTGCAATGTATTGGTATTTAGAGATGGGGATTTCGGGAAACAGTTAAAGTTGAATGATGTTGAGATAGCCAGGTGGGAGCGGGTCCCTGGAGAAACTCCAACCAGCCTGCCCACTGAGGTGGAGCCTTGGGAAGTTCAGAACCTTTGCAGCAGGGAGGAGCCTGGCCCCTCCTCTTCCTGTGTGGAACCTGGGATTTAAATTGCCTTGCGGGAAGCATTCTAGCAGGGACTCTGGCCTGTGAGAGTCCCTGTTTTCCTGGTTTTTCCCTTTCACCCAATAAAACCCTGCTTCACTCACCCTTCGAACTGCCTGTGTGCCTAAATTTTCATGGCCATAGGACGAACAAGGACCCCATCTTCAGCTCAACTAAGGAAAAGTCCTCCAACAGTTTTGGCATGCAACGTGGAACCTCCAGAACAGGTGAGTGAAATGGGGACTCAAAACTTCTCACTGTTGCTCCTGAGTCTTTTCATCCTCAGACTTCCAAGGGCAGGGGAAACCATGGCCCCCACTCCCCCCCGCCCACCCCCATCACTCCTGGTCCTTTTCATGGGCTTTTCCTTCCCTTTTTGGTACGGACCAGCGAGCAGCAGCTGCCCTCCGTACCTCCCTCTGTGCCAGGACTGGGATGCATGGCCCAAGGGTCCCGCACAGCAGGCTAGCTTGTTCCCAGCCAGGCACCACTGCAGCAGCCTTCCCCTTCTCTGGCCAAGGGATTCAGCTCCAGCTCTCCATGGGACAGTAATTAAACTTTTCTCCCTGCTGGAGGAACCACTTGCATAAGAGTAAGACGTTCTTCCCCAAGCATTTTTAAACTATTTTTTTTTCCCTTTCTCCTTCTCTACCTGGTCAGCAAGTTAACTTTTCTGGTCAGCAAGTTAACTTTTGAAGTTTTTTTTCTTCTAGAAGACGTTTTACTAGGCCAGGCCCCCCAACTATCACTGTTGATACTCTGTGCAAAGCTTTAATGTGAAAAAGGATTTGTGTGGCTAGTCTTGGGCTGTGGCCAATCTGGTGTGCTTTGCATGTCTGTGTGGTTTGTGCTGCCAGCCTCCATCTTGTTTCACATCCTGGGGGCATGGCAGGTAACTGCTTGGCAAGGCTTTGTTTAGCAATCCTGCCTTAGAGGATGACTGCTCTCTGGTTCCACATCTGCATGTTATCCTAGCCCTGTCTCTTAAAGGGCTCCACCCAGCAACTGGGTTTTATTTGGCCTGTCTGTGTGTATACTGTGTGTGATGTCTGTAAAAGGAGGCCTAATTAATTTGGCCTAAAGAAAAACAAGAGCTTGGATCAACTATTTCTGTAAGGGAAGTTAAAAGCTGTGACACCTTTCAGTTCATGTGACTTTAATCTTTGAGAAATAAAAGCAGGCTTAAAGATTATTGGTAAAATACAGGTGTCATAAAAATGTAAATAGGTGAACTAAACTATGCAGGTCAGATGCAAGGTTTACTAAATGTTTTAAGGTTATAAACTGCTTTTTGGGTTTGGAAACTATTGCCAGCTTCACAATTTGTAAGGCCTGGGGACATGGAACTAACCATGCCCTTAATTATGCTGAAGTCAAACCTTAGTGACACTTAGCACACAATTAAAGTTTTACCTTAAAGTTAAAAATTACTAGGAGTTACCACTATAACATGTAATTGAGACTACTGGAAATAGATTTACATGCAAGGGGTGTAAGAACAGTATAATGTGGTTTTTCTCTGTAATGTTATAAGAAGGCATGGAGATACACATTTTTACTTAGGGTTAAAGGATTGTTTTAAATTAGGTAAGAGAAAGCTGAAGGTTCAAACAAGTGGTGGAAAATTGTGGAAATTAATCTTGCAGAAGAGGTTCTCTGTGTGAACATATTAATTAAATTCAAAAGGTTTATAAAAGGTTTTTGCTTCTTTAAAATTTCTGAGTCATTTTGACAAAATCATTTATGTTAATCTGGAATTCTATTTCATAAAATCAAGTGCTTTAAAAATATTAAAAAGGCTTCCCAAAATCAAACTTCAGTTTCAGAATTGTCTTTCCTGACACCTGGCTTTTCAGATAGTGCAGAGGGCCCCTGAAATGTCTAGAAAAGAGAGGTAAACAGAATTATTTGACATGTTTAGCTACGTGGGATTGCCAAAATGATGTTCAGTCTTCTTTAGGTTATATTTTTGTAAATATTGCTAACGTATGTTCCAAATTGTATGGGATTTTTAAAATTGTAATGTCTAAGTATATGCTACTAATCATAATTAAGGTTAAATTATTGGAAACCATGGAGATAACCAAACTTCGTCAATTGTGTTTCTAACTGTAACTACCCTGGACATTTTGCAATTCACAGACAATTGTTGTCTTGTTTTTATCCTTTTCAAAAGATGGTTTATAATCTACAGAACTTTGACAGGTGCTCTCAAATACAGGCTTCTCATAACTTTGGAGATTGTGACATTGGAATAAAGGAAAATGTACAAGACTCACGAAGAGCTAAAATGTTCAAAAATATCAAGCAAAACAATAATTAACTAATTATCAACTGAACTCAGAAAGCTGAAGCAACCTTTTTGACTTTTGGTTGGAATATTGCTGACCTTTGTTTTGTTTTTCAGAGTCAAGGAAACTTATTTTATACATTTATGGCCTTTATTAATTGGGTAAAGTATACCCCCCTTGGAGCATGTTTGTTTCTCTCTGTCTAGTTCCTCTAAAATTTGGAAACTATCTGTGAGTATTCTTATGGCAATATAGTTGTTTGCATCAGTGCAATAAGAATCCATTTTTCTTTTCCAACACGACACAACTGAAAAAACTGGTAATTTACCAAGGCTTTGACTGGAAGGGTATGCTTCTCTTTAAGTAGGTCAATCCTGACTTGCAGAGCCCATAAAAGTCCAGTGGGAAAAGTGGCCTCAAACCCTCATCTACTCAGTCCCTGTACAGGGTTCCTGACCTGTGGTCGGTAAAGAATGTCACTTTCTAACAGGTCCAGGAGCTCCAAGTTTATCTCGGGACCTTAACAGGAGAGGATCACCCAAATCACAGGTATTTGAAGATACAAACCCATGGTTGGGCTCGGCGTTAAAGGGTCTTATCCGAGATTCCTTGTGGAACAGAATTCCATCAAAGCCAATCCAAAAGGCCGACGTAGAAATAATTATACTTGCTGCACTTTATGCAAATAATCCAGCCAAGTATAAAACTAAAATCTGTTTTTCTTTTTTTCTTTCTTTTTTTGAGATGGAGTTTCACTCTTGTTGCCTAGGCTGGAGTGCACTGGCACGATCTCAACTCACTGCAATCTCTGCCTTCCGGGTTCAAGCGATTCTCCTCTGCCTCAGCCTTCCGAGTCACTGGGAATATCGGTGCCCACCACCATGCCCAGCTAATTTTTTGTATTTTTAGTAAAGGCGGGGTTTCACCATGTTGGCCAGGCTTGTCTTGAACTCCTGACCTCAAGTGATCCACCCCCCTCAGCCTCCCAAAGTGCTGATTACAGGCATGAGCCATCGCACCCAGCCTAAAGTCTATTTTTCAAAGAACTCAGTCCTGTGATGATTTTTTAACAAACATGAGGACTGGAGAGAGAGAAATTATGTTTCAAAACTCATCATACATTTGTCATTAAATTCTAAATTCACTAATTGTTTTTAAGTTTTCGCCTACATTTTAGACTAACCTTACTTGTTCCTGTAAATCAAATAGCAATCTCCAGCTGCAACTCAGAAAGAACAAGAGGGATGGGTAATGTAAAAATCTGGATCAATTTTTTATTTCTGAGCTAAAATCCTGCAAATCCTGCCAGGTGATGGGAATAAATAGGATGCACATCACTCAGAGGTTTCCTTTTGGGAAAGTAAGACCAAGGGAGCTAACCAAAGCCAAGCACCACACACCCAAATCCTGGCAAGCATGACTATAGCTACCAGTTATCTGGGTGTGTCACAAGACATCATTTTCTCTCCCTTGTTGGAGGAGGACTCAGTTACACAGTTTCACCTTAGCATTCAGCTTATGATAAGGAGTCCATGCAACGAGACACATTTTTGTCCCAGGCTCAATTCCAAGCTTTGGGTCAAAGCCCTAGGAAAGAAAACTGGATCTGAGGGATCCAGAAGCAAATGACAACAGAGGTTAAAAGGCACAGCGCAGGCGAGCGTGGCTCATTCCTGACGGTTAAGCCAATCCCAACCTTCCTGTTTCATGGATAAAGACCAGGTTAATATCCATGGCATAAATGAGGTCTAAGAACTCCAAGATTACTGACAGTAGGTGCTAGAGAGACGTAGGTAAGAGTGGATAATTCCTATTCTCTAGGCCCCCCTACCTCAAGGGTGCAAGCTGCTTTTGCGGTGCCTGCCAAGGTTGCTGGAACTTGGGGGTGCAAGGACAGAAGAGGGAAAGAGGACACTCTTCCCTCTCTCCCTCACGTACCCCAGGTATCTGGTAAGAAGAGAAGGGAACCAGGGATGCCTGTTCCTCTCTTTCTAAATGGGCAGCCATTCATCTTCAGTCTGTACCCCTTTCTAATGCATTCTGAACCCCTGGGATGCCATTAAAAGATGCCTTCTTTTTTCTTCTTTTTTCCTTCTTCTCATCTGTCCTCTCTTCACTGATTGGTAACTGTGCCTCTGTACTAGGGGACACTCCCTTCAGATGCATCCTCCAAACTGGAAAGAATTTCTCAAACTCGCTGGCTTAGGGTTAGGCTCAGGGGAAGAGATCCCAGAAGCCCAACATACCACCAAAAGGATAAAGTTTTTTTTGCCAGTCAGGCTTTTGGCCTCCCTCTCCCTGTGCAAACTGGTAGAAGGCCTCGGAATTTCTGAGCTGTCCTTACCCCTCCCCTTGTTTCATTTTGATACATGTCTTCTAATGAGATGGTTTGTCTGTTCTTGCCTTCAAGCCATCAGACTCCAAATGGTCAGACAACCAGAGCCTCTGACCATGGCTCCTTCTGCTGGGAACCCTTATATTGGCCTCTAGGAAGCTCTGACTGACATTTCCCCCAAAATAGCGCCCCCTGTCAGCAGGAAGCAGTTAAGATCAGTCTTCATCCTTACCCTTCATCTAATGGCAGTTAGATGTACTTCTTTAGAGGGGGGAATGAAACAGCCAGGTGGGAGGGGGTCCCTGGAGAAACTCCAACCTGCCTGCCCACTGAGGTGGAGCCTTGGGAAGTTCACCACCTTTGCAGCAGGGAGGAGCCTGGCCCTTCCTCTTCCTGTGTGGAACCTGGGATTTGAACTGCTGGGCAGGAAGCACTGTACCAGGGACTCTGGCTTTGTGAGAGGCCCTGTTTTCCCCCTTTTCACCCAATAAAACCGTGCTTCACTCACCCTTCAAATGGTCTGCAAGCCTAAATTGTTGTGGCCATGGGACGAACGAGGACCCATTGTTAGCTGAACTAAGGAAAAGTCCTGCAACAATGTCATGACAAGGGGTTGGGAGGGCTGGTCTCACGGGATCAGTGCCCTAAGAAGAAGAGATACCAGAAAATTTGCTCACTCTGTCTGCCATGGCAGGACACAGCAAGAAGGTGGCTGTCTGTAAGCAAGAAGCAGAGCCCTCACCAGAAACTGAATCCTGCTGGATCTTTATCTTGGACTTTCCAATTTCTAGAGCTGTGAGGAAATAAATTTCTGCTGTTTAAACCATCCAGTCTATGGTATTCTGTTATGGTAGTCAAAGCTAATATACATCTTTATATGCTTAACAAATGAATTAAATTGTAGAAGGCATAGTGAGTTGAACAATGTCCTTCCAAAAATCATGTCCAACCAAACCTCAGAATGTGACCTTATTGGAAGACAACATCTTTGCAGATGTAATTAGTTTAGATAAAGTCATACTGAATTATAGTGGGCCTTAAAGCCAATGACTGATGTCCTTTTAAAAGAAAAGCACAGAGACACACAGTGAAAAAGGCCATGTGACAACAGAGGCAGAGACTGGAATGATGCAATTACTAAGCAAGGAACACCCAGGATTGATGGGAACCACCAGAACCTCACAAGAGGCTAAGAATTCTTCAAGAAATCAAGGTGTTCTAAAAACACCTTGATTTGACTTACAGCTTCCCGAACTGTGAGTAAATACGTTTTGACTGTTTTAAGTCACCCCAGTTGTGGCAATTTTTTCTTCTTAAATTCTTTTTTACCCTTGTGTAAATTTTTAATGACAGCCCCAGGAAACCAATGCATAAGATAAGGGTAACAGAAAACAATACATATGCTTGCAAATCAAGTGTCCATTGATGGATGAATGGATAAACAAAATATAGCATATATACACAATTAAATATTATTCAGCCTTTAAAAGGCAGGAAATTCTGATGTACATTACAACACAGATAAACCTTGAGGACATTTTGCTAAGTGAAATAAGCCAGTCAAAAAAAGACAAATAATGTATGATTCCACTTAACATGAGGTAACCTGTAGTGGTCAGATTCATAAAGACACGAAGTAAAATGGAGGTTTCCAGAGGTTAGGAGAAGAGGGTAATGGGGAATTATTTAATAGATATATATAGAGAGAGTTATTAACAACAGTGCAGGAAGATTCCAATTTCTCAACATCCTTGCCAACACTGGTTATTTTCTTCTTTTTTTTTTTTTGATGGACATCTTAATGGGTGGAGGTAATATCCCATTGTGGTTTTAATTTGCATTTCCCTTACGATTAATGATGGTAAGCATCTTTTCACATGATTGCTGGCCATCTGTATATCTTCTTTGGAGAAATGTCTATTTAAGTCTTTTGCCCAGTTTTAAACCAGGTTTTGTGTGTGTGTTGTGTGTGTGTGTGTGTGTGTGTGTGTAGTTGAGTTCTGTTAGGGTTGAGTCAGGATGCTGGGAAAAACTGTAAAATAAACCTTCTTGGAAGTCCAGAAGGTTTTTGCAAAAGCCTCAGGATAGAGTTACAGTTGAAGGCAGTCTAATCCTCTTTGAGCTATAGAAGGGTAATTAACATAGGAATATAGAGGAGTCTATCTAAATAGCTTCTTTAAAGACTAAACTTAGACCATCCCCGGGTACATGATTGCTCTCTACTGGGGGCGGGGGTGGGGGGTGGTTGTCAAGGAGTTGGGGCCGGGGTTGCAACTGCTTATGGCACTCTCCTGAGAGTCTGTAAGCGACCCGGACCCTCAGCCGGACTGACAAGCATAAAATCTGTGTCAGTGTACGTTATTTATCTGTCGTTGGCTCAGGGTCTGCCAGACCCCCGCAGCTGGTGCCCCGTGTGAGGAACGCTGTTAAGGAAGCACGACGGACCCCCGAAAACAAGTGAAAAGGACCGCGCGGTCAGTGAGTAATCAGTAAGTCATTGGTGCCCACTCGGGATCTCCAAGTTCGCGGGGGATTGTTCAGGCTGAGGGTTCATGATGGGACAACAGTTATCAGCTCAACAGAAACAGTATATAAAAGTATTTAAACAGCTGCTTGAAGCTAGTGGAACCTCGGTTTCGCAGGCTCAATTAAGGGACCTGATGCAAACTGTTGTAACCCAAAGCCCAAGGTTCCTGGAAAAAGGCACGCTAGACATAAAGCTCTGGGAACAAGTAGGGAGAAATCTGAAACAACATTATGCACAAGGGCAACAGGTCCCAGCATCATCTTTAATGCTGTGGGCTTTAATTAAGGCAGCCCTGGCTTCGTTATACACCAAAGAGCCTAAAAAGGGGAAGGAGGAGGAAAGTCACCTGCCTTACCGCCTCCTTTTCCCTCAGCCCCACTATCACCGGGCCAAAATAACAAAGAGGAAATAGAGGTTTTGCCTGAGCCCCCTCCTCCAATAAATAGGTAAAAAAAATAAGAGATAACGCTGCAGCTACGAGACCCTGTCTTAAGCAAGCGGCATTAGAAGGGGAGTTCTTAGCTTGCCCAGTAATGCAAGATCGACAAGGCAATCGGGTATCTCTTTTAACGCTTATAAAAAGATAAAGCATTAGAGGCCGGAGCCCCGTGGTCAAGCAGATGGTAAATTAAAAGAAAGGCTCTGCGGCGGGTAAGCTCGCAAACCGGGAGCCAGCAAAATGCTCCCGGGAACTCAGCCTGAGCATTGGAGGCAGCAACAGGAAGCCAGGCCCAGCACACCAGAGCTGGCCTGCTGGGGAGGGGCAGGAGGCACAAACGGGAAGGTCCGCCCGGCCAGCAGCAGAAAAGCGGCAGCGCCTAAGCAAGTGCAAAGTGGCTGCCACCCTGGGGCCCACCTGTTCAGCTCTCCAGCTCCGCAGGTAGCCCAGGGCAAAATTTTGTGTGTTCTTTGTAACAAGCAACATCTCAGATTATAATTTGCTGCTAAAATTTAAGTAAAATTTAAGAATTTGATAGACCTATTTCTGACGATGGCCACTGTTATCTCTCTTACCCCTAACGCGACTCTCTCCAAATCCAATTTAAGTAAACAGTAACCTCTGAAGGGAAATTAACAAACAGCCCATGAGTTAGTTAAGGAGCAGTTAAAAGCTAGATGGTAAACATGGAAAAGCAGCAGTCTGGTGGAGACCACATAATTCTATCACTCGATCTGGGTTTACTAGCACTCAGAGAGCTGAGATCAGGGCTCTGATAGCGGCCTTGGAAACTTTTTCCACTCAGCCCATAAATATTGTGAACGACTCAGCTTACTCTGTTTATTTATTGCAGAACCTTGAAACAGCCTTAATTAGGTACATTCTTGAGCCCACCCCGTGTGCTCTTTTTCTTCGACTTCAGCAATTGCTAGATCAACATACACAACCTATTTTTATCACACACATTCCAGCCCATGGCTCTCTGCCTGGCCCATTGGCTTATGGTAATAATCAAGCAGACCTTCAGGTTATGACATCACTGCTTGACCAAGCCACCCAATCACATCAATTTTTCCACCAAAATTGGAGAAACTTATTTAAACAATTTCAACTTACCCAGAAACTGGCTAAACAAATTATCCTACAATGCCCAGATTGCCAGCTCACAGGCAGTCCCCTCCTTCCACACGTGTTAACCCTAGAGGATTAGAACCTAATCAGTTATGGCAAACAGATGTTACACACAACCCTGAATTTGGAAAACTTAGATATGTACATGTATCCATTGATACCGATTCTCACTTAATTAGTGACCATGCTTTGCCTGGAGAATCAACCCGATATGTCATTAAACATCTTCTTTTAACTTTTGCGTTTATGGGGCGGCCCACAAAAATTAAAACTGATAACGGTCCAGCTTATGCCAGCTCACAATTTCAACAATTTGTCACGCATGGAACATCGAACATTCCACAGGCATCCCATATAACCCCCAAGAACATGCCATAGTAAAATGTGCCCGCTCCACCCTTAAAAATATGCTCAGAAAACAGAAAACGGAGAGTATGGGTAAAGACCCTGCAACACTATTGGCACAAGCCTTATTTACCCTTAAGTTTTTAAATTTAGATGACAAATTTCAATCAGCTGTAGAAAAGCACTTTGCTAAAACCTCTCAAGGTATAAAACCTGCAGTTTTATGGAAAGACGTGAACAGTAATGTATGGTGTGGTCCAAGTGAATTACTAACGTGGGGAAGAGGACATGCTTGTGTTCACACCCCCTTAGGTCCTCTTTGTGTTCCAGCATGGCGCATCAAACCACACCATGGCGTGCCTAAGACCCAACCTGGTACCAGAGATGAAGGAACTGACCCTACAGGACCCACAGCCCTGGACAATGCGGCTTCCACGGACGACACAAGCCTCAAATGTCACCTGATGCTGAAGAGGATAACTCAGAAGGCTGAATGAATTCTACTCCAGACACAGACACCATTTACTCCAAATAATTTGTTCCTAACTATGCTTTCTGTTGTACATTGCAACTCACGTAGGGTATTGATCCTTTATATGCTCTCACTTTGTCTGCAACCTGTACCTGCTACACTCTATTGGGCTCATATCTCAGATCCACCTTTCTTTCGCCCTGTCACCTGGGCAGACACCCGCTTCCCAGCCTATAATAACGTGACTGCTTGGCTAGGAGGGATAGATTTAGCCCCAGTGGGGTCCCTCAGTAATGGCACACATTGGACTAAGGTGTCAGATAACACTACATATAACTCCACTATTCTCCCACTGTATGTAAATTATAAAGGTTTTAACCCTTACTGTGTATCTCTGCCCAAACACAATTATGGCTAAATCATGGCAAAGAAAACGCCTTAACAGCCTTAGCTGCAGGTGGCCTCAAACCAGGTAATACAATCAATGCCGCTTTCCCAAACATTCCTTCCTGTGCTAAAGGACAAAGCCGGGAAAGTAATGGATTTCACTTTAGCTGGGAGGTCTGTCACGGGGGACAAGCCCGTGGCCTCCAGTGAGGCAATTATAACATCTTAGACTGGAGCCCCCACGGCCATTTGCAGGGCAGCCTTACTAATGTCCTCATCTGTCATGGCTCAATCAGCATTTCATTGCCACATCTCATTCCCCTATGATTTGGGCCGATGGGGGGATGGCATATCCCAGACCCCAAGTAAAGTCCATGCCACCCCAAGACACTTTATGGCACCTGGGACATCTTGGCACCTCCCTTAACACCTGGCATGGGACATATCATAATTCCAGTAATGACTATACTATAACCTTTATTCACAGTCACACTCGTCAGTGCCTAATTTGCACTATCCATCCATATGTTTTCCTTAAGGGAACCAATATTTCTATTTCACCCCAATACTCCGCGTTTGTGACCCGGGTGCAAGAACAGGCTTGGTTCGCCTCATGTATCACTAATTACAATATATTACAATATATCTGTTCAAAATATTACTAGTGTCATGGTATTAAGGAGACAATCTGAGGCATTCCTACCAGTCAATTTGACACGTGATTGGCAAGATTCCTCTGCCCTTGCCACCTTAGAATGTGCCTGTCAGACACAAAAGATTCACAGTTACACTTACGGCTTCTATAGTCTCAGCCATAATCATCCTGGCAACTGCTTGCCTTGCTGTGGCATCTATTACTGAATCAGTACAAACAGCTGCCTTTGTAGGTAATCTGGCCAAAAATGTGTCTAATGAACCTCTCTTACGGCAAGGTATAGATAAAAAAATCTTGCACGTCTGTAAGCCCTCGAGGCTGCTTTGGAATACGTGGGGGAGTGACAAGATGCACTAACGTTCTGACAGCAATTAAACTGAAACTAGTAGCATAAACATAATCCGTGTCACTTCTCTACGATGGAATCAATCAATCCATAGTTGGGATGAGGTGAAACAACACCTCTGGGGAACCTTTCAAGACAATTTAGCAGCAGATGTAAAGCAACTTAAAACTAAAATTTTAGAATCCGTTCACACTACAGATCTACACAGCCAACAAACAGCCATATGGAAGGGTATGCAAGATCATCTCCTGGTTAGACCCCCGCTCCTGGGGGTCACTCTGTGACTAGAAAAGAATGTTGCTAATTATACTCATGATTGTCTTATCTAGGATGCAAAGCCAGAATAAGAGCAATGACCGCCACACCTGACAATCTGTTCCTGCATATATCTGCGCTGTCCAATCAATAAGGCTTGATACAGAAAAGGGGGAGATGTAGGGGTTCAGTCAGGATGGTGGGAAAAATTGTCAAATAAACCTTCTTGGAAGGCCAGAAGGTTTTTGCAAAAGCCATAGAGTTATGGCTGAAGGCACCCTAATCCTCTTTGAGCTATAGCAAGGTAATTAACATAGGAATGTAGAGGAGTCTATCTAAATAGCTTGTTTACTCATGTGGTCCTAAGACTAACCTTTGACCATCCATGGATGCATGATTGCTCTCTACTTGGTGGGGGGAGGGGGCGAGGGTCGGCAATGGTAATTACCTTCTCTTGGTGTTTACTTGAAACTTTTGTCATTTAATGTGAGCTGAATAAATGCCCGGAAGGCCAGCGAGTAGGACCCTAGTTGCAACTGTTTATGGCACTCTCCTGGGAGTCTGTAAGCTGTCTGGACCCTCAGCAGACTGACAAGTATAATATCTGTGTCAGTGTATGTTATTTATCTGTCGCTGGGTCAGGGTCTGCGGGAGGGACCCCTGCAGAGTTCTAAGCATCCTTCGTGTATTTTAGATCTTAACCTCTTATCAGATAACATGGTTTGCAAATATTTCAGCCTGTTCTATAGGTTGCCTTTTCACTCTATTATTTCCTTTGCTGTGCAAACATTTACAAGTTTGATGTAGTCCCATTTGTCTATTTTTGCTTTAGTTACCTGTGCTTTTGGTGTCATATCTAAGAAATCACTGCCAAATCCAATGTCATGACACTTCCCCCTATGTTTTCTTCTAGAAGTTGTATAGTTTCAAGTCTTACCTTTAGGTCTTTAATCCATTTTGAGTTAATATTTGTATATGGTGCAAGGTAAGGGTATAATTTCATTCCTTTGCATGTGGGAGGAATCTGCATTTTTTCAAAGCAGCATCCCAAGTGACATATACACACCAAAGTTTGAGAACCACTATTTACATCATCCCTGAAAGCCAAATTAATAAACATTATTGGTTGGGCGCGTGTGGCTCACGCCTGTAATCGCAGCACTTTGGGAGGTCGAAGAGGGCAGATCACAAGGTCAGGAGTTTGAGACCACCCTGGCCAACATGGTGAAACCCCATCTCTACCAAAAAATACAAAAATTAGCTGGGCATGGTGGTGAGCACCTGTAGTTCCAGCTACTTGGGAGGCTGAGGCAGAAGAATGCTTGAACCTGGGAGGTGGAGGCTGCAGTGAGCTGAGATTGCACCACTGCACTCCAGCCTGGGCGGCACAGCAAGACTCAGTCCCTGCCCCTAAAAAAACATTATTTTCCTCAGCAATACCACGTTGAACACTTTCCTCCAGAGGTTTACCTGGTTCTCTAATGCCCAGGTGTTCCTTGCACAGAGTATAAAAGGGTATGATCCTTATTCCAAGGACAGAAAACCCAATTTACTAATGATGAAAATTGTGGTCTTATAACAATAGTTTCTCTGCTGCAATCATCTAGTGAGCTCCTATTATGCACCAGGCGTTATTTTAGATGTTTTACATATATGATGTCTACTTCCCCCCCCCCCCCAAAATGTTCAACATAGTTGCTATCATTTCCTAAAGACAGGGAAACTGAAGTATAGAGAAGTTAAGAGACAAGGAATAGACGGCAGAGTAGGGCTTCAAGTCTGATTTTAAAGTTGATGCTTTTTCCAAATAACAATGCTTATTTGCAAATAACCATTAATACCAATTAAAGAAAGTCCTATTTTTTAGAAAAATTAGTAAAATAAAGCTTAAAAGGAGGTAGAATGACCAATGAATTTTCTATTTCACTAAGAATATTAAAAAACAACTCACTATCTACTATCACTAATTCATGAGGGAAAGAATAATGAAATACCAAAAAAAAAAATAGGATAGAAATCAGAATCAGAGCTGTTTTTATGTAGCATTAACATTGCTTTATGAAAAAGTCACTACCATGTCCTTTTTTTAATTGTAGAGGGGACTGATGAAACCTTGGCATGATTGCCACCAATCTGCAGGTCACTGTTTGGAAACCATTACTTATGTTATTTTTCTATATAAATACACAGGTTAGCTCAAACCTTGTAAAAGGCGACTGCATACCACATGTATTCCTCAACTTTAAAGTCTCCATAAAAACTGTCCATGGAAAAAATTCTTATTTCTTAGTATTCTAGGTCACTGTGCTCTCTGGGGAGATTGATGGCTTTAAGCAAGCAGAGAACAGTTAATCAACTTCTTGCCTCGCATACCAGACTCCCCATACTCTGCTACAAATTACAATTTTATTACAGTTTAGGTCAATAAAATCATAAATTGTCCCTAATGAAGTCCTCTTTCTCACTGCATAAGAAATCTTGACAAATACAATGTGAGTACTTCAATTCACTGCTCATCTTGGAACTGCCTGCTTTGTATACCTATCTTTTCAATGTTCCAGGATCAGCTCTAAGAATTCTACTCTGTTTCCTTACAATCCCTACCAAACTCCCTCTTTACAAAGCCACTCTCATTCTTGGTACTCTGTGCCCCTGGGTGGTCCGCATTCACTGCAATACCCCATCATGATCTGTAGAAAACAGTATACTCCAAGAAGACACTTTCTCCCCATGATCAATAACACCTTATGAGTAAATATTGCTTCCAGCTATTAAAAAGGCCTTTACACCTACTGATTTTATTTTGTCATCACAAGATAGGCATGATAAGTAGTATAATGCTAACTTTATAGTTAAGGAAACTAAGCTACCAAGGGGGTGGGCCCACAGCTGCTTGGTGGCAGGCCAGGCTCAGGTCTTGGGTCTTTCACTCCCATTCTGTACTCTCTCCAACAGGTCATCCTGTCAACCCTTGACTTTACAAGATCTCCAGATGTACCCATTTTGCAGGTGAGATATGTTCTCTGGTAATTGTAAGAGATCTCAAAACAAACAGACCAAAACCATTTTTAAAATACTATGCTAGAAAAAGATAAATTATACTGCAAAAGTTGCGCTATCTTCTAGCCAATGTCTTCTCTTTGGATAATCAATATTCTAAGAATAACTTTTCTATGAATTGTCACTGTAAGTTTCAACAAATCAATCTTCTATGAAATTTCCTAACCTCACAGATTATAATATAAAATTTGATAAAAGACCATGTAACAGGGTAGAAAAGATATTTATTATTATTATTATTATTATTTTTTTTTTGAGATGGAGTCTCGCTCTGTTGCCCAGGCTGGAGTGCAGTGGCACAATCTCGGCTCACTGCAAGCTCCACCTTCCGGGTTCACACCATTCTCCTGCCTCAGCCTCCCAAGTAGCTGAGACTATAGGCACCCGCCACCATGCCCAGCTAATTTTTTTTGTATTTTTAGTAGAGACAGGATTTCACTGTGTTAGCCAGCATGGTGTCGATCTCCTGACCTCGTGATCCACCTGCCTCGGCCTCCCAAAATGCCGCGATTACAGGCGTGAGCCACTGTGCCTGGCCAGAAAAGATTTTTTTTAAGTGAAAAAGATACTTAAAAAGAAAAACACAGACTTCCTCATCCTCAAAAGCATTTCAGAATATGGCACAATCGTTTTCTTTACAAAACCAAAATATTTCCCCTGCTTTAGAAATAAATTTGATGTGATTTTTTTCTTTCTTTCTCAACCTCTCTGTAGCATTACATGGGAGGAAAATAAAATTCCACAAGAATAGTCAGAAAAGAAGCATAATTGTTTAAGATACCCAAGCTTGCCAAAACAGGAACACTGTAACCAAAGCAACTGCTGGCATAGCTAATGGAACAGAGATGTAGCAAGACTGCTATAAAGATTGTTTTGCAAAATAGCAAGCAATATTTTAGTTTACAAAGCCATAGGCTAATATGAGATAACCTTTGTGAGCATAAATACAGCATTAAATCAAGTGTGACAGGATTTTTAAAACTTTATACAATTGAAATTAGAAATAAAAAGTGACAGAATTTGATAAGAAATAAAATGCAAAAATGACATAAATATGCAAGTCCAGGGGCCCACAGTGGATAATACCATTAACACTGAAACTCTGAAAGGAAATCCTTGTATCATGAAGACTAACAATCACATTTTACTTTTTCCTCTAATAAAATATTCTTTAGAAGTTAAATTCTTTAAGTGTTTCGTCTATAAAAGAAGGGCAACAAACTGAGGGAAGGAAAAGGACAAATATAGAATACAAATTTAGCTCATGTTGCTCTGCTGTTCTAGTCATGAAATTCTGCAAAGTGACTCAGTTCACAAAACTTTGACTTATGATAAAGTCTTAGTTGAGTCCAACTGATTTTAACTGGAAAACCACACAGAGATTTAAAAATTTTACTTCCAAAATAATTTATTAGTATGGATGTTTCAAAACTAAAATATTTCTTCAAAGTTTAATAAGTGAACCATTTCACACTCAAAATGAAAAATAAGAAACCCCAGAATCACATTAAGAAGACAGGGAAAGGGTGGGGTGGAAAGAAAAGTGGGGAGAAAGGGAGAATGAAGATAGGGAGGGAGAAGCAAAGGGTGGTGGGAAGCAGAAAGAAAGAAAGAAATGATCAACATGTGCCGGGCGCGGTGGCTCACGCTTGTAATCCCAGCACTTTGGGAGGCTGAGGCAGGCGGATCACAAGGTCAGGAGATCGAGACCACGGTGAAACCCCGTCTCTACTAAAAATACAAACAAAAAAAAAATTAGCCGGGCGTGGTAGCGGGCGCCTATAGTCCCAGCTACTCGGAGAGGCTGAGGCAGGAGAATGGCGTGAACCCGGGAGGTGGAGCTTGCAGTGAGCCGAGATTGCGCCACTGCACTCCAGCCTGGGCGACAGAGCAAGACTCCGTCTCAAAAAAAAAAAAAAAAAAGAAATGATCAACATGTTCCCAACTCACTGTGTTTTCCCAAAGACAGAGGTTATAGTCAGAAAGATGCAAAGTCAACTCAAGCAAAAATTCAAAGTAGCTATCTTTCACTGTATAGACAATCCTAACTGCTAAAAAACGATACAGCTTTTATAAATAATGTGTAAAGGATACAAATCAAATCGTCTTTACCATGAAGCAGATCCTCTTTTTTTTTTGAGAACGAATTTTACTCTTGTTGCCCAGGTTGGAGCGCAGGGGCAAGATCTTGGCTTACCGCAAGCTCTGCCTCCTGGGTTCAAGCAATTCTCCTGCCTCAGCCTCCCAAGTAGCTGGGATTACAGGCATGTGCCACCACGCCTGGCTAATTTTTGTATTTTTAGTAGAGATAGGGTTTTTCTATGTTGGTCAGGCTGGTCTCGAACTCCCAACCTCAGGTGATCCACCCACCTTGGCCTCCCAAACTGCTGGGATTACAGGTGTCAGCCACTGCACCCGGCCAAAGCAGATAATTCTTTAAACCACATTCCCTGGGTAGAATATGTATTTAATAAAATTAGGCTGATTTTCAGGTAAATTTAAGACAATAAAAAGAACAGTACCTTAATCATGTACAATCATTGAGAAATTATAAAATCCTAATATTTATGAAGAACACTTAATAAATCCATAACACCATACATGTGACAACTATATAATAGGACAAAATATTTAAGGCAGCTTATAATATCTGTGCACATATGCTCTATTATGTTACACACACATAACACTTTTTCTGGAGATAACACATGTCTAGAAGACTGAAAACTTAATGGAGCTCCATGGGAGATTACAAGAATTAAAGGAAAAGAGAATCATATTAAATACCATAATTTAAAAGCAAGAATTATATTAGCTACCTTGGTTGTGATTCAGAGCTTAGCAGTAGCTTTGCTGATTCAGTAACATGCAACCCATTAATGCTTGATGTGTACTTCTCAGCTAACCTAATATAATTATTTCAGAACCTGTTAACAATCAACAGTCAACAGTACATAATACAAATAAAATTAAGATACTAAAAAGGAAGTTTAATAGTACAATATGACCTCATACACCAGAAATCAACTTTATTCTAGCCTTTATTTTGAAGAGAGGCAGAAAAAGAAAAAGGATTATATAGAAAGGCCAGGGGGGTGAGGAGTGGGGGGTGAGAAATGAGAGAAAAAGACAAAAGGTAGAAAGAATGAAGATGAACATGGATTAGAAGAGGAAAGTTCTACAGAAAGTGATACACCGAGTGCCTAAATAAATGAGGAAGAGAGTATAAAAATGATCAATATGGAGAAGAGCAGCTATTTTAATTTCTCAATTTTTAACAAAATATCTGAAGAAGACATTCTAACAAGTCATAGTTTGGCATTAAATAAAAGTTTTTAAATAATGTCAATACACAGAATAATATATTCCAAGTCATATTAGATAATAGTAATTAATATTAAAAGGAAACTATTGAAAATGCTTATTCAACAATAAAATGAACTTTACAGGAAAATGGAAGTAATAATGACAAATTAATGTGGCAAGCCATAAAAACATAGCTTATTTTTAAATATAATAAAATGTAAAGTCATTCTGTGCTTTACCAAAGATATTTATGGCAAGCATTATGTATTAGCTATTGCCCAAAACTCCTTTCTTCCTTCTTTTTTCTTGATAAAAACCTAATTTTCTCAGGCAATGGCTGATAAGTAGCCTGAGCCAATGTTGACAATTCTGTTCCTCTTTGCCAGACACTTGTTTTCACAGTCTTCTTGATAGGTAGGCTGGGCATGACTCAAATCTGGCCAGTGAGACATAAGGACATGTTGGCTTAGGCAATTTGGGGGAAGGATATTACAACAACACCTTTTGACTTACAACTGGCTCTGCCCCACCTCTGTACCTTGAACACAGACATAATGGCTAGTGGCAGGACAGCTGTCTTGTGACCATGATAGGACAAGCAAAAGCACACTAAGGATGATGGAATGGAAAAAAGAAAGGCCTGAATCCTTGTTGAATAGTTGAAACAATGTTAGCACCACCTACACCCAGTAGAATCTGTTGGTTTAAGCCACTATTAATCTAGCTTGCTGTTAACAGTTCATACAGCCTCATCCAGCACCAAATTGATTGAAAGACAATATATAAAAAAATACATGGGCCCATAACAATGATTTTTTAACAGATGAAAAATAAAAGAATAAAATCACATCTCATCTGCTACCTTTGGTGATGACTACTGTATCAACTCATTACTCTATAAAGTGGTAATGACAGTGAAATTTCTAAGTATTTATATATAATTTTCAAAAGAAACTGCAATTCAGGGTAACCAAATATGCATAGTTGATGAGTTAAAGTTCTTTACAAAATAATCGCAGCTAGTAAACACAAGGAATAACAAAAATAGAAAATCACCCTTTCATAATCCCTAAGTAATTTAAGAAAAAGATTTAGGCAGAAATCGTTAATAGATATTAAAACCATTACCGGAAAGATTGACAGGAAATTAAATAACCTCAAAACGCAAAGGTATCCACAAATTACAATGAAGGATTAAATGAAAGAAAAAAAAGTCTTTTTCAACAAAAGGTGCTCAAAAAACTTTCTCTATAGAAAAAAATTAATTTTGCACTGTACATAAAAATTAAAATGTAAAATTCTAAAACCTCTAAAAGAAAACATAAGACAAAAACTTTGTAACCTTAGGGTAGGCAAAAATTTCTTTCATAATATACAAAAGAAAACATGGATAAACTAGACTTTATCAAAACTAAAAAAATTTTGCTTTTCAAAAAGACAGTATCAAGGGAGGAAAAGAGCATTATTCATAATAAACAAAAGCAGTCTACCAACTTATCAAGACACAAGCAAAATGTATATATCCATAGAACTGAATATTATTCATCAATGAAAAACAATGACTATTTATACATACAACCAGGAGTTCCCAACGCCCCTGGGCTGCCGACCAGTAAGAGTCGGTGGCCTGTTAGGAACTGGGCCACACAGCAGGAGGTGAGCGGCAGGGGAGTGAGCATTATAACCTGCGCTCTGCCTCCTGTCAGATCAGCAGCAGCATTCGATTCTCATAGGAGTGCGAAACCTATTGCTAACTGCACATGCAAGGGACATAGGTTGTGTGCTCCTTATGAGAATCTAATGCTGATGATCTGAGGCGGAACAGTTCATCCCAAAACCACCACCTCTGCCCCCGCATGTGTGGAAAAACTGTCTTCCATGAAACCAGTCCCTGGTGTCAAAAAGGTTGGGGATCACTGCATACAACAAAATGGATCATTCTAAATAAAACATTGTGCTAAGTGAAGAAGCTAGATACACAAGATTACCTGTCATATGACTGTATTTATATAAAATTTTCAGAAAAAAACTATGAAGACAAATTATAATCTATCAAGATTAGTAACTGCCTGGGTTTGGGGGTAGGAGGAGGAACTGACTACAAGCAAGCATGAAGGAACTTTTGTATGATGATGGCAATATTCCAAAACTGGTTATGAGATGGTTGCACATCTGTATAAATTTACTAAAACTTGGCTGGGCGAGGTGGCTCACACCTGTAATCCCAGCACTTTGGGAGGCCGAGGCAGGCAGATCACCTAAGGTCAGGAGTTCAAGACCAACCTTGCCAACATAGTAAAACCACGTCTCTACTAAAAATATAAAAATTAGCTAGGTGTGGTGGCATGTGCCTGTAGCCCCAGCTACTCGGGAGGGCTGAGGCAGGAAAATTGCTTGATTCCAGGAGATGGAGGTTGCAGTGAGTCGAGATCGCACCACTGCACTCCAACCTGGGTGACAGAGCGAGACTCTGTCTGAAAAAAAGAAAAATTAAAATAAATAAGTTTACTAAAACTCATCAAATTATACACTAAAAGTGCATGATAACAGAAAAAAAGGAAAGACATAGAAGAAAATATTTATGATATGGTTTGGCAGTGTCCCCACTCAAATCTCATCTTGAATTGTAATCCTCATACTCCCCATATGTAGAGGGAGGAACCTGGTGGGAGGTGATTGGATCATGGGGGTGGTTTTCCCACTTGCTGTTCTCATGATAGTGACTGAGTTCTCACAGGACTTGATGGTTTTATAATGGGTTCTTTCCCCTTAGCTCCACACACACTCCTCTCTCTTGCCTGCCACCATGTAAGACATTCCTCATCCCCTTCTGCCGTAATTACACATTTCCTGAGGCCTCCCCAGTTCTGCGGAAATGTGAGTCAATTAAACCTCTTTTCTTTATAAATTACCCAGTCGTGGGTATGTCTTTATAGCAGTGTGAAAACTGACTAATACAATTTACAACACAAAATTTGATAAAAGACTTACATCCAGAATGTAACAAAAATTCTTACAACTCAATAATGAGAAGACAACAAACCCTTTAAAAATTGAACAAAAACCTTCACTATTAAGCAGTTAAAAAGTTTTTCACATCAGTAGTTATTAAGAAAATGCACATAAAAAGTACAATAACAACCTCCTACACACCCACTAAAATGGCTAAAATTAAAAAGACTGCTAACATCAAATGTTGGCAACAATCTGGAGGAACCAGAACCCTAAACTACTGATGTGGAAATGTAAACTAATAGAACCACTTCAGAAAACTGGTATTCTCTTTAAAAAGTAAACATAATAGTCTTTGCAAAAATCTAACCTTTTTTTTTGCCTTAGGTATTAACCTAACAGAAATGAAAATATAAGCTGACACTAAGACTTGTACTTGAGTGTTCATGCAGCTTTATTTACAATAGTCTTAAAGTAGAAATAACCTAAATGCTCATCAATAGGTGAATGTATAAACATACTTCCATAAGTAATGACATAATAAAAGAGGAACAAATTATCAATGCACATAACATGCAAGAATCTCAAAATAATGATGTTGAATGTATAAAGCCAGATATGAGGAAGAGCACACTGTATAACTCCAATTATATAAAACCATGGAAATGCCAATTAATCTATAATGACAAAAAGTTGCTGCCTGTAATTTTTCTGAATTACAAAATAAAATTCTAGTTTTACTACTATAATAACACTCTAGCACAAGATTGTTTAAATTAAGTAAAATCATATAGATTTATACAAGTACAAACACAGTTTTGAGAAATTTTTGAGAAGCAGAAAGAATTACATATAGACTAGAGTGACTACCAAATTTTAATCAAACAGTAGTAACAGAATTCTATATGAAATACAATAAAAATTTAGTCCATTATTGAAAAATTATTCACATGAATAACTGAAATGAAATGCATTCAGTAAACTGGAAAACTATGGGAAGTAATAACACCAAAATACCCTAAGTCTAAAAGCAGACAGTTAATTAGGTGTAAGTCCACAATGCAAGATGGCAATAAAATAAAATAATAAAGTAGCCAATGTTATTGTGGATTGTTCGTAACAAGAGAATTTGTCAAATATGAAAATAACATGACTGCATATAGAAACTAGAATAAAAGTAATA
This sequence comes from Nomascus leucogenys, assembly GCF_006542625.1. NCBI lineage: Eukaryota > Metazoa > Chordata > Mammalia > Primates > Hylobatidae > Nomascus > Nomascus leucogenys. The sequence continues at coordinate 56,504,359 of NC_044393.1, forward strand.
CTTTACAACATTTGGTGTAAAACAAAAGCGTACAGAAATACCGTATGGTAATTGATACATCATAAAAGAGGAAAGGGTAGACAGAAAAAGAGTAGGAGAAAAGAAAAGATGAAAGTATCTGCCAAGAAAATCAATTATTTAAAGCAGGGATCAGCATATTTTTTCTTTAAAGTGCAGTACAGCAAATAGTTTAGGCTTTGCACACTACATATGTTGTTTTTGTTTTTTTCCAACCATTTAAAAATATAAAAATAATTCTTAGCACTGGGGCAATATAAAAAAAGGCCTCGGGCTGTAGTTTACCAACCCATGATTTTGAGTGTTATGTAAGAGTTCAAATCAATTTCCATTCAAATTTAAGGATAAAATAAAAAGGACATGTTACACAACTAATATTAAGCTTTAGAGAAAAAAATTTAAATGATTAGTTTTAAAATATCCTTTTAAATTATAAAACACTATGACGGTACATATTATGTAACTATTATTAATAACAATATATAATGTTATCTTTAAAAAGAAATTGTTGAAGAGTAACTTTTAAAATTATTATTTATACATGTCATAAAGTTTATTTAATTGAATACCAATGTACTCCACATCAGGTCTCCATTAAATCTAATGAAAGCTATACTGATGGGAACAAACAGATAAATATTTGGGGAAACAACAGCAAATTATCATTCAAAGGTCATAAAGGAAATACGAGCGCTCTTACTACAATCATTCTTTCAAGTTGTTTGCTGTGTGCCAAGGAACAAGTTTTGTAACAAGAGGGGAAAAATTACTGAAACTCTAGTCAGTGGTAAAAACAATACTGGGACCAAATATACAAAGGAGTTTACACAGGCCTAAATGATGAGCTCTGTTGTATAATCCATGAGACAAGTCAGAAAAACAGCTAAATATATAAAAGCTGTACCTTTTAAAGCTAGGCAAATGGTGTTTGTTGGGTCATAAGGGAAGGAAAACATCCCAGAACAATTGCTTGCTGCCTGCGGAACTACTATCGTTAACTACAAAAGGAATCACTGTGTTCAACTTTAGGAGGACCTTCTTTTTGAAGCTTAAGATAATGCTTAACTTCCATAGAGCCCACTGAACACAACGCATTTGAACTGGTATCCTTGCCATACCAGAAATAATTCAGGATTTTTAAATGCAAAAGTGAAAAGAGCTCATAATATCATAATTTCTTACTGTATACTATATAGATATTTATCTACTGAACTTCAATTCTACATTATTTTCTTAGAGAAGCTAGGTCTAGGTCTAGGTTCTCTAGAGCTGGCTTCTCTTAAGGTTGTCATGGTACTTTTGGCTGACAGTTGATAAGCACCAGGACCCTAGGCTTGACCAAGAAGGTCTTCTGCTTTAGGGAAAAGGCAAGCTCATGAATACTTAGTTACTATCACTAGCAACAATTACCACAGGGTCAAGATTATAGCCAGGTACTAAGCTCTGAAAGAAGTGAACACAGAAATCCTCTTTCCTGATGAACTCTAAAGACAAGTAAACACATTATCTTCCTCCACCTTGAACCTCCAGAAAATCTCATACTTGTTTACTGGGAAAGCTTCTAATTCATAAGGTAAAGTCATCTTCCTAATTAAAATGTCATCATTTTACTGTGGGGGACTGGTATCTATGGTGATGCAGGAACTGATCCAGATCACAATTTCTACCACCTATTTTTGAAAGCTAGTTAAAGCCTGACGTAATGGAGTCTGTTGTAATCCTGAAAAAATAAATAAATAAATAAGGTCCTCTTCCTTTCTTTGTGTGACTTCTGTCAGTGAAAGATTGTATGGTGAGTAGAAAAGAGAGAAATGGGAATCAGGAAGAGCTGCAGATGGATGGTATATCTAGTCGCATGCTGTAATAGACTGCCTATAGAGTTGAAAAATGTTTTTTCTAATATGATCATATCCTGTGGATCCCCAGAAGATGTGCTCTAAATCACCAGTCCTTCCAAATTTTTCCAAAGAAAGTGGTAGTGATATCACTATAAATCTTTCCCATACAGAAATAATAAGGCTTTCATAAGGTCAGAAGTTTATTTATGTATTTTTCGTGTAGAAAAAACAATAGCTCCTCCATATCTAAAGAGTCATTTAGTTTATAAATCCGAAAATAGACATTTTGCAATATGATAGTATTTTATAATACTACAAAGCTATTTAAAACATACAAATAAATACAAAACACTTAGGCAATTAACTAGGAAAAAACAGTAGTGATGAAGGAGGTTATTTCCATTTACTAAAATAATTTTGGCTTGGAAAGGAATGCTAAAGAAAGAAATTGCACTAACTTTCTTCTAATAAATAGTTGCTTCAGATAACAAAGGAATAGCTATTATATTAGTCTGTTCTGGCTGCTATAACAAAATACCATAGACTGGGCTTATAAACAAGAGAAATTTATTTCTTGCAGTTCTGGAGACTGGGAAGTCCAAGTTCAAGGTGCCACCAGTTTGGGTATCTGATAAGGGCTCATGTTCCTAGTTCACACAAAGACGCCCTTTTTTTTTTTTTTTAAATTATACTTTAAGTTCTGGGATACATGTGTAGAATGTGCAGGTTTGTTATATAGGTATACATGTGCCATGGTGGTTTGCCGCACCCATCAACCCGTCATCTACATTACATATTTCTCCTAATGGTATCCCTCCCCTAGCCCCGCAACCCTGACAGGCCCCTGTGTGTGATGTTCCCTTCCCTGACAAGAACACCTTTTTAATGGGATCCCACATGGCAAAAGGATAAGCAGCTCTCTCAGGCTCTGAGTAAAATGAGGGGTAGAAGGAGAGGGGAAGGTAGATACTAAGTGCAAGAAGTCTTTTATAGGGGCACTAATCCCATTCATGAGAGTCCCACCTTCATGACCTGTTTACCTCCCAAAGGCCGACCTCCAAATAACATAATCTTGGCGGTTAGGATTTCAACATAAGGAGAATTTGAGGAGGATGCATTCGGAACATAGCAGCCATAAAAATGAAGTGACAATTTATCTGCAAATTACAGTTAGGTGACTCTATTATTATTATTATTATTACTATTTTTATGATTTTAGTAAGGGCAGAATTCAATGAAGTAATAGAAACATCATCCATTTCTTTAACATGATTCAATAGAAACAATTTAGTTTTTAACAAAAGATCTCATTGAATTATCAGTCAATAACCAAAACTCTAAAAATCACTGAACACAATGAAGATGGAGAATTTTTAGTGTTATTAAATACTACTAATTTCACAACTGGTAAAGATAGCACTAACGACTCATGCTATTTTAAGTTTTACAATGAACTGATATTGAAAATGATGGGCATCAACTACATACTCAAAAAGAGAGGATCATCAACATTTTTGAGGAATCAAATTAATGTCAGAAATTAATTATTAAATGTAACTGATAATACGATGTAATTTTTCAAAAGTTCCTCGTTTACTGAACATCTATTCAGGCTAAGAGCCTATAAACTAAGTGCGTAATCATTCATGAATGCAATAGTACTTCTAAGTTAAAATACTGTAATTCTATCTTTTAGTCTATATTTATAATAAACATTATACATTTATTTTAATCTCTGATACATGCGAGAATATAATTTGAGGATAAAATACATATAAGCTGTAGCATCTGTTCTAACAGGGAGCGTGAAGCATATTCCAGGCATAAAAAGAGTACCAAGGCCCTAAAGAAGAAGGGAAAATGGGATGTGAACAACTAATAGGAAGCTTGTGAGTCTGAAAAGCAGAGAACACATGAGGAGAGTAGCATAAAATGTGCACATTTACATACTGATGAGAAGGAGACAGTATAAGGGAAATGAGGGATGGAAATGTCAACAAGATAAGGTTCTAAGAAAATAGAAAATAGGATCTAGAGCAGAGGTGGTGTGAGAGGACTCTCAGTCAAGCAGGAATTAAGGACATCTGCTCAGAGTAAAATGGGGGTATGGCAAGAGAAGATGGTTGATGGAAAGTAAAGAGAGTGTAAAAGAGTAATTTCAGAAGATGAAAAAAAAAAAACAGTTGGCCAGAAAACAAAAATTCTGAGGAACACTGAAGGACCAGTTTAGATTAGTCATCAAATGGAGACTTCCTAAAAAAATTTTAATGCTATAAAAATTCCCTTTTCAATATAAATTGCTTCACAAATTGTCAAATAATTTTCAATATAATTATTTAATAAAGTTAGAATAAACTGCATGATCTTACTAAAGAAGGGGGGAAGCAGGAGCTCCAGATCATGATTCTATTACTTGCCAGCTATGTAATCTTCAGTTAATTTCCTAACCTTTCCATCTCTTTGTTTCCTTAACCATACAGAAAGTGGATAATTACATCTTCTTTACAGATCTGTTATTGCAATTGAGATAACAAATGTAAAGTGACTAACACAGAGCCTGACAAAGAACAGAGACTGAACAATGGTTCGTTTCATTCTTAATTCCTAAATTGCCTGCTGACACAGCTGGATGACACCTCTGTCTTGTTGCTCTCTGAGAAGAAAAGGCACTAGCTCCCAAACACAGGCTCTTTATACTACCAGAGCCTGCTTCCCAAGAAGCCTTATCTCAGTGACGTGATTATTAAGAGCTTAATCCTCTCAGCTCCACAAAATCCGAAACTTTACTTTGTGAGAAAGCCAGGTCTGAGGAAGACAGATACACACAATTAAACTCAGAAAGATGTTACAAACACAAATATCAATTTATACATAAGAAATACAGTAAATTTCACGAACTGAACCAGAATGTTAATATTGGCAGTTGATAAATTTTCTCCCTTTAGGAAAATTATACAGCAAGCTGCAACAGTCTGAATATTTGTGTCTTTCCTCCTCAATTCATATGTTGAAATCCTAACTGCCAAGGTGACAGTATTGGAAGGTGTGGCCTTTGGGAGGTGACTATGTCATGAGGGCAGGGCACCCATGAATGGGATTCATGCCCTTATAAAAGAAGCTTGAGAGTGCCTTTGCTCCTTCTACCACATGAGGACACATCGGGAGGACATCATTTGTGAATCAGAATGTTGGCCCTCAGTAGATACCCTATCTGCTGGCACCTCCAGCCTTCAGACTTCCCCAGCCTCCAGAACTGTGAAAAATAAATTTCTGTTTATAAGCCACCCAGTTTATGGTGTTTTGTTACAGCAGCCCAAATGGACTAACAGATGAGCCAAATTATACTCAGAAGGTTACTTTATACATCTAAATAAGACAAATGAATTGGATAATATTAAGGGATAATGTCTTTGATAAATCTTTTGCATAAATTTATATAGTCTGAACAGATAACAAAACTATCAATATTTAAGGAATACTAACTTCCTAAAAGTCTGTCAGTCTCTTAATTTTTAATATGAATTTAAAAACCAAAGAAAAGTCAAACTTGACAACTGGTAAAAATGTGCACAAGACAATAAAATATCTAATATATATTTATTTAGAAACTACTAGGCTAGAAAACACTTTCTTACTTTAAATATAAGAGAATTAAATTAAAAAACAAAAAGCCTTTAAAAGTAACCATTCCTTTTTGACATGTTAAATTTATCCATCCCTATTGAAGATAATATTTTGGTTTTAAAAACATTGGTACTGTTTCCTTTCTAGAATTACTTGGTTTGAGTCCCATGACTCTAAAATATAGTAAAATTTTAAGAACTGCATAAAGATATATACAAATGTGTATATCAAAAACATTTCATAGATACAAAATTTTAGGTAGTATATATACATAAGGTTTCCCATTAGATTAATACAAAATTGTCACACATATGTGCTTGTGACATTGCACTCTCTGAAATATAAATTGCCATCTTTCTCACAACTAAACAAACTATGCTAATATCAATTTTCTGTAGAAATATTCATCTTTATTCAAGGTTGACTTGGAGTTCCTTAAGTATTTCTTTGAGAAGTAATTATCAAAGAATTTGATAATTTGAGCAATCATCCTTCAAAAGAAACATTAGGGCCGGGCACGGTGGCTCACGCCTGTAATCCCAGCACTTTGGGAGGCAGAGGCAGGTGGATCATCTGAGGTCAGGAGTTTGAGACCAGTCTGGCCAACATGGTGAAACCCCATCTCTACTAAAAATACAAAAATTAGCTGGGTGTGGTGGCATGTGCCTGTAATCCCAGCTACTCGGGAGGCTGAGGTGGGAGAATCACTTGAACCCGGGAGTCGGAGGTTTCAGTGAGCCGAGATCACGCCATTGCACTCCAACCCGGGCAACAAGCGCAAAACTCCGTCTCAAAAAAAGAGAAAGAAACATTAAGACCATCATCATCATCTAGTGTCTTATCCAATTATTTAATACTTAACAAATACTTACTGAGCAATTCAAAGAATGGGAAAACAGAGATAAAAGATATAGTACTAGGTCTTAATGAACGTCAATCCAGTGAGTACATCAAAACATATATATATATATTATAACAAGTGTGATAAATAAAATGCTCAAATATAATAAGTAACATTATTAAGCATCTTCTTATTTTTTTTTTCAAAGGTGCTATTATAACCCTAAATAGAGGTTCTAAAACCACCCACAAGAATCAGGAAAGGCTATTTGGGGAAGTTAAGGAGGACAAAGTTGGGTAAAGAATGAATACAAAACAAATAGCCAGGTAAATTCGACCAGTAACTGTGTTCAAAGAATATTTAACATTAAATGCAAACCACAGAGGCTGAACAAACCTGTTATTTTCAGGGAAACAAGGGACAGCCGTAAGTGTCATTTGGGGATGTAGCAAGATGGTAAAAAGCAAATGGGGTTACAGTTTGAGAGTTATAAAGAGTAAAGCTGTTGAAGAATTTTAAGTAGTAAACGGACATGACTAGATATGCCTTATATTAAGATCACTGTGGAAGGAACATGAATATTAAATGGAAATCAGACACTAATAGAAGACTAATATAGTAATCAGGATGAGAAAGCTAAGGTATGAAACAAGAATACAGAAACAATCAGAGTAGGACAGGAGTCAACAAACTATGCTCGTGGGACAAATCCGGTTCATTGCTTGTTTTTGCTAATAAAGTGTTAATGGAACACAACCACGCTCATTCATTTACATATTGTCTGTGGCTGTTTTCCTGCCTCAAAAGCAGAGTTCAGTAGTTATAACTGAAACTAAATGGCCTATAAAATCTAAATTATTTACTATCAGTCTCTTCGCAAAAAGTGTGCTGGTCCTTAAATGAGCTGTTTTCCAAGTTTCCCAGTTGAATAGTGGTGCTCCACAGCAGCTAACAAACACAGGAGAAGATATATTTGACAACTCTGTTTTTTAATATTCTGAGTTACAGAGTCTTTATGATGGTCTCATGGAACAATGTGGATGATACTAAGAATGAGTTTGCTCAATATACATTCTGGCTTCCTTTTAGTATGTGTTTGCTGTAAAAGGGTCCAGATATGATAATGTTCCATTAACTATAAGAACTTGTTTGACATTTAGATGGCAGAGGCTGTACTTTTCCTACTTCTGTTGTTTTTCCCTGCCAAGCTTGGTCATAGAGGTGTTTGGATTTCTTCTATCAGTTCTAATGGGGCCTGATGTATAGTCCCTAGCATTATGAGTGCCAAAAGGCAGAACACGGGACATTCATTTTGCTGATCTAGATCTTGTCAGAGGAAATATGGCTCTGAAGCTATCAAATGCAATGAAGGTTATATAAAACACCAGGAGGCAGTTTCCTGACATGGAGGAAGCAATACCTGCCCAACTTGCCCAATTGTGCACAGTTCAGTAGTTCTGAAAGGCTCAGATTATGGTCTTTTTCTTGAGCCCTCCCAACCATATCCTATAATAAACCGCTATCTACTAAAACTTGCTAAAGTAAGTTCTGTTCTCTATAAGCAAACTTTAACCAATACAAGCATCCTGCAGGCAGGGCAGGAAACTATAAAGATTTGGTGTTTACAAAAGAGATCTTGGAAGCAGACTGAGATTTTAAAGTTATGGGAATATATGAGATCATCAAGGAAAAGCATTTAGAATAAAAAGTGGTCACACAGAGAGAACACAAAGATTAAGGAAGTAAGCAGAAATTGTTACAATTATGAAGAAACCAAAAAGCAATGTCAAGGAAAAAAAAACAAAGAAAACAGGAGAGACTGAGATAAAGAAATGAAGAGAAGAAAGGTTGTCAAGAAGTTGAAATGGTTACCAATGTAAAAAATTTGAGAAAAGAAAAAAAAAGTCCTTTGGGAAACTGGGAGGTCATCCAGTAGTCAATAAATCTACTTTCAGAAGATGTCATGTTAGAAGCCACAATAGTGCAGACTGAGGACTATATGAGAAGTCAAGAAAAGGAGACAGTAAAAGCAGCTTATTCTTCCAAATAGTTTGACTATGAAGTAAACAGACTAGGAAATAGTTACATAATAAGATATAACTAAGTAAACAGTTAAAATTGAAGAATCCGTTTTCCTTTTAAGTGAGAGAAATTCTAGTATCTTTGTTTGCTGCTAATAAAAAGGAAAAGGTTGAAGATTCAGGTAAGCCAAAAAGCAAAGTAAAGAAGCAGGGCAGAAAGGATGGTGTGGAATTAGCCTTAAATAGGAAGGTTAGAGATCTGATGGAGTTGTGTCCTTAAGAATGAACTTCGCATGAAGTCAAAAACATGCATGCCTTGTGACCTTGATTTTCCTTGTAAGGAGTGTGACAAGATCATCTCATGACAATGAGAGAGAAGAGACTGGAGGATTACAGTGAATAAAGAAAATCTGAACCAACCATCTGTGAAATGGAAGAGGAAACTGGACATAATAATAAATAATAAAAAACTAATTGAAGCCCAGCTGCATCTCAGAATCATAAATTTTAGTTATATCAATCTTACAGTTGTCTGTTTTGTTTTGTTTGTTTTGTTTTTGTTTTTTAAGAGCAATGAAAACACTAGGCATAGAAGTGAAATAGGGATAAATGTTGCATGGTCCACAGATGGCATTTTGCTGTGCAGGAGTAGTAGAAAGGCAAGGGTGAAGTAATTTGAGGGTATCATCAAGGGGAATGGTTCTTGGTACCAGATCTACTGAATCAGAAATTCTGGGTGTTGGGCTCAGCTGTCTTCTGTGTTTTAACCAGTCCTCCCATCAATTCTGATGCATGGTGAAGTTTGAGAATCATTAGTTAGGTGAATAGTTGAAGAGACACATCTTTGATCAATTTAATATAAAAAAATAAGTAGAGCCAGAGAAGGGGACAGACATGAGGTTGACAGAGTAGAAAACCATCAAGTAGTAAAGGCATTTATGCTGTAGATGAGTTAACAGACTGATGGGTTTGTTTTGTTTTGTTTTTGAGATGGAGTTTTGCTCTTGTGTGCGCAGTGTGATGGCAAGATCTTGGCTCACCGCAACCTCCGGCTCCCGGGTTTAAGCAATTCTCCTGCCTCAAATTCCTGAGTCACTGGGATTATAGGAGTGTGCCACAACGCCTGGCTAATTTTGTATTTTTAGTAGAGAGGGGGTTTCTGCATGTTGGTTAGGCTGGTCTCGAACTCCCAACCTTAGGTGATCTGCCTGCCTTGGCCTCCCAAAGTCCTGGGATTACAGGCGTAAGCCACCGTGCCCGGCCAAGAGATTGATGTTTTAGGTTAATAAAAGAATTATGAGTTATAACAGGAACAAGGGAGCGGGAGGGCAGAAAAAACAGGAATCTACAGTCAAAGGAAGAGACACTGGAGACTTAGACCAAATGATACTAATGACAATATTCAACGTTGATAAGGAGGGAAAGATATTGAAATAGGATGGAAGGGAAGGGCACTAGACTCAAGTTTGGGCTGGTAGATGTCAAACTACTGTGAGCCCAACGTATGAGAATAACCATCTCCACAGGTATTGGTAACATACAGGATGATGGGATTTAGAATGGAGAGAAAACAGTACTGCTGAAGTCCTAGATGGTAGACACAAAAGGATTAGGAGATGAAAACAACCATATGAGGAAGAGGACAGTATGTTATAGAAAATAAATTCCCTGCATAAAATCCCAAAGAAGGCATAATTCATACAGGATGGAGGGCTACAGAGTCAAACCCAGAGGCCACATCTTAGGAAGGCAACTGCCCTTTCTTGTTTTGAAATTCAGGGCAAAAGTTTGATTAATAGAGTTATCGTTCCTTCTCTTTTGAGGATCTAAAAAAGGTATCTTCTCTTATCTAATGTAGAGAAATACTCTATTTTTTTTAAACAGTGTAACAGTTTCATCCTTATAGGGAGACCCAGAGTTAAAACATAATTGACCAAACAACTAAAAGTAATCTCTAATGTTAGAAGTTAGAATAATAATTATCTTTGGGGAAGCCAGAAGAGAGTAAAAATTGTGAGAGAGGGAAAGGAAACTCTAGGAGTACTGGTAATGTCCTATTTCTGACCTGGGTTTTGATTTCACAGGTATGTGCACACTGTGGTATTCATTCTATATGAAAGTTTATGATTTCTCCACTTTTCATTTTGTATATGATATTCAATTTTAAAAGAAAAAGTGCCTGATTCAGTTATATTTTTAAAATTACAACTATTTAGGAATCAAAAGTCAAATAAGTACCTTCCTGATTTAGAGGCTAAAGAACAGCACATTAATAACACTGTTTCTGTCCAATATAAATGCACAAAATGAAATTGCTGATTTAGAGGATATGAAAAACTCTAATTATTAATAATTATATTGGGGCCCAATACAAATGGAGAAAACATCTCGGTATAATACAAGGGTAGATCTAAGATCTAATTCTAAGTTGTTGAATCTAATACATCAATACCTTTGAATTTCTTCCAATTCAGAAAATTAAGCATCAGGAAAATGATACCTTAGGAGAAATGTCAAGTCAAAAATTTTTTAAATTATGGCATAATGATTAAGAGTGCAAAGTTCTGGGACTAGAGTGATTAAAATTTGAATCCAAACTAAATAATTTACTAGCTATGTGATTTTCAACAACTTAAGTTCTGTTTCTTCAACTGCAAAATAAAATTAACAATAATACCAATCTTACTCGGTTGTTGAAAGGCTTAAATGAGGAACTGTGCTTTAGACAAAGCAGGCATGGTCAGCTAGTTATCTATCTATATATGCACATCATAAAAAATACATTTCATGTTATATACATTATACATTAGAAACATTAGGTCTATTTTTAAATTAAAATATATTTTATAAAATATATAATATAGGTCTATTTTTAAATTAAAATATATTTTATAAAATATAAAATATAAAAAACATATATTAAAATTTCCCTTAACGATGACCTATTCTCTGATTTAAATTGCAGACATACTTTCTCAGTGATATATTACTATAAGACATATATTACTTTTTTGAACTCAAAGTCAAATGTTCACCTGTATTATGTCACATTTTTCATATTAAAAAACAGTCTTATTTTTATTACCTGAGTCTCCAAACCCTGCTCTAGTAGGCGCTTAGCTTGATTTTCCACTTCAAGTCGGGCTCTTGCAATAAAAAGTAGATCATTTTCTATCACTTCTATTCCAGAAAGATCTATTCCTTGAGAAAGATAATCTGTTTAAAACAAAAACATACACATTCAAATATTTCAATACTGAATAAATATCAAGGTATCAAAATACGTATAACTTCTCAAAAAAAAACAAAAAAGGCTATTAAACAGGGTTGCCGTTCAAAATCCATATTTTAAAAAATATAGTTTCCCAAATATTTTCTATTTAATAAGTAATTTATGCTGGAGTTAAATGCTCCAAATAAGACAGATTTGGTAAGGCAAGAATAGAAATGATGATTATTACAAGTTTAAGGAAATGTCAAGAGATCACATTTAAAAGTGTCAAATTTAGTATTTTAAAGTAAATAAATATTCTCACATTTTCAGAAAATTCTCCAGGTACAAGTATAGTTTTTTTTGCTGATGTTGTTGTTTTTTTTTTTTTTTTTTTAAGAGATAGGGGAGTCTCAATACACTGCCCAGGCTGGAGTGTAGTGGCTTGTCACACATGTGATTATAGTTCACTATAGTCTCGAACTCCTGGGCTCAAGCAGTCCTCCCACCTCAGCCTCCCAAGTAGCTGGTACTATCGGTACCTGAAATCACGCCCAACTATTTTCTTTTTTTTTAAGAGACAGGGTCTCACTATGTTGTTCAGGCTGGTCTCAAACTCCTGGCCTCAAGTGATCCTCCCATCTTGACCTCCCGAGCAGCTGGGCCCCAGTATTTTTAAAAGCAAAAAAGTGGCCTTCATCACATTATATAACCACCACCAGCTTCCACCTCCCCAGTTATCCAAACCATATTCACGATCACTCACCTTAAGAAGTAACCAAACAACATGCTAGATGTGCAGTACAAAGGGCTCTAAGAGCTGGGAGGGAGAAAGGTCTATATTATTTTAGTTACTAATTATTCCACAAACCTGCTTTTCAGTAAGAGACATGTAGCAACAGAGGGAACAAAACAACAACAAAAGAAAAACAGGAAAAAAATGTAGTAACAATCCCCAGCGTCTGCCCTTCACCACAGAAGAATAGAGGGATTATGATACTAAATTTTCCCCTCCCATTTATCTGATGCATACAATCACTATCAGTGTTACAAGTCTTTATACATCTGCTCTTTGTCAAGCACATCTAGAGACTGGAGCCAAGAACAAAATGATGATGATGATGATTCTAATAATAATGACTAACATTTTTGAAGATGTAGCATGTATAATACATTAAGCTAGACGCAAGATATATATTACTTTAATGCATCTGTTATTTGCAATTTTCTAAACAATCTTGCTAGAAATCTCATCATACCTAGATGGAAACACTAAAATCTGAAGAATCTAAGTAATTTGAACAAATTCACTTGGCTAGTAACCAGTAAAACAGAATTTAAATCCTGGTCTTTCTGACCAGTCTTTTCAGTAGATAATCCCAGGCCTCGAAAGAATAGAGCTTATATTCAAAGAGATAGTATTCCTCCGATATTCTTCCAATTTGCACATTGAAAGGGTAAAGTTGTAAAAATCATAACAGACATAACTGTTCATAAAATTTGCCCAGGTTAGAACAATGAAAGTATTAAATAACTAGTGTAACTTTTAAAAATATGTAAATGTTTAAAAATATATATAATGCCAAATTTGGAAATATGGCAGCATTACTCACATCATGACAATTAAACCTTAATAAATATGGAATGCACAGCCAGAACTAACTTCCTAGCCACTTAATACAAATATCTCTTGGATCCCTTCATATACCACAACGATGTAGCAGGAAATGAAATTGATCTATTTGAATTTAATGTATTTATCATCTCCTTAGGAGAAAACTATGAGACTAGTGCTTTTAGTGGAAAAGAAATGATATTAATTATCTCTTGGTTTACTTGAGAAAAATTTAATCTACTAGATTAGATAAAAGGGAATTCAAGCACATCAGTCATTTTTACTAGGTTTTCAATATTCTAGTCAATAGTCCACATGGCTACCAGAATAAACATTCTGGTTTATTCCAGTTTATTATATTTATATTATTATATTATATATAATATATATAATGTTATTTATATTTAATATATATTAATTTATATATATTATATATTTATATTATTATATTATATATATTTTATATATATATTATATTATTATTGCCCTTCCATTCATGAACCTCTGGCTTCACACTGACTAACATGTTCTCCTATTTTGCTGTAACAGAAAATGTCTTTATTGATTCCAAAATCCTCACTGTCCCTTTTTTTTTTTTTTGAGACTCAGTCTTGCTCTGTTGCCAGGCTGGAGTACAGTGGCGTGATCTCGGCTCACTGCAACCTCCACCTGCTGGGTTCAAAGTGATTCCCCTGCCTCGGCCTCCCGGGTAGATGGGACTACAAGTGCACGTCACCACGCCTGGCTAATTTTTTGTATTTTAGTAGAGACGGGGTTTCACCATTTTGGCCAGGATGGTCTTGATCTCCTAACCTTGTGATCCACCCACCTTGGCCTGCCAAAATGCTGGGATTACAGGCATGAGCCACCGCGCCCGGCCCACTGTCCCTTCTTTTACTAGCCTCCTCCTTTGTTTAAACGAAAACAAAAAGAAGTACAACTACAGTTTGCTAAAGAAATCAGCTATGCACTTATGTTTCACAATAATGTTAGCACTAAATTATTTATTTAGAAGAAACTAGATGAATGAGGAATGCATGTATGAAACTGGATTGGTGCTGGAAGTTGAAAGGAATGTGGAGGGTAAATCTTCATGCTCCATGATGGGGAGTCAAAGAAGTTAAAAACTAAAAAGTGGAAATATAAGCAGATTATTTACAGATATGGAGGCAAATACTAAAATAATTAGCTGAAAAAGACTGAAAAGTTTGCCTCTGAGAAAGAGTAAATGAGGCCAGGAAGAGGGCAGAGCATTGCCATTTTAAAAAAACAAGAGCTATTTGAGTTTATTACACATGTATAACTTCCATAATAAATAAAACTATATTCTAAAAAGTAAATAGAAGTCAAGAAAAATAATACCAAAAATTAAAATAAGGTGGCTAGCCTTCTAGAAAAAAAATCACATCCTCTAAATCAATGATTCTGCTTCTGGGAATAAATAATAATTTTAAAAAAGAAGAAAAAGGTGAATATGTTTGAGCATGAATGCATTTATTACAGTGTTAATTGCAACAGTAACATACATACATAGGGATATATGTATGCATGCATAAATATATATGTGTATGTATATATACACATATGTATATATGTGTGTATGTATATATACACGTATGTATATGTGTGTGTATATATATATATACACACACACATATGTATGTATATATGTGTGTATATACAAATAGCAACATTGTAAGTTAGTAAAAACCAGTTTGGAAAACAATATGGGACTATCTGATAAGGTTTCATATGTGTATCCCCCATGACTAAAATATTCCATTCCTAGGCACATACCCCAGAAATGTTTTTATATATGTCTATCAGAAGACATATACAAGAACATTCATAGTAGCACTGTTAAAAACAAAGCTGAAAATCCAAATAACCATCAATAAAAGAAAAAAAATTTGTAATATATTCATTCCAAGTACTATTATAGAAGAGTAAAAATAGACAAATGACAGGTATATACATATGGTATAATTATCAGTAACAATGAATCTCAGTAACATAATGTTAAGGAACAAGAACACGTTTTAGAAAACACACACAGCAACAGGTAATTCATACTGAGAAATATAAGACTAAACGATGTATTACTTGAGATACACAGAAACATTAACAACATTTGGAAAAATTAGCAGAGATAGCAGATACAACCTTATTCTAATACACTAATTCTTAAATTTAGTGGGCAGTATTATAACTTACATATATTAAAAATGTGTTTTTGCATTTTTATATTTTCCCATTAAATACTACGTATGAACCAATGGCACAGAGTATAGCATTTTTAGACAAGGACTTCACAACTGTTACTATAACTGTATTTCATATGTTCCCCCGTCGAAAAAGACTGACCATGTCAAATAGACATGGATAATAAAGTAAGACAAATCAGTTAAAATGTATAATGTCTAGATGAGATTAACAGCAGATGGGACATTATAGGAAAAGCAGAATATATTACCTCAGGGAGAAGAGTTTAACGCAAAGATTATTAACTGGTAACTGGATAAAAGCTTTTAAGATAATACCGTATTCATTAAAGATATTTTAGAAGTCAGAGAAATATTAAAAAGAGGGGAAATTATATAACCCCATAAAACAGACGCAACCACTGGCCAGTGGAGCATTGGAATTTGCACAGCAATATCTCAGAAATTAATGAATCTCCAAGTTCTCAAGTAACAGAAAAACATCATATATCCTCCTCCTGGATATTTATGTGAGAAAGTGCAGAGAAAGGAAAATCTGAGGTACAGGGTCTGGGCAGCTGGTTACAGTCACCAACAAAAGTGGCTCCCTCCTACACACCAACTTTATAAAGAGCACCATACAAATCTATGTCTCAGAAGCAACCTTCAGATGTTTCTAAAATACTTAAAACCTTGACTGAGCTTAAAAGTAAATGTCTACTATATTCTTTTTAAATCTATCCTTTCAAAATTTTACCCATGATTGTTTTGCTCTTATTTGTAATTATACTTATTTACGATGTCTTCTTTATTAACTTAATGTTACATACATTTACCTACCCTAAGACAGTCCTTATAAAAATATCAATTTTTGACAGCTCCCAATATTTCATCAAATTAATGACCAAAATTTACTTAACCTTCAGTTTAAGATGGAGTATTTGTTATCATAAGTGACTACTTTAAACATCTTTATAAAGATTTTCGATACCCAGAATTATTTTCTTGGGAGAGAATCAAAGACAGAATTATTGGATCAAAGTAACACTTTAGCTTCTTGATACAAATTATCAAACTACTTTTCAAAATGGCTATACTACTTTATATGCTTTTTCCAATAATCTATGGTAGTAATTTAACCACAGATAGCACTGGATATTACCACTGTTTTTGAATATTATATATGCTTCTATAAGAAATATGTTCTTATTGATAGTCTAATCTGATTTATGAAGCTGAATGCTGTTTACTAACTACATTTCCTCTTGAGAATTTCTACATAATTTTTGCTCCCTTTTTGTCTTAAATCCCTTTGTATTAATTATATAATAATATTCACTGTTTGCCTATCATATTTGCTATTTTCCCATTATTTTGTATTTTCCCAGTCTATTGATTTTTAAGTTATTTGTTTACATATTATTTCTTGAGGCCATTCTCAGAACACCATCATAAAATTATCTAAAAAGCTCCACACACTTGATTCTTCATCACATCTCTGCCTGTTTAAGAAATTCAGACTAAAGTCTGTCTTTTACAAAAGCAAATATCAAAATATAAAACTGTGGTTTATAGAGGGTTATCTAGAAGACTGATGAACAGTAATCTGGAGAGGAAAGACGCTATTTTTTGATCCATTCGACAAATTTCGTATCTTTGAAATTAAAATAAATTGTATTGCAAAGATTAAGGCTTATCACAACAACCACATTTGAACTCTTTCTGAAGCATCAATCTTCTTGGTTACAATCATATCAGATATTCTACAAAGAACACAGCTACTAGAGAATACTGAGATAAATAACAAATTTAAATTAAGACAAAACAAAACAAACAACCATTAAATAACACCAAACAACATGAATGTTGTAGGGTTATAATATTGACAGAACTAATTTATCCAATCACAAATGAGATTTGGGCTTTGCACATACTGAATAATGTTCCAGAAGTCAAAGAGAATAATGTTCCAGAAGTCACTTAAATCTAAGGTAGTCCAGTTTTTTAAAAATTGCTTTAAAGATACTTCCACACACAGACACATAAACATACACAGAGTCATGGCTTTTTTTTCCCAAGTTTCATTAAAGCAACCTTACAGAACACTGAAGTTAGAGAAAAAGTCATCCCAAACTCCAAGGACAACTACATATACATTTGATTTTCAGTTCATTATTCTAGATGCAAATAGTGTTTTATTTTTATTTGTATATTTAGTTTAGTTTTGTTTTGTCTGAAATGGAGTCTTGCTCTGTCACCCCAGGTTGGAGTACAGTGGCACAATCACAGCTCACTGCAACCTCTGCCTCCGGGGTTCAAGTGATTCTGCTGCCTCAGCCTCCCAAGTAGCTGGGATTACAGGGGCATGCCACCATGTCCGGCTAATTTTTGTATTTTTAGTAGTAGAGACAGGGTTTCACAATGTTGGCCTCAAGAAATAATATGTAAACAAAAACTTAAAAATCAACAGACTGGGAAAATACTCATAGCAAATATGATAGGCAAACAGTGAATATTATTATATAATTAGTAATTTGTTTTCCTACTTTTCCTCTTCGTTGGTATTACTAGGAGATTACACATTTTATTGATGTTTTCAAAGAGTCAACTTTTGGTTTGACTGATTTTTCCCTATTTTCCTGTTTTCAATTTCATGGATTTCATCTTCTTTATTAGTTCTGTTCTAATTTTGGATTTATTTTACCTTTTTTCTAGCTTCTTGAGGCAGGAGTTTGTATTATTGATTTGAGACCTTTTTCTAATAACAAAGTTTTTCTTCTAAAAACACACTTAATGTTATTAAATTCCTTCTTAACTGCTGTGTTGGTTGCATCTCACAGATTTTGATTTTGTATTTTCATTTTCACTCAATTCAAAATCGAAGAGAATTTTCTCAGAGATCCTTTGTGACCCCTTGATTATTTAAAAATGTAGTAATTTTCAAAGGTTTAGAAAATTCCCTAATTTGTTTCCATTATGATCAAAGAACAATTTTTTTTTTCTTTGGAGACGGAGTCTCCTTCTGTCTCCCAGGCTGGAGTGCAGTGGCGCAATCTCAGCTCATTGCAACCTCCCCATTCCCCGCCCCCAGGTTCAAGCTTCCTGCTTCACCCGCCACCACGTGAGGCTAATTCTTGTATTTTGGTAGAGACGGGATTTCACCATGTTGGCCAGTCTGGTCTTGAACTCCTGACCTCAAGTGATCGGCCTGCCTCAGCCTCCCAAAGTACTGGGATTACAGGCATGAGCCACTGTGCCTGGCCAAAGAACATACTTTGTATTATTTCAATTCTTTTACATTTATAAGGTTTGTTTTGTGACCCAGAACATGGTCTATATTGGATAATGTTCCATGTGTAGTTGAACAGAATTTGTATGGTTTTTGCTTGGTGGAGTGCTCTGTAGATGTCAATTAGATCCTTAGTTTATGGTAGTGGTCATTGTTTATATATTCCTGCTGATTTTACCAAGGGCATCTAAGGAGAGATACTGACAGTTATTTCTAGCTAGGTACTGATTGGAAGGTAGGCATTAAATTAAGGACCTGAAATATCTTTCTGCTGATGATGGAGGGACGAGGTTTTGTTTAAATTCATGTTTTTAAAGTATAATGTCATATCAATAGTATCACAGTTAAAAAGTCAGGAAAAAAGGAAAGATGGTGCCCAGAGGAACAGATAGACAATGTATTTTCTTTCCATTGGCTCTGAGCAATTTTTTGTGGTAGCCAAAGCAGACACAGAGTGAGACTTAGGAAAGGAAAACTAATTGTCATTTTTAATAGTCAGGTATTTTCCTTCCCCCTTTAGTGAGAGACACAAAAAAGAAGTAAGACTTTTGATTCTAAATTTCCATGAAGCTTTGAAGAACAAGAAAGATGAACATGTCCTGAGAAGTGCTTTAGACTTGACATATAAAGATTCAGCTAAAGGAGTTTACTTAAGCCTGAGGCTATTCTATGCATAGTTTATGTGATGGTATCAATTAAGAACTAGTTAGAAAAATACAAATTTTAGGCTGGGCGCGGTGGCTCACGCCTGTAATCCCAGCACTTTGGGATGCCGAGGCGGGTGGATCACACTTCAGGAGATTGAGACCATCCTGGTTAACATGGTGAAACCCCATCTCTACTAAAAATACAGAAAAATTAGCCAGGCGTGGTTGCACATGCCTGTAGTCCCAGCTACTCAGGAGGCTGAGGCAGGAGAATCACTTGAACCTGGAAGGCGGAGGTTGCAGTGAGCCGAGATCGCACCACTGCATTCCAGCCCGAGCGACAGAGCAAGACTCCGTCTCAAAACAAATTTTAACCTGTGTTTGTTGTCTGTAATACCTGAACTCCTTAAGATTATCTCTACATGTTCTTCCGGGTCCTTCTTCTCCCCATCCCGATCAAAATAATACTACTCTATTATGAAAATAATAACTAATAACTTACATGTAGTTGTTTATGGTCTACAAAACGTACTTCATGCATATTGTCTTACTTGCTCCATACAACCCTACTTGGTTAGCAACATAGGTTTTTTAATCTTCACTGTTGGAGTCTCAGAAAAGTTTACTGATTTTTCTCAGGTCATAGAATTGAGCATAATTAAAGCACAGGTGTTCTCATTTCTAGTTCTGTATTCTTTCTATCATATAATATTTGGCCTCTGAAAAGATGTACCTGTTTTCTCTAAAATTTTTGTAAGAAATAACTTTTAATTAAAATATATTTTTACATATTTTAAAGATGTTTCAGTGAATATTTACCATTTCATTTTACGTAAAGATTAATTTCAAAGATTATTAAAAAGGTTTAATAGGTTTTCAAATAAAGACTTAAGGTTATTCGGTTATATGAACGTGTTATTTAATAGTCTTTGATTATCTTCCCATTTAAAACTATAAACTCTTGGCCAGGCAAAGTGGCTCACGCCTGTAATCCCAGCACTTTGGGTGGCTGAGGCGGGCAGATCACCGGAGGTCAGGAGTTCGAGACTAGTCTGGCCAAAATGGTGAAACCCCGTCTCTACAAAAAATACAAAAATTAGCTGGGCATGGTGGTAGATGCCTGTAATCCCAGCTACTCAGGAGGCTGAGACAGGAGAATCGCTTGAACCCAGGAGGCAGAGGTTGCAGTGAGCCATGATTGTGCCATTGCACTCCAGCCTGGGCGACAAGAGTGAAACTCCGTCTCAAAAAAAAAAAAAAAAAAAATCTATAAATTCTTTATGTGTTTTGATGATAATGCCTTTCTCTATTTCATTTGATAAACATACCTCCTCCATTCTCTTTTTCTTTTTATTTTTTTACTATTAGAAAAAAACAGATAATTAGTGGTAAAATATTTTTTGTAATTCATTCATTCTTTAAAGGTTAAGAAATTATTTTTAGTTGGAATAAGCATTGTATTCATTAAATTTTTTTCAATTATTGGTTTTATATATTGTGAGAAGCTTTATTTATAATTTTTCTATTTGTCTAATTATATTTAGGCTATCACATATTAAAATCTTAAAATTTTAAGCCCACATTACTATGCTCTCTGTTCTCTATAAGCCATTTGTGTTTCTGTGCAAATACCACGACTTTAAAATTTTTGCCTTATAATTTTATTTTACTGTTTTCAATTATATTACACCTTATTAGCAATACTCTGCAATTGTATGTGAAAAACTGTCTTTAAAATATTTTTCTTCAAAGACATGTTTCATCATCAGATTTAAGATCTCTACTTAAATATGATTAAAGTATTCCAAACATAGGCAGGCAGATCACCTGAGTTCAGGAGTTCAAGACCAACCTGGCCAACATGGTGAAACCCGGTCTCTACTAAAAATAAAAAAATGAGCTGGACATGGTGGCATGTCCCTGTAATCCCAGCTACTTGGGAGGCTGAGGCAGCAGAATCGCTTGAACCCCGGAGGCAGAGGTTGCAGTGAGCTGTGATTGTGCCACTGTACTCCAGCCTGGGGTGACAGAGCAAGACTCCATTTCAGACAAAACAAAACTAAACTAAATATACAAATAAATAAAAATAAAACACTATTTGCATCTAGAATAATGAACTGAAAATCAAATGTATATGTAGTTGTCCTTGGAGTTTGGGATGACTTTTTCTCTAACTTCAGTGTTCTGTAAGGTTGCTTTAATGAAACTTGAAAAAAAAAAGCCATGACTCTGTGTATGTTTATGTGTCTGTGTGTGGATGTATCTTTAAAGCAATTTTTAAAAAACTGGACTACCTTAGATTTAAGTGACTTCTGGAACATTATTCTCTTTGACTTCTGGAACATTATTCAGTATGTGCAAAGCCCAAATCTCATTTGTGATTGGATAAATTAGTTCTGTCAATATTATAACCCTACAACATTCATGTTGTTTGGTGTTATTTAATGGTTGTTTGTTTTGTTTTGTCTTAATTTAAATTTGTTATTTATCTCAGTATTCTCTAGTAGCTGTGTTCTTTGTAGAATATCTGATATGATTGTAACCAAGAAGATTGATGCTTCAGAAAGAGTTCAAATGTGGTTGTTGTGATAAGCCTTAATCTTTGCAATACAATTTATTTTAATTTCAAAGATACGAAATTTGTTGAACGGATCAAAAAAGGCATCTTTCCTCTCCAGATTACTGTTCATCAGTCTTCTAGATAACCCTCTATAAACCACAGTTTTATATTTTGATATTTGCTTTTGTAAAAGACAGACTTTAGTCTGAATTTCTTAAACAGGCAGGGATGTGATGAAGAATTAAGTGTATCAGTAACAGGAATTAAAAAGAGGATATAACTATAGACCTCACAGGCATATCATAGTGGAAAACTATGAATAACTAAACAACTTAGCAAAATGACCAGAGCTCATACAAGATTATCTGAGTCGATCTAGAACATTAAGGGAACTGAATTTGTAGTTTAAAACATTCTGAATAAGAAATCAACAGGCCCAGATATTTTCATTATCACTGAAAAAAGAAATCAATTCTATACAATGAGAGAGGGAACACTTCCCAAAACTAGGGAAAAAAAGAATGCTACAGAACATTATCCCTCAAGAGATATACACAAAAGTCTTCAAAACACTAGCAAATGTGATTACCTTAATACAAAAAACCAAAGACATTACAAAAAAAAAAAAAACCTACAAAATAATCTCCCTCAAGAGCAGAGATGCAAAAATATCAAGAAAATATTAGCAAATAGAATCTTGCAACATATGAAAAGAATAATATGCCATGACCATGAGGAATTTCTTCTGGGAATGCAAGGAAGATACACACTGATAATTTAGAGATGTTTACTATGAACCCTATAACAACAAACTAAGAGTTTATAGCTAATAAGTCAACAAATGAAGTAAAATTTAAAAATAATGAAAAGAATGCAGAAAAACAATGAAGAGATGACACAGATTGCAAAGTATTTCTAGAAAATGCAAGGTAGAATGTAGGTTAGTGAGACTGAGCGCCGTGGCTCACACCCATAATCCTGACACTTTTGGAGGCTGAGGCTGGTGGACTGCCTGGGCTCACGAGTTTGAGACGGGCCTGGGCAACATCATGAAACCCCGTCTCTATTTAAATACAAAAAATTAGCTGGGCATGGTGGTGCGTGCCTGTAGTACCAGCTACTCGGGAGGATGAGGCACAAGAATCACTTGAACCCAGGAGACAGAGGTTGCAGTCGTGCCACTGTACTCCAGCCTGGGCAACAGGGCGAGAGTCTGTCTCCAAATAAAAAATAAATAAACAAAAAATGTAGGTTAGTGGTTCCCTGGGGCCTGGAGGGGTTTTCAGAGAAGGGTGGAAGGGAGGTTTCACATGGAGACTTTTGGGAGTGATAAATATGTTTATTATCTTGATTATGTTTATGCTTTCTCAGGCCTATAAATATATAAAAATGTATAAAGTTATATACTTCAAACAAGTGCAGGTTATTGATACCAATTATACCTCAACAAAACTTTTTTTTTTTTTTTGGAAAAAAGAAAAACTGCAAAAGAAATATATCAAACAGAGCTATGGGGTTTATTCAACCCCTGAAAATAGCATTTTCCCTCTTCACTATTCTTATGAAAGACATCAAGAAGGATTTTCTATTTCAAACAGCCATTAAATGCCTATATGCTTAGCACTGTATAAAGATGGAAACAGATATCAATTCTACATTTACATTATACCTTTTTTTTGACAGGCTAGAAAACAGAATTATAAACCAGGCTGTCCCCTATCCAAAATCCTGAATGATACTCTTATATAAAGTGTTTTGTTCCCAAAGAGCTAAAAATGATCACATAATTCTTAATTATGGATACCAGAGGGTCTGCTTCACTCAGGTCCAAGCACTCCAGAAAGTTAAAAGCTTAGTGGACACTGACTTTGCAATGTATTAATAGGTGTTATAACTTAAAGGAATCCTAGGGTAAACACAAAATTAAGTAGGTACTTTACCACAATACTCCTCAAAACCATTACTGTGCACAATGAACATCCAAAAGAAGAATATAATATATAACATTTCCCACATCTATTTATCCACAGGATACCATCCATCACCCACTTTTTTCCCTTCAGATTTTTCAAAAGATCCAGTAAGACTAAAACCCATGGAACACACTTAGAAAAACACAGTGACTACTTCATACTGGTTTAGATGCAATACTAAAAGAAACAAAATCCATATAAATCCACTGATAGAAGCCCTTTGTTTACTCCTTTAAAAATCAGGTCAATAAAGGGTCTTATTAATATAGTATAAAGCACTTACAAGCAATACTACAGGGGTGAGACTCCATCTCCAAAAAAAAAAAAAAGATGAGGAAGATACACATCTATTTATATCCTACTCTCCTATGAAGAGTCTCCACCATATAAACATTAATGACCACAGAATCTTCATATACATGATACCATAACAACTTCTAGTCACATTAATTTTTATTCTGTATCTGAATTTTACTAAAAAAAAACACAAGAAATATTATATAGGTATTATGAGAGTCACATATCCACAGTCAGAAGAGTCCTTACTGTGAAGAAATAACATGAAGATTATTGATGGTAATTACTAAGGTTTGTAAATTTTAAGGGCTTAAAGTTAACTCAGAGTATCTACTCTCTAATCTACACATTACAGATGCAATACACTGATGTAAAAGGTTAAAAGAACTACCTGGGGTGATAATACAGTAAGTCATCAGAAATAACAATAATAATGAACATTCATATAATGCTTACTATGTGTTATGAGTTGAATTGTGTCTCCCTAAAATTCATGTTGAAGTCCTAATTCCCAGTACCTCAAAATGTGACCTTATTTAAACATACGGTTGTTGCCCCTAATTCAATATGACTAGTGTCCTTATATTATAAAAAGAGGAAACTTGGACAACAATACCCACACATGGAGAATGCTATGTGAAGACAAGGACAGAGACGGGGGTAAAGTTTCCACGAGCCAAAGAACTCCCAAGACTGCCAGCAAACCAGAAGCTAGGGAAAAGGCATGGAACAGCTTCTCCCTTATGGACCACACAAGGAAGCAAACTTACTGACATCTTGATTTTGGACTTCTAGCCTCCAGAATTGTAAGACAACACATTTCTGTTATTTAAGCCACCCAGTTTGTGGTACTTTGTTATAGCAGCTCGAGCACTACAGACCCTGTGTCTCCAGACACTGTTATAAGAACCTGTATATTACTCATTTAATACAACAACTCATTTAATACATTTATCTGCTCCACTTTACAGATGATCAAACTGAGGCACATAGCAGTTAATTAACTTGCCCAAGTTCATAATTACTAAGGCAGCATTTGGAAAGTGATGCAAATGGTGTTTGTCTTAGTTCAGGCTGCTATAACAAGGTACCATAAACTGGGTGGCTTATAAACAACTGAAACTTACTTCTTACAATTCTGGAAGCTGGAAGTTCAAGATCAGGGTGCCAACGTGGTCAGCTTCTGGTAAGGGCTCACTTCTGGGCTGTAGGCTTGTATCCTCATATGGCAGAAGAGGGCAAGAGGGCTCTCTGGGATCCCTTTTTCAAAGGATAGCATGCATAAGGACTCCATCATGATGACCTAATAACTTCTCAAAAGCTCTTCCCCCTAATATCATCACATTAGAAGGTTAGAATTTCAACATATGAATTTGGGGGAGACATAAACATTCTGTCCATTGCATTGTTGTTGCTAGAATGGCCCCATAGTGTAGCTGTGTGTTTCAACTGTCTGGGGCATTCAGATCAAAGTTTGATTCCCTGGACCTGTAAAACTTTGTTCTCTTTATACATTCTAAAAACTTATAATAAATCCTTTCTACTTAAATTAGGTATAGTAGATTCAGTTGATCTCAACTAGGAACCCTAACTTCAGTAAGGAACTGGAGTTCTAAAGAAAGATGAAGTACTTAAACTGACAGTGGTTGCGGCCCCAGAAAAATATCCTAGTAATCTGTGACTACTATTCGATGTATGGGTTTCAAGGTTTGCACGACAGCAGTGAAGGGCCAATCTGACAAACCTGGCCACAAAAATCAATTCCTCTGGTCTTGTTCATCTATCTGATCATAAACACTTTACTGACCTCTCTCCAAAAGTAAGGCTATATAAATAGACCACACTGGAGTCCAGTTGAAGAGTGGAGGTCATGAGGTAAGGAAAATAATGGAGGGTTCCAAACTACCACAGACTTCAAGAGAGGTGACCAGAGATCAGCAACTGAGATTTGGCTTTTCCTATACATCAAAATTTACATGGCCCAAACTTGATAATTTCTTCTCTTATTCACTGTTCTTCACTAAACTCCCTTCATGTTAACTCCCTGTGAAAACACTGCACACACAAATTATTTCACAACTTGAGAATTAAATACATTTTAGGACAAAAATATATACTCTTCTGTTATGGATTGAATTGTATTATGCAAAAAAAAGACGTACTGAAGTCTTAACCCTCAGTGCCTGTAAATGTGACTTTACTTGGAAGCAGGGTTTTCCCAGGTGTAATACAGTTGACACTGGATTTTTCTCGGTGACTTTTGCCAGCTGGACCACCTCCAGCTGGTGACGCCTCCACCGAAGCCTCGCTTGGCCCCAGGCCTGCCACAGGAGACACCCTGCCCACTCGGCCCACTGGGCTGTGCCTTGCTTGTGCACCAGCTCAGCCTGTGGCTGGGCTGGGATTGCCCCAGCCCACCCATGTTACAGCTCATACCCACGTTCAGCAGTTCCCAAGTTCTTGTCCTGCATCCAAGAAAAATGAGATTACACTGACCATCAAGGGTTGAGACGGGCAGAGAAGAGTGTTATTAAGCAACAGGACAGCTCTCAGCACAGAGGGGATGTGAGGGTGGTCCCCCACTCAAAGTCGGGTGTCTCTCCTTCAGTGTGGCTGGGTCTGAAGCTTTTATGGGCTCAGAATGGGAAGTGCATGCTGACTGGTTTGTGAGTATGCAAAAAAGACTACAACACCCGAAGTGCTGGGATTACAGGCAGGAACCACTGCACCAGGCCCAATCTATTTTGTTTGTTTGTTTGTTTTTGAGACGGAGTCCCACCCTGTCGCTAGAGCTGGAGTGCAATGGTGTGATCTTGGCTCACTGAAACCTCCGTCTCCTGGACAAAGCAGGCAAACTCTATGCAAAAATGGCTTCGTTGCTGAAATCTTAAAATGTTAAGGAAGATCTAATATACACATACTCTTTCAGAAAATAGAAAACAATGAAAACTCTTCACAATTTTCTTTGTAGGGCCAGCATAATCTTTATACTAAAACCTGACAAGGAATTACTAAAGAAGAAATTACAAGTCAATCTTTGTGTTAAACATTCTAGATATAAAACCACTAAAAACCACTAAAGACAGTAAGAACAATCAGACCCAGTAATATGCAGAAAGAACAGTCAAATGTTAAGCTGTAATGTGTTTCAGTAACACGAATTCTTTAATATAAAAAAATCAATCACTTTAAATTTACCACAAAGTATAAGAGAAAAAAACAAATAATCATATCAGTAGATGCAGTAAAAGTATTTGACAAAATTCAACACCACATTGGTTAAAAAAAGAAAGCAATCTATGTATAGAAAGGAAATTTCTTAATCCCAGAATGCATATATACAAAATCCTACATTTAATATCCTAATTATAGTAAATATTTAACACTTTCTCCCAGATATTGGGACCAAGACAAGCATGACCACTATCACCACTGCTATTCAACATTGTTGGGGATCTTAGGCCATTACATAAGACAAAGTATTAAAAGATATTAAGATTGCAATGAAGAAATAGGACTGCCATCATTGGCAGATAATGTATTTATGTATTTGAAAAATCTCTAACATCTACAAATCATTAGAATCATTAAGTGAAAATAAGTTTGCTGGGTACAAAAACTAATATTCAAATATATGTTGTTTTCATATATACTTTGAAAAAATAGACAATACATTTTTAAAATGTGATTTACAATATCAAGAACACTATCAATGGCCTAATAATAAATACGATAATAAATGTAATAAAAATATGTAGGAGTGGTACATTAATAGCTACAAATCACTGTGCATATAATTTTTAAAATATCAAAATAAATGAAGGGATATAAAATATTCATTGACTGAAAGGCTCAGATTCAATGTAATTGAAATAAAATATTGAAACAGGACTTTTGGTAGAATTGACAAGTTGTTTCTAAAACACATGTGCAACTGGAAAGGACCTAGAATCACCAAGGAAATCTTGCAGAGGAAGAGCAGATCTGAAGGACTTTCACTACCACATAATGAGATTTATTTTATACTGATTAAGAAAGAGTGTTACTGACATAAAGATAGAGATCAGTGAAACAAAATGGATCTACC
This sequence comes from Nomascus leucogenys, assembly GCF_006542625.1. NCBI lineage: Eukaryota > Metazoa > Chordata > Mammalia > Primates > Hylobatidae > Nomascus > Nomascus leucogenys. The sequence continues at coordinate 56,532,581 of NC_044393.1, forward strand.
TATGTAAAACCACATACAATGCAATTCAATCAGGGAAAGAGATAGATTTTTCCAAAGGTGATGCTGAATCAACTAGATATACAAAGGAAGACAATGTGGGCACTAACGTCTTCCTTAAATTATTCCCTAAAAAAATTCAAGATGGATTAAAGATCCAAATCAAGTTAAAACAATAAAAGTTATAAAGGAAAACAATGAACTATTGTCATGAACTTTGGGTTGGCAAATACTTCCTGTTTAATAAGCACAAAAAGCAATAACTATAAAAGAAACAGATTGATAAACTGACCTTTCAGACTTCAGAACTTCAGTCATCCAAAGACACCATCAACAATGTAAAAAGGCAAAGCACAGAATAGAAGAAGATATTTGTAATACATATTTATGAGAAAGGATTCATGTCTAGTGTGATGGTTAATACTGACTGTCAATTTGATTGGATTGAAGGATGCAATATTGATTCTGGGCATGTCTGTAAGGGTGTTGCCAAAGGAGATTAACATTTGAGTCACTGGGCTGGGGAAGGCAGACCCACCCTTAATTGGGTGGGCACCATCTAATTAGCCACCAGCGAATATAAAGCAGGCAGAAAAACTTAAAGGGACAAGATGGACCTAGCCTCTCAGCCCACATCTTTCTCCCGTGCTGGATGCTTCCTGCCCCGGAACATGTGAAAATGGACTAATACACCAGTCTATTACACTGGGTCCTCTTTCAAGGATAGTGAAAGTTCCCTCCCAGTGCAATACTGACATTACTTTTAATCCTCTGGGAAGGCCCTCTATTTTGGCAAAACATTTCAGCTTCAACATCTGTACAGGGTATAGTAGATTGGTAGTAACCATCTCCAACTCCTTCAAGTGAGCTTTCCTAGACCAGAGGCTAGAAAGAACATTTCTCCATTTCTTGCAGATAGGGTTCTGGGTGTGATTTAAGCTTTGCCTCGGGATTTTCAAATATGGAAATAAGGAGCCTTCTGTTTCTGTTGTTTTGTGTTCACAAGCATTGTCATGGACTCATTGGGGTTTTCTGCAGAGGAACACAACATAAGGAGCATCAGTTTGCTCATTCACATCTGGGAGGCATGCTGTGCTCTACAAAATGTGATTCTCAAAGTATCATTCCCAGACCAGCAGCAACAGAATTTGGCAACTTGTTTAGAAATGTAAATTGCTTTCTGACTGCTCTGTGTTTTCTTTGAGCCTGTATTTGTCTATTTGGCATCCATTGATCCATTTGGCATCATTGATCAGAGGGCCCAAACTATGGCCAGTTATTTACATCTCCTACTATCCAGAGTCCATACTTTGAATGACCTCCTTTATCTAACTCACACACTAAGCCAATATTTCCCCTGGGGTAAATCAACTAAGGGCCAAATATCAGACAACCAGGGACAGCCTCTATATCCAAAGCCTGCCAGAATTATTCAAACTAGCCAATTCTAAACTGTTTACCCTGATTTGCCTTGCCTTTCCCATGGAAACCCCAATAAAGACTTTAATTTATGCCTTCAAAAAAAAAAAAAGACTACAACAAAGGCACCACTCAAAGGTGGGCTCGACAGTATAAAAAACCAATTAGGAAAGGGTAGGTATATGTAAAACAGGTGAAAGGTGAGGATCAATCAGAGGAAAGTGTGCCAAACAGGAAGAGAGGTTCTCAATCCGGTATGTGGATTTATCCAAGACTTGTAGCTTGGCCTTCACGCTTTAAATTGTCTTTGATTTGAAGGTGGGGTTTCACTAGGGACCTGCCCCTGTCTGCTTAGGATTTGTATGCCTCCTGCTACTATCCTAGTTAAAATAAAGTTAAACTGGATTAGGGTGGCCCCTAATCCAATGACTGGTGCCCGTGTAAGACACCTTTTAAGGAACATTTGGACCCAGCTACAGAGAGAAGAATGCCACGTAAAGACACAGAGACTTAAGAGAAAGCCATGTGAAGATAGAGGCAGAGATTGGAATGACACATTTATAAGTCAAGCAACAACAAGAATGGCCACAATCACCAAAAGCTACAGGAGGCAAAGAAGGATTCCTCCCCTAGAGCCTTCAGAGAGAGTATGGCTCTGTTAACACCTTTACTTCAAACTTCTAGCCTCCAGAACTGTGTAAGAATAATTCTGTTGTTTTAAGGCACTCAGTTTGTAGTAATGTGCTGCAGTAGCCCTAGGAAACTAAAACATCTTCTCTCTGTTATATTCATTTTTTCTATCTTCAATCAACTCCCAATTTAGGCCTGAAGCTATAGACCAAATGAGTTAACTGAGAATTGAAGTCAATGAAGGTTCCACAGGCAGAGCAGTTGCAGGATAAGCTGTTTAATCTCCTACACAACATTCACTGGCATATTACCAGCAAGTTCTCATATTTTCTTAGCTTAAGAGCTCTTGAGCTACTAAATACAATTTTCATAATGAATGAATATGCTTATAAAGAGGAGTTAGGAAGGTAGAACAAAAACTATATTGGCTTGAAACACAGGCATCAGATATTTTGCTAAATAAAATGGAGGTCACCATGTCAATTCCACCATGAGCATTTCTTGTCTGCTATTTAAAAAAAGCCAAGAATGAGTGTGGGACAAACCTATTGTACAATGAAAGATACTAAGTAACAGAATATTACTAAGAGTACTACTTAAAATTTTATCTAAAATATTTTAGCTGTCCCTTACTATAGGGAATCTTTATGGAACAACCATTTTACTTAATCCTTCAAAGGAACTAAATAAAATATCATCTTGGAAGAGTAGCATAATATGGATCTGACAGCTCAGAGGGAGTAGAATGTTACCATATGTCTTTTTAATTTTAGTCATTCTTGGGGGTGTAAAGTGGTATATCATTGTGGTTTGATTTGCATTTTCCTAATGACTAATGATACTGACCACCTTTTCACGTGCTCATTGGCCATTTGCACATCTTCTCTGGAGAAATGCCTATTCAAGTCTTTGCCCAGCTTTTTTTTTTTTAAGAGATGGGGTCTTGCTATGTTGCCCAGGCTGATCTCAAACTCCTAGATCTCAAGCAATCCTACTGTTTCAACCTCCAGAGTAGCAGGGACTACAGGACTGTGTCTGGCTTTTGCTCATTTTTTAGTTAGTGATATGGTTTGGCTGTGTCCCTATCCAAATCTTATCTTGAACTGTAGCTCCCAAAATTCCCACATGTTGTGAGAGGGACCTGGTGGGAGGTAATTGAATTATGGCAATGGGTCTTTCCTGTGAGAACGAATAAGTCTCATGAGATCTGATGGTTTTATGAAGGAGAGTTTCCCTGCACAAGTTCTCTTCTCTCATCTGCTGCCATGTGAGACGTGCCTTTCACCTTCCACCATGATTATAAGGCCTCCCTAGCCACATGGAACTGTGAGTCCATTAAACCTCTTTCTTTTGTAAATTGCTCACTCTTGGGTATGTCTTTATCAGTAGCATGAAAACAGACTAATACAGTTGGGTTATTCATCTTTTTGGAGTTGTAAGGGTTCTTTATATATTTTGTATACAAGTAGCCTGTGTCAGATATATGATTTAAAAACATCTTTTCTGATTCTGTGGATTGTCTTTTCACTTTCTTGATAACGTCCTTTAATGTGCAAAAGTTTTAAATTTTGATAAAGTGTAATTTATCTCATTTCCTTTTGTCACTTGTGCTTTTGGTGTTGTATCTCAGAAACCAAGGTCACAATAATATACTCATGTTTTCTTCTAAGAGAGTGTATGGTTTTAGATCTTTAGGTATATGATACATTTTTAGTTCCTTTTTTGCATGGTATGAGGAAGTGACATATATTCATTCTTTTGCATGTAGATACCAGTTGTCCCAGGACAATTTTTTGAAAAGACTATTCATTACCAATTACATTGTCTTCACATTGTTGTTAAAAAATAATTAACTATAAATGTCAGAGTTTATTTCTGGACTCTCAATTCTATTCCACTGACCTACATATCTATCTTTATGCCATTACCAGACTGTATGAATTACTGTAGCTCTGTACTAAGTTTTAAAATCAGTATGTGTAAGTCCACCAGCTGTGTTCTTTCTCAAGTTGATTTTGGCTATTCTTTTTAGAATTTGTTTTAGCTATTCTGGGTTGCTTGCATTCCAGTATGAATTTTAGGATCATTTTACAATATCTGCAGCAAACACCAATTTGGATTCTGATAAGGACGGCACTGAATCTATAGAACAATTTGGGAAGTGCTGCCATCTGTGCTAGGCAGATTAATGTACTCTAAGGATATCCAACAACCTAATCCTCAGAATTTGTGAAATGCTACCTTACATGCTAAAGGGAACAGTGCAGATATGCCACGGGTCTTGAGATGGGGAGGTTATCCTGGATAGGCCCTAATAAAATCACAAGTGATTTTATAAAATAGAGGCAGTGGGAGATTTGATTACAGAAGGCACTGTGAGAATGGAAGCAGGAGGAGAAAAGGTGGTATGATGCAGGGCCACAAACCAAGGAAAGTGGACAACCTCCAAAAAGAAAACAAACAAACAAACAAACAAACAAACAGAAAACTAACTTAGAGCCTTCAGAAGGAACCAGCTCTGCTGACATTTTGATTTTAGTCCCTTAAAACTCATTTCACACTTCTAATCTCCAGATTTGTAAAAGAATAAATCTGTGTTGTTTTAAGCCACCAAATTTGTGGTAATTTGTTACAGCATCCCTAATAAACTAATACACCCAATATATCCTAAGTGTGTCTACACATAACAGAGTTTGATATAAATGTAGCAAAAATAAAAATGAATGAAATTTGAAAATCTACAATTATGTCAAATAGTTTTATATCCTTTTATAAATAATTGATAAAACAGGTAGACAAAAAATTAGTAAAGGTATCTATAGAGGGAGATAACACAAACATGGCAAAAGTTTTACAATTGGCAAATCTAGGTTATGGGTAAGGGGTGTTTATTTTACTATTCTTTCAACTTTTCTCTAATTTAAAACTTTTTAAAATAAAAAGATGGGGAGAAATCACTGAAGTATAGAGAATATATGAAAGATAATCTATTTTTTATCTGGGGCATCATCAAACTCTATCATCTTACTATTAGATTTTATTATTTGCTAGAAAAATCCTATTTGCCACATTTTCTTTTTTTTTTTTAGACAGGGTCTCATTCTGTCACCCAGGCTGGAATGCAATGGCACAAACATAGCTCACTGTGGTCTCAACTTCCCAAGCTCAAGCCTCAGGATACTGAGGCTCAACTTCCTCTCACCTCAGCCTCCAATATAGCTGGGACCACAGGCATACACCACCACACCTAGCTAATTTTTTTATTTTTTGTAGAGACAAGGTCTCACTTTGTTGCCTAGGCTGGTCTAGAACTCCTGAGTTCAAACAATCTGCCTGCCCTCAGCCTCCCAAAGTGCTAATAAGATTAAAGGTACCAACCTGCCCAATCAACAATGACTTTTAAATAAAGGTCAGCCTGCAAATACAGAGCCTAAAGAACTGCTATTTTAAACAGGAAGTGTGTGTGTGTGTGTGTGTGTGTGTGTGTGTGTGTGTGTGTGTGTGAACATTTTACTGTAAAAATATCATGAAAGAAGAGAGAATGATCCTTTCTACCCATTACTGAGTTTCAACAATTACCATCATTTTGCCATTCTTATTTTGACCATATCCTATCTCATGTGTTTGAATGCTCTGGCATAAGCATTAAATCTTAAGTACAAAAAGAATAATGAAAAAGGCTATGTCAAGTGAAAAGACCATAATGTTCTATAAAAATAACTGCTCTATAGTAAACTAAAGTTGAAAAATTAAACACAGAGAGGTCAGACAAAACATTGCTGGGTTAAAATAAAATTCAAACTGATAAAATATGCCAGGCTGCAAAATATTTTGGCAATTCAAGAGTAATTGATATACAAAAGAGAGAGAGTGGAAGTTAACAAGATAGTACCACCTAATCCTCTGAGGACATGAACCTGGGATACTGAAATAAGAACATGACATAAGTACAGACCAGAGGAAAATACGATAATGCTTAAAAACTCAAACGCAATCATTTCAGTGTAAGAATATCACTTAACCAAAAATTACCATCAATATCAAACTGGCCTTATAAGAAAAGCTGCCTCTACATGAAAATAAAGTCTTTTCTACTTAAAAAATTCAAACTAGGAAGAAAAATGGGGATTTCTGAAGTCATATTCTATTTATAGTACATATATTCTACCATGTGCTATAAAAAGTCCAGGGATGCATCCATTTTCGCAAAAAAAATTCTACAAAAAATTTTCTATTTTTTTCTATTCATCATAGTACTGGAAGTCCTAGCCAGAACAATTAGGCAAGAAAAGAAATAAAAGGCATCCAAATTGGAAAGGAAGAAGTAAAATTATCTCTGTTCACAGATGACATAATCTTAGATATAACAAACCTTATAGATTCCACACCAAAAAAAACTGTAAAAAATAAATGAATTTAGCAAAGTTGTAGGATACAAAATCTACACACAACAATCAGTTGCATTTCAGTACACTAACAATGAACAATCCAAAAAGGAAATTAAAAAAATAATCCCATTTACAATTTTAGCATCAAAAAGAGTAAGACACTTAAGAATAAACTTAGAGAAAACAAAGAGGCAAAAGACCTGCATTCTGAACACTACAAAGTATGGCTGAAAGAAATTAAAGACAGCACAAATAAATGGAAGATATCCCATGATTTTGAATTGAAAGGCTTAATATTGTTAAGATGTCAATACTATCCAAATTGATCTAAGATTTAATGCAATCCCTATTGAAATCCCAATGGCATTTTGTGTGTGCACGCAGAAATAGAAAAAGGCATCCTAAAATTCATATGGAATCTCAAGGGACCCCAAACAGCCAAAACAAAAGATAGAAGTTTCACACCTGCTGGCTTCAAAACATATTACAAAGCTACAATAATAAAAATTGTCTGGTACTGGCATAAAGACAGACATACAGATCAGTGGAATAGAGGGCCCAGATATAAACCTTTACATGTAAGGTCAAATGATTTTTGACAACGGTGCCAACACAATTCAACAGGAAAAGGACAGTCTTTTCAACAAATGGTGGTGGGAAAACGATATCCATATGCAAAACAATAAAATGGTACCATTACCTTAGCTATACACAAAATTTAACTCAAAATGGATCAAAGACCTAAACATAAGAGCTAAAGCTACAAAACTCTTAGAAGAAGCATAAAGGAAAAATTTCATGGCATTCAATCTGGCAATTTCTCGCATATTGACACCAAATCACAGGCAAAATAGTAAAAATAAACTGGACTACATCAAAACGTAAAATTTCCGTGTAAATACCACAATTCACAGAGTGAAAAGGCAACCTACAGAATGGGAGAAAATATTTGCAAATAATATTTCTAATAAAGGGTTAGAATATATAAAGAAATCCTACAATTAAGAAACAAAAAAGCAAATAACCTGATTTTTAAATGGGCAATGAATATAAATAGACGTTTCTCTGAAGATGAGAGACAGGTGGCCAACAAGCACATGAAAAGATGTTCAACATCACTAATCATTGGAGAAACGCAAATCAAAATCACAATGAGTTATCACCTCACACCAGTTAGAATGTCCACTATTAAAAAAATACACAAAACAGAAAATAACGACTGTTGGCAAGGATGTGGAAAAATTGGAACCTTTGTGCATTGTGTCTAGAAATGCAAAACGGTGCAGCTGTTACGGAAAACCATATAGACTTTCCTGAAAAAACTTAAAATTAGAATCACCATATGATACAATAATCCCATTTTGGGGCATACATCCAAAAAAATGGAAAACAAGATCTTAAAGGAATATCTGCATATCCATGTTCACTGCAGCTATTATTCAAAATAGCCAAGCGGCAAAAGCAATGCAAAAGTCCACTGGCAGAGATAAATGCATAAAGAAAATGTGTGGTATATACGCTGGGTACAGTGTGTACACTGCTTGGGCGATGAGTGCACCAAAATCTCAGAAATCACCACTGAAGAACTTATTTGTATAACCAAACATCACCTGCTCCCAAAAACCTATTGAAATAAAAAATAAATTAAGAGATAAAATTTTTAAAAAAAGATAAAAAGAAAAAGAAAATGTGGCATTATAAACCCAGTAGGATATTACCCTTAAAAATGAACAAAACTGGCTGGGTGTGGTGGCTCACACCTGTAATCCCAGCACTTTGGGAGGCCAAGGCGGGCGGATCACTAGGTCAGGAGATCGAGACCATCCTGGCTAACACAGTGAAACCCCATCTCTACTAAAAATACAAAAAATTAGTTGGATGTGGTGGCATGTGCTTGTAGTCCCAGCTACTCAGGGGGCTGAGGGAGGAGAATCGCTCGAACCTGGGAGGTGGAGGTTGCAGTGAGCCGAGATCATGCCACTGCACTCCAGCCTGGATGACAGAGCGAGACTCCATCTCAAAAAAAAAAAAAAAAAAAAAAAAAAAAAAAAAAAAAAGAACAAAATCCTGTCACATATTGCAACACAGATTATGAGGACATTATGCAAAATGAAATAAGTCAGTCACAAATAGACAAACACTCTCTGATTCTACTTTTATGGGGTATCTAAAGTAGTCAAACTCATAGAAACAAAGTAGAATGGTGGTTGCCAGCAGATGGGGGAGAGGAAAATTAAGAGCTGTTCAATAGGTATAGAATTTCCATTTTACAACGGGAAAAACTTCTGGGAATCTGTTTTACAACAATAGAAACATAGTACTAAACTGTGCAGTTAAAAATGACTAAGATGGGAAATTATATGGTATTTGTTTTTCGCCACAATTAAAAAAGAAAAACAGAAAATAACAATTGTTGAGGAGGATATAGAAAAACTGAAATCTGGCCAGGCATGGTGGCTCACACCTGTAATCCCAGCACTTTGGGAGGCTGAGGTAGGTGGATCACTTGAGGTCAGGAATTTGAGCAGCCTGACCAACATGGTGAAACCTCATTTCTACTAAAAATACAAAAATTAGCTGGGCGTGGTGGCAGGCACCTGCAATCCTAGCTACTCGGGAGGCTGAGGCACGAGAATTGCTTGAACCCAGGAGGCAGGGGTTGCAGTGAGCCAAGATTGTGCCACTGTACTCCAGCCTGGGCGACAGACACTTTGTCCCAGAAAAAAAAAAAAAGAAAAGAAAAAAGAAAAACTGAAATACTCATATATCACTGGCAGACATGCAAAATGATGCAGTTTCTGTGGAAAATGGTATGGTTGTTTCTCAAAAGACTAAACATAGAATTACCATATGGTCCACCAATTTTACTTCTACATATACCAAAAGATATTTAACAGGGATTTGAATAGGTATTTGTAAGCCCATATTCATAGCAGCAATATTCACAATAGCCATGAGGTGGAAGCGATTCAAATGTACATCGATGAATGAAGGATAAAGAAAATGTGGTATATATACACAATGGAATACTATTCTGCCATAAAAAAGAATGAAATCACATCATTCGTGGCAACATGGATGAACTGGGAGGATATGATATTAAGTGAAATATGCACAGAAAGAGAAACACCACATGTTCTCACTCATATGTGGGAGCTAATTAAGTGGATCTCATAGAGGTAGAGAATAGATGGTGATAACCAGACAGAAGTTGGGAAGGATGGGGAAAGGGAAGGATGAAGACAGGTTGGTTATTCACAGTAGCCAAGACACTGAAGCAACTTAAATGTCCATGGACAGATGAATAAGCAAAATGTGGTATATGCATACAACGAATTATTCAGCCTTTAAAAGGAAGGAAAATTTGACGCATGCTATATACAACATAAATGAAACTTGAAGACATTATGCTAAATGAAATAAGCTAGTCAACAATTTATAATCCCTCTGATGTGAGGTACCTCGAGTAGTTAAAATCATAGACACAAAAACAATGGTGGTTGCCAGTGGCTGAGGGTGGGGGAGAACGGGCAGTTACCGTTTAATGAGTACAGAGTTTCAGGTTGGTACAGATAAAAAAGTTCCGGAGACAGGTGGTGGTGATGGTTGCACAACTATGTGAATGTATTGAATGCCATAAAACTACATACTTAAAATTGGTTAAAATAGCAAATTTTGTCATGCATATTTTATGACAAAAAAGTTCTATTTTATATGTAGCATTCATTTTAAACTTTTATTGTAAATAAAAATTCATGAAATGTTAATTTTTGCTTTCAACTGAGGGAAAGAAAACTAAAATTGACTTAAAACGAGAATAAAGGAATATAATAAAAATTCTAAAGCAATAGAGAATTAAAGCAGAGTTGGATCATGAGTGCTCAGCAAATGTCATCAAGACGCAGTGTGCCTTGTTTAAACAAAAAGTGTAGTATTTAATAATAATTGCAAATAGTATGATGTATTTATAAAGCAAATATAACCCTGATATGTCTTTTCAAAGAAGTCAATGTCCATTTACAGTAATACCTGAATTAAGGAAGACATTTCAATGACACTATTTGTGGTCAAACAGCATGTATTGACCAAGTCAAAAATCAGAGATCTAATTTCAACCACCATTTACAGGCCATGCAAACCTAGATAAGGAATTTAATAAGCCTCAGTTTATTCATTCATTAAATTGGGATCTCCTCTCTGAATTAGCATGAGTTTCAAATGAGATATTTACCAAATCATTTAAAAACCATGAATTTTTACATCAGTGTAGGCATTATAACACATTGTCACATGATTTCTTTCTGAATGCGTCACCAAGTGCCCTTTCCTCTGCCTACTCTACTCCAAAAATGGTGAATATCTAGCCCCAGTGCATTCTGCTTGGTATTAATCTATTATGTTAGTAGATAGCACAGCCCTTTAGCAACATTTTAAAACAATAAGCCAAAACCTGAGGTTTAGGCATCTTAGGTTAAGAACCATAGTAACTTCTTTCTTGTTTCCGCTAAAAATATAGAATGCTGGTGCCTGGAAGAAAGTGAATATGTCTTGCCTTTTACTGGACGACTATTATCGAATAGCCACTGTGTGACAGGTGCTCTTTCGATACCTAGAGTCCTTCCACTGGACAACTATTGTTGAATAGCTACTCTGTGACAGTTGCTCTCTTAGATGCTTCAGAAAGGAAGTATATGATTTTAATATACATTTTACATGTCTATTTTTAATTTATTTATATATATTTAGATACACATATTAATGTGCATCTTAACATGCATTTTTAAACCATAATAAAATCAGACATTCCTCATAGAAACTGAAATTCTTGCTTTCCTACAACAGTGGTATACTAAGTATTTTTTCATTACAGTACCTGCAAGTTTCTAAACCAATATCCATTTTCCCCTTAATCATAACTAACCAAACTATAATTTTGTTCGTGGTAATAAGGTGCCTGGCTAAATAAATCTCCTTTTCTAGCAAAATATATCCATGAGAAACAGTTAACATGCAAGAAATGGCCAATTAGGTATATGTCCCAATCTGTTAAAGACTTATGGGAAAGTTTTACTTTCTCAGGTAGTCAATACCTCTTCCTTCTTTTCCTACCTGGAAACTAGATTCAATGCCTGAAGATAAAGCAATCTTACTGAGGCCCTATGGATGAAAATAAGCATGATGGACCAGAAAAAGAGAAGAAACTTAGTTTCTATCACCCCAAAATATGACTTTGACATAAATATTTTTGAGCTAAAGGCAATTAAGAAGCAGTAAATGGAGTAAGGGCTCTTTCTATCCTCCACTCTTTTCTACCAAGACAGGATATAAATTCTCCTTTACTGGAGACAAGTTTTATCAACTCAGAGGCAGCACCAGAGAAATCTGCAAACAAATCTTACTCCATTAGTTTATTCCCATAAATTTACCTTCCCACGGCTTCCCGCCTCTGGAAGCCTAAAACTGCTTTTCTTTGTCTTGTCACTTCTCTAAAATGTATTGTTCTTTGTTAAAAACGTTATATAAGCTAGAGTTTTAAGCCACTGCTTTATCTTTCGTTGAAGTTTCTCCTGAGTGATGTGCACTGCACACATTAGCAAACTTGCTTGTTTTTCTCTTCTTACTCTGTCTTTTGTTATAGGACCCTCTCCCAACTACAAACTTAGGAGGACTGAGAAGTTATATTTCCTGCCCTACAATACCCCTGGACTATCATATGAGAAAGATGCATCTGTTACTGTTAAGCTACTGTAAGGGAGACTTTATACTATTTACAACCAAATAATGGTACTTACAAATAAGTAATTATAAACTAGAGGCGATTTAAGTGCTTGAAAAGACCATGAGAAGGAATATAATTTAAATCAGAGAGAAACAGGCTTTATGAAGAAAATAAATTCATACCTTCTTGTTCTAACAGAAACTTGGCTCTCCTTCTACAGTCTTTCAAGTAGGCAATGTTTTCTCCTTTACCACTTCTACCACATGGTCTGGAGGTTAGGTTGTTGCCCACTTTGCTTCTTACTGACATTTCCAGGCTCTTCTCCCTCCATCCTCTTCAAAACTCCAGCTTTGAATCTCATATCACCAAACTATGCCATTCATCACCACTTCCTGACCTCTTCTCTTCTAATGATTCTGTGTTCAACCCAATTTCTGCCCAATCCCATGATCATTACTGTAAGGCCCACCCCTCCATTATGTACACTAGGTTCTATGCCCTCCTGCCTCATCAAGGACATTCTTCCAGGAATGCTCCCCTCACTCTCCTACATCATCAATTTTTCCCTTCTCTACAGAATCATTCCCATCAGACATAACTATGATGCAATTCCTACAGCTTATAAAAGAAAAAAAAATATTTGAAATTTACATCCTTTTCCAGTTACTACTAGTTTCTCTGCTACACTTTACAGGAAAATTCCTCAGAAAAGTTGTCTGTATTCTATCTAGATTTGCTCTCCCCATTTTCTCGAGCCCATTACAAATAGGCTTTTGTTCCTACCACCACCAAACCTGCTCTTTTCTAAATACATTACTTTTCTGCTGCTAATTTAATGTATCTTTTACTTAGAAAATTACATTTCTAACTTTATATGTAGTATATAGGAAAATGATTTATATAAATTGATCTTATTTCCATAAATTTGGCTAAATTGTATTAATTATATTTCTTAAATATATTTAATATAACCATATTAACTATGTATGTGTAACAATTATTATGTAAAATATAATTATAATTAATAGATTATAATTTAATGTAATAGATCCTTTTGAGTTTTCTAAGTAGACTATCATGTCATCTGCAAATAAAGACAATTTTGTACCTCTGCAGGGTCTAAGAGACTGGGCAAAAGGAAGTAGAAGTTTTGTGCCAAAATGATATTTCAAAAATGGGATACATTAGAAAACAGGAGGTAGTGAAGGAGAAGGAGGGAAGGAGTCTAAGTTTGGTAAGGTGAACTTGCACGGAGGAGAGGCAGGCCTATGATTCTGCTGAGAAGGAGCTGAGCTTCTTGAATCATTGTAATCGACACACTGTCTACCCTGAATTTATATCCTCGGCCCCAACATCCTCCATGAATTTCTTGACTAATATATCATTGGGTAGTGGAAAGGTAGGCCAAATTTAATACTTCCAAAATGAACTGTTATTTCTCCCATAAAATGGCTCCTCACTCAGTATTCTCCACATCAGTAAAGGGTACTGTGTATGAATCTACTTGTCTAACTGTCCCTAAAACATTCTTCTAATCTCCTTGAGAGCAGAAATTTGGCCGCTGTATCGCTAGTGCTTAGAGTAATATCTAGGACATAGGAGAACTTCAATATGTACTTGTTTTAATGAATTAATTACCAGAAGATTATTCTGGTCTTAATTCTCAACTCTTCAGAAGAAATCAGTAAAATAACTACAACTTTCAGCAGCTATAGGATAGTTTGGTTTTGGTTGTTTTTCTTGGTTAAAAAAAAAAAGCTGAGAGGGATGTTGTAATATAATAAAAAATAAATATTTCATCTTTGTCCCAAATATTGTACCAGGTTCCTGGCACAGCTCCTAAAACCCTTGGAATCTCTGGACTAATAGGACTGTCTTTTGCATGCTAATACAATGATGGTTGCCACTAGATAGCTTCAGGATGAAGGCTGGTCACCAGAAAGATCAATGCATGATTAGAGGATTGGAATTTTCAATCCCATCCCACACCAACTTCTGGGGAGGGAAGAGAGGCTGAAAACTGAGTCAATCACCAATGGCTAATGATTTAATCAATCATGGTTATGTAATAGAACCTCCATAAAAACCCCTAACCACAGGGTTCAGAGAAATTCTGAGTTGATGAATACATCAAGGTGCTGAGAGGTCAACCCATGGGAGAGGGAAGAGAAGTTTTGTGCCCCTTCCCCCATACTACGCTCTATGTATCTTTTCTGTTTGGCTGTTCCTGAGTTGTATCCTTTATTTTAAAACAACAACAACAACAACAACAAACAGTAATAATATGTTAAGCACTTTTCTGAGCTCTGTGAATTGTTCTAAAGAATTACCAATCCCAGGCCGGGCGCGGTTCCTCACGCCTGTAATCCCAGCACTTTGGGAGGCCGAGGCGGGTGGATCATGAGGTCAGGAGATCGAGACCATCCTGTCTAACACAGTGAAACCCTGTCTCTACTAAAAATACAAAAAAAATTAGCTGGGTGTGGTGGCGGGAGCCTGTAATCCCAGCTACTCAGGAGGCTGAGGCAGGAGAATGGCTTGAATCTGGGGGGGCGAAGGTTGCAGTGAGCCAAGATCGTGCCACTGCACTCCAACCTGGGCAACAGAGTGAGACTCTGTCTCAAAAAAAAAAAAAAAAAAAAAATTACCAATCCTGAGGAGGGAGTTGTGGGAAATCCCTTAATCTACAGCAGGTAGATGAGAAATACTACTGATAACCTGGGACTTATAACTGGCATCTGAAGTGGGAACAATCTTAGGGGACTGAGTCCTTAACTTGTCTCCATTCTTTGTTCTTGTCGTTTATGCCTTCTTAGCCCTTCACTGTCATTTTAGTGAACATAAAGGAGAGAGCAGAAATAAAGGTGTGCATTCAATCCAATGTTTGACCTGTAATCCAGAGCTTACATTTTAGTCAAACTAGAAGATCATTCCCCTGACTCCAAGTGTATGCACCTTCCCAATCTCCAAATAGCCCAATAAAATCTTATCTTTCAAAACTCAGTTCAAGTGCCAGCTCCAAATAACATATTTTCTAACCTTCCAAATTGTAAATAACTTATCCATCTTCTGAATTTTCATAGCACATTACTTGTATCTCTTCTGGCATTTACTTAGACCATATGTGCTAAATTTTAATGACTAATGCTCAAAAATCTCCTCCACTGCTCAAAGTTATTCACTTCACTAAAAGAGTTTAAATTCTATCAATCAGGGATTTATTTAATACGTCACATTTTAAAATAGAAATATTCTTCAAAATAATAAACCTATTGGTATGCATTAGTTTAGCAATGCTCTTTTCCTTCTAGCCCAAACTATGATCCATGAACTAAGCAAACATGTTATCTAAAAGGTAAGGAAAGAAATCTTAGACAATTTCAAGAACCAGGCGTCTGGTGATGTGGTTTGGCTCTGTGGCCCCACCCAAATCTCATATCGAATTGTCATCTTCAATGTTGGAGGAGGGGCCTGGTGGGAGGTGGCTGGATCATGCTGGCAGACTTTCCTCCCCATTCTTGTGATAGTGAGTGAGTTCTCAAGAGATCTGGCTGTTTAAAAGTGTGCAGCACTTTCCCCTTGGGCTTGCTCTCTTCCTTTTGCCAGCCATGTAAGACATGCTTGCTTCCCCTTTGCCTTCCGCCACGATTATAAGTCTCCTGAGGCTTCCCTAGAAGCAGAAGAATGTACAGCCTGCAGAACCACGAGCTAATTAAATCTCTTTATCAATTACTCATTCTCAGGGAGTTCTTTATATTAATAGTAATGTCAAGGCTAATACATCCGGCCTTGACAAAAGAGAAAGCTTGATATGGCTGTTCAGGAGTAACCCGCAGGTTTTTTTTTTTTTTTTTTTTTAAATACTTAACGCACTAAAGGTAAACATCAGCCCAACAGTATGTCAACCATGTTCCCTCCCTACTTTCACATATATGCCTCTGGCTACATGTTACCTTCTAGAAATACAGTCTCATCTGAGGTTTAAATCAATTTTGCCTAAAAAAAAAAAAAAAGTCTATAAGAAAAGAGAAACTTGTAGCACGTAATTTGTCACCGAGAGAGATAATTTAGGGTTGCAGATTCTTTGGGTAGATGGCAGACCCAATAATATGCTATAATAGATGTGTTTGAGAGAATACAAATATAAGATTTTAAAAGCTGGAAAAAGAAACACCAGTAAGAAAGAACAGAATTTAGAGATACAGTCTGGAATCCACTGTAATGAAATAGCTGACCTTGCAGTATAACTCTCCATTTCCTTAACTTATACACCCTAATCTCTTTCCAAGCTTGAGAGGAGTCTATAATAATCTTTAAAAGATGCAACATTAAGGGTTTTCCCTTGCTGCAGGTCCATGAAAATAGGATGCTATATCTCTCAAATTGTATTACCTTTAAATTAAAATAAAATTACTTCAGAAAAGACAATTCACAGAAAAAGAGAAAATATTTGCAGAACCCAAATGTCTGTCAGCTGATGAAAAGAAAAACAAAAGGTGGTCTATCCATACATGGTATATTATCTGGCAATTACAAAGAATGAAGTACTGACACATGCTACAATGTGAAAGAACCCTGAAAATACAGACTAAGTGAAAGAGCCAGGCATCAAAGATCATATATTATATTATTCCATTTATATGAAATATCCACAATAGTCAAACCTATGAAACAGAATATTGGTTCTAGAATATTAGTTGCCTAGGACTGCATGGTTTGGGGAGGAAAGGAGAGTGACTGTTAATAGGTATGAAGTGGTTTCGGAGAATAATAAAAACCTACTAAAATTAGTTTATGGCTACAATTGCACAACTCTCTGGATACACTAAAAGCCATTGAATTGCACAAGTTATAATGGGTGAATTACATGATATGTTAATTATATCTTAATAAAGCTGTTAAAAAATACCTCAGGCCAAAATAATATCTCTAATGTAATGAAGTGTTATGATAGAGGACAGACTTTAAATTATGCTGCTAATAAACACTAAAAATGTAAATGACTTTGCTGACAGCCCAGAAATATTTTTTTTTGTTAAAATCCTAGTCTTAATTTGTGGTGGGCTCAATCTCTTCCTCTATCGGCATAGTTTAGAATTTTTCCTCATGTTTGTGTGCCATGAAGAACTTATGCCAACTGGCATACTTATGTTCCTACCCATCCCACTCACAGTCTCTCCTACAGCCAAAATGATATTATATATTTCATATATTCTCTACCATCTTCTAGGTGAGCTATAAATGAGATCTCTAGTAAGAGGCACAGAAAGCAGGGAAAGCACTGGACTGATTTGTTTGTAGAAATCTACAGATTCTGCACAAATTAAATATTTCAGATTCAGTTACCTTAACAAAAATGAATTAGATGCCTACCTCAAATAGTCCTAATGGACTGACTGTTGCAAGACACAGACTTACACAGGAACAGTTCCATCAGAGTAAATATGTGTAGAAAACTGGGCACTTCTCTCTCTGTTGTTTCTTAATCTTCAAAATGGGGATGATGAATTAACTGGTCTCTCTACATCCCTCTCAGTTCTATAAGTCTCTATATTCTGTATCACCCTCTAGTCTAGCTAAAACTACCACAATTCTCCTATCCTCAGTAAACTGGCTGGTTGCAGGATAGAGCAGCAAATTAATCATATAATTTATTTTTAAAATAGAGCCTAAATTATTCAGTATTATTTTTATAGAGTTTAAATTATTCAAGTCCATCTTATCATCGCTCAGAGCAATAATTAAAAGCAAAAAGTTAGCCATGAAAAGTAGCGCAGGCCAAATGGTTCAGGATTTTATAAGCTGAAAGATACCTGCAGTTTTCTTACACTGTTTTCGCCACTCCAACCCTGCTTTTCAGAATTATACCTGTTCTCTCACCCCCTACTTTAATGAAACTTGTTCTAATTCTTCAAACAATATGGTTTCTTTTGAACCTTCACAGCACATTGTTAATATCTCTTTTTGAATACTGATCATATTAAAGTTATTTTTATACTTCTCTTAGTTTTACACATCCCAAATCATCAAATACTATATCATAAACTCTAAAGAGCAAGGACTATGCCTCTCCTGTAATAAAAGAATAGCGATTTTCACATAAGAAACACATCAAAATTGAATGAAGTTGAGTAACACAACTCTTTTGGATGACCAAAAATACAAGTTAAAAAGGCACCAGTCTTAAAAAGTACTTCTTTTTGGATTGTGACACACATACCCTCATAATTTCTTATAACTGAAACTAATAAGTAGAAATGTAGGGCAAGCGTAGTGGCTCATGCCTGTAATCCTAGCACTTTGGGAGGCCGAGGCAGGGGAACTGTTTGAACCCAGGAGTTTGAGACCACCCTGGGCAACATAGCAAAACTCTGTCTCTACAAAAAATACCAGTGGTGACGGGCACTGGTAGTCCCAGCAACTCGGAAAACTGAGGTAGGAGAATCTCAGGAGCTTCCAGGAGCCCAGGAGTTCCTGAGCCCAGGAGCTCGAAGCTGCAGTGAGCCGTGATTAGGCCACTGCACTCCAGCGTGGGCAACACAGCAAGACCCTGTCTCAAAAAAAAAATGTTGTAGAAATGTAGCTAATAAATATTATGGAGTTACAAAAACACACTCTTCCTAGATCTTTGTTAAATTTTTGCTTAAAACCATACACATTTCTAAAGGTTTAAGAGAGAATAGCATAATTCCTCAAGATACAATATCCTCAACTAAAATATTCCTGAAAAGATTCCTCAACTAAAATATCTTGTATACTACCCATAAAATACTTAAGATTATTAAACGTTTCTATACTTATGATGAGCATACACAAACTGAAAGCAATTCTTCAGCACATAAGATACTGCTATTTATTTAACAGGTTTACTGTTAATCCATTTTGGACTTATGTAATGAAAGATGAACTGGAAAATTGCCTTAATCTATCAGAAACTAGCTAGCAAGTACTTATCCCTTCATTTATTCCACTATCTTACAAATTGTTCTATTTCATTCTTTAGTGTAAATAGAATCTTCTTGGTATCACAATATAAAGTTAAATAAAAAATATTGTGATGACTAAAAGAATGGTACACGATGAAAAGCATTTAAGTAGTTGAATAGTGATATTGCCCCATCAACCATTCACTCATGCACTCATCTGCTCTTTTAACAAATATTTATTGAGTAATCATACGCTAGGCACTATGCTACAAGACACGCCAACAGACAAAAGAGACACTTATACCTATGGACGTAAGTCCTAAAATTGTCAAAAGTACAAAAATACAGGGCCACTGTGTACGGATACACAGACTGCCCACTGCACAACTTGACAAGTGCTACTCATAAAGACCTCATTGAGAATAATGCCCCTTGCAATAAAGGCACCACTCAGCAGCTCTAGGAACAATCCATGTCATTACAGAGGGAGCAGTCATGTTCATATGATATGACAAACTTGACCAGTTCAAGAATAATCTGAGACAAGGTAAATCAGTGATAGTCTTCTATCTTCAACTATTCCTTTAGCTTATCAAAAATATCTCAACATCCTTAATCTTCAAATCGCATATTCAAAAATAGTAAGTCCTGAGACCTTTAAGAAACATCTTATTTGCTTAAACTAGCTAAGTTGACATATAAAACTAATTTCAACTAATTTCAATTTTGAATGAATAACTGGAGTTTTAGAGAGGCTAAATAACTTGCTTAAAATTACACTGCAGACCTGGGATTACATATGGCTAATTAGGTAATACGGAACTGACAGTTTGTCATCTTAGGCACACATACTTGCGGTAACCAGCCTTCAACATGATCCCCCAATGATCCCTGCGTCCTGGTAATCACATTCCTCTGCAATGTAATTGATTATTATCCCAGGGTTAGTCCGTGTGAACAACAGAATATAGCAAACATAATGATACATCATATTAGAGATTTGACTATAAAAAACATTATGGCTTCTATACTGTGTACCCACATGCTCTCACTGTCTCTCTCCCCACTCACACTGGGAAGTCAGCTGCCACATCATGCACAGCCCTAGAAAGAGGCCTGCATGGTGAGGAATGGAGGCTACCAACAACCATGTAAGTCAGCTTGAAAGTATATCCTTCCACCCCAGTCATGCCCTGGCTGACAACTTCACTACAACCTCATGAGAGGTCCTAAGCCAGAATCACCCAGCTAAGCCACTTCTGGATTCCTACCCCTTTGCATTAGTTAACTATTGCTGCCATGACAAATTACAACAAAATTAGTGGCTCTACACAATACAATTTACTATCTCAGTTCTGTAGGTTAGAAGTCCAGTGGGCTCAATTGGCTTTTTCTGCTCTGAGTGTAGCAAACCTGAAATCAAGGTATTGGCTGTCTGTGTTACTTAATGGAGGCTCTGGGAAAGAACTGCTTCCAGATTCAGCCAGGTTTTTGACAAAGTTCAGTTCCTTGTAGTTGCAGGACTGACTTTTTGGTTTCCTTGCTGCCTGTCAGCTGGGGGATATTCTCAGCTTCTAGAGGCCACCCACATTCCTTGGCTCATAGCTCCCTACTTCCATCTCACGCTTTGAATCTCTCTGAACACCCTTCTGCCTCACCTCTCTGACTCATCTCTTCCAACATCAGCTGGGAAAAGTTCTCCACTTTTAAGGTCTCATGTATTAGACTTAGCCCATATCTAGGTCCATAATTGTAACCATATTTTCAACGTCTCTTTCACCACATAATATAACATATTTGCGGGTTTTGGGAAATAGGACATGGACATCTTTAGGGGGCTATTATTCTTCAGAAATGACATAATTTCATAAATGTTTGTTGTTTTAAACTTTCACTTTGTCACACGATAATACACATAAGAAGAGGAAAGTGTCCTGAAGTTATTAACCAGTATATATAGTTATATATAAGGTGTTCAGTATATCACATATTTACATACAAACACACATACTTGACAGGTATTATCTTAGAGGCTATAGGCATTATAGCATTTTTCATACAGTATCTCATAATACTCTGTCAATAACCATATATTATCTATGAGATGAAACTCCAAGTCATTGGTAGTTTAGATTAAATCCCAGTTATTTCAAATTCAAGCTATATTATGACATCTATTTCTCTTTTTCTTTTACAATCTAAAGTTTCAGGTTACAGCATTTCATAAATCAGGCTTTTATTCGGATTATAAAGTCTTCAAAAATAACTTTCCACAAATTAATTTTATTCTTACTGACAGTTGGGCACAGTGGCTCACGCCTGTAATCCCAGCACTTTGGGAGGCTGAGGTGGGTGGATCATCTGAGTTCAGGAGTTCGAGACCAGCCTGGCCAATATGGTGAAACCCCATCTCTACTAAAAATACAAAAATTAGTTGGGCGTGGTGGCACACAATTGTAATCCCAGCTACGCGGGAGGCTGAGGCAGGAGAATCACTTGAACTCGGGAGGTGGAGGTTGCAGTGAACCAAGAGCATGCCACTGCACTCCAGCCTGTACGACAGAGTGAGACTCTGTCTCAAAAATAGTAGTAATATTCTTACTGACACCCTCCTCGCCCAAAACATGGAATGTTATATTGCTGAACAGCTGAAATTTCTTCTTCATTGAAAGAGGCATATGAAAAATGAGTTTACACTAATGTTCACCTTGATCTCAATACTTGTGTGATTACCATATTCCTGATGCTGTCTTGTGGAGGTCACCAACCATGTTTTTTCTTTCTTTCTGTTTTTTGGCTAAATCCTAAGGCTACTCTTCAACTCTCATCTACAATGTTGATATTTCATCCTTAAAACACCATGCTTTCTTAGCTTCCATCATTTCATACCATCCCACCTCTCTAGCTAATGCCTGTTAAGTCTCCTTTTGGTCTTCTCTTCCTACGCTCACCCCTTACATATTAGAATTCCTCAGGATATCTGTCCTATTTCCCCCGTTTTGTGGCAACTCTCAAATCTGTGTCTTCTGCCCCTTTCTTTCTCCAGGACTTCAAATCCACATATACAGTTTCTTATTAGCTGTCTACACTTGGATGTCTAATAAGCACCTCAAATTCAATATGTCCCAGAGTACAGTTGATTCTTGAATAGGTTTGAAATGTGCAGGTCCACATATACACAGATTTTTTTCCCAATAAATACATTGGAAATTTTTTTGGAGATTTGATGCAACAATTTGAAAAAACTTGCAGATGAACCACACAGCCCAGAAATATCAAAAAAATTAAGAAACAGATATGTCATGAATATATAAAATACATGTGGATACCAGTCTATTTTATCACTACCATAAAATATACACAAATATATTATAAAAATGAAAATTTATCAAAACTTACGAAAACAGTTGCAGACCATACATGGCACCATTCACAGTTGAGAAAAATGTAAACAAACATAAAGATGTGGCATTAAATCACAACTGCACAAAATTAACTGTAGTACGAAAATCAAACACCACATGTTCTCACTCATAAGTGGGAGTTGAACAATGAGAACACATGGACACAGGGAGGGGAACATCACACACCGGGGCCTGTCAGAGGGTGGAGGGTGAGGGGAGGGAGAGAATTACGACAAATACCTAACGCACGTGGGACTTAAAACCTAGATGATGGGTTGATAGATGCAGCAAACCACCATGGCACATGTATACCTGCACGTTCTGCACATGTATCCAAGAACTTAAAGTGAAAGAAAAAAGAAAAAGAAATTAACTGTAGTACATACTGTACTACTGTAATAATTTGGTAGCCACATCCTTTTGCTATTGCTGTGATCTCAAGTGTTACAATTATCCCCTTAAACGTTAAGTGATGCTAACATCTTCACTTGAGCAGTTTGTCTCTCTCCAGTAAATTGTGTTATCACAATAGAAAGTGATCTCTTGCAGTTCTCACTTATTTTTCATAGTTTTTAATGCAATACCATAAACCTTGAATAACCTCATGGGACCCATATGAAGTGCCCTTGGTGATGTTGTTGGAAGTGTTTCCAAGAAGCAGAGAAAAGACAGGACATTACAAGAAAAAGTTGAATTGCTTGGTATGTGCTGAATTTTGAGACCTGCAGCTATGGTTGCCCACCATCTCAAGATAAATGAATCCGGCATAAGGACCACTGTAAAAAAAGAAAAGAAAAATTGTGAAGCCATCTTTTTGCAAAATATCTTTTTATCTCGTATTGAAAATGTAGCTTTTATGTAGGTGCATGATTGCTATAAAAAAGGCACACCTATATGATTCAAGAAATAGTGAGGTCATCTGACAACTTAAAGCAAAAAGAAGGTAAAGGATCTAAAGCTGGAGAATTTAATCCCAGCAAAGGATGGTTTAATGATTTTAGAAAGGGGTGTGGCTTTAAAAATATCAAGATAGTCCTCTCTGGGCTTGTGCCTAGTTCACAGCTACATAGCTAAAACTCACCAAGTAGGTTGAAATCATTGGTAAATATGGGATTGCTATGGTGCCTCCCTCTGGAAAACACTGAAGAAAACTGCAATCAGCCATCCTGCCAAGTACACTTGCTCCTTCTGTGGCTAAACCAAGATGAAGAAACAAGCAGTAGGGATCTTACACTGTGGTTCCTACATGAAAACAGTAGCTGATGGTGCCTGGATCTACAACGCCACTTCCACCAAAATGGCAAAGTTGGCCATCAGAAGACTGAAGAAATTGAAAGGCCAGTAGAAGCTCTATCATTTGAGACATCACTAGCCTGGAATAAAGGGTTAATTTATGTAACAAGAACAAAAAACTTAAGGTAACAGGAGAAGCAGCTTCTGCTGCTCAACAGGAAGCAGATGAGTTCCCAGGTGCTATTAAGAAAATCATTGAGGAGAAAGGATATCTGCCTGAACAGGTTTTTAATGTGGACAAAAGTACCCTATTCTGGAAAAACATGTCATAAAGGTCATTTATTAGTAAGGAAGAAAAGTAAGCACCGGGATTTAAGGCAGTAAGAGATGGGCTAGCACCACTGTATTGTGCAAATGCAGTTGGGTTTATGATCAGGAGGATTGTCCTTATCTATTAAAGATACTAACCCCAAGATTTAAAGGAAAAAGATAAACACTACTGCCAGTCTTTTGGTTGTTCAACAAGAAGGCCTGGACAACGAGAACACCTTTTCTTGATTGCTTCCATTGTTGGTTTGTCCCTGAAGTCAGTACCTTGCCTTAACGTTATTTTGATATCAGACAATGCCCCTGGTCACCCAGAACCCCATGAGGTTCAACATCCAGGGCATCAAGTAGACTACTTGCTCCCAACCACAACAACTCTAATTCAACATCTAGATCTGGTGTGATAAGGACCTTTAAGGCTCATTACACATGGTACTCTATGAAAAGGGCTGTCAATGCTATGGAAGAGAACTCCAACAGAGAGAACACAATTTAAGTCTGGAAGGATTACACCATTGAACATGCCATCGCTGTTATAGAAAAAGCCATGAAAACATCAAGCCTGAATCAATAAATTACTGCTGGAGAAAACTGGATCCAGATGCTGTGCATGACTTCACAGGATTAACAGCAGAGCCAATCAAAGAAACCATGAAAGAGATCATAGATATGAGAAAAGTGGCAGTGGTGAAGGGTTTCAGGAGTGTTTCCAAAGCAGTGCCAGAAGATGAGGAAGAAGATACAGAAGAAGCAGTGGCAGAAAACAAATTGACATTAGACAATCTAGCAGAATGGTTCCAATTATTCAAGACTACTTTTGACTTCTTTTATAACATGGACCCTTCTACGTTACAGGTGCTGAAACTAAAGTAAATGGTGAAAGGATTGGTACCATACAGAAACATTTTTAGGGAAATGAAAAAGCAAAAAAGTCAGACAGAAATTGCCATGTATTTCTGTCAAGTTACATTGAGTGTGCCTGCCTTTCCTGCCTACTCTTCTACCTCCTCCATCTCTTCTGCCTCTGTGACCCTAAGACAAAACCGAATCTTCTTCTTCCTCCTACTCCTCAGCCGACTCAACATGAAGACGATGTGAATGAAAATCTTTGATGATCCACTTCCAATTAATGAACATTAAATATACTTTCTCTTTCTTATGATTTTCTTAATAACATTTTCTTTTCTCTAGCTTATTTTACTGTAAGAATGCAGTATATAATACAAATAACATACAAAATATGTGTTAATCAACTATTTATGTTATTGGTAAGGCTTCCAGTCAACAATTGGCTATTAGCAGTTAAGTTTCTGGGGAGTCAAAAGTTATAGATGGATTTTTGACTGCATGGGAGTCAGCATCCCTAGCCCCCACATTGTTTAAGGGTTAACTATGTACATATAATTATCCCTCACAGAACCATTCCTCCTAAGAATGATTCAGTGAGTAGACCTACTATCCATTTAATTTTCCAAGTGAGCCCTACTTCAACCACAACTCACTGCTTCTATATCTCCTTAAAACAGATCCCACTATTTTGTTCCATCCTCAATGCTACTACCTTAATT
Source organism: Nomascus leucogenys (assembly GCF_006542625.1). Lineage (NCBI taxonomy): Eukaryota > Metazoa > Chordata > Mammalia > Primates > Hylobatidae > Nomascus > Nomascus leucogenys. The sequence goes on from NC_044393.1 coordinate 56,558,192, forward strand.
CTTATCACCATGAACTCTTGCCTGGCATGCTGGACTTCCCTATCTCTAATTATGCTCCCAATATTCCAATCCATTTGACATTGTTGCCAGAGTGATCTTTCTAAAATGCAAGTTTGATTACATTACTCCCTTGGAGTCATCAATGCTCTCCTGTGAAAGTTGAAATTCCCTAATATGGCTTGGATGGCCATATAATATTTGGCCCTATCTCTCAATGCTTCCCTGTCTGATATGGTTTGGCTGCATCCCCACCCAAATCTCACCTTGAATTGTAACTCCCACAATTCCCACCTGTCATGAAAGGAACCCGGTGGGAGGTAATTGAACCGTGGCAGCAGGTCTTTCCCATGCTGTTCTCTTGATAGTGAATAAGTCTCACAAGATCTGATGGTTTTGAAAATGGGAGTTTCTAATGGTTTTAAAAATGGGAGTTTCCTTGCACAAGCACTCTCTTTGCCCCCTATCATCCATGTAAGACAGGACTTTCTCTTCCTTGCCTTTCTCCATGATTGTGAGGCCTCCCCAGCCATGTGGAACTGTAAGTCCATTAAACCGTTTTTTCTTCCCAGTCTCGGGTATGCCTTTATCGACAGTGTGAAAACGGACTAATACACTGTCCTTCTTTTCTTGCATTCCCCATCTTTAATTTCTTCTAGGAAAGGCTGTCTCTTTGTATGATACACCTTCACCAATCTGAACAAGCACCCATACCCCTGATCTGGCAAATACTTGAGTATTCTTGATATCTAGTTTATCCACTTCCTCTGGAGAGCTTTCCATGATCACTTCCCTGCAGACTAGTGTCTGTCTTATGTGATTGCATAGCACCTTATACTTAATCTTTAGTACTGCACTTACTGTATACTATCATAGTGTATTCATCTGCATCTTCTACTAAACTACAAATGCATTGTCATTGTTCCCTTAGCACCTTATACCGTATTGGACACACAGAAAATGTAATGAATATTTGTTAAATGTTTAACTAAGCAATCAGACCTTCCTATGGTGATTTTCAAAATAATCTGAACAATAGTCATATGTCTACAAAATAAAAGTGAGTAAGCATTACAACTGAAAGTACAGGAGTTAAATCTCTCATATTAATATAGTACATTCAATAGATACAAACAATAGGAATTTCAAGACTTTCCCAGTTTTTAAATGTGAGTCTTGAGAGTTGCTGCATATGGTATTAATAATGAGAATCTGAGGAATATATAGATAACTAACAAGGATGAAATTGGTAACGTAAGCAAAGCTAAGCTCATACATTAGCTAAATGACTCTCTTCCTGAACATCAGCAAAATCAAATGTATTTTATACTCTTGTCTCAGCAAATAAACAAGTTACTATAAATTAAGAATCTTCTATAACGAGGAAGGAACAATCAAAATCTCAAACGCAAAATCACCTAATGTTTTCACAGAGCAATTTCCCCCAGATTACATCAGTCAAATAACACTTTTGCTGGTCTCCTTTCTAAAGCTAGTAAAACAATGGTATTTTTAACTTATCTGAAATATCTTCATTACATCACATGTTCAAAAAGAGAGCACAATATGGCACAGATTTTGATTCTACTAGTATAAGAGTTCATCTGTGATTCAAAAGATTCAAATACTTAACACAGCTATTATAATACCAATAAACTGTCTTTATTCTAGGCTAAATGTTTCCAAATCCAAGTGCAATGTCAAATATGAATTTAAAAATGTTAAATTATTGTATTACTGATCCTTCAGATGATTCATACCACATTTCTTCAATTTTGAATAATTCTGAGTTATGCTTGTATATGTGAAATATCCAAATCAAAACAAATAAGAAATTTACTCAAATAGATAAAAAAATTCATTGATGATACTATTTTAAGTTCATCAAAAAGGGAAATATTCAACAGTAAAAGACTATTTCAAAACTAATTCAATATGACAAAAGCAAGCAATTAAAATTTAAGACACAAGCAGTTGCCTAGTGTATATAATTGAAAAATAATAAAATTATGCTTAATATCTAAACATAGAATCTAGTATGATGAAACCACTTAAAAGAACAACATGAATACAATCCTTGAAAGCTTAAAATGATTTTAAATTTGAATTTAACTCTGAGAAAATGATATGAAATCTGAAAAGTAAAATCTACAGATGGAAGTCTAGTACTGTGTGTTTTACCTCTGGGAGTTGCAGGCTGCACCATGATTCTATTCTTACATTACAAATCTGTTGTGTGGGGAGCGGGGGAGGAATAACTGTATTACAGGGAAAAAAGAATAGAACAAATTGTTGTAAGAACATGTAGTTTTTTAATGTGTCTTTATTCTTGACAAGTAATCTTATTCTTTAAAGTATTTTTTATATAAATGGACTTATCTATATTTAAAACACCTAATGCCCTTTGTGTTTCTTAGTATAAGGATGATCCTGAAGAAGCCACTGCTACTTAACTCACATTATAGTTTTTTTAAACCCATAGTATCATAAGAAAAATGAAAAAGAGATTCTTTTGTATTTTTCCTTCCCCAACATAAACCAAAACACCAATGCAAACCACTATCAAGGAGAGGAAAGGAGAGCTGCTGGTTAGGACAGCAGCTGTGTTGAAGCTCAGAAAAGACATGCGTTGGCAGATTTGTGAGGTGACGCCTGCAACACAATGTGCCTAGATCTAGTCTGATTCCTAAAATTAAAAAGAAAAAAAAATCTGTACTTGATATTTTGCCTTTTAGAGAGTATTTCCTTCCCCATCACAGAAGATTTTTGCTTGAGATGTTCTAATATGTCTTAATATGTTGTCACTGGAGGAAAAAAAGCTGTTAATTTATGAAACAAAGAAAATGTGGCCAAGATTGACTCAGAAATGAGTATGTAAAACACCTTATACCTAAGTACTTTATTACAGTTTAAAGACCATTATTTTTTCCATTTGCAATTTAAACTCAACTAAAAGTACATAATAAGATAAGCTGTCGTGGTAGATGGCATGAATACAAAATTTAAAGTAGCAGGAATAAAGTGAGAACAGAGCATGTTAACAGAGTATAGCTGGAAGAGTCAGGGAAGATAATACATAGGAGTGCAAACTAGAACAACGTGTGAATGAATTTGGAAGGGGAATCCACAAAGTGGGTTTAGGCTTAAATGAAAGGACATGCATCTATCTTCCCTCAACACAAGAATAAAATATGGACAAATAATTGAAGGTCTAGATACACTTTTAGATGAGATGCACAGGAAGCAAAAAGTTGATAAAATTTATTTGTTTTTTGCAATAAAGTAAGAGGTAAGGTCTTCTGGTAAAAATGAAAGGGGAAGGTTATGTGAACAAAGTGGTGGTGGTCTCAGCCCTCAAGCTGAGAATGTTTTTACATTTTTAAAAGGTCAAAAAAGAAAACAAAGAATATGTGACACAGACTATTTACAGCCCACAAAGCCTAAAATATTTATTACCTGGCCTTTTGCAGAAAAAGTTTGCTAATTGATGGTATATATAATAACACCTGAGAGAGAGAGAGAGAGAGAGAGAGAGAGAAATGACGAGATCACAAGGCATAAATTTGTATAGTTTATGATTTTTTTCTCCAGCACATAATCTTTTCCTCCAACAACAAAAAAATTATGGAAGCATTTATGAAAGAAAACTGTCCAGAGCAGATCTGTTGTTTGTTTTGTTTTTGAGACAGTCTCACTCCATCACCTAGGCTGGAGTGCACTGGTGCTATCTCTGCTCACTGCAACCTCTGCCTCCTGCATTCAAGCAATTCTTGTGCCTCAGCCTTCCAAGCAGCTGGTACTACAGACACACACCACCACACCTGGCTAATTTTTTTTTATTTTTAGTAGAGAAAGGGTTTCCCCATGTTGGCCAGGCTGGTCTCGAACTCCTGACCTCAAGTGATCGGCCCGCCTCGGCCTCCCAAAGTGCTGAGATTACAGGCATGAGCCACTGTGCCTGGGCCAGAGCAGATATTTTAAACATCAAGAATCAGACTTGCATGATTCAGAATATTACTAACCTACTGGCTCTAACATAAGAAACAAGGAGTAAAAAGTAAAACAACCACCAAAGATTTTCAATAACTTTAAGACAAAACTTTAAGATACCAGTAAAACAAATGCCTAAAGGTAGTTCATAATTGCTAACAGAAGTGCCATGACAATTAAGTTTTAAAAACAGATTTAAAACTTCTACTTCCAACCTAACAGAATAATTGGTATAGGATTTAGCCTAGCAACTAGAAAATGGGACAGAATTTACGAAACTACTCTTTTCAGATATTAGACAGCAGGCAATGCAGGACTGTGATCCCTAAAAAAATAGCTTTCGGCTAAATATACTTTAGCTTTCGGCTAAATATACTTTCCCCTATAATGTAAGGGGAAAACCTCAGTAAACACAATGAACTCAATTAGTTGAAGGGACAAATTTAAGTTAAGGAAGGCTGAGAAAGCTGGAATTCTCAGGTCAGAATAACAGAAAAAAGGTAAGCTAGGCAGAGAAACAGTACCAGAAAATTCTATATAGGGACTCTTGAATCTTCAAAGAAATACTAAGTCATAAATTTACACAGTGAGACTCAAAAAGGCCAGGCAAAGAACCACTACCAGAAAATGTGCAAAACTGATCAACTCTCAAACTCACAGGATACTGCAAAATATTCTAGCTTGGAATGCTAAAAAGGGAGATACCATTAAATAACAGGAGCATTCAATATGGCTCTATGAAGGAGTATGCCTTAACAGTAGGGCTAAACTAGCCTTAGAATAAATGTTCCTCTAAAGCTGCCCTAATATAGCTTAAAAACAAGCGTGAAAGGATCAAGCTGATCCACAAGTAACTTAATTGCCTTATAGAACAAAGTACAACATTCACTAATGGATAACAAAATCCATTCATAGTATTCAAATAACACGACCAGCACCCAATAACAAATTATTAGAAATACTAGGATGCAAAAAAGATGACAAAATTACAAGACAAAGATATTAAAATATCTATTAAAAGTACATTCACAGATTTAAAGAAACACATGAACACAATAGAGAGAAATTACAACCATAGAAATTGATCAAATAAAACTTTCCAGAGCTGAAAAACATGATATTTGAACTGGAAAGTTCCTCAGAGGGGCTTAACAACAAATCAGACACTATAAAAGATTAAAAAGAGTGATGAAACAGGAACCAGAGCAACCAAAACTACCCAAATTAAAACTATGAGGGAAAAAAAAAAAAAGCATCAATGACACGTGGAAAAATACCAAGTCTAAAATATAAGTTTTTGTTTGTTTCTTTGTTTTTTTGAGACAGAGTCTCACTCTGTCGCCCAGGCTGGAGTGCAAGTGGCGCAATCTCAGCTGACTGCAAGCGCCGCCTCCCAGGTTCACGCCATTCTCCTGGCTCAGCCTCCCAAGTAGCTGGGATTACAGGTGCCTGCCACCATGCCCAGCTAATTTTTTGTATTTTTAGTAGAGATGGGGTTTCACCGTGTTAGCCAGGATGGTCTCGATCTCCTGACGTCATGATCCCCCCCCCCGCCTCAGCCTCCCAAAGTGCTGGGATTACAGGCCTGAGCCACTGTGCCTGGCCTAAAATAGGAGTTTTTGAAGTCTAAGAAAGAGAATAATGTTCTAAGGAAAAAAAGTATTTGAAGAAATAATGAAATAATTTTTTCAAATTTGATGAAAAAACAAAAACAACAAACAACAATAGCAGCAACAACCACAACAAAAACACTGATCCACGAATATCAGTGAACCCCAAGCAAGGAAGGAGAGTAGACACAAAAAATTACACCAAGGTACATCACAATGAAAATTATAAAAACAATGAAATAAAGAAGAACTCTTAAAAGAAGCCAGAGGAAAGAAGATACATCACAGAACTGAGGAACAAAGATAAGAATGATCACAGACTTTGCATCAGAAACCAAGCATGCCATAAAACAACAAAATATTTTTTTAATGATGGAAGAATACAGTGTATGGAGCTATTATTGAGTGAAAGTCAAAAATGAAGACAAAAAGAACACACGTTGACAAGAAAAACAGAATTTGTTGCAAACAACCCTGCACTACAAAAGCTGTCACAGCAAGTTCTTTAGGCTGATGGAAAATATACCAGAAGGTATCTCTGATGTACAAAAAGAAATGAACAATGCCATTGTAAATATGTGGATAAACATAAACTTTTTAAAAAACTGAAAGATAACTGGCTATTTAAAACAAAAATAGCGACACTGTATTATGAAGTAAAAAACAGCAGAAAAGATGGAAGGGGCCAATAGAAATTATATTATATTAATAGTAAGGTTCTAACATTATACATGATGTGCTATTGCTTGAAACTAGACTGTGATAAGTTAAGCATGTATATCGAAAAACCTAAAACAACCATTAAAACAAGAAAACTAAAAAATATAGCTAAGCCAGGTGCAGTGGCTCACATCTGTAATCCCAACACATTGGGAGGCCAACACAGAAGGATCGCATGAGGCCAGGAGTTGAAGACCCCAGCCTTAGGCAACATAGCAAGATTCCATCTCTACAAAAATACACAAAAATTAGCCAGGTGTGGTGGTAAGTGCTTGTAGTTCCAGCTACTCAGGAGGCTGAGGCAGGAAGATCACTTGAGCCCGGGAAGTCAAAGTTGCAGTGAGCCAAGATCGTTCCACTGCATTCCAGCCTAGGCAACAGAGTGAGAATTCAGGTACTTCATGTACATAATATATATGTACATATATATATATATAATATATGTACATATATATACACACACATTTATATTATTATATATATACAGCTAATAAGTCAGCAGAGAAGGTAAAATGGAATTATAAAAATTACTCACTCCAAAAAAGGGTAGGAAAGAGAAAAAATGAACAAGGAATACATGGAACAAACAGAACAAATGAGAGGCAGAAGATGTAACCCTAACCATATGAAAATTAGATTAAATGCAAATACTCTGCACTCTAATTAAAAGACAAAAATCAAATTGGATTTAAAAAGCAAAAACAAACCATTACTATCAACAGAAAATACACCTCAAAAATACACAAGTTAGGTTAAAAGTGAAGGTTAAAAAATAACCTATATATATGATGCAAACTATATAGAATGAACCTGGAATAGCTATACTGATAGGAGAAAAGGATTATCATCGAGCACAAAGACATGTATTTCATAGCAATCCTAAATGTGCATGCGCCTGATAAAAATACATGCAACAAAAACCAGATGAAGTCAAAAAACTAAAACTGACAAATCCGCAATTATAGGTGAGGATTTCACAACTCCTTTTTTCAGTAAAAAAAAAAAAAAAAAAAAAAAAATTATCCTTATTTTAAATGTTAATAGAACAGGGCCAGGTGTGGTGACTCATGACTATAATTCCAGCACTTTCAGAGGCCAGGGCAGGAGGATCCTTGAGCCCAGCAGTTTAAGACCAGCCTGGGCAACACAAGGAGACCCCATATCTACTGGGAAAAAAAAAAAAGCCAGGTATGGTGGTACACACCTATGGTCCCAGCTACCTGGGAGGCTGAGGCAGGAGGATTGCCTGAGCCCAGGAGGTTGAGGCTGCAGTGAGCTGTGACAGCACCACTGTACTCCTGCCTGGGTGATGCAGCAAGACTCTGGCTCAGGGGAAAAATAAAAGTTAATAGAACAGTAAAAACAATATCGCTAAGGCTAGAGAAGATTTTACAGTACTATCATTAACTTGACCTGTTTGACATTTATAGAACACTACTCCTAACAATGAGAGAAAGCACATTATTTTCAAGAGTACACAGCACAATCACCAAGATAGATTATACACTGAGCCATTAAACTAACTTAAACAAATTTAAAAGAACAGAAATCATACAAATCATGTTCTCTGACCATAATGAAATTAAATTAGAAACCAATAACAAAAAACTTTGAAAAATCACCAAGTATTTAAAAATTAGAAAATACACTTGGCCAAGCACGGTGGCTCATGCCTGTAATCCCTACACTTTTGGAGGCTGAGGTGGGAGGATTGCTTGAGTCCAGGAGTTCAAGACCAGCCCAGGCAACACAGTGAGACCCTGTCTCTACAAAAAATACAAAAATTACCTGGGCCTGGTGGCACATGTCTGTAGTGCCACCTCCTTGGAAGGGTGAGGTGGGAGAATCTCTTGAGCCCAGGAGGTCAAGGCTACAGTGAGCAGTAATCGTATCACCCTGGGTGAGAGAGCAAAACTCTGCCTCAAAAAGAAAAAAAAACACAACATACTTTGAAATAACCCATGTAACAGCAAAGAGATACTTCAGGAAAATCAGAAAGCATACTGAACTAAGCGACATAAAATAAAACATCCAAAGTTGTGGAATGCTGGTAAAACAATACTGAACCACATATTAAAAAAAAATTAAAATTGATGAAAGAAACTTTTACCAAAGTAGAGAAGAAAGGAAATATTAAAGAGTAGAAATCAATAAAACAGAAAAAGAACATAAAACATTGTTCATTAAAGACAAAGAAATCAAAAACTAATTATTTCTGAAGATTGAGAAAATTGGTAAACTTGTAGGCAAACTCAAAAAGAAAAAAAAGATGATACAAATTGTCAAATATCAGTAACGAAAGGGAAGATATCTGTACAGATCCTATAGATAATTAAAATACAATAAGGAAATATTAAAAACAAGTTGATGTTAATAAATTTAGCAACTTTTAAATGTAAACTGATTATTCAAAAGATACATATCATCAAAACACAGAATAGAAAATATGAATCTATTATCTATTAAATAATTTGAATTTATAATTTAAAACTCTGAACAACATAAAACCTCTTGGCTCAAATGTCTTCTCTAGTGAATTTTATTAAACATTTAAGAAAGGACTAACTCTGATTTTACAAAAACATTTTCAAAATTAGAGAAAAAGAACATCTTTCAACTCATTGGAGTCCAGCATTGCCCCGATTCCAAAACCAGATCAAAATATTACAATAAAAGAAAATGACAGACCAATAGGCCTTAGGACTACATAGGCAAAAGATTTTGAAAAAATAATTGTTGATACAATCATGCAATATCTAAAAAGGTAGTACTATCAAAATAGGTTTATGTCAAAAATGCAAGGTTGGCTTAACATTAAAAAAAATAAATCCATGTAATCTATCATGTTACTAGATTAAATGAGAAAAACCATATGAACTCTCATTAAATGGAAAAAATCTTAAATAATGTAATATGCATTCCTGATAAAAATTCTCAACAAACTAAGAAGGAAACTTTATCAACCTAAAAAATGATATCCATAAAAACCCTATACCTAGCATCAAACCTAATAATGAAAGATTGAATACTTTCCCCCTGAAGACATGGAAAAAACCAATTATGTCTGCTTTCACCATTTCTACTCAATATTACTTGTGGTCTTGGCTACAACAATAAGGCAAGACCAAAACAGATTTAAGATTGAAAAGGATGACATAAATCTTTGTTTATTCAAATATAATTCTGTAAGAAGGAAATTGTAAGGAATCAAGAAAAGAATAAATAAATGAGTTTGGCAAAATCATATGGTTTAAGTTCAATATTCAAAATTCAACAGTATTTCTTTATATAAACAAAATCAAAATTTTAAAATATTGTTTATAATAGTATCAAAAATGTTATGAGTCCAGCACTACCCAACTTCACAAAATGTGTGAGACCTCTACACTGAAAATTACAAAATATTACTGAGAGAAATTAAAGACAACCTAAATAAGTGGAGAAATATACCATGTTTAAAGATCAGAGGACTGAATACAAAGGTGTGAATGTTCCCTAACAGACAGACAGGTTCATTGTGGTATCAATTAAAATCCCAGCTTCCATATGAGATGCACGAAGCTAGACAGAACATAGCTCACCCTGTAACTACAAAAAAGAACAAGGGAAAAACAAATAATCTACAAACAGAAACTTCTTGAACTCATCAGAGTGCTGAGGTTACTGGGAAACCAACCAATCCAAATTCTAATGAAAGGCAGGACACATGGGACATGAGCACTTGAGTACCTAGGGAAGACAATACTAGACACCAGTAAGAATAATTCAGTCAAAACTGTTAATGAATTGCTAAAGGCTGTGTGTGTGTTCGCAAGAAAATACAGAAGCCAGGGAATCTACAGACACAAAGGGAATTCATACCCATTCACGGACTTTTGCAAAGATCTCACCAGATGTTTACAAGCATACACAAAAAGACTGAGCGTATGGTGAAAGGCCTGAGAAAGCATTTGTCATGGTGCAGGCTTGGGGGAAGCATGAAGTCACTGAGGGAAAGCATGAAGTCCAGGTTGGATCCTTTCTACCATCTTTAACATGGCGGGTAAGGGGTCAGAGGGGAGCCTTAAACCCCAGAGGGAAGGGCAACAACCCCATTATGCTTTGAGCACTGTTGAAAACACATTAGAACTAGGAGAAGAAAAATGCCTAAAAAAAAAAAAATCTTTAGCCATGAAGGAGGAAAAGGAATTCATCCTACAGGTAGAAGCAGGGGTAGGACACTGATTGAAGTCCCTATTCCCAAAAACCAGGACACAATGATTGCCCAGACTATTGTGGTGGATTTATTACCATATCTGATACAATAACGAATCCAGGTAGAAATGACGGCAATCTGGGAGGTACAGGTTTGAGTAAGCCAGACTGCCTGACTGGCAACTGTAACTTGTTTTCACAGTTTGCAGTCCCAAAGAAAAGTTGTTTTTAATCTGTTAGTCTTCTAACAGCAGACCTGAAGGTTAGGCTATTGGCAACAGGCCAGGAGCCAGTAAAAATATAACAAGGTTAATCAAGAGGCATATTGGTCAAAGCTTAAGAATGGAGTTATAGAACCCACTCTCACTTTTCTGTAGCTAGCACTGACCCTGAACAACTGCATCAGCTTTTAATTGGGCTGAACAGTAAGTGAAACAGGCCCAGGCATTTACAAGAAATTCCTTAAATCCAGGGCCGAAATGAGTCAATTGCTTTGCTTCAGGTGGCAAAGTGAGAAATAAGCTTTTCCCCAAAACGGATAGGTTCTACTTCACGGAAAGCCAAAATGATACTAAGGCCAGGCCAGCTGCATCTGCCTTTTCAAAAGAGATGCACTTGGTAGCTGGGTCAGGCAGGTGGCACTGCTGTACTGGGAAATGGTTGAGTTCTCCAGCAGTCATGGAGCCTTTAACCAAAGTTGTGATTTTCTTTTCTTCCCTCCTGGGATGATACATTATTTTTGCTGAATCACCCAGGGAGGGGAAAGGGGACAGGGGAACACTTCTCTACATGCAGCAGCCCATGAATAGGAGAATCTCCTCTGAATCTATAAGTATTCATAGTGTAAGAACATAAAATTATCAATACCAATTATACATTTAGCAGAGGAACCCAGAACAATAGTACACTGAATAGGCCCAGAGGCTCCATCTACATTTTAGCTTTTTAAAATTTGAGTGTTTTACCCCCTGTAGGAACACAGACCAAGGAATTTAACATATGCACAAAAGGGACTACAGCCACAGCTGCCAGGGGACTACATTATTTCCTAACCAGGAGCATAGGGAAGACAAGGTAGCGGGGGAATCTACCCAGCAGAGGACTGTGGTGGTGGGAAGGCTTTTCTTCTGCTTTGGTTTCTCACTCCAGGGTGACGCTGTGCTCCTGGAAGTGCTTGGGCCTAGGGGTCTCTAATTTGCCCCTGTGCATGCTGCTAGAACTCCACCCTGCAGTCCTCAGTGCCTTCAGCCTACCTTGACAACTACTGTGCTTTTTCCCCACAGGACCACGTAGGATGGCGAATTGAGCATCTCTATTCAACAGAGCTAAAAAAGTCTGAATTCCTCTCCCTCCCTGAGGTTCCCTACCATATTTGGCTTTTATCTTAAGCAGCTAAGGTTAGAATAGAGGGGGGAGAGAAAAATGAGAGTCCACAAAGTGAAAGAGCAGCTATGTACCAGTCAGCAAGACTGCATTTACGTTCAATTTCAAGTGGCTGCCCACTCAGTCTCCACAAATGAACTTATAATATACTTAGTCTACCCAAAGCTCCACATCCTCATTGCTGACATCTTTTATGTCAGCTCTCAGAAGCCCTTCATTCAGCAGCTACAGCCATACTGCCTTTTGCCTTAGGGCCCTGAGGCTTGCTGTTTTGTTGATATAATAATAGTTCTTCCTTCTCCAGCCTAGAGAGTGAGCAATAACCAAGGCACTATTTGAGCAGCTTCATTTATTTCCACCCCTCACTGCTTAGCCTCAAAAAATTCATTAACAAGCAGGTCGTTAGGAGACTCTTACTCTGTACTACTACCCCACCACTTAAAGAAGAGCATTTGCTACTGGTCTCCTATCCTCTAAACCAGCCCACACGAGCCTGTCATTTCTCTTACAGGAAACCATATCTCTGTCAACATCATATGCTTGTAGCCAAAAATGTCAAAAACTGTTTAGGGTCTGGGATTCTACCCTATTTATAAGCTGTGAAGCCAGCCTGTTACTGTTTCATGGATGCTAACATAAGATGTAAGATGACTGGGTCCAAACCAAAGAACTGTATTACCCATGATGCAGCAAGCAGTATGAGCATGATATCAGTGAAAATTCACCTTGCCCTCCAAGTCCCTGGCAAAGGGACTGTGGATGCTCTGTATACTATGGGTTTTTTCACAGCTGAAGAGCACTGAGCTTGGGAAAGTTGCCATTTTTATAACAAAGAAAAGCAAGTCTGCTGGTATTCTATTTGTCTAGGGTGTCATTACTTCATTCCTCAAAGTTGCTAGCTACAACCCCTTCCTGAGAAATGGATGGGGTAAAGAGTAGTTCTGTTAGGGCTTTGCAGTCTCAGCATATCCAGCAAGAATGTTCAGGGATATTCAGGGCTTACAGGGATTGTTCCTCCCAACACACTCCCATTCAACCTAATACTAGAGGTCCTAGGCAGTACAAGAAGGCAAGAATATAAATAAGTCTCACATGTTTCAGGAAAAAGTAAACTATCTCTATTTGCAGACAATTGTCTATATAGAAAATACCATGGAATTCACACAAAAAACTACCAAGACTAATATATGAATTTAGTAAAGTTGCAGGATATGAGTTGAATATGATCCTAAGTACATATACTAACAATAAACAATTGGATTTTTTAAAAAATTAGGTACTACTTCAATAGCACTAAAGAAATAATTAAATACAAATCTAACAAAATATCTGCAGGATCTACAGGCCAAGAACTACAAAATATTGACAAAATAAATTTAAAAAGCCCTAAAAATAGTAGAGATACTATGTTCATAAGTTAGAAGATTCAATACTGTTAAGATGTCATTTCTTTCCAAACTGATCTACAGATTCTCTGCAATACCAATCAAAATAACAGCAGGACTTTTTATAGCTATTGCACCCCTAAACAGAGATCAGAAGGTAGCAGTAACTGAAGATATACTGCTGAATATACCTGGCAGAAAGACACCAGTGATTACGGTCTTTAAGAATTATTGTAGCCTTGTAGTATAGTTTGAAGTCAGGTAGCGTGATGCCTCCAGCTTTGTTCTTTTGGCTTAGGATTGACTTGGCGATGCGGGCTCTTTTTTGGTTCCAGATGAACTTTAAAGTAGTTTTTTGCAATTCTGTGAAGAAAGTCATTGGTAGCTTGATGGGGATGGCATTGAATCTATAAATTACTTTGGGCAGTATGGCCATTTTCACGATATTGATTCTTCCAAACCATGAGCATGGAATGTTCTTCCATTTGTTTGTATCCTCTTTTATTTCATTGAGCAGTGGTTTGTAGTTTTCCTTGAAGAGGTCCTTCACATCCCTTGTAAGTTGGATTCTTAGGTATTTTATTCTCTTTGAAGCAATTGTGAATGGGAGTTCACTCATGATTTGGCTCTCTGTTTGTCTGTTATTGGTGTATAAGAATGCTTGTGATTTATACACCATGGAATACTATGCAGCCATAAAAAAGGATGAGTTCATGTCCTTTGTAGGGACATGGATGAAACTGGAAATCACCATTCTCAGTGAACTATCGCAAGGACAAAAAACCAAACACTGCATGTTCTCACTCATAGGTGGGAATTGAACAATGAGAACACATGGACACAGGAAGGGGAACATCACACTCCAGGGCCTGTTGTGGGGTGGGGGGAGGGGGGAGGGATAGCATTAGGAGATATACGTAATGCTAAATGATGAGTTAATGGGTGCAGCACACCAACATGGCACATATATACATATGTAACAAACCTGCACATTGTGCACATGTACCCTAAAACTTAAAGTATAATAATAATAAAATTAAAAAAATAAAGAATTATTAATTAAACTCTTAAAATGCATTCATTTTCCCAAATGGATGACTCAAGTAGTATAGTGGACGTTACTGAGTCTATAGTAGAACTATAGCCTATAGTAAAACTCTGCCATTCTCAGGCTCTTTATATAAAGAATGGCAGCCTTCTTACAAAAATGTTATGTATCTAACTAGTATCAATAACAGAGCACTAGATTGTAGATAGTCAGCTATGTCCCCCAGCAGAGCATAAGAGTCATAACAGCACAAAAGAGGGGAATTGACATGGCTTTGTTAAATATGTAATCTAGTTGATCAATGGACTTGGCCTCAGGACACAAAATTAATTTGATTCTGCATAACTTAAGAGTAAGAGAATTATGCAAAGAAAAAAAGGAAGCAAGAGAAAAGAGAAATCAATGGGGTGATGGAGCACAAACATGGCTTTTTGTGTAGTTCCTTGATGAAAATATAAGAGAAAAACATCAATAAAATCCATAATATTTAGAAATGCAAAGAGGGATAGTAAGCAGTCAAAACAGTAAACCAGAAAACTGGACAAGAAGGTAATAATTTGGACAAAGCCCCAAAGTAGACATGCCAACAGCTGTGCAACAGAGGGAGGATAAATTGTAATAATAGTCACAGGATCCAAAGTGTGGGTATGGATGGAAAAATGGCAAGAAATGCCATGTATTTACTTTTATAATGTATGTGATACTGGCAAATGACTTACAAACACAGTGTGAAAAATAAAAATGAAAAAAATGTAAATGCCCAATTTAGAGGAAGTAGGGAAGGATGGGAATGAATGGCTTTGGATTTTCTATCTGTTAAGTGTATGCAATTCTGATGCATGTGCTTTATCAGATATAATCAGTTTTCAATTATTCTCATATAGAAAATGAATCACCAATGTTGTTGATTCTCTACGACTTCGGCTACTCCCCACTTGATGGAAGTTCAGTAGACGGTCCATTTCTGTTTTTCTGATATAATATTTGTTGTGAAAGAAATGTAGAGTTGAGAAGCCAAATAAAATCTCTGAATTGGCATTAAAGCAAAGTAATCCTTTTTTCTATGGGGTCCAGTATCAGAGAGAGTTCAAGGTTTACTATGCTAAGTATCCATTGAAAAAGGACCCTTGTCGCAATACAGCTTAAAACTGATTTTCAGCAATTAAAAATTGTTTGTACATAGATACCTTAAAATTGTTTCAAAGTACTTTTAGTTATGGTGAATTCCAATATTTCACAAAGCTGAGTTTTTATTTACAAACTCAGAGAATCTTCAAAACTGTGGCATCAGAACTAGCCACAAGCTGGATAAGAATGATTTGATATAAATAGTACAATGTAAATATACAATAAATTACTCTGTCATAGTCACAGTTGTCCAAATTTGAGAAGACAAATACATAAAATTAGTCAGAGACTTCCCATAGGAGGAATTTTTAGGAATTAAAACAGATATGCAATTAAAATACTTATAACTAAAGAGTAAAGCACGACTTTTAAAAAAGGATTTTAATTGAGCTGTATTTTGGGGTTAGAATCATATCTAGTGCTTAGTTATCATTAGGAAGTCAAACTGCTCTCCTAGGTTAGTATATAAAGGTTATATTAATGGCACAAAATATATTAAATGCACAAGTGTGAGTGTTACTATGGAAACAAGGATCTTCATAAATTGATAATCTGATATTATTATTATTATTTTTTGAGACCTAGTCTCACCTTGTTGCCCAGGCTGGAGGGGTAGCGGTGCAATCGCAGCTCACTGCAATCTCTGCCACCCAGGTTCAAGCGATTCTCATTCCTCAACCTCCCGAGGAGCTGGACTAGAGGCTTGTGCCACCACGCCTAATTTTTGTATTTTTTGTAGAGACAGGTTTTCACCATGTTGGCCAGACTGGTCTCGAACTCCTGACCTCAAGTGATCCACCCGCCTTGGCCTCCCAAAGTGCTGGGATTACAGGCAAGAGTCACTGCACCCGGCCTGTAATTAATTTTTTTCATGAAAATAATATAATCTGATTCTCAATCAGTAGTTGAGATATTTGCATATTTGTTAAAAACAGGGAAGTTGGAATTACCTTGTTAAGATTTCGGCATACCTTGTTAATTACCAATTTGTGGTTTTTAAAAAGGAAATAAAATTATACTAAGCATTGTACACAATAAAAAAAAGGTTTGTGATATCTTATTTATCCTTGGAGACAAGTTACTCATACAGAAAATAAAGAGCACTGTCTATGCTTGAGCTACCATTATGGCTCAGAAACTCCAGATTTTGTTTTTTTGAAATAATCTGAATATAACATGAAAACACCGTCTCACAAAGAGTTAAACAAAGCACAAAAATATACTTCAACAAAAGGAATCAAAGTTGACCCAAGGGAAGTTTGACTTGCCAAAAGTTATATAGGTAATAAATAGCAACTAAATCTAGATTATCCAATTCTAAGTCCCAAGACCTTCATAATTTACCAAAGAGAGAAGGCCAACCGCCTAGCAGAGTGTGGTTTGCAGTTTTAACATTGACTCTGCTGCTAACTTACCTTGACCCTTTCAAGTCAGTAAATTTCTCTGTACCTTGGTTTCTTCTACTTCATGGAGATATTTTGATGATAAACATAAGCAACTACTTGAACTCTGGCAGAAAAGCACTCTGCTGTGTTAATAATCTCCTCATCCCTATCACGTATTTCCACTGATGCCATGCTTTCTCTGGTCTTAGTTTTAAGCTTAAATGAATGTGTGTGCTGTGGTGTGTGTGTGTGTGTGTGTTTGTATGTGTGTAAGTTATCTTTATAAATGGCTGGCATTCTAGCAAGATCCTTTTCCCCAACTTTCAAAATGCATGAAGAGCAGCACAACATTTTCATTTTTAGGATTACCAAAGCCTTGCCACCAAAAGTTGTGCAGAAGATTTTAGAAATTCACAACAAAATTTTCCACCATATTACTCTCAACTTCTACAGAAATGCAACTCACAACTCATATTGGTCAGCTATTCCCCTATAAAGCTTCAACACTACCAATGGAAGATTATAAAAATGCATACTGCTTTTCAAAATAATAAGACAATAGTTCCAATTGCAAATAAAAAACAGTATACCTTTTGAAAAATGAAGGTCACCAAATATTCCTGAAATAATGGAAACAGGTGATAATTAACATTCTAACAGTTTAGCCACATGTAATGTCTTCTATTTTGTCAACAGCATCCAACTGTTTTACCTACTTAAGTCTAAAAGAAATTTATCCTCACCATTAAAAACAGAAACTGATTTATAGGTGACTAAAATTAATAGAAATTTAATTTTAAATATTTTAATTGTATTTTTAATATTAAATTTAATTTAAATTTTAATTAAATATTTAAATATTTAATTTTAAATATTCAGTACTTGTATTATTATTTTCATTTTGAAAATGTATCTACCTTATAATGATATGGCTTTATAACTTATAAAGACATGTAACTTACTTTATCCTTTAAAATAATATTTTACTAACAACATTAGCGTGTAGCTACATATAATATTTAAGAAACAGCAATCTACTAAGAAATGTGCCCAGGTCAAAAATAGAATAAGCCAACTGAAATAAAATATTATAGCAAATGATCAGTATACATCTACCAAATAAAAGGGTTATCAAAGGTGAAGACCAAGTAGTAATCTCCAAAAGTAATATAATGATTACTGATTGAAGTTTTATACCCTGAGGCTAAGCTACTACAATGAAATGTTCAAAAAATATTTTAGGGTATTATCACCTTAGGTCAATCGGATTATTATTTTGAATGAATGAATGAATACCCACATGAATGAATACTGAAGTGAAGTCATGACAACGTTTAACACCTTGAGATGCTCACAACAATTTGGAATACCCAGAGAAGATGACTTGAATACAAACAAACTATTTGAAATTCAATGTGGCTCACAGTAAAGATGCAGTGGGTTTCTATTTGTAGAACAAAGAATCTCAATCAAAAGCCTATATATGACTAAAATATTCTCAAATGCAATTATCAAGGCTTTAAAAAGAATATATACTTTTTACTACGTAATTCTTTCCTTTTCCCCCACCTCCCTGCATTTTTTTTAATGTTTGGCATAAGTGACCAACAAACCAGAATAGAACACACATTTTTAAAATACTAATTTACACATATTCTATTTAAGAACAACATACAACCACTCATAAATTTAGCCTTTTTAAAGAAGTGTCCTTTATATAAAACAGTGGGGAGCGGGGGAAATCCCTGCTATACATATGAAGCACAGTTTAAGCCCAATACAACTGACCAATCAAAATTAGTGAATGCACTGCATCTCTCTGCAGTGGAGAGAAGCGACAAGGTAGGCTGTCATTCTGCAAAAGCTGCCCAGAACAGGCTTTCCTCTGAAAAGCAGTGCCGTTCCTTTTTAGAAAGACTGAATCTAAATGTTGTCTCTGGAGACGAGAAGCCTTCAGTATGTTAAATTACTTTCATTATGTATTTTCAGATGCTTATTGATTCCACAGTAGGAAGAGTGAGAGACTGCAGCAGCCTCTAAACAGCACTACATGTTCCATACATTAGCAGTACTGCTGAAACAATGGCACACTACAGACACATATTTTCATTAAGGTTATTTTCGAAGAGATGTTTATGACCCTCTTTCCCCAGTCCTCTACTAACAAGTGAACAAAATGAATCAATCCAAACTGGAAATGCTTCAACTACATCAAGAATTTATCAAATCTTTAGCGGAGGTAAGATTTGTTCCTATTATAGTATACAGCTGCTTTTGAACCGGCATAGTGGGGTAAAAATTACTTTGAAAAATTTCAGCCTAAATTTTAAGAGTTTGTTTAATTCTACTTATTGCTAGACATGTATTTTAAGATCTATTTCTTTTAAGACATGCTACATTTTAAATGTAATTTTTTAGGATGCACTGTTAAATACAAATATTCTTTGTAAATTCACTATGAAGACAGCTTTTAAGTCACTTCAGATATACTAAATATTCTTAATGTAATCAGTACAGTTTTTCTCCAGTGTTCCAAAAATGCTTATGTTTCTTAAAAGTACTAGGTTTACTATTTTGCTGTTACTTATTACTTAATTTTATGTTAAGTTTATTATTGGGCATGTTCGTTGAAAATTAATTTGCAGTTACAATTTTTATTACCTTTTGTATTTCAACCACATGAGCAAATTCATCAATGGAAATTTTTAGTATCTTATGAAATCTGTTTTAATGAGTTAAAATTCAAACCATGTGCTAATAATTAGGCAAGTTACAATATTTTTACAGCAAAAAATGTTGTTAAATTATTTACAAAGAAGAAATAACAGTATGTTTAGTGTATACTAATTGTTCATCATCTCTGAAAATACAAGTTAGCTTCTAAAATGAGAGCAGAAATTAGTTTTAAAAAATATAGCTTTTCTCTCACAATTGTATTTGAAATGTGAACCCTATTGTTAATAGATAACATATACAATCTTTATTAGGAAAAAAGACTCTTCTATTTAAAGAAAATTTTATGCATATAGCTGTGGCTCTAATAATACAGTTTGGTTATTTTGATAACAAATACTGGATAGTTTTTAAACAAAACTAAGGTAACTTTCAATTAATTGCAAATTATTAAAAACCCTATTTCTTAACCAATTTTCTTTTTTTCACAAGGGCCGACAGCAGCTAATTCAGTATTTACAACTGACAATATGAAGAATGCAATTGACTGAGCATCTCCCTAGCTGTCTGAACTACGAACTGCAAGATGTTCTTACAACACGACTTTAAGACATTAAGGAGTTAAAACCAGGGAATAGTTCTACATTACTGATGGAATATAAAAAACCAACTGTATCCTAAGAAGATGCTACATAAAATAACCACAAAAAGAAAAACAATATAACTGTAAAAGCCTGAAAAAAATTTTAAAAGGGGAAGTTTATACTTTCATATACCAGAATTGTGGAAGTTACTGATTCTGGAAGACATAATGAAACATGAATTTCCAAAAAGAAAATAAAATACTTTATCAGCACACAAAAGGAAGATTTAGCAAGTGTTTTCTGCACTAAATATTCAGATATTCATATCAATTGGTATGACTAATGGATTTTTCTGACTTTTATGACCAATTATGTATCCTCTTCTAATGAAAACAAACAAAATTAAACAGCAGATGGTTTTTATCAAAAGGACATGGCCTGGATTTATAATATAAAGCAAGTTATGTGATCAAGAAATCATTTCAAAGTAGTTAGCACTGCTATTAAAAACAGATTTACAATCGTAACAAAAGGATGTCTAAATATATTTTAGAAGCTACAAACCTTATGTTTCCTTTTTTGTTTTCACATATTCTGGAAAATAAAGAAATATTATCATGTACTCCATCAAAGGGAAACATAATTCCTATCATCTGAGGAAATTTCTCTTGGCCGTGACTTTTTAAAGCAAAACAAATACAAATATTATGTACTGTTCTTTAGAAATCCATCAGCCAACTAAATCTCATAATGCATGCAGTTGAAGTATTGGAGAGAAAATGAAAGAATTCCTACAAGACATGAAATAAAACACAGCTACTTCACTGTTGTCAGGTAAAAATTCATGTCAAAACCTGTCAATGATATCATGTATCAATTTGTCAAAAACTACCACAGTGAACCAAAAGGCCCATAAGGCAACAGCAAACAGGTAGGTCAGAAGATGCATGCACCCCACCACACTGTTTAACATTTACAAAAGAACAGAATCTTGCTCTAGAGAAAATGTATTTTTCTTAATCATCATTTAACTTGACATTTCTGCTTTATTTAATTATAAATCTAACTGATGTGACAAAGACCTGATGTTTAATCTGTCAGTTCAGAAAATTTGGCACACTTAAAATTTTCCATTTTTATAGGATTTCAATGTTAGCTAAGACCTTAACTTACTCAAATAAATATACCTCTAGTAATACTTCATACTAATTCAAAAGAAATAATGTTACCATTTGTGTTTCTGCAATATTATTCCCAAAAAACATGCATAAATAAAACTGTATTCTAAAACTTGTCAAATATAACATCAAGTAAAAGTTAACATGAATTTTGAAAATTATTAGCTTTTATAATTTATGTTGAATATGATTTTGCAGTTGAAATGCTGTATTTGAAATGTGAAATATAGTTGGTTGTATGAGTTCATATTTTAAAATGAATATACTGATTAACTGACATTTTAGCCCAGAACATTAGACATTATTTTTTACAAATTATTCTAAACCCCTATATATTAAAATATAGATTTGCATGAATTAGCAAAAGCGTTTGTTTTTTTTTTTAATTTTTCTTCAAAATTAGACAATGGGTGATATATACAAAAGGTTTCACAGGTAATGTGTAACTTTAAAAGCTTCCTCAAAAAACGGGCTTCACATACTCCTTTTCCCTAAAATTTCATCTTTTACTTTAAAAACTGTTTGAACAATGTCAACTGATATATTCCTTTAAACTACTTCAAAAATGGCTATTTCTTAATGTGATATTAAATTTCAATTTTCTGTTTCCACAAGATACAAGAGGGTGTGGTCACAAAATAAATCATTTCATAGGAGTGATTAATGCTCTTTTACCAAGCTTTGTAGCTTTTTATTTTAGCATAATGTCCCATTTCTTCTAATTTTTAAGTTTGCCAATTGCAAAGTTCAGTGAGCATTGTAACTGTGATATGTAAAATATTTATCATTGGCCTATTTCTGTGGGAAATAACCCCAAATATCACCAAGCACATTGTTGACTTCTGAATATGAATTCAATCAACATGGATAAAGCATCTTAAACTACTGCTCTGTACCATTTGTCATTTTAAATGAACACTAGTCCTGTTCATTTGAAATCTCACAGGAATAATTACACCTACACTCATTATGCTAGAGCATATTAAAATAGCAATTATTTGGTACCTACTCACAACATTTAAATGAAATTTTAAGACACTGGGCTGAAATTAATTTTGTATACTAGGTAGTTTTATCATACAAAAATCCACTTTATCTCAAATAATAAGCTTGAAATACTCAAATGAGAAAAGCCCTTTAGCATATTAAGTAACTTTGCACTAAAGAGGAACAATTTTCATAGTTATTTCTTCAAAAGGAAAACACAATTTTCTTTTATATCAAAACAATGCAAACTTGATGTTTCTTAATTCTACATTTTCTATTAATAGTTTACAAACTTAAAAATTAAACTAAATACACAATTAAAAGATTTTTTTTTCTTACAAAGAACAAATATACGTCATTTAAATTGCCAAATATCAAATAGTTTATTCTATTTCACTTTCTAGGGAAAAAAACCAACTGCTCCAAAAGAATGTGTTTTTCTCCCATTCTGGAAATCAACATGCAGTCTGAATCTAACATTACAGTGCGAGATGACATTGATGACATCAACACCAATATGTACCAACCACTATCATATCCGTTAAGCTTTCAAGTGTCTCTCACCGGATTTCTTATGTTAGAAATTGTGTTGGGACTTGGCAGCAACCTCACCGTATTGGTACTTTACTGCATGAAATCCAACTTAATCAACTCTGTCAGTAACATTATTACAATGAATCTTCATGTACTTGATGTAATAATTTGTGTGGGATGTATTCCTCTAACTATAGTTATCCTTCTGCTTTCACTGGAGAGTAACACTGCTCTCATTTGCTGTTTCCATGAGGCTTGTGTATCTTTTGCAAGTGTCTCAACAGCAATCAACGTTTTTGCTATCACTTTGGACAGATATGACATCTCTGTAAAACCTGCAAACCGAATTCTGACAATGGGCAGAGCTGTAATGTTAATGACATCCATTTGGATTTTTTCTTTTTTCTCTTTCCTGATTCCTTTTATTGAGGTAAATTTTTTCAGTCTTCAAAGTGGAAATACCTGGGAAAACAAGACACTTTTATGTGTCAGTACAAATGAATACTACACTGAACTGGGAATGTATTATCACCTGTTAGTACAGATCCCAATATTCTTTTTCACTGTTGTAGTAATGTTAATCACATACACCAAAATACTTCAGGCTCTTAATATCCGAATAGGCACAAGATTTTCAACAGGGCAGAAGAAGAAAGCAAGAAAGAAAAAGACAATTTCTCTAACCACACAACATGAGGCTACAGACATGTCACAAAGCAGTGGTGGGAGAAACGTAGTCTTTGGTGTAAGAACTTCAGTTTCTGTAATAATTGCCCTCCGACGAGCTGTGAAACGACACCGTGAACGACGAGAAAGACAAAAGAGAGTCTTCAGGATGTCTTTATTGATTATTTCTACATTTCTTCTCTGCTGGACACCAATTTCTGTTTTAAATACCACCATTTTATGTTTAGGCCCAAGTGACCTTTTAGTAAAATTAAGATTGTGTTTTTTAGTCATGGCTTATGGAACAACTATATTTCACCCTCTATTATATGCATTCACTAGACAAAAATTTCAAAAGGTCTTGAAAAGTAAAATGAAAAAGCGAGTTGTTTCTATAGTAGAAGCTGATCCCCTGCCTAATAATGCTGTAATACACAACTCTTGGATAGATCCTAAAAGAAACAAAAAAATTACCTTTGAAGATAGTGAAATAAGAGAAAAATGTTTAGTGCCTCAGGTTGTCACAGACTAAAGTCTAAGTTTCACCAAATCCACATTCAAATGAGTTTTAAATTTAAATTGTAAAAATTGCTATTACTGCCAAATATAAGAAAAATATTTTAAGTATTGGTTATGTTGTAAATTTTCAATGTGAATGTCAATTAGATAGGTCATATATATTCAATTTCTTCATTACTTAATGTATTTGTTGCATGGCAGTTTGTTAAAGTACTATCATATGTATATTTTGTCAATATTATGTCCAACAGAAAATATTCATGTAAGTCACATTTTTTAAAGAATAAATACATAGCCTTAAAACTGTATAACTTTAAAATGTAACTGACATAGGTATCCTTGCTTTATTTTTTAAGTTAAAATGCACTGTTCCTAAGCCACAAACTACAGATATATTTAGATTACAACTGGAGCAGCATTTTAAACTAAAAACCAAAATTATGGGCTCAAGACAATTCAGTATTTTCCATACCACTATGCTATGTTTCCTGGTATAGTGTATTTGCTATATTTGATGCATCAAAAATAATTAAGTACGTATGAAGCTTTATTCTTTTAAATGTAAAAAATCATAGAATTTATCAAAATTTTAAAATTAATGAACCAAAAAAACCTCTGTATACACACCAAGATAGAGAAACTTTAAAATTCATGTTTACTATGAAAAAAAAGATTGATTTTCTAAGTTCAAGGACAGTATGCCTATGATATACAAATGAAATGAAAATAAAGGGAAGGAAGAATACTAAAGCACCAGCCTCTTTCTTCCTTCCTCACTTTGCTTAAGTCTAAGCCAAATGCTCTGGATTAATGTAGTATACTGATTTTAAAAAAAAAACAAAAACAGTACATCAAAATAAACTGACTTCCTAACTTTATTCAATTCAGCCCTTTTGTATAATAGAAAGTTAAGTACCCAAATCTGAATACCAGGAATGAAAAAAAAGACTTTAAATCATTATAAAAAAGTCTAACAAAGCCTCTAATTTTAGATACATACAACTTTACAGTAATACAGTTTATATAATGTTCCTACCAAATCATAGCTCCCAAGTAATTCAAAATGTAGTTGTTTTATTTCCACACTGAAATCACTAAGGTAACAATAAGTCTTGTCGCTTTTCTACCGTACCATCACTTAATTTAACTTTAGGCATTTTTCTCTCTCACCCTCAATTCATGTGGGAAAATCATGAAATTACTAACCCTAACTATAGATTACAAGGATTGGGAATCTCATATCAAACAAATATTTTCCAATTGTTATAATGTAATAATCTATCAATAAGTGCCAATATCACTATCAGAAATTTAGCAATAAGTTATTTAAAATAGGAAAATACTTACTGCATTGTAACTGGTCGGCTGAACAACTTTTATTCTATTTTCTGAAACTGTATTCACTAAACCAAGTAGCAATTCATTTTTAAAGAAAATATTAAATGTCTAAAAATTCAGTAATATATCACTTTTATATAAATAAATGAGATCTATCCAGTCTAGTTTACTGAATAGCCTAATCCTTGAAGAAATGAATACCATGCAATAGCTTGAACTCACTAAGGTTACATGACAAATTAAATAGTAATTTACTTCTGATAATAATGTTAACATAATGTCAAATCTTGGCAAAAGCCCAATTTCCTTCTGTCTTATTTTCTACTGTTTTTTGGAATTAAAAAAAATGGTTCAATTTGACAAAATGTAGCATAAGCAAGTAAGTTATTTTTTGAAACCCTAAAGAGAAATTAACACTTCAGGCACAAAAGGATTAAGAAAATTTCGTTTGGTAAATACATTTGGCACAGACTAGCTCCTAATCTTCTTTCATTTTATTTTTTACCCCAGGAAATAAAACAAACTCATTAATATCTTCATTTACAAATTTAAAAAATGAATTTTATAATTGGATCCCAAGCATAAATTAAAATTTTAATATCTAGTTTTATAATCTTAATAAAAACTAGACTATTTTTAGAAACTTCATATTAAGAAAAACTCCCTTGTGTTTTGAATATTTTTATTCTTCAGGTTTATAACTACGCCAAAGAACTCAGTATAAAAAGAGATTTCTAATATATTTGTCTAAACTGCTTTCATGCCTTCTTGTCCTCTGTAATAAGAAATTAAATAAGAAATAAATGGTAAATATTACAATGTTGCCCTTTAAACTGCTATCATTTCTATACTTGACACTGAAGCAGACATTTAACAAGCATTTTTGACCATCTGTAATGATCTTTCAGGTATACAAAAGTGCATCAACTGATCTACGACAAAGAAAACTCATACCTATCAGAAAACTTCTAATAGCTTTTTAATGTGCTAAGTAGTATATAATATGTAAACCAAAATAATATTTATGTGTTAAAAATTTAGCTTCAAGAATAAGTCACAACTATGTTTCCAACTACTGACCTCAGCTTAAATGTGAGAATGAGAAGCTTAGACAACTTTTTGTATTAAACATCTGTTCTATGAAAAGATGAAACATTTCTATTTTCTTTACGTTGGTCTTCATTACAATGTGTGACTTTTTCACTTTATTTCAAATAATTTTGCTCAAAAAAGCATTAAGGCTAATTTTTCCTGTTAGAATGAAAAACTAAAAATGCAAAAGCAATAGAGGCAACAATAAACTCAATATGGGATCCTTCCTAAAACTAAATTTTTCTATCCATATATCATAAATCATACGTATTGATATCAATTTCTACAGTTAATTGGGTCAGTTCTTCCAAAGGATAAAAACCCCTTAGTAGCCCTTAGTAGGGCTTATTCCGCATAGTATTTTAAATACCAACCAAAGAAGAGCTCAACAAGATGTGGTAAATTTTATTTGCTTTGTTTTGTGTGTTAATTTAAGGGAGTTGTTACTCTACCACCTACTACTGAACAAATGTTCAAACTTATTGTGAAGGTAGAATTATTTATAATTATATGTCTTTTAAAATGCCATTCATGATAATTCTGTACTTCTGACCCAAGTCAATTTTTAGTTGTATGTTCTATTCTTTCATCCTTTAACTAAAATAACAGTAGTCTCCCCTTATCCGTGGTTTTACCTGCTGCAGTTTCAGTTACCCATGGTCAGTTAGCATGGGCAACTCTGTGGTCCAAAAATATTAAATGGAAAATTCCAGAAATAAACAATTTACAAGTTTTAAATTGTTATAAACTTATTTATAAATTTATGTATAATTGTACTACTTTATTATTAGTTGTTGCTATATCCTACTGTGCCTAATATATGAATTAAACTTTATCATAGGTATGTATGTATAGGAAAAAAACATAGTGCATGATATACTATATATAGGGTTCAATACTATCCATAGTTTCAGACATCCTCTGGTGGTCTTGGGATGTATCCCTGAAGATAAGAGGGGACGAATGTGTAGCAAAATCTCAGTTCCTTGGGCATTACAAACCAGATTCCTCATTGAACTGAAATTAGACTTGAGGGTTAAAAAATCTAAAATCATTAGAAAACAGGACCTTAGTAGAGCTTATTCCACATAGTATTTCAAGGCTACTTCCCAAAGTAATAAAACTTTTAATTTTATTGCATTTCATGATTATACAATTAAGTAAGCTTTGTGATTCAATTAGCATTTAAAATCTTACAGAAAAGAGGCATTTTGGTAGATACTTTGAATTATATGAAAGAGTCATTACCCTCAAGAGCTTAAAATCTAGAGTCAAGGTATTAAAAAGTACGGCAATACCTAAAAACAGAGGCAGATGTGGTAAATACTATAAAAGAAGAATAAAGTTCTTAATAGACTTTAGAAGAAAGGGATCATGTTTAATTTAAGAACAGTATAAAGAAAAACATTGCTGAATAAAGCTGCTGCAGCATATTCTGGAAGAGCAAATTGTTCTTTGGAAGAAAGTTAATACAGTAGCGAGAAGTTATCTAGAAAGTTAAATTTGGGGCATAAGATAGAAAGCCTTCTATCTTATGCGAGAAGAGGTATCTGAGCAGGGGAATTACAAGGTGAAAAAATGAGCTTCAAAAAAACCAATAAAACAGCAATACATAGACAGAATCGATGAGACACAGAAGATAGGAAGCTGCTGCCATCGCCTTCATAGCTAGTGAAAGGCCTGGCAAAAAGTGATGGCACTAGCTTGACAAGGGAGTGTACAGATGTGACAGGCAACGTGAAGGCAGAATCAATATTTACTAACTAGCTAGGAAAGAAAACTGGCATAAGAGACTGAAGAATTAAAAATGATGACCATAAGGAAGACCGTAAGAAACAGATTACCCGCAATAATCAAATAACTATTTAATTATGCTTTGCATAAATTACATTGATAACACAGGCAAAAACAAAAAGAATATTTGGCAAGGCAGAAAACTCAATGAAGTAAAATAACATTAAATAATGTTCTAGTTATTAGAAGCTATTCAGAACGAAAATTTTGAATTGATGTTTTAAATTATCTACTTTATATATTTTTCAATTGGTTTATTCCATTTTTTCATTAAACACATATTTTCTAATAACTATTTTAACCATAAAAAATACACAGTGAGAAAATATCAATGTATATGAAGCAAAACACACAAATTTCATCCTTTGCTTTTTTTCCCTAAATAATTTATTAAGGGCATCCATCCAACTCTTTATAAACATATCGTCCTCATTCTTTGTTAATGGCTACATAAAAATAGTTTTTAATTAAAATGTTTTAAAATAGCAACATTTCTAAAGGATAATAGTAATGAAAGGGCAAATAAAGCTTTCTCTATTCCATTTAAGTGGCTTCAAACTGTATTTCAAAATCATGCTAGAAAATTTACATTTTCAGTTTCAATTAAAAATTAAAATTTTTAATTGCCAAGTTACCTTTGGCAACTGAGAAGGTTATATTTCAGAATGAAGGCAAGAAGCAGTGGGAAAACCATAAACTAATGCATTTCTTTCATCCTTTTCACTAAATAAGATGAGAAATAAGAAAACTAAAGTAAACTTTTACCAATTATTTTCTTTATATCTCAGATGAGCACTTGTATATACTCATGAATGTAAGCCCCCACTCAGGGACTGCAGTGAACTCTAAGAAAATTAAAAATGAGTTGACCAATAATATATGTTAGAAATTTTAAAAGTTCAGATCATATCGCAAAAGAGAAAGTAAAGAGATAAAAGAACCCAGATGAGGCTGGAAAAAGACGTAAAATATTCAAAGATGCTACGCTCTTAGAGAAATATGAATAGAATACAGAATTGTAGGTTAGAGCTCACAAAAGAAAACTAATTTGAAGATTGACTTTTTTCTAAAAAGCGTTCAAAAAAGCAAAAGACACCCCCATTGACAGGCTGCACATACTAGAAATATAACAACAAACACTGCATCATAACAAGTAGAATAAATATTAAATATTACAATCTATAGATATTTAGAAAATGGCATTGAAATGTGGAAACAAATGGAAAAGTGGCTTATCACTAATACAAAAGCCATCAACTTTTAAGAAATACTAATTTTTTTCAGGACAAAAAGAGCCAAGTGAACATAATCACAATAATATTTCTTTCCTTGCTCATATTAAAACAACATGTGAAAATAATCCTAAGTGTCTCTCCCATTCTATTCACACATTTTCTACAGGCCTCCATAAGCTGTATCCATGGCTTTCAAATATGACAGCTTTGTACTTGCACCAGCAAGTGGTAAAATGTGCTGTCATTCCTGTCACTGACACCAATATCAACTCCCTGCCACTATCAAACCCTGAAGCATCAAGTAAGATAAGGGAGGTGAGCTAAGTCTGTCTGGGATTGAGGTCATTTTCGTCACCCTGCTTCCATGAGAGCAGTATGTCATATTTTTCTCAGAGGTATTAAGCAAGGCAGACTACCAAAGCACATCAACCAATTTCTCAGGATGAAGAGAGAAAGTGGCTAGCGAGGATGACAAGGTATATGGGGAAACTGCTTTTCCCTCAGACAGCTGTGGACACACAATACTCATAAGATTTGAAAAATTAAATGTTTTAAATTTAATATAAAATTTTAAAATGTTAATGCTAACAAATGAGAGCACTGGCCATATTAAACATAGACTGTAGGAGTGAGAAATACATATGGGACTGTAGTGAGGTAATAATTATATATTAATATATTTATACTTCAATCAGCCAGTAATATTACACACAATCCCATATGTCATATATTATAAACTGAGTACACTGGTTGGGTATACTGCATATTCATTGGGTAAAGAAGAATCAAAGATATATATTTCATCCAAAATATTGCTAATGCCTTAGGACAGGTTGAAATATAAAATATCAAATTTACATACTCTGTACTTTAAAAGTCTCACTCTCAATTCTTAAAAAACTTTGTCTTTTCTTTTGCTGTTAAATTTTTTCCAACTATCACTTCTTACAAACAACAAAATGCTAGCAAACTGTAGCTACCTAACAACTTTATAAAAACTGTCTTAAATGCACACAATACAATAACGTTGGTAATACTAATGTACTTTCGCACTATTTTTTATAATACCTTTATACTGCTTTTATAACGCCTCCCAAAAAAGTATCTGATACATACCGACTGATAAGTAAATATTAGTGGAACTGAAAATGAACAAATTTTTAACCTCAGACCCTACTGTTGTATCTTGTTTAGAAGGTTGTTTCTCAAAATGTAGTCCACCTGTATCAGAGATTCTGTGGTACTTTTTAAAATGCCAATTCCTGGGCCCCATCTCTGACCCTCTGACTTACTGAGTCGGAATCTCTGAGGTTGCAGTCCTGAAAAAAAAATCTTTTTTTTTTTTTTTTTTTTTTTTTTTGGAGACAGGGACTCGCTCTCTCACCCAGGTTGGGGTACAGTGGTACAATCATAGCTCACTGCAGCCTCGAACTCTGAGGCTCAAGCGATTCTCTCACCTTAGCCTCCTGAGTAGCCCGGACTACAGGCAGGCACCACCATGCCCAGCTAATTTAAAAAAAAAATTTTGTAGAGACAGGGTCTCATTATGTTGCCAAGGCTGGTCTCAAACTCCTGGTCTCAAGCAATCCTCCCGCCTTGGTCTCCCAAAGTTCTGAGATTACAGGTGTGAGCCACCACGCCCAACCAATATATGTTTTAATAAGTACTCTCAGGTGATTTGTGTGCTGATGTTTAAGAATTACTTTAGATATCAGAAGACAGACTATGTATCAAGGTGATATTCAGGTAATAAATGAAAAGGTACAGAAGCAGCTCTTAATTCAGACCATACTGCCTTCTTGAAAAAAATTCCATTTATTTCATTTTAACTGATTAAATTTTAGTTGGATTATATATACTATAATCCAGTACTACATTAGATTTCTAAGAAATAAAATTTTGTTTCTTTAAACGAGGTTATCTAGATGAAAGTTTCCTTTAAGAACCACATACTCTCAGAAGATAAAATGCTACCAAACACAAAACATTCACCATAAACTTATGGACTTCACTGAACCAAACTACCCAATTAATTATAAAATTGCATGGCTATTTTTCATAAAATTCTTACTCAAACCACAAGTACTATTCTTGCACATTTTTGCTCATTTCACTATAAAACTTCTACTAAAACATAACTGACATAAAAGAATTACTTCTAAAATAAACTTGCAGTGAAAATACTTACAAATTGTATTTTGTATGTTTTGAACAAATGCCATTCAGGTTAGGTAGAGGTTTGAATCAAACATTTTTCTTTTGCTATTATTATTTACTTTGTACCATTAATGCAATTTAGTAAACAGTAACCTAATCTTTGATAATTTTATGACATCCTTTAAATTCCTATTCTGTATTATAATAGTTTAAGTAACACTGATACTTGATAAATGCCGCAAATGGTATTATGGAAACACTACTCTAGGAACATTTCTTATTAACCCTTTCATTAAGAACTTTTTCCAACCACACCAATATTATCTTTTGTTACTACTTTTGGATTTTAGTATTTTCATTGATTTAATCATGAAACTAACCTATCACAACTTACTGAAAATGAGCATTATTGAAAATCAGCTGCTAGTGAATACAACTTAAAGATACAAAGACAAGGCTAGGTGTGGTGGCACATGCCTGTAATCTCAGCACTTTGGGAGGCTGAGGCGGGTGGATCACCTGAGGTAGGGAGTTCCAGACCAGCCTGACCAACATGGAGAAACCCGTCTCTACTAAAAATACAAAATTAAGCGGGTGTGGTGGTGCATGCCTGTAATCCCAGCTACTTGGGAAGCTGAGGCAGGAGAATCGCTTGAACCTGGAAGGCGAAGGTTGTGGTGAGCCGAGATCGCACCACTGCACTCCAGCCTGGGAGGCAACAAGAGCAAAACTCCATCTAAAAAAAAAAAAAAAAAAAAAGATACAAAGACAATAATTCAGGTGATTGGATAAGGCCACGTTATAGAAAAATATTTGCCAAATAATATATTCCAGATAAACAATGGCTTTAGTATAGGGTTTCCTAGAGTCTCATAAAGTACCCTAAATCAGATGCAAAATGTCACGGGTGTGGTTATGCATTTTTTTTTTTCCTAGAACAAAGATTCACAAATTCAATAAGATCCTCCAAAGAGTATGTAACCCAAAACTAAAATAAAAATCATCGTCAGTGTTAGGAAGAAAGCAGGGAAGCAAAATTGGTAAATGTTAGATATAATTTTATTTATATATATCCTCCCTTATCCTAAAGATAATATAAAGTAAATTTAGCATTTTATTTTTCTTTTTTGAGACAGGGTCTCACTAGGTTGCCCGGGCTGGCCTCGTACTCCTGGGTTCAAGCAATCCTCCCTGCTCAGCCTCTCGAGTGGCTGTGGTGACAGGTGCGCACCATTGCATCCAGCAAGACGACTTTAAGAATTTTAGACACAACTGAACCAAATGAAAAAATAATAAAATCAGAGCAAAGAGCATGAAAAGAATGAAAAAATACTTGTATCATTAAGTCCTGTATTCTTGTAAGAGGTGAGCCACAAATTGCTCCTTATGATTTCTTTTTAATTTTTATTTTAGGCTCTTTCTTTGAATTCTACATACTTTCTACTAGGTCATTTAAACAGGGAAAAGGAGCTGATTACATGTCTCAGCA
This sequence comes from Nomascus leucogenys, assembly GCF_006542625.1. Taxonomy (NCBI): domain Eukaryota; kingdom Metazoa; phylum Chordata; class Mammalia; order Primates; family Hylobatidae; genus Nomascus; species Nomascus leucogenys. Next base: position 56,591,278 of record NC_044393.1, read on the forward strand.
CTGGTAAGATTAAAAACTCCCTAGATGCTCAGTAGAAGTACAAACTATTGGTACTAAGACCAGAGAGCAGTGACTCTCATGGGCCTTCCCATGCCTCTCATGGGTCTTCTCAATGTTTTCCACAACTATAACGATACCTTAAGTCTCACAGGTTGTTTCTTATATCCTTCAACGTATAACACTGGCCACAACAACCTTATAGAAAACGCAACAAGTCTCACATAGCTAATGATTATAATTTTCCTCAATGTACAATAATAACATCAAACTAAAGTGAAATTTAGTAAAAAAGAATTAGATGGGAATGGTTGTCTAGGTATAAAACCCTCTGCAACTCTGGTTTAATCCAGGGATACATTCTAGAATGTTAAAACAGTGGATCTGAATCATTTCGTAACACACCTAAGAGGTCAGACTGTGTAGAAAGGGGAGGGTAGTACTGTGTCCGGAATTGGTGGGTTCTTGGTCTCACTGACTTCAAGAATGAAGCCGCGGACCCTCGCGGTGAGTGTTACAGCTCTTATGGTGGCGCGTCTGGAGTTTGTTCCTTCTGGTGTTCGGAGTTTCTTCCTTCTGGTGGGTTCGTGGTCTCGCTGACTCAGGAGTGAAGCTGCAGACCTTCGCAGTGAGTGTTACAGCTCTTAAGGCGGCGCGTCTGGAGTCGTTCATTCCTCCTGGTGGGCTCGTGGTCTCCCTGGCTTCAGGAGTGAAGCTGCAGACCTTTGCAGTGAGTGTTACAGCTCACAAAAGCAGTGTGGACCCAAAGAGTGAGCAGCAGCAAGATTTATTGCAAAGAGCAAAAGAACAAAGCTTCCACAGTGTGGAAGGGGACCCAAGAGGGTTGCCACTGCTGGTTCGGGCAGCCTGCTTTTATTATCTTATCTGGCCCCATCCACATCCTGCTGATTGGTAGAGCCGAGTGGTCTGTTTTTACAGGGCACTGATTGGTGCGTTTACAATCCCTGAGCTAGACATAAAGGTTCTCCACGTCCCCACTAGATTAGCTAGATACAGAGTGTTGACACAAAGGTTCTCCAAGTCCCCACCAGAGTAGCTAGATACAGAGTGTCCATTGGTGCATTCACAAACCCTGAGCTAGACACAGGGTGCTGATTGGTGTGTTTACAAACCTTGAGCTAGATACAGAGTGCCAATTGGTGTATTTACAATCCCTGAGCTAGACATAAAGGTTCTCCAAGGCCCCACCAGGATAGCTAGATACAGAGTGTCGATTGGTGCATTCACAGACCCTGAGCTAGACACAGGGTGCTGACTGGTGTATTTACAATCCCTGAGCTAGACATAAAAGTTCTCCACGTCCCCACCAGACTCAGGAGCCCAGCTGGCTTCACCCAGTGGATCTCGCACTGGGGCTGCAGGTGGAGCTGCCTGCCAGCCCCGCGCTGTGCGCCCACACTCCTCAGCCCTTGGGTGGTCGGTGGGACTGGGTGCCGTGGAGCAGGGGGTGGTGCTCATCGGGGAAGCTTGGGCCGCACAGGAGCCCACAGAGCGGTTGGGAGGCTCAGGCATGGCAGGCTGCAGGTCCCAAGCCCTGCCCCGTGGGAAGGCAGCTAAGGCCTGGCGAGAAATCGAGTGCAGCGCCAGTGGGCTGGCACTGCTGGGGGACCCAGTACACCCTCCGCAGCCGCTGGCCCGGGTACTAAGCCCCTCACTGCTCCGAGTGCGGGGCCCGCCAAGCCCACGCCCACCCGGAACTCCAGCTGGCCCGCAAGCGCAGCGCGCAGCCCCGGTTCCCGCTTGCGCCTCTCCCTCCACACCTCCCTGCAAGCTGAGGGAGCCGGCTCGGGCCTTGGCCAGCCCAGAAAGGGGCTCCCACAGTGCAGCGGTGGGCTGAAGGGCTCAAGTGGCGCCAAAGTGGGAGCCCAGGCAAAGGAGGCGCGGAGAGCGAGCGAGGGCTGTGAGGACTGCCAGCAAGCTGTCACCTCTCAGTACCTCCAACTGAAAAGAAGACGTGTTCTTAAAAACAAAAATGGCCTCTAGGTTTTCTAGCAGTTACTTTCTCCTTCCCTTACCCCACAACCTTCAGAGATTCACTAATTAAGAGAAAGGGAGCATGAACTGATAACCTTCAGAAATACCTTCCATAAATATTCTCTCTCAACAAAACTATGGAAAATAATTGACAGAGAAATGGTTAAGTGCAGAACAAAAACTTGAATAGCCACCAGAGCTGAAGCGAAGACTAAAATCTCGAGAATGCCACTCTGTTTTGTGCAGAGGTTGCTGTTACCAAATTCTGAAATAAGCTAAAGAACGGAACTTTCATTAACTAATTTTAAGAAAAGTCTACTCTGCCTGAAATTTCTGATTCTCAAAACTGATGATTTGATTCAAAGATACAGTTAGAACAGATACAATAAGAGCTAAAGAACTGTGTTCTGAACTACACCATAAAAGACACTAAACAAATGTTTTATCACCATTGTCAAATACAAGAAATAAGACACTTTTAAATACAGTATTCTTCTATGGGTACTATTTATATTAACACATATGCTTACCAATTTTACAATGTAACTAGCTTCTCGAACTACATAAATGTTTCTAAAAACTTAGTGAATAACATGTCACAGAATCTAGTGACACAAATACACCCAGACTAAATTGTCTGACAACAGTAATCATAAATCCCAGTTACTATAGTATACAAGTCTGTTATCTTGTAAGCACTGAAAAAAATTATAAAAGCACTTTTAAAGGGTCCATTATGATAGCACTTAGCCCTCACTTAATGCCAAATTTGAACATTTCATAAAACACTGGGGTTGTACTTGCTTACAGAAGCAGAGGAGATAAGATAAATATGCCAACATCAATGTCACAAAGCAAAATATCATAAGAATATAAGTAAAGAGTAATTGGGCTCAAAGGAAAACGAGGCACATGTACCTGGAAAAGCTGTAGAAAGCAAATGGCACTTGAAATGAACTCTGAATAAGGGATGAGACCGGTTGATGGCATCAGGGCATATTAGGCAGAGGCACAAACTTGGGCAATTATACAGAAGCAAGAAAAGCAAGTCTCCAGGAAACAATTCACTTTGACTAGTATACTCCACACTCTATGAATGTAGAAGCAGACAGAGATAAAGCTGGAAAATAGGTTATATTCATGTTTGCCAGGCCAAAAAAAAATTATAATTTAATCTCAAAGCCTAGAGAAAGTCTTTCTAGACTTACCAGTATGGAAGTGTATGTTGAAAAACATACATTTTTCACTTTCTATTTCCATCATCATAGTTTACACCCTCAATATCCTAGACCACTGTGAGGTGCAGAAATCAAGTCAGAGGCTAGCAATCTCTCACAATTTCCATTTCCATTTACCTAAAATACAATTCTGCTCATTTTCAACCCCTGATCACAAATCTTCAACCAGATACTCATCACTGAGACTTAAAATACAACATAATATATAACAGAAAATAATTCAAATCCAAATATTGCAGCAATGTCTTCATATTTTTCAATGTAGAATTAAGAGGCCTTACAAATTACTCAAAGACACAGTCTTGGAAAAAAATGCCAGTGGAAAATGCATATGTCCAATTATATTTTCCTATTAAAAACTATAAAAAAGAAAACACTAAAAAAAAACTAGCTGTAAATAGTAATAAGTGAATAATAACTAAAATGCAACAAAAACCATAATCCCAAGATTTAAAAAAGGAAAACAGACAAACAACTGAACTGCAATAGAAAGTCCATACAAGACTCAAGCAAATATAAGAATTTATTACGAAAAATAAGATATTTCAAATTGGTGGTGAAGTAACAGATTATTCATTAAGTAGTGTTGGAAAAGTAACTAAACAATGGAAAAACAGAGTTTAATGCTTAACCATTCCCAGAGTCAGTGAGTTGTACAACTCCAGGAAGCACAGTTCACATTATAGTCTATGTGACAGTAATGGTACTGCCTAGAGTTGTGAGATGTGGTTGCTATGTGCCTAAGTTATACCAAAAAAATAGCAGATAGATAAAAGTAAAATCATAAAAATGTCCAAGAATATGGAGGTGAATATTTTTGTAATATTGTGGTGAGAAACCAAATAAATCCATTATTAAGTAAAAGATTAACAAGTATAATTATAAAACTTCTAAAATTAAACCTAAAACATCAAAGAATAAACTGGGAAACACATTTACAACCTATGTAGCAAAGCAAATTTACCTCTATTGCATAAAGAATAGTTACAAACCAACATGGCAAAAGGAAAATAGGCAAAGAATACAAACAGGTAACTCACCAATAAAAAAATGACAAACACAAAACTGTTCAACCCATACAGCAAAAACAAATCCAAATTAGAATAAATTTTAAAACAAAGTAATATACCAATGTTCACATGTGCTTGGCAAACAATTTTTATTTTATTTTTTTAAGAGATGGGGGTCTCACTATGTTGCCCAGGCTGATCTCAAACTCCTGGCCTCAAGCAATCCTCTCACCTGGGCCTCCCAAAGTACCAGGATTAAGGTGTGAGGCACCGTGCCTGGCTAGCAAATAATTTTTAAATGCTTATGACTAATAATTTTGATACACCTGAGTATTTTTCACGTTACTACACAAAATATATTTTGTTTTGAAATATTAAGCAAAAACCTCAAAATGACCTTTGACCAAGAAATTCAACTTCTAAAATGTATCATAAGGAAAAAATTGAGCAATTGTGCAAAGATGTATGTTTAAGGATGATCAAAACAGTGTTTATAACATTTAAAAAAGTATGACTAAAATAATTAACAATAGCTTATTACATTAAGTATTGGATAGTTTTAAAATATTATCCAGCTACTAAAATTATGACATAAATTTATGTTTATTAATTATGTCCATAATGTAATCTTAGGTACAAAATAGTATGTATAATAAACACAGTAATGCATAAGCAAACAGTTGAGAGGTTAGTTTCTGAAAATGCTGATAATGAATCTCAACGTTATATCTGTAGTTTTCAGCAATCAACATATGCCTCAATTTTCTAGTTTTCACAATGAAAATATATTGTTAATATAACTTTACAAATTAAAAATATTTATAAGAAACATTGTTTTATTAAACCATTGAAAGCATTATGACAGTAGTATTTCATTTTAAAAATATGCAAAATTGAGCTGATTATTCCAAGCCCATTTATTTAAAAAAATTTTAAAACATAGCACACGGCAGGCCTTCATAAAAATTCCTTCCTCTGTTACATTTTGGGTCTGTACTGATAATTACCAAACGTAAGTGTAAAATTATATTATTAAATAAAAAATATATATGAAAAATTGAGACTGTGAAAATCAAATAAATTGGTCATCTGGATATAATATTTAGAAAAGACATTTTCTCACAAAGTATTGTCTAGATTGAGACTAAGTTGTTCACTAAGACATCCAGGTCTTGTTTCTCTTGTGTTTTGTTTTCTGTTATCTTTTATTTATGAGCATACTATACAACATGCTCATTCCCTTGTAATATTTTGAAGAAACTAAAAAAGATGAATACATATCATAATTATCAATTATTTGGTTTAAGCCAAAATAATAATAGGCTGGGTGTGGTAGCTCACGCCTGTAATCCCAGCACTTTGGGAGGCCGAGGAAGGTGGATCACTTGAGGCCAGGAATTCAAGACCAGCCTGGGCAACATAGTAAAACCCCATCCCTCCACAAAAAATACAAAAATTTGTTGGGCATGGTAGCACACGCCTGTAGTACCAGCTACTCAAGACCCTAAGGTGAGAGGATCACCTCAGCCCAGGAGGCAGAGGTTGCAATGAGCCAAGATTGCACCACTGCACTCCAACCTGGGCAACAGAGTAAGACCTTGCCTCAAAATATTAATAAAATTTTTTTTTAAAGAATAACAGCATTTTTCTCATTTCTTCCTCCTGCATTCAAAACTATGTATTTCCCCAAAGTTATAATGTTACATATATGAAACCTGCCATTTCCCATTTTTAGAGACCTGAGCAACCAAACATTGTGATTTTTCAAACCTCTGGAATGTTCCTTGAATAAGTTTTCCTCCATTTTCTTGTATCTGTAATTAGGCCAGGCTATGAAAACTATAGAGGTGAAAATTCATTAGGTTGTACATTTACAGTATATGTACTTTTTTCATACTTCACTAAAATGTTAAAACTGCAGGGACCATTTAAATGACGCCTGTTTAATGTCCTTAAATGTTCTCTAAAATACATTTAAGTAAACGGAAGCAAAATATAAACTCTTCACTAAAATGTAGTCTTATTTTCTTGGAATATTAAAAATGAACACATTTAAATCTCAAACCAATCTCATATCTCGGCCGAGATAAATGATGGTTCAAAAGAAAATGCAGGCCGCATCAATGGAAGAGGCGCGCCATCTATCACATTAACTTTAAAAAAGAAAGCTGTATAGTTCATTCAGCTTCCGGTGACAAACAATATTGTTATAACCCTACCCAAATTTTACTAAAGTTCTAAGTTCACATATACTTTTGTCTTACAGAAGTCTGGTCCGCATTACCACCTCTACCAGAGTACAAGTTGAAGAAATAATAGTAAAAGTCCAAGAAAACAAGTTCACCCACTGTTTAAAAAAGAAAAAAATCTATGTTTAGTGAGGAAGAAAACTCACATTGTAACCTCAAATACTTACTTCAGAATGACTATACATGTTAAGTATGTAACCTAATAACTACTTATAAAGGAATGACCCTCAAAGAAAGCCTCCCAGTCATATCAAAAACTTTAAGGGCATATGTATTCAACAACTAACTTGCAAGACAGTAAATAATTGCTCGAGAGATTTTTTTTAAAAAAGAAAAAGAAATCCAAGTCTTCTTCCTACTAGCTGTGTGATCCGGGAATGCTACTTAATCTTATTCTGATTCTCTTTGCCCATCTGCAAAATGATAGCATCTACCTCACAGAGATAAGCACAAACAATGTTCAGCATAATACCTGCCGTACGGCAATCAATGGAAACTTTTTTTTCCAATATTTAAAAATATATTGTAATTATTTTATTTTATTATTACTATACTTTAAGTTTTAGGGTACATGTGCACAATGTGCAGGTTTGTTACATATGTATACATGTGCCATGTTGGTGTGCTGCACCCATTAACTCGTCATTTAGCATTAGGTGTATCTCCAAATGCTATCCCTCCCCCCTCCCCCCACCCCCCAACAGTTCCCGGAGTGTGATGTTCCCCTTCCTGTGTCCATGTGTTCTCATTGTTCAATTCCCATCTATGAGTGAGAACATGTGGTGTTTGGTTTTTTGTTCTTGTGATAGTTTACTGAGAATGATGGTTTCCAGCTTCATCCATGTCCCCACAAAGGACATGAACTCATCCTTTTTTATGGCTGCATAGTATTCTATGGTGTGTATGTGCCACATTTTCTTAATCCAGCCTACCGTTGTTGGACATTTGGGTTGGTTCCAAGTCTTTGCTATTGTAAACAGTGCCACAATAAACATACGTGTGCATGTGTCTTTATCATTATTATTCTGAAATGTTATTTAAAAAACAACTAACAAATACATTTTCAATTCAATTATGTGATGTAGTTATTTTTTAAAGGAATAAATTATTTTTAAAAGGAATGATTATGATTTCTTACCTCAGCAGAAATTTCAGAGGCTTGATTTTCACTTTTCTTAAATGTTTCTACTCTCTTCCAGTATCGTCCCCCACCCCACCCCTCCAAGACAGGGTCTTGTTATATTGCCCAGGATAACCTCAAACCCTTGAGCTCAAGAGATCCTCCCACCCTAGCCTCCCAAGTAGCTGGGATTACAGGCACATGCCACAGTGTCTTGCCAGTGTCCATCTTTAACGCAGAAATCTTTACAGTAATACTTTAATATCTTGTTCCCAGAAAAATATGCATGAGAAATGTGTGTACAAAAATATCATCTTTTTTTTTTTTTTTTTTTTTTTTTCAAGAAAAGCATTACATGATGTAATGGGGAATGGGGAATAGTATTTTTGAGCACACAGAAGTAGAACACACAATCACAGATTATGATGTATGCTCCAAGTGATCATCAAAATATCACACAAATTTGTTGTTTAGTTATATTTCTATAGAAAGAAAACAGGAGGAAAGCAATATTTTGAGGACCTACTATATACTGGGCAGCGTCAAAGGAAATCTACTCTGGCTTGTTATATCTTCCTAACAGTCCTCTGAAACCTGAGTGAGAAGTTAACTTCTGGTAATTCACAGTTAGAAACAGGGATGGAAATGGGATTTAAACCAAGATCTAAATGGTTTCAAAGCCTATTCTTTCTTGTCTCTCAATCACAAATTACATAGCAGAAATCATTATAATAGTTTATGATATCACTTTATGATGTTATGAAGCCTCTAAAGTATTAGTAAAGTATTACTTTGATGGAAAAAAAGTTTATGAATATGGTGTTGTTCTCATTATTATGTTAAAATACCTAGCCTCCATATGCCCATTCAACAAGATTTATTCAAAGTCATTTACCCTCAGTAGAAGTCTTCCTAACCAATCCTTTGCAGTTTTTATTGTTGTTGCTACCATTTAACTCACTTTAAAATATCAATTTCATACTTAGTTTTAGGGAGAAAGTCTCTAAATCAATCAATTAGGTGGCTATTCTTCAGTATCTTCAAACTTCATCAAAAACAACAGCATACAAACAAAATACCTTCTCTCTATCCTCTACCTTCTGTCCTGCAATTATCACAACTTGGCATTAATGGAAAAGACCAAGCAGAGATTACTTTGCTTCTTTATCTTCCAAAGAAGAGATCAATATCCTGGGTACTCTTCCATCCCTGAAGAGTAACTAGATCAAGCTGGAGGATGTGAGTTATCATACAGCACATTCCAATAAAAATGCCATTTATCCCACTCACTCTCTTACTCCACATAGACTACTGATACATATGTTAACCATTCATGCTCTCCACTTTGTCCCAAGATGCAATTCTTCCTTAAGTCTTTCCCAGGTGAAGGCTCATACCCTACAGCTGCCAATGAATGTTCTACTACTTCACTCAGGAAAAAATATGGCTTCCATTTTCAAAGTCCTTTTAGCAAAGGAACTTTTTCTTTTCCAGATAAAATAGTTTACAAAACTCAAATTTATAAACAAGATAAAAGCAAACTACCCTCAATGAAGCAAAATTAGGGGACCAGAGTGAAACAGCTCAACATTCCTTTCATCCAAATCACAAGGATTCCTCACAACACAATGTGAAACAAACATGATTTTGAAGAAGTAGCCTCAATAGAAAATTCCATGAGAAATTTCCTGCTCACTGTCCTAAAATCTTGACTAAATATATTCTTCTGTTAGAAATTAAATAACTACGACTAAGAAATAGACTCACCCTACACCTGTAGCCAGATTTGTGATAATATCCTGTAAGTATCCCAAAGACTAAGAATGAACTTCATTAATCTGCATAATTCTAAAACAGGCACATAAACAGATGGACACATATAAAAAATATTTTATAAGCAATATCCCATTACGGCTGTTTATTTTTAAATCATCAGTTAATATTTTGTATCTGTGTATAAAAAAGTATCTAGTTTCTGGCAATAAAAGGTCTTATAATTCTGGCACTTTTCTGTCAGAAGAGCCAAAACATAGTAAACGAAAAAACAAAAACAACAACGGGTAGTGTGTGTGTGCACGTGTGTGTGTGTGCAGTTTATTTTGCTTTGTTTTAACTCTAATGTCTTTCTAGAGAAGAACTTCAAAAATCATTCTTCTTCCTCCAAAACAAACAGTCCTCTTTCCATGTAACTGACATGGTACAAATGCTGCATGTATTAGTTTCTTATTGCTACCGTAACAAATTACCACAAACCTAGAGGCTGAAAAAGTACAAATTTGTTACCTTATAGCTCTGAAGGTAAAGTCCAAAACAGGTCACAATAGGCTAAAACCAAGATGTTTGCATGGCTGTATTCCCTTCTGGAGGCCCTTAGGGGAGAATCTGTTTCCCTGGTCATTTAGGTTGCTGGCAGAATTGAAGTCCCTATGGTTGTGGAACTGAGGACCTCATTTTCTTGCAGGCTATCAGCTGAGGACAGTTCCCAGCCTCTAGAAGACATCTACATACTTTGGCTTATGATCTACTTCTTTCATCTTCAAAGCCAACAATGGCAAATCAAGTACTTCTCATGCTTCAAATCTTTCCTGCCTCTTCGTCCATCACCTACCCACTCTTCTGCCTTCGTCTTCCAATCCAGAATAATCTCCCCATCTCAAAGCCTATAATCTTAATCGTACCTGCCAAGACCCTTTTGCAGTGTAAGGTAACATATTCATAGATTCCAAGGATTAAAACATGGACTCTTTAGGGAACCATTATTCTGCCTATTGTGCCATACTTGTTGAGCTGCACTGATTTGAAGTCAGAAAAAAACACCACAGAACATGTCATGATCTGCTGTGGTCTGAATGTGTCCCCCAAAATTCATATGCTGGAAGTTTAATCCCCAATGTAACAGTGTTGGGAGGTGGGGCCTTTTGGGAGATGTTTAGCTCATATAGGCTCCACCTTATGTACACATATAGCAATGCCGCTATGAAAAGGGTTTGCAGGAGTGGGTTCTCTCACTTCTGCTCTTATCCCACATAGGAACACAGAGTTCATCTCTCTTGCCCTTCTACCTTCCACCACGTAAGGATGCAGCATGAAGGCCCACACTGAATGGCAACAATTTGATCTTGGACTTCCCTGCCTCCAGAACTGTGAGATACTACATTGCTGTTCTTTATAAACTATATAATCTTTAGTATTATTTACATCAGTACAAAACAGAGTAAGATACTATCCTTTAGCCTCAAAAGTTGTTAGGATCAAAAGCATTAGAGTTCAAAATACTGAGCAATTGCATCATTAAATATTACCACTATGAGTAAATCCATCAACTAGAATAGCTATTATCACTAAGCCCTTACTTCTCTTGAAATCAAAGAATATCTAAATATGTGAACATAACTTAAGGATGAATAAATTAAATTTCTCATTGTAAAACAGAACTTATTTATAATTTTAGACTCCTCTCTCTTTGCTTAACTGCCTGTGTCCCACAAATCTCAATCCCTAAATAATGTTACCACAAGGCTAAAGTCACAATGGAAGACACAGGCTTAGATGATATCTTCTAGAAAGCACAACACTGTTCTTGTCATAGAAACAAGACCAAACTTAAACCAGTGACAAGACCCACGAGTTCAACACGTGCAACATCTAGAATCTCTTAGAATCCCCATATTAAATATATTCAAAGACTATGAAAAAGGTGTTGCTAATTCGAATTAGTTTTGGCAAAAAGAAAGAACAACTTCTGTTGGCATAGTTTTTCTGCTGTTCTTCTAAATAAGGGAAAGATGTGCCTTAGAAATTAAATTGTTAAATAGCTAGAAAAATAATAACATGAAACTAATCTGAGTATTAAAAATTTCCACAAGACATGTCATCTTTTCAAAACAAAGTAATTTAATAGTAACAGATCCCAAAAACCAAAGTTAAAGATACTTAACAACATTATTATATCCATTTGTTCTTTGGGAGTACAGAAATTTTATATACATAAAATTTAAGTTTATATTTAATATTACCTCTAATTTCAAATTAAAAATAATGCATAAGCTCTCAACCTACATAGACTGTTATCAAAGTGATTTAAATTTACAATGCATATCCAATTTTACAGTCTTTGAGTGCCTATGAGAAACAGGCAAATACAAATTAGTTTCATCTAGCTTCCACTAATGGCAGAGTGAACTGGTCAGGCATAGTTTCCAGCAGATAAGCTCTAAATCTATATAAAGCATTTTTAAAAACACACCAGAGTCAAGTGCCACATAATGATGCTTTAGTAACAGTGGTCCCATAAGATTATAATGGAGCTGAAAATTTCCTATTGCCTATGATGTCACAGCCACAGTAACCTTAGCACAATATGTTACCTTCTCTATGTTTAGATATGTTTAAGTAGACAAGTACCACTGTGTTACAACCGCCTACAATATTCAATACAGCAACATGCTGTCCAGGCTTGCAGCCTGGAAGCAATAGGATATACCATATAGCCTAGGTGTGTAGTAGGCTACATCATCTAGGTTTGTGTAAGTACACTCTATGATGTTTACACAAAGATGAATCACCTAAAGACACATTTCTCAGAACATATCCCCATCATTAAACGATGAATAACTGCATTTGAAGGCGACAGAAATAACCAAAGAAAGATTTACTTTTAATTATAGAAATCGCAATGGGTAAGAATTGCAAGTCTGGTCATTTTTGTCTAATGGCACTCACTACCACAACTCCCATTCCAAGTCCCATAGATACAGACTTACATTCTGGAGATGGCAGAGAACAGGAATCAGGGCAGGCAGAGTAGTTATTTCATATAAAGCTGGGGACAAGGGGTTGGTGGGTGGAATCCTGAGAGCCACAGGAGCAAGACCAAATCCCCGCCTTACCATTAAAATATATATGCATGGCAGAGATCCAATGGGGATTTGGAGAAAAAAGCAATCGAAAGTCAGAGAGGAATCTACCCTTACAAGATCTGTAAAATGAGTGAGTTTGCTGCTTTTTCAGACTGATAGCATTCCCTAAACAGTGCACAGCTATGATGGCAGAAAGCTGGGGCCTTACTAATTTACGGTGTCAGAAAACTAGGCTCATGGCTGGCAGAGCAACTGAAAGGATAGGGAAGAAACACACAAAGGAAAAAGAGGTAAGGGCCATAATTTTAGTACCAACTTTGCCAGAATCCTTGGCGATAGCTAACTACACAAGTACAGGGAAAACCATAAGGTACTACACTCACAAAGTGGCAGCTGTAAGATTAAAGAACTGAACAAAACCAGCAACTACACAATGCAGGGAATATAATGTACAGTTTAAGACCAGACAAGTTAAATTTGTTCTACAGGCTAGAACAAAAACAACATGAGCAATCCTCAGAGAACATAACAGAATCTACAATCAATAAAATGTACTATCCATAACATCTAGTTTTCAACCAAAATTTATTTCACATGCAAATAAATGAGGTAACATGATCCATATGCATGAAAAGGAAAAAAAAGTCAATAGAAATTGATTCAGAGTGGGCTAATATGTGGGACTTAGCGAAGACTTCAAAGCAGCTACTATTTCACCTGAAGTAATTCAACACTAAGTAGACTGTAGTAATTAAAGATGCATGTTGCAATCTCCAGTGAATTTCTAAGAATTACAGTGTAATTCTTAGAAAAATAGTACAAGCGCACAGCTAAAAAGTACACAAACAAAATAAAATAGAAGACACAAAAGTATTTGATTAACATGAAAGAAAGCAGAAAATTCCAAGAAAGGAAATCCCAGACCAGATGATTTCACAGGTGAGTTTGGCCAAATACTTTATTTCATTTATTTTTTGTTTATTTTTATTATTTTTTAAATTCATTTATTCATTATTTTTTTAAGAGACAAGGTCTCGCTATTTTGCCCAGGCTGGTCTTGAACTCCTGAGCTCAAATGATCCTCCCACCTCAGCCTCCTGAGTACCTGAGATTACAGTCACATGCCACCACACCCAGTTGGACTGAACATTTAAAGAGTAAATATCAATACTTCTACAACTCTTCCCAAAAATTAAAGAGAAGGGAGTGCTTCCTAACTCAGTCTATGAGGGCCAGCATTTGCCTGACACCAAAGTCAAAGACACTACAAGAAAACAACAGCCCAATATCCTGTATAAATACAGATGAAAAAAATCCTCAACAATATACTAGCAAACCATATTTAGCTGCGTATTAAAAGGATCATACATCATGAACAACTAGAATCTATCTCTGGAATACAAGAGTAGTTCAACATACAAAAATCAATCAACTGACTGGGCACAGTGACTCACGCCTGTAATCCCAGCACTTTGGGAGGCTAAGGCAGGTAGATCACTTGAAGTCAGGAGTTGGAGACCAGCCCAGCCAACATGGAGAAACCCCTATCTCTACTAAAAACACAAAAATTAGCTGGGTATGATGGCATGTGCCTATAATCCCAGCTACTTGGGAGGCTGAGGCATGAGAACTGCTTGAACCCAGGAGTGGAGGTTGCAGTGAACTGAGATCGTGTAACTGAATTCCAGCCTGGGAAACAACGAGACTCTCAAAAAAAAAAAAAAAAAAAAATCAATCAATATAATATACCACATTAATAGAATGAAAGGAAAAAAACACATGACCCTTTCAACTGATGCGGAAAAAGCACTTGACCAAACTCAACACCATTTCATGATAAAAACATTTAATAAGCAGAAATAAAAGAAAAACTTCCTTAACACAATAAAGGTCATATATGAAGAACACACAGCTAACAAAATACTCAGTTGTGAAAGACTGAAAGCTTTTTCCCTAAGATCAAAAACAAAACAAGGCCAGACACAGTGGCTCACACTTATAATCCCAGCACTTCTGGAGGCAAATGCAGGAGAATCACTTGAGCCCAGGAGTTCAAGACCAGCCTGGACAGCATAGCGAGACTCCATCTCTACCAAATAAAAATTAAAAATTAGCCAGGCATGGTGGCATGCCTGTGTCCCAGCCACTCAAGTGGCTGAAGCAAGAGGCTCACTTGAGCCCAGGAGTTTGAGGTTACAATGAGATATGACTGCACCACTGCCACTGCACTCCAGCTTGAATGGCAAAGCAAGGCCCTGTCTCTACAAAACAAACAAACGAACAAACAAGTATTAGCTTGCACCTGCTCCACCAAAACTTCTATAGTGTTGGAAATCCTAGCCAGAGCAATTAAGTAAGAAAAAGAAATAAAAGGCATTCAAATCAAAAGGAAAGTAGTAACTGTCCCTGTTTGCAGATAACATGATCTAATATTTACAGAAATGCATAAAGACCCCACCAAAAAACTATTAACATAAAAAATTCAGTAAAGTTGCAGAATACAAAATCAACACACAAAAATCAGTTTCATTCCTATGTACCAATAACAATCTATATGAAAAAGATATTAAGAAAACAATCTCATTTACAATTGCATCCAAATAATAAACTACTAGGAACTGACTTAACTAAGAAAGTGAAAGACCTGTATATTCAAAACTACAAAACATTGACAAAAGAAACTAAAGAACTAAAGAAGACAAACAAATGGAAATACTTCTAATGTTCATAGATTAGATGACTGAATACTGTTAAAATTTCCCTACTACTCAAAGTGGTCTACAGATTCAATGCAATCCCTATCTAAATCCCAATGTCATTTTTTAGAGAAATAGAAAAAAAAATCTAAAATTCATATGGAACCACAGAAGACCGTGAATAGTCAAAAGAACTCTGAGAAACAACATAGCTGGTATCATCATACTTCTTTATATATACATTCACAAAGCTATAATAATTAAATAGTATGGTACTGGCAAAAAGAAAGACAAACTGATGCAACAGAGTAGAGAGCCCAGAAACAAATTCATGCATATATGATAAACCAATGTGTAACAAGCGTGCCATGAATACACAAGGAGGTAATGACAGTATCTTCAACAAATACAAGGAAAACCAGATATATAAATGCAGGGGAATGAAATTGGACCCTTAGTCTTACACCATACACAAAAATCAACTCAGAATGGATTAACGATTTAGCCATTAGACCTGAAACTGTAAAACTCCTAGAATGACACGTGAGGAAAAACTCTGTGCCATTGGTCTTGGCAATGATTTCACAGATGTGACCAAAAACACAGACAACAAATGCAAAAACAGACAAGTGGGACTACATGAAACTAAAGAGGTTCTGCACAGCAAAGGAAACAAGACAGTGAGAATGCAACCTATGAAATGCGAGAAAATATTCACAAACCATGTATCTGTATTTCGGAAGTCCAAAACGTATAAGGGACTTTACAACTCAATAGCAAAAATAAAAACCCAATTAAAAATGAGCTAACGACTTGAATAGACATTTCTCCAAAGAATACATACAAATAGCCAACAAGTATATAAAAAGATCATTAATATCACCAGTCATCAGAGTAATGCAAATCGAAACCACAGTGAGATACCACCTCACATCCGTTAGAATGGTTATTATAAAAAAAAAAAAAACAACAAGCAAAAACAACAAAAAACAGACACGTGCTGGTGAGGTTGTGGAGAAATTGGAATCCTTTTACACTGTTAGTGGGAATGCAAAATTGTACAACCCCTATAGAAAATAGTATGGTGATTCCTCAAAGAAATTAAAAATAGAATTACTATATGATCCAGCAGTCCCACTTCTGGGTTTTTATCCAAAATAACTGAAATAGGATCTTGAGGAGGTATCTGCACTCTCATGTTCACAGCAGCACTATTTACAACAGCCAAAATACAGAAATAACCTAAATGTCCACCAGCTAATGACCGGATTTTTAAAATGTGATATATACATAGAACAGAATATTATTCCGACTTAAACAAGAAAGAAATCCTGAAATATGCAACAATGCGGATGAATCTTATGGATATTATGCTTAGTAAAATAAGCCAGTCACAGAAGGACAAATACTGCATGATTCCACTGACATAAGGTATCTAAAATAGACAAATGCATGGAAGCGAATAATGGAATTGTGGCTGCCAGGGGCTGGGGGAGAGGGAGAAATGAGGAGTTGTTAATCAATGGACATAAAATTTTAGTAAAGCAAGATAAGTAAGTTCTAGAGATCTGCTGTTCAACACCATGCCTATAGATAACAATACCATATTATACATTTAAAAATCTGTTGCCGGGCGCGGTAGCTCACGCTTGTAATCCCAGCACTTTGGGAGGCCGAGGCGGGCGGATCACGAGGTCAGCAAATCGAGACCACGGTGAAACCCCGTCTCTATTAAAAATACAAAAAATTAGCCGGGCGTGGTGGCGGGCGCCTGTAGTCCCAGCTACTCGAAGAGGCTGAGGCAGGAGAATGGCGTGAACCCGGGAGGCGGAGCTTGCAGTGAGCCGAGATTGTGCCACTGCACTCCAGCCTGGGCGACAGAGCGAGACTCCGTCTCAAAAAAAAAAAAAAAAAAAAAAATCTGTAAACAGGGTAGATCTCATGTTAAGTATACTTAACATTCTAAAATTTAAAAAAGAAAAACACCACATTAACGTAAAGTATTCCTATTAACCTTTCCAGAAAAGTTTAAAAAACAAAGGGAAGAGGAGTAACTTTTTTTTTTTGAGATGGAGTCTCGCTCTGTTGTCCAGGCTGGAGTGCAGTGGCACAATCTTGGCTCACTACAAACTCCACCTCCCAGGTTCAAGCCATTTCTCCTGCCTCAGCCTCCTAAGAAGCTAGGATTAAAGGCACGCGTCACCATGCCCAGCTAATTTTTTGTATTTTCAGTAGAGGTGGGGTTTCACCATGTTGGCCCAGCTGGTCTCGAACTCCTGACCTCAAGTGATCAGGCTGCCTTGGACCTCCCTAAGTGCTGGGAGCCACCACGCCTAGCCTGAAATTTTTTAAATGAGATGACAGAATGGAATGTTAAAGAGGGAACTGGAGTCTGTTCATTCAGTGCAAATAGGCAAATAATGTATCTCAATTTCAAAGTTTAGAAGTAGGGATAGTATCTAATCTCCAGCTCTAATTCCTTCTTTGCATCTACATTTTTTTGCAAAGAAAACCTTTCTAAAACATCCCCCAGCTCACTTCTCCTCAAATCTCCTGAGCCCAGATGAGGTCGCATGTCCATGTTTAAAACATTACGCAAAGGAATGAAACTATCATGATCAATCATGATTTAAGCACTGGAACAATTAAGTGGTCCCTTCCTTGAGCCCAAAGATATTATTAGGAAGAAGAGCACTCAACCAAACTGAGACCCTGCCAAAAAGAAAGAATGGAAAGAAAGGAACTGGGAAGTCAATCGGTAATGTATGCTATACTGAATATAGATCCACGTGCTGTGGAAACCAATTTAAGACGTAAGAGTTGGCATCTTGTTTTGAAAAATAAGATTCTATCCAATTGTTCTTTCCTGGAACATATGAAGGGGGTCTTCAGGAACTTTTGCTGGCAAATTCTGCATTCTCCTCACGAAGCGACTGTGGATAAATCTGAGAAGTGAACAACTTATTAGCCCACTTCCAGAGACCTAGATCATACAATTTAGATACGGATTCTTTTTTCAAAGCAGATGTTACTAATCTCTGTAACTGCTACAGAAAAAACTTCATAAATCTCTGTGTACTACCTCATTCTGAGGATCATGCCTTCTTGATGTGCCCACGAAAATAAATTCACCATAAGATATATCCCTATATATCTAATTTGGCACTTTTTAGTTACATTAGTATAAACTGATTGGATTTTAGAGAATGGTTTACCAGATATAATAATTTCAGGGTTTTTTTCAACACTGAAATAACTTAAGTTTTAATATAATTAATAAGGAAATAATATAGATTATCACCACTGGCAACAGGATATATTCCTAGTTATAATAATAAAACCATGTCATCAGCATGTAACTTCCTTTTGGATACGATATTAAAAGATTCATCAAATCACATTTCTGATTCATCAAAAGAGATTTCAAATCTGTAACACAGAAGTTAAAAACAAACGAATAAAACTACAAGCTATTTTACTGAATATGTTTCTCAGAAGATCATGCCTCCCTGCCCTGTTGTTTACACAATATGAAAGTGTAAAATTCTACAGGTACACCTATAATCATAAATTTACATTCAACCCTTCTAATAGCCTTTAGCAATCTTAATTTACCGTATTTACCAAAACAAAGACTGATAAAAACTGTTTCACATTGTTATTGGCTTTTCTATACATAAAGGAATAAATTATCTTGGCAATGAAAAGTAGAACAACCCACCTAACTTTCCTGTACAATATTATACTTAGAGACCCAAAGCTGTAATTCATCAAGAAGAAAGCTAGCATAATTTTAAAGGAACAGTCAACAATAGAATAAGCCTGTAGTTCTGAGGCACTTTTAGATTAAGCCACATTTTTTTCAAATTAACATTATTAGTAATATATACTAGAAGGGAAAAGAACTTGAGAACTGTTGGCATAAGCATCCAAATGAAAAAGAAAATCCCTGAGAACCAAGAAATAAAAAACTTTGATACATTACTAGTTTGAAGTACCTTAAGCAAAATAAATTGTTCTCAAACTTTGTAAGTCTTCCAGCAAGGGGTGGTAGTAAGGTAAAATACAGAGCTTCTGTGAACATTATTCAACAACCATATGAAACAGAACACATACCTAGAAATGCTTGCAACTTTGAAATGTATGAAAAACAACATACTAATGTTTACAGTAAAAGAGCTCCTTGCTTTTGTCTAGATGTTACCCTGAATTTTTTACACTATATGATAAAAGAACGAATAGCATCATAAATGTGGTATGGGTATTACCTGTTAAATATAAATTTTAGCAACATTAACTTCAATTAGTTTAAAAAAAGGTCTGTGTGCTTGTGTGTATAATTTCTATATGCTTATCTCTACCACATAGAAACCCATATCTAAGCATAAGCCTTTCTGGCCATTTGGATTTGAGCACAACATCACCCCCATCTGGTGGTGGCTGAACCCAGTCACATACGTAAGCAATTTAGAGACCATTTAAATCAAATGTACAAACTGAAAATGTTTATAATCTGTCATTACACTGTAGATATATACATATACATTACTAACTATGAAGAAGTTGTCACACAAAAAAAATTTCAATGCATTTAAGAAACAAGTCACTTCAGACTTACAATAAAGGGAAACCTAATTGAAAACTAGAAACAGTTTCATGGTATTTTTTTTCTTTTATTTCAATAGCTTTTGGAGTACAAGTGGTTTTGATTACATACATAAATTATATAGTGATGAATTCTGAGATTTTAGTACACCTATCACCCAAGTAGTGTACTTTGTACCTAATATGCAGTTTTTTATCCCACACCCTCAATACCCTTCCTCTTCTGAATCTCCAAAGTCCATTTTATCACTCTGTAAGTCTTTGCATATTCTTAGATTAGCTCCCACTTATAATGAGAACATTTGATGTTTAGTTCTCCATTCCTGAGTTATCTCACTTAGAATAATGGCCTCCAGCTTAATCCATGTTGCTGCAAAACACATTACTTCATTCCTTTTTATGGCTGAGTAGTATTACATGGTGTGTGTGTATATATATATATACACACATATATATATACTATACACATATATATACACACATATATATATACTATACACATATATATACACAAACACACACACACACACACACATATATATACATCATGTTGTCTTTATTCACTCATTGGTCAATGGGCATTTAGGTGGGTTCCATATCTTTGCAATTGTGAACTGGTCTTCAATAAAGATACGTGTGCATGTGTCTTTTTCATATAATGACTTCTTTTCCTTTGGATAGATACCCAGTAGTGGGACTGCTGGATTGAATGGTAGATCTACTTTTAGTTCTTTAAGGAATCTCCATACTGTTTTCCATAGAGGCTGTATTAATTTACATTCCCACCAGTAGTGTATAAGCATTACCACATCCACACCAACATCGATTTTTTTTTGACTTTCTAATAATGGCCATTCTAGCAGGAGTAAGCTGATAATCTCATTGTGGTTTTAATTTGCATTTCTCTAATGATTAGGGATGTTGAACATTTTTTCATATGTTTCTCGGCCATTTGTGTATCTTCTTTTGAGAAATGTCTATTCATGTCATTTGCCCACTTTTTGGTGGGATTATTTATTTTTCTTGCTGATTTGAGTTCCTTGTAGCTTCTGAATACTAGTTCTTTGTCAGATGCACAGTTTACAAATATCTTCTCCCATTCTGTGGGTTGTCTGTATATTTTGACGATTATTTCTTTTGCTGTAGAGAAGCTATTTAACCAGGTCCCATTTATTTATTTTTGTTGCATTTGCTTTTGGGATTTTAGTCATGAATTCTTTGTCTAGGCCAGTGTCTAGAAGAGTTTTTCCTAGGTTTTCTTCTAGGATTTGTATGGCTTTGGGTCTTAGATTTAAGTCTTTGATCCATCTTGAGTTGATTTTGTATAAAGTGAGAGGGATACAGTTTCATTCTTCTACATGTGGCTAGCCAGTTTTCTCAGCACCATTTATTTAATAGGGTGTCCTTTCTCCAATTTATGTTCTGTATGCTTTGTTGAAGATCACTTGGTTCTAAGTATTTGGCTTTATTTCTGAGTTCTCTATTCTGTTTCATTGGGTCTACGTGCCTACTTTTATACCAGAACCATGCTGTTTTGGTAACTGTATACAGCCTTGCAGTATAACTAAGAGTCCAGTAATATGATGCTTCCAGATGTGTTCTTTTTGCTTAGGATTGCTTTGGTTATTTGGGCTCTTTTTGGTTCCATATGAATTTTAGGAATTTATTTCCCATTCGATGAAAAATAATGTTGGTATTTTGATGGGGAATTGCACTGAATATGTAGATTGCTTTGGGCAGTATGGTTATTTTCACAATATTGATTCTTCCAATCTATGAACACAGGATGTTTTTCCATTAGTTTGTGTCATCTATGTTTTCTTTCAGCAGTGTTGTAGTTCACCTTGTAGAGATCTTTCACCTCCTTGGTTAAGTATATTCCTAGCATTTTACCTTTTTTGCAGACGCAAAAGGGGCTAAGTTCTTGGCCATTGACCATGGGAAAACATTTTAAAAATTTTTGAATTCACATTTGCTTATGTGCATTATTTTATTTATTTATTTGTTTATTTATTTATTTGACAGGGTCTCGCTCTGTCGCCCAGTCTGGAGTGCAGTGGTGCAATCTTGGCTCACTGCAACCTCTGCCTCCCGGGTTCAACCAATTCTCCTGCCTCAGCCTCCTGAGTAGCTGGGACTATAGGCGCATGCCACCACACCCTGCTAATTTTTTGTATTTTTTGTAGATACGGGGTTTCACCATGTCAGACAGGATGGTCTCGACCTCCTGACCTCGTGATCTGCCCACCTCGGCCTCCCAAAGTGCTGGGATTACAGGTGTGAGCCACTGCACCTGGCCGCTTATGGATATATATATTTTTTAATTTTATTATTATTATACTTTAAGTTTTAGGGTACATGTGCACAACGTGCAGGTTTGTCACATATGTATACATGTGCCATGTTGGTGTGCTGCACCCATTAACTCGTCATTTAGCATTAGGTATATCTCCTAATGCTATCCCTCCCCCCTCCCCCCACCCCACAACAGTCCCAGGTGTGTGATGTTCCCCTTCCTGTGTCCATGTGTTCTCATTGTTCAATTCCCACCTATGAGTGAGAACATGCGGTGTTTGGTTTTTTGTCCTTGCGATAGTTTGCTGAGAATGATGGTTTCCAGCTATCGATGTTGAACGTTTGGGTTGTTCTTTCAACCTGTGACCGCTTCCTGAATTAGCTGGCAGACTTCCATGAGATACACTGTGAGGCAGAATGATGAATGGCTCCCGTTGGTCTACTCTGCAGACTGGGAAAGCACGCAAGGCTGCTCCCACTGCCGTTCCTACTTTTATATACGTCACCACTCCCTAAATCAGTTCCAGTGTTGAGTAGGATAAAGGTCTTCCCCTGTGGGTTGGATTGTCAGGTTCCCCTGTAGGGGTGTGTATCCTGGAGGTAGTCTCTTCCTCTCTCACCCTCTGAGGACTTACAGTTTTTCACCTGGCTTACAGTGTAGGCTGTAGCCTGCAGCTTCTT
Source organism: Nomascus leucogenys (assembly GCF_006542625.1). Lineage (NCBI taxonomy): Eukaryota > Metazoa > Chordata > Mammalia > Primates > Hylobatidae > Nomascus > Nomascus leucogenys. The sequence continues at coordinate 56,614,023 of NC_044393.1, forward strand.
TCAAAGCTCATGGTGTATTTTCAACCTTTCCTATCAATGAACAATTTTAATAGGCTTGACTTTCTTTTCTTTTTTTTTTTTTTTTTTTTTGAGATGGGAGTCTCGCTGTCGCCCATGCTGGAGTGCAGTGGCACAATCTCGGCTCACTGCAAGCTCCGCCTCCCGGGTTCACGCCATTCTCCTGCCTCAGCCTCCCGAGTAGCTGGGACTACAGGAACCCACCACCATGCCCGGCTAATTTTTTGTATTTTTTTTTTTTTTTAGTACAGACTGGGTTACTGTATTAGCCAGGATGGTCTTGATCTCCTGACCTCGTGACCCGCCCGCCTTGGTCTCCCAAAGTGCTGGATTACAGGTGTGAGCCACCATGCCCAGCCGAAATAAAACGTTCTAAAATCTTCACCAACTACAACATATTACAGACATCTCAAAAAACATTAATTACTTCAGTAATTAATGGGTCCCTATTGTATGGCAAGATTATACAAATCATACTTTCATCTATACATAAGTCAGAAATGTTTGCCTATAAGTATTGTTTTATCAGATTAAGAAATATCATAGCTACAATAAGAACATCAGTGGATGAAACAAGTTTAAACTACCTCTCCCTTCCATAATAAATGTATCACAATGCTTCTATGACATATTTGGTTTTAAGAATATTCTCTCATGACACATGGTGTTAATATATTGCAGCTTAGCAATAAAAATGTAAAACTTAGAAAATAGACCATAAGCGATTACAATTAGTAGAGGAAATATTTTCTATCATATCCAACTGCTTGATTATACTTTTAAAAAATGATTCTTCAATAATGCAATAAAACTTTAAAATAGAATATTAAGTTACTAACAAGTCAACCCACAATCCTAACATAAATACATTTTCTATATAAACATGGCCTATTTTACACACACACACACACACACACACACACACACACACACTCTTTAGATTTTGGTTTATTATGAGGTTATAGCTCAACCAGAAGTCATTTTCTCATTTTCACTGAATTATAATATACATTTAAACCTATTTTGTATAAGGTATTCTTAGAAAGTACAATAAATATGTGATTTTTTTTTTTTAAAAAAAGGATACTGGGAGACCTACCAATAGCAGCAATCCCTTTTATGAAGCAATTAAATGCAGCCACAGAGTTTAAGAAAAGAGTACAGCATTGGTGGTTTAAGAGCTCAGGCTTTAGAATCAGAGTTTTACAGATACACCAGATGGGTGTCCTTAGGACCCAATGGAATATAAATTCTACAAAGGGTAGGGGGTTTCTGTTTTGTTCAGTGTCTTGTATTTTCAGTGTCTAGAATAGCACACAGCACACATAGTAGATATTCAATAAACAATGTCTGAATAAGTAAATGAATTTTTCCAAGTTTTATGATAAAAGAATGACAAAAGTTTTTTTATTGTTACTTCATGGAAAGTGCAGATGAGCCAAAATAGGAAGACTAGGCAGAGACTGGTTTACCCCATGGATATCATCATCATCATCATCATCATCATCATCAATATACTGTTGGCATTATCAGTTTTATGCTGAGTTTATAGATAAGGACAGATCTTACACTTCTTAAACACAGAAACTGCATTTTACTCACTCTGTAGGAGATTCTAACAAGCTACAGGGCTTATGTATATTGAAACCTAATTGTTTGATAAATAAATTAAACGAATTATAAATCATGATTTTCATAAACAGACTAAAGAGTATTCAAGAAGGTATGGTGTGGTTACTTTTTTACGGGAAATTTTTCCTCCTTCAATCTCTATTTGTAGGATAAGTCGAAAATAGATCAGATAATACTAAATAGCTACCTAGAATTAATGTTATCATGAGACTCAATATGTGGGATATAGATATATTACTGATGAAAACTAAAAATCTTGCTAGATATATAAGTAGACTTCATAAAATGAAGAGATTGATTCAGTAAAGAATATTAAAAAAAGATACAAAGTTTATCATAGTAACCTATACATTTGAACCATAAATATAGTAACAATTCTGTTTTCACAAGTGGGATTAGTAGAGAATCATTCTAATATTCGAGAAACTAAATGCATTAATACACAGAATTGGGAAAATTTCAGAAGGATGAGTTGTCATTATGGTGTGTAAGAGACACAGTCATCCTCACCCTCCTGTGAATCCCATATTCCATTTCCCCTCAAAAGCAGAGTATCCATCAATGGGAGGTGGAGAGGAGAATGATGAATCCTTACTGCCTCAATTGAGGGCTTTAATGTAAAAGCTGGGCTGTCAAAGAAAACTCCCTACAAATCATCCTTCTTTTACTCTTGTTGCTAGTCTCTTTTTCATTATCTTTTGATTTACTATTAGTCAAATTAATGCCCTCTTTAGAACAAGTCAGGCAATAAAATATCTATAAACAATTATTAAATCAATTCTCAGTGTAGCAAAATAAAGTTTCTAAGCCAGAAAAAGAAAGAGAACAGATCCTGGATTATGACAAATTTACCTGGGTAAATACTGTCTCTTGGCAGCCATGAATGTAGTAAGTACATTACCTTACTCATGCTTAAATAACATCACCACTTTGTAGTAATGCCTATCTAAATTTTCATCTAGTCCCAATACTCTTCTTAAAGAAAAATCACAAATCTATGTGATATAACTTAATCATTCAATCTACACTTTGTAGTTTTATTTTTTAAACTATTACATAATAACCTGCATTAAAAAGTACAATAAATATGTCTGTACTAAAATAATTCTGCTTATTCTCTGACAATAATAGTATACTTTTCATTTCCCTAATGTCTAATGATGTTGAGCATGTTTACAGATGCATATTTGTCACCATCTTGGGTGAAGTGTCTGTTCAACTCTTTTGCCTATTAAGTGGGTTGTTGGAGTTCCTATTAAGTTTTGAGTCTTTTGAGATGTCTGGATGCAAGTCCTCTATCAAATATACTTTGCAAATATTTTCTCCTTGTCCACAGTTTGTCTTTTTATTCTCGTAACAGTACCATTTGAAGAACGTCTTAAATTTTGATGAAATCTAATTTATCAACTTTATTCTCTTGTGAATTGTGCTTTGGGTAACATCTCAGAATCACTGTCTAATTCAAAGTCACAGAAATCTTCTATGTTTCTGGGAAAGACCTCCCAACAGGAGCTGACAGACACCTCATACAGGAGAGCTCCAGCTGGCATCAGGCCAGTGACCCTCCGGGACGAAGCTTCCAGAGGAAGGAGCAGGCAGCAATCTTTTCTGTTCTGCAGCCTCCACTGGTGATACCCAGGCGAACAGGGTCTGCAGTGGACCCCCAGCAAACTGCAGCAGACCTGCAGAAGAGGGGCCTGTTGGAAGAAAAACTAACAAACAGAAAGCAACAACAACAACAACAAGACCCCTACACAAAAACCCCATCCAAAGGTCATCAGCCTCAAAGATCAAAGATAGATAAATCCACAAAGATGAGGAAAAACCAGTGAAAAAATGCTGAAAATTCCAATAACCAGAATGCGTCTTCTCCTCCAAATGATCGCAACAGCTCTCCAGCAAGGGCACAGAACTGGACGGAGGATGAGATGAACTAATTGACAGAAGTAGCCTTCAGAAGGTGGGTAATTCCAAACTCTGCTGAGCTAAAGGAGCATGTTCTAACCCAATGCAAAGAAGTTAAGAACCTTGACAAAAGGTTTCAGGAGCTGCTAACTATAATAACCAGTTTAGAGGAGAACATTAATGACCTGATGCAGCTGAAAAACTTCGTGAAGCATACACAAGTATCAATAGCCGAATAGATCAAGTGGAAGAAAGGATATCAGAGTCTGAAGATCACCTTGCTGAAATAAGGCATACAGACAAGATTAGAGAAAAAAGAATGAAAAAAAATGAACAAAATCTCAGAGAAATATGGGACTATGTAAAAATAAAGAACCTATGATTGATTGGAGTACCTGAAAGAGATGGGGTGAATGGAATCAACTTGGAAAAGACTCTTCAGGATATTATCCAGGAGAACTTCCCCAACCTAGCAAGACAGGCCAACATTCAAATTCAGGAAATACAGAGAACACCACTAAGATATTCCATGAGAAGATCAACCCCAAGACATAATCATCAGATTCTTCAGGGTTGAATTGAAGGAAAAAATGTTAAGAGCAGCCAGAGAAAAGGGTCAGGTCACCTAGAAAAGGGAAGCCCATCAGACTAACAGCAGATCTCTCAGCAGAAACTCTACAAGCCAGAAGACAGTGAGGGCCAATATTCAACATTCCTTTTTTTTTTTTTTTTTGAGATGGAGTCTCACTCTGTCACCCAGGCTGCAGTGCAGTGGTGCAATCTCGGCTCACCACAACCTCCACCTCCCAGGTTCAAGTGATTCTCCTGCCTCAGCCTCCTGAGCAGCTGGGATTACAGGTGCGTACCACCATGCCTGGCTAATTTTTCTATTTTCAGTAGAGAAGGGGTTTCACTATGTTGGTCAGGCTGGTCTCGAACTCCTGACCTCGAGATCCGCCCGCCTCAGCCTCCCAAAGTGCTGGGACTACAGGCATGAGTCACCGCGCCCTGCCTCAGCATTCTCAAAGAGAAGAATTTTCAACCCAGAATTTCATATCCAGCCAAACTAAGCTTCATAAACAAAGCAGAAATAAGAAAAGAAATCCTTTCTAGACAAGCAAATGCTAAGGGATTTGATCACCACCAGGCCTGCTTTGCAAGAGCTACTGAAGGAAGCACTAAATATGGAAAGGAAAAACCAGTACCAGCCACTGCAAAAGCACGCCAAAATGAAAACACCAATGACGCTATGAAGAAACTGCATCAACTAGTGTGCAAAATAATGAGTTAGCACCATGATGACAGGATCAAATTCACACACAACAATTTTAACCTTAAATGTAAATGGGCTAAATGTCCCAGTTAAAAAGTTACAGACTGGCAAATTGAATAAAGAGTCAAGATCCATTGATGAGCTATATTCAGGAGACCCATCTCATGTGCAAAGATACACATAGACTCAAAATAAAAGGATAGATGAAAATTTACCATGCAAATGGGAAACAAAAAAAAGCAAGGGTTACAATTCTAGTCTCTGATAAAAGACACTTTAAACCAACAAAGATCAAAAAAGACAAAGAAGGGCATTATATAATTGTAAATGGATCAATTCAACAAGAAAAGCTAACTTTCCTAAATATATATACACCCAACAGAGGAGCACCAAGATTCATAAAACAAGTTCTTAGAGACCTACAAAGAGACTCAGACTCCCACACAGTAATAGTGGGAGACTTTTAACACCCCACTGTTAACATTAGACAGATCAATGGGACAGAAAATTACCGAGGATATTCAGGACTTGAACTCACTCTGGATCACATGGACCTAACAGACATCTACAGAACTCTCCACCCCAAATCAACAGAATATACATTCTTCTCAGTGCCACAAGGCAGGTATTCTAAAATCAACCACATAATTGGAAATAAACACTCCTCAGCAAATGCAAAAGAATGGAAATCGTAACAAACAGTCCACAATGCAATCAAATTAGAACTCGGGATTAAGAAACTCAAAACCAAACAACTACATGGAAATTGAACAACTGCTCCTAAATGACTTCTGGGTAAATAACAAAATTAAAGGAAGAAATCAAGAAGTTCTTTGAAACCAATTAGAACAAAGAGACAACATACCAGAATCTCTGGGACACATTTAAAGCAGTGTTTAGAGGAAAATTTATAGCACTAAATGCCCACAGGAGAAAGCGGGAAAGATCTAAAATCGACACCTTAACATCACAATTAAAAGAACTAGAGAAGCAAAAGCAAACAAACCCAAAAACTAGCAGAAGAAAAGAAATGACTAAGATCAGAGCAGAACTGAAGGAGACACAGACACGAAAAATCCTTCAAAAAATTAATGAATCCAGGAGCTGGTTTTTTGAAAAAATTAACAAAATAGAGCATTAGCTAGACTAACAAAGAAGAAAAGAGAGAAGAATCAAGTAGACACAATAAAAAATGATAAAGGGGATATCACCACCGATCCCACAGAAATACAAACTGCCACCAAGAGAATACTATAAAAACCTCTATGCAAATAAACTAGAAAATCTAGAAGAAATGGAAAAATACTTGGACACATACACACTCCCAAGACTAAGCCAGAAAGAAGTCAAATCTCTGAATAGACTAATAACAAGTCCTGAAATTGAGGCATTAATTAATAGCCTACCAGCCAAAAAAGCCCAGGACCAGATGGATTCACAGCCGAATTCTACCAGAGGTACAAAGAGGAGCTGGTACCACTCCTTCTGAAGCTATTCCAAACAACTGAAAAGGAGGGACTCCTCCCTAACTCACTTTACGAGGCCAGCATCATCCTGATAACCAAAACCTGGCAGAGACACAACAAAAAAAGAAAACGTCAGGCCAATATCCCTGATGAACATCGATGTGAAAATCCTCAATAAAATACTGGCAAACCGAATCCAGCAGCACATTCAAAAGCTTATCCACCACGATCAACTCGGCTTCATCCACGGGATGCAAGGCTGGTTCAACATACGCAAATCAATAAACATAATCCATCACATAAACAGAACCAATGACAAAAAACATAAGATTATCTCAACAGACACAGAAAAGGGCTCTGATAAAATTCAATATACCTTCATGTTAAAAACTCAATGAACTAGGTACTGATGGAACATATCTCAAAATAATGAGAGCTATTTATGACAAACCCATAGCCAATATCATACTAAATAGGCAAAAGCTGGAAGCATTCCCTCTGAAAACCAGCACAAGACAAGGATGCCCTCTCTCACCTCTCCTATTCAACACAGCATTGGAAGTTCTGGCCAGGGCAATCAGGCAAGAGAAAGAAAGAAAGGGTTTTCAAATAGGCAGAGAGGAAGTCAAATTGTCTGTCTGCAGATGACATAACTGTGTATTTAGAAAACCCCATTGTCTCAGCCCAAAAACTCCTTAAACTGATAAGCAACTTCACTGAAGTCTCAGTATACAAAATCAATGTGCAAAAATCACAAGCATTCCTATACACCAACAACAGACAAGCAGAGAACCTGATCATGAATGAACTCCCACTCACAATTGCTACAAAGAGAATAAAATATCTAGGAATACAGCTAATAAGTGAAGTGAAGGACTTCTTCAAGGAGAACTATAAACCAAGGCTCAAGGCAGTAAGAGAAGACACAAAAGACCCAAACTAATGAGAAAACATTCCATGCTCATGCATAGGAAGAATCAATACTGTGAAAATGGCCATACTACCCAAAGTAATTTATAGATTCAATGCTATTCCTATCAAACTACCATTGTCATTCTTCAGAGTTAGAAAAAACTACTTTAAATTTCATATGGAACCAAAAAAGAGCTCACATAGCCAAGACAATCCTAAGCAAAAGGAACAAAACTGGAGGCATCATGCGATCTGACTTCAAACTATACTACAAGGCTACAATAACCAAAACAGCATGGTCCTGATACCAAAAGAGGTATGTAACTAATGAAACAGAACAGAGACCTCAGAAATAACACTACACATGTACAACCAGCTGATCTTCAACAAATTGGACAAAAATAAGCAATGGGGAAAGGATTCCCTATTTAATAAATGGTGCTGGGAAAACTGGCTAGCCGTATGCAGAAAACTGAAACTGGACCCCCTCCTTATACCTTATTCAAAAATTAACTCGAAATAGATTAAAGACTTAAATGTAAAACCCAAAACTATAAAAACCCTAGACGAACGCATAGACAATACCATTCAGGGCATGGGCATGGGCAAAGATTTCATGATGAAAACACCAAAAGCAATTGCAACAAAAACAAAAATTGATAAATGGTATCTAATTAAACTAAAGAGCTTCTGCACAGCAAAAGAAACTATCATCAGACTGAACAGGCAACCTACAGGATGGGAGAAAAATTTTGCAATCTACCCATCTGACAAATGTCTAATATCCAGCATCTCCAAGGAACTTACACAAACTTACAATGAAACAAACAAAAAATCACAAAGTGGGCAAAGGATATGAATAGACATTTCTCAAAAGATGACATTTATGCAGCCAACAAACATTTAAAAAAGCTCAACATCACTGATCATTACAGAAACGCAAATCAAAACCATAATGAGATACCATCTCATGCCAATCAGAATGGCAATTATTAAAAAGTCAAGAAACAATAGATGCTGGCGAGGCTGTGGAGAAACAGGAATGCTTTTACACTGTTGGTGGGAATGTAAATTAGTTCAACAGTTGTGGAAGAGTGTGGCGATTCCTCAAGTATCTGGAACCAGAAATACCATTTGACCCAGGAATCCCATTACTGGGGATATACCCAAAGGAATATAAATCATTCTACTGTAAAGACACATGCACATGAATGTTTACTGCAGCACCATTTACAATAGCAAAGACATGAAACCAACCCAAATGTCCATCAACGATAGACTGGATAAAGAAAATACGCTACACACACTATGCAGCCATAAAAAAGAATGAGATCATGTCCTCTGCAGGGACATGGATGAAGCTGGAAGCCATCATCCTCAGCAAATTAGCACAGGAATAGAAAACCAAACACCACATGTTCTCACTCGTAAATGGGAGTTGAACAATGAGAACACTTGGACACAGGGAGGGGAACAACACACACCAGAGACTGTCAGGGGGCAGAGGGCAGGGGAGAGAGAGCATTAGGACAAATAACTAATGCACGTGAGGCTTAAAACCTAGGCCAGGCGCAGTGGCTCACGTCTGTAATCCCAGCACTTTGGGAGGCCAAGGCGGGCAGATCACCTGAGGTCAGGAGTTCAAGATCAGCCTGACCAACATAGAGAAGCCCTGTCTCTACTAAAAATACAAAATTAGCCAGGCGTGGTGTTGACTGCCTGTAATCCCGGCTACTCAGGAGGCTGAGGCAAGAGAGTCGCTTGAACCCAGGAGGCGGAGGTTGCAGTGAGCGGAGATCGCGCCATTGCACTCCAGCCTGTGCAACAAGAGCGAAACTCCATCTCAAAAAACAACAACAACAAAAACACCTAGATGACAGGTTGATAGGTGCAGCAAACCACCATGGCGCATGTATAACTATGTAACAAACCTGCATGTTCTGCACATGTATACCGGAACTTAAAGTAAAATTAAAAATTTTAAAAAAGAAGAAAAGAAAAAAATAAAAATAAAAATAAAAAAATCTTCTGAGTCTCCTACTTTAAGTTCTGTAGTTTTAGATTTTACATTTAGGACACGAATTCATTCTGAGTTAATATTTTTATATGAAGTGAAGTATGGATACAAGTTCACTGTTTTGCATATTGAGATCCAATTGTTCCTGCACCATCTGTTGAAAAGACTATTTTTTTCTCTACTAAATGTGTCAAAAATCAGTTGTTCATATATATGTGGGTCTATTTCTGGAATCTCTGTTCCATTGATCTTTGTGTCTTGATTACTTTAAAGAGTCTTTGTAATAAGTCTTCAAATCAGGTACGGTTATTCCTCTAACTATGTTTTCTCTTGAAAGTTATTCTAGCTATTCTAGATCCTCTGAATTTCCATATGAATTTTAAAATCAGCTTGTCAATTTCTAAAAGCCTCCTGGAATTTAAACTGAAATTCTGTTGAATTCATAGATCAAGTTGGGAAGAACAGTACATCTTAATAAACAATATTAAGTCTTCCAACTGATGAACAACATTGACTGATTGATTGATTTAGGTCTTCTTTGTTCTCAACAATATTTTGTAGTTTTCAGTGTACAGGCTTTGCACATCTTTTGTTAGACTTATCCTTAAGTCTGTCATATTTTTATGCTGTTATAAGTGGTATTTTTGAATTTCAATTTCCAATTGCTTGTTGCTAACAGAGTATACAGAAATACAATTAATTTTTTGTATATTTATCTAGTATACTGAAATCTTACTCAACTCTTTTATTAATTATAGCTTTTTTTGAAAACTCGAAACAAGATACCAGGACATACCTATTAGAATGACTAAAATTAAGACAGTGTAACATGTGTCAGCAAGCTTGTAGGGGGAAGTAGAACTTTCAAATACTACTGGTAAGAATGTAAATATTGGCTGGGTGTGGTGGTTCACGCCTGTAATCCCAGCACTTTGGGAGGCCAAGAAGGGTGGATCACCTGAGGTCAGAAGTTCAAGACCAGCCTGTTCAACATGGTGAAACCCCGTCTCTACTAAATATACAAAAATTAGCCGGGCATGGTGGCAGCCGCCTGTAATCCCAGCTACTCAGGAGGCTGAGGCAGAAGAATTGCTTGAACCCGGGAGGTGGAGGTTGCAGTGAGCCGAGATGGCGCCATTGTGCTCTAGTCTGGGCAACAACAGCGTAACTTTGTCTCAAAAAGAAAAACAAAAAAAAAGAATGTAAACATTACAACAACTTTGAAAAATAACCTTGGCAATTTCTTAAAAAGCTAAACATATACCTACCATATGATCTAGACATTCCAATCCTAGGTACTTATCCAAGAGAAATGAAAGGATATGTTCCTACAAAGACTTGTACATGAATGTTCACAGCAGCTTAATTTATAATATTAAAAATTTAGGAACAATCCAACTGTCCATCAGCATGTAAATGGATAAACCAACTATGATGTATCAATGGAATACTAGTCAGTAATAAAAAGGCAAAGGTATTAATACACACAACAACACTGATGAATTTCAAATTTACCTAAGACTCTCCCTTTCAAAGTGTACAAAGCAGTGGTTTTTAGTACACTGACAAGGTGGCACAAAAGTCACCACTATCTAATTCCAGAACATTTTCATCACCCTAAAAACAAATCTGTATCCACTAGTAGTCACTCCACACCCCAGTCTCATAGAATATACTTAATTTCCAGATGACAATATATTTCATCTGGGTGTCCCAAATCAAGCCTCAAACCTTTGAAGTTTGAAAGATTGCTTTTAAGTTAATTTCAAGGGTCTGTGGTATAAACACTGTTACTCTTCATCATTTTATTCTTTCTAATGAAAAACAGAACCATACTGATACAGACACTGACAATTTTAGAGAAGTTCCAATCACAGAAGTGTCATTTAGTGTACATGTATGTAACTGTCATAGTGACTGCAAAATTATTACTTTTATTCAAATATTAATTCCAAATATAGCAACTTGTTTTTCCTTGGCTTCTCCTTATTATAAATGCCAGGACTGGTCAAGACTGAACTACAGTGGTGAATAAAAAAGACATGATGTCTTTGCAAATATTAAATCACACATCATCTGCAAAGCTTTTAAAAATTAGATTAATACAATCCACTTTGAGATCATTCCACCATGAACTATATTTGCTCAAAAACTTTTTAACAATCTTTATAAAAACTTTAGGTAAAGCCAACAGCACATTGGAAGGATAATGGTTTTACACTCTGCATTATACTAACTCAGAACATTATGATCAATACTTGTGCCTGTTTTTTTGTGGGGTTTGTTTTTGTTTTTTTGACAGAGTCTCGCTCTGTCACCAGGCTGGAGTGCAGTGGCACGACCTCGGCTCACTACAACCTCCGCCTCCTGGGTTCAAGTGATTCTCCTACCTCAGCCTCCCGAGTAGCTGGAATTACAGGCGCGCACCATCACACCCAGCTAATTTTTGTATTTAGTAGAGACGGGGTTTCACCATGTTGGCCAGGATGGTCTCGATCTCCTGACCTCATGATCCGCCCGCCTCAGCCTCCCAAAGTGCTGGGATTACAGGCGTGAGCCACCGTGCCCGGCTGTGCCAGTTTTTGTTTTTTTTTCGAAGACAAGCCCATTTGTATTACAGAATCTGTCAATTATAGAAGAAATTATAATCATAATCCAATCAAAATTTAGCACTTTTTTAATACTGAAGGAGTGTCAGTGATGACAAACATCCATAATAACCCTTGGAATAATATGCATCTATGTTTAATGATTCCATAATCCTACAAATTATTGTTGGTGCACAGATATTAAACGTGACAGAGGAAAACAGTGGCTGATACTTGGATTTTTACCCTTCTATGTTTAGATAATACTGTGAAAACAACACAAAAGCATTACTCACTGTTTAAAGTTAACTTTTTTTTTTTTAGAGTCAAGATCTCGCTCTGTCACCCAGGGTGGAGAGCAGTGGTGCAATAACAGCTCACTGTAGCCTCTAACTTGTGGGCTCGAGTGATCCTCCCATCTCAGTTTCCCTAGTAGTTGAGACTGCAGGCACATGCTACGATGCTCAACTTTTATTTTGTTTTAATTTTCTTTACTTCTCAATTTTTACTTTTTAGGGCCAAGTGGAGATCTGTTCTGTTCACCTAGGCTGGTCTCAAACTCCTGGCCTCAAGCAATTCTGCCTGCCTCTACGTCCCAAGTAACTGGGCCTCCAGGTACCAGCCACCATACCCAGCTTTTAGGTTTAACTTTTTATATGACATTTTCCTAGCCTACTAAATCACAAGTTAGAGATATTCCCAATGATTTTCCTAAGCAAAACCTATATTTCAGCAGTATACAATTGCAATGCTGTTGAAGTATTATTTGTGAAGGATTTCCTTGATTAATAAAAAATATGGAATAAGTATTACAGCATAGCATGACTATATAATCAAAAAATCAAAGACAGGAAAATTCAGAAAGAACATGTAATGCACATTTCTCTGATACTATTCTGGCATAACTGCTTTCAAAGCACAATACCAAGAGTAAGCGGACTCTTGATACCTGAAATGGATACAATTAAAGACTTCTGAGCCTATAAAGTACAAATGCCACTACATATATCCACTTCTGAAAAATTAGTGGGAACCCAGTGAAAAGAAGAAAACCACCAAGCCACATTAAAAGCGTTGGGCAGTTCTATGTGCACTCACTAGCTATTCAAAATTTTGCCTGAAAAATTATGAACTGCTGCATCATGGACTTTGCAGCTGGTTAACAGTCAAAACCATGAACATTAAACTCTTGACTGTCAAGGTCCTGCAATAAATGTCTGAGAAAAGAAATAAATTTTTAAAATCTTCTAAACATAGTATCAGCATGGGATTTGTCATCTTAAAAACAGTATTTCTCTAGAATATTTCCTAGAGAAAAGAAAACTTCACACAAAGACCTGTACACCTATTCATAACCACCAAAAACTGGAAACACCACAAATGTCCTTCAATCAATGAATCAATAAACAAACTGCAGGCTACTCATACAATGGTATTCAGTCAAACACAAAGTAACAAACTACTAGTACACTTCAAAACTTGAATAAATCTCAAAGGTATTATTTTGAGTACAAGAAGACAGCCTCAAAAGGTCACCTACTTTGTAATTCCATTTATAAGTCATTCTCAAAAAGACAAAACTACAATGATGGAGAAAAAATCAGTGGTTGCTAGGATTAGCGGAAGCGGGTACGCATCATCGTGAAGGGATAATGAGGGAATCTGGGGGAGTGATGGAATTGTTCTGTATCATGACTGTAATGGTGCTTACATAAAGCTATATATGTATTAAAATTCACAGACCTGTATACGAAAAAGGCCAATTTTACTATATAATTAAAATAAATAGCATTTCAATGAAATCAACTAATTGTACTTATTCATTCTGAGAAGAGTTACAATATTGTACACAGCCAATTATTTAAAAATTTGTTTAATAGTACTTGCTAATGGTGATAAAAGTCAACCAATCACGTGACTTAAAAATATTTAAATCTCTACTAACTTTTTAATTAAAAAAAAAAAAAAAAAACTTACCAAGTTCATTGAGACTCTGGGCAGCTTTTGTTATCTCTCTACTTCCCCCTTGCAGTTGTCCTTGGAGTCTCTTACTGAGATTCAAGATCCGAATAATCCTCCGAAGCAAATCACAGGCAACCTGTGCAAACATCACAATGTTAAGTTAGTTGATCCATGAAGTTTTATTACTATTAATAAATACTAATAACAAGCACAGTGGGTTGATAGGTGCAGCAAACCACCATGGCACATGTTTACCTATGTAACAAACCTGCACATGTATCCTGGAACTTAAACTAAAAAAAAAAAAAGCACAGTGACTCACATTGTGCTTAATATGTGAATCTACCCATTCTTTCCAGATGCTAAACATTCACTCATGCTTTTTTTGTTTCCCACCAACCACAAACCTAAATAATCGCAAGTCTTAAAAAGCATCAAATGTCCTAGGGAACTCACGGAAGTACTATATTTACATTTTACAATAAACTCCAATTCATCCCAAGTGGAGAGAACTTGGAATTGAGGCACTGTGAGAGCTAAGGATTCCTTCAGCCTTAAACCAACTTTCTTCTCTAGGCCAGTGGTTCTCAGTCTTGACTACAAATTCAAGTGGGTAGACTGAAAATGTTCCAATGCTCAGGCCACAGCCCTGACCAATTAAAACAGCATCTCTATGGGTTAGAACCAAGCATGAGTTATGTTTTTACGTTTTTAATATTCCCAGGTGGTACCAATGTGCAGCCGAAATTGACAATCACTATGCTAGGCTGCTGAGCTTCCCACTACTGCCTCCTGTTATTTCCAGTCCCAGCTTCTCTTTCCTATATCCTGCAGGAGTAGTCTTAAAACTTCTCTCAATTTCATTATTTTCCTAATCTTTTTTTTTTTTTTTTTTGAGAACAGGGTCTCAGTTGCCCAAACTGGAGTGCAGTGGCATGATCACACCTCATTGCAATCTCTACCTCCTGGGCTCAAGCGATCCTTCTGCCTCAGCCTCCCAAGTAGCTGGGACTACAGGCGTGTGCCACCATGCCTGGCTAATTGTATTTTTTGTGGAGATGAGGTTTTGCCATGTTGCCCAGGCTGCTCTCAAACTACTGGGCTCAGGTGAACCTCCCGCCTCAGACTCCCAAAGTGCTAGGATTACAGGTGTGAGCCACCATGAGTGATGGTTTTTAATCACTAATAAATTATAAAAGAGAAAGTACATAAACAACAAAATAAAACTATTGCATACACTTCCTATTCCTTTTCCCAGATCTAATACTAGGTCTTTACCTATCAAAAGGGTGAGATAAGAAATAAAGGTTCATGTATTTTAGGACACTTTATTATAGAAGCTGGATTCACAGCAGTTGCATGAGGGAGAGTGTGGAAGAGGGTGACATACTGAATAACCAACATGTAGTGATCTTCAGCCTCAGTAGTGATTACAAAGGAAAGAGCGACATTCCATACTGCTGCATCACAACCATTTCTGAATGGCTCCAAGGCCAACTGAGAAGCAAGGACATCCCCATTTAAGGAGAAAAATGGTGGCAATAAGAATTAAAAGCTCTGAGAAGCCAGGGTCCCTGAACCTCCAGGTATAAACATTCTTTAATGGGTGAAATAAATACATACACCAGAGCCACACACAGCCACACTCATGCACTCACAAGCAATACACCTATGTATCCATATACCACACTCAAACATAAAACAAACATATGTTTACAAACACATGTAAGTCAAAGTCAATCAAGTATTAAACATGTTTACCTGACTGCTTTTTCAGAGAAACTAGTCTGAAATACTTAAATTTAAAAAAAAAAACAAAAAACAAAAAAAGGAATGCCAAAGGAGAATTTTTCCCATGGAAATTCACAATTGGGGCATCTTTATCTTTTAATTAAATATTATTCGTTTTCTGAAGAGATAATACAAGCACGATTCAAAATTCAAGAAACAAAAAGAAGTAACATTGAAAAGTCACCCTCGTATCTCTGTCCCAACTATGCACTTAACAAAAACAATCACTGTTATTGTTGCAGGTAGTTAGTCAAGAGTGGGGCAGGAGAGGGCTATTGCGCCACCCACTAGGAACGTCAGTTGATGGTTCAGAAGTTATTACATTGCTTCTCTTTTTTTTTTTTTTTTTTTTTTTTGAGACGGAGTCTCGCTCTGTCGCTCAGGCTGGAGTGCAGTGGCGCAATCTCGGCTCACTGCAAGCTCCACCTTCGGGGTTCACGCCATTCTCCTGCCTCAGCCTCTCCAAGTAGCTGGAACTACAGACGCCCGCCACCACGCCCGGCTAATTTTTTTTTTTTTTTTTTTTTTTTTTTTTTTTTTTTTTTTAGTAGAGACAGGGTTTCACCGTGGTCTCGATCCCCTGACCTCGTGATCCGCCCGCCTTGGCCTCCCAAAGTGCTGGGATTACAAGCATGAGCCACCGCGCCCGGTAAAACTGATAAATTGGCACCCAGTGCCAGGGAGAGGATATTTCCTGATGGTCCACACCTGGTGCATTAAAGTGTTAATTGAATGCAAATGCCAGGGAGAAGCAACTTCCAGGGCATGTGCTTTAAGACACAAAATGGTGGACCTTCCGGGGGTACTCCACCTGAAAAAGGAAGAAAGCCTCAGGTGGGCATGCACAGAAATTCCTAAACACACTGCCTGTGCTCACCTCTTAAGGGTAAGGAGGGCACTGGACATGTGGGCAGCCCACCCTAAGGGAAGAATCTTGGGAAAGGAGCCAGGTCATAAAGTCCTCGGATCAAGGTTAAACACTGCACTTGACCTCAGTGCCCACTTGGGACTCTCCCAAGCGTACTTTCCTTTCTTTCTTTCCTGTTCTAAAGCCTTTTTAAATAAACTTCCACTCCTGCTCTGAAATGTGCCTTGGTCTCTTTTTCTGCCTTTATGCCCCTCAGTCGAATTCTTTCTTCTGAGGCGGCAAGAACTGAGGTTGCTGCAGACCCGTATGGATTTGACACCAGTAACTTGGATATCTTGCACTGGAAATATTATCAGTACCTTCCCTGTTAGAACTGACATTTTTAGATAAACAATTTGGAACGTAAAATCTCATTCCTCTGAGATTTTAAATACATCGTAAGAAGAAATTAAGCTCTTACTCTAAGATTGTGATCCAGAATTCCCTAATACTACCCAACAAAGGGTATGCTCTCAAAACATGCAATCTTTATTTCTGTTTTTATTTTTAGCAACCATACATAATCTGTCACCAAGTCTTACCAACTATCCTACTGCATAAAACAAGAGTTGTTATTTTACCTCTATTCCTACAAGCATCATCCTAATCCAAATCTTTATCACCATTACCTTAACATAGTGGTTTCTTGGCTAGCTTTCAAGTCTCTCATTGAAATCCACCCAGCCAGATTTACCTTCTTAAAAATGCAGTTTTTGGGCTGGGTGCAGTGGCTCACGCCTGTAATCCCATCACTTTGGGAGGCCAAGGTGGGCAGATCACCTGAGGTCGGGAGTTCGAGACCAGCCTGACCAACATGGAGAAACCCCACTTCTACTAAAAATACAAAATTAGCCGGGTGTGGTGGCATATGCCTGTAATCCCAACTACTTGGGAGGCTGAGGCAGAAGAATCGCTTGAACCTGGGAGGCAGAGGTTGCGATGAGCTGAGATCATGATATTGTACTCCAGCCTGGGCAACAAGAGTGAAACTCCGTCTCAAAAAAAAAAAAAAAACACAGTTTTCAGCACTCCAACCCCCTTTTTAGTAAACTTTAATGGCTCTTTACTTACAGATTATGTTGAATCTTCTGGGAATAGCACTTAATAAAATCCTTAGTTAATAAGTCTAACCTATTATAAGTTGATCTGTAAGGCATCAATTCTCACCATTTCCCAATATAGCTGCCTCCCTTTCAATCAATTTCCTTTCCCTCCCTGTTTTTTTATTTTAGACTTTTACTATTAAATATAACACAAACATGGAAAACCACACTCAGAGATACACAGCTAAATGAACTTAGAAGCAACACATAGATCAGAGACAGGACCATGTGAGCCACCACAGAAGCCCTCATGTACTCCCTCCCAATGCCATTACCCTTCATGCCAACCAAGAGAAACCACTACTCTTTTACATTAATCACTTTCTTACTTTTTTTTTATTATTGAAGTATAAATACCTAAGAGCTATGGTTTAATTTTTCCTGTTTTTAATCTGTTCTCTCACCTTCTCTTTTTTTCATTGCAATTTGTTGAATATATTGGATCATCTGTCCTAAAGTTTCCCACAGACTGGGTTTTGTTGACTGTATTCCCTTGATGTAGTTTAACAAGCTCCTCTATCTTCTATATTACCTGTAAATTAGTAGTTGGATGTGGGCAGCTTCATCAGATTCAAGTTTAGTATTTTTGGCAAGATTAAACATTAGAGGATGGTATATTTTAAGAGATGTATGATTTTCTCTCTTTTTGTGTTGAGTATCAGCCACTGATATTCAATGTCAAAATCCATTGAAACATAAGTGACTGCAAAATAGTAATAATCCAATTCTGTCGTTTTGTCTTTAGTTACAAGCATATGAAATTTCACTATAAACTTTACCTCATTGACTATTTGCTTACCTAGGAGTGTTGTTCATACAGAAAACTAAAAATAAATACTTAATCTTTCCCTTATTAGTTTTCAAAATGAAGGAATAATTTCCTAATATTCACCAATAATGAAAAATTAGTCAGTGGTTCTAGGGTTTTGCTTTTTTTTTTTTTGATATCATTATGAAATGGATTTAAACATAATAAGGGATGCCCAACCCAACATGGCTCTTATCCTTATTGATGCTCAAAGTGTTCCATTTTGGCCAGCAGAAGCCTCTGAGAGTGATTAACTGTACCACTTTGCCTGAGACTGAGAAGTTTCCCAAGTTTCAGGACTTTCAGTAGTAAAACTAAAATAGCTGGTCACCCAAAGCCCCTTCAAGTCAGATCCTGAGTTCCTTTGTCACGAACCGAGCAGTCGTTGGCAGCCTCCTCGGTATCTGGTATAAAAATGTTCCAGGATCATTTTATACATTTCATGCCCCAGACCTGGAATCAAAGATTTCTCAAAGAAGCCCTGGTTTCTTTTAGTAGAAAACAGCATTATTTTTTTTTTTTTTTTTTTTTGAGACAGTTTCACTCTTGTTGCCCAGGCTAGAGTACAATGGCACAAACTTGGCTTACTGCAACCTCCCCCTCCAGAGTTCAAGCAATTTTCCTGCCTCAGCCTCCTGAGTAGCTGGATTACAGGCGCCCGCCACCATGCCTGACTAATTTTTGCATTTTTAGTAGAGATGGGGTTTCACCATGTTGGCCAGGCTGATCTCGAACTCCTGATCTCAAGTGATCCACCTGCCTTGGCCTCCCAAAGTGCTGGGATTATAGGAATGGGCCACTGTGCCCATCCAGAAAACAGCATTTCAAGGCCACATTCACGGAACTAGGTTTGTTCATTTCTGGGACTTTTCCATAGACATAGCTAGGAAATGTCAGCATTAAAATATCACATAAATATTCATTTGATTTATGCCACAATACACATAAAACATTCTCAGATTAGCATACATATACATATGCACAAATATATATATACACACAAATATAAGGTATATACTATTTTTAAATAACATTAAAGTATCTCAAGTTCATACTGATATTTCTAATTAAAAATCAGAAGTACAGGATTTAGCCTTCTTACATCTATATAAATATAAATAGTATATAATTTCTTCTACATTAAGGTTCCTAGCTCTCAAGAACACAGAAGATAACGAAATTAGAATAATGTATAATTATTCATTTGCTTTGCTGCACAATACACAGAAAATACCTGATCAACAAGACCAACACTACAGTCAAAAGTATGATGGCAGAAAATAGTTTTTAAAATTTTTTGCATATGCTCTTCCCACTGTTTTTTACAGCTGAATTATATTTCTTTGCCAAAACATATAGTCATTACATACTATTCTTTATAACCTTTATTTAATCCTAGTTCTCATGCTTAACACTAGTCTCACGGTGATTTTTTTCTAGTCAGTGTTTGCTGTTCTGCAGCCTCCACTGGTGATACCCAAGGAAACAGGGTCTGGAGTGGACCCGCAGCAAACTCCAGCAGACCTGCAGCAGAGGGGCCTGACTGTTAGAAGAAAAACTGACAAACTGAAAGCAATAGCATCAACATCAACAAAAAGGATGACCATGCAAAAACTCCATCCAAAGGTCGCCAACAGCAAAGACCAAAAGGTAGATAAATCCACGAAGATGAGGAAAAACCAGTGCAAAAAGGCTGAAAATTCCAAAAACCAGAACGCCTCTTCTCCTCCAAAGGATCACAACGCATTACCAGCAAGGGAACAAAAGTGGATGGAAAATGAGTTTGACAAACTGACAGAAGGACACTTCAGAAGGAGGGTAATAATAAACCCCTCGCCAAAGGAGCATGTTCTAACCCAATGCAAGGAAGCTAAGAACCTTGAAAAAAAGGTTAGAGGAATTGCTAACTAGAATAACCAGTTTAGAGAAGAATATAAATGACCTGATTGAGCTGAAAAACACAGCAGGAGAACTTCGTGAAGCATACGCAAGTATCAATAGCCGAATAGATCAAGTGGAAGGAAGGATATCAGAGACTGACAATCAACTTAATGAAATACAGCGTCAAGAAAAGATCAGAGAAAAAAGAATGAAAAAGAACAAACAAAGCCTCCAAGAAATATGGGACTGTGAAAAGACCAAACCTACATTTGATTGCTGTACCTAAAAGTGATGGGGAGAATGGAACCAAGCTGCAAAACACACTTCAAGATATTATCCAGGAGAACTTCCCCAACCTAGCAAGACAGGCCAACATTCAAATGCAGGAAACACAGAGAACACCACTAAGATACTCCTCAAGAAGAACAACCCCAAAACACATAATCATCAGATTTGCCAAGGTTGAAATGAAGGAAAAAATGTTAAGGGCAGCCCGAGAGAAAGGTCAGGTTACCCACAAAGGGAAGCCCATCAGACTAACAGCAGATCTCTCTGTAGAAACCCTACAAGCCAGAAGAGAGTAGGAGCCAATACTTAAAATTCTTAAAGAAAAGAATTTTCAATGCAGAATTTCATACCCAGCCAAACTAAGCATCATAAGCAAAGTAGAAATAAAATCCTTTACAGACAAGCAGATGCTGAGAGATTTTATCACCACCAGGCTTGCCTTACAAGAGCTCCTGAAGGAAGCACTAAATATCAAAAGGAAAAACCGGTACCAGCCACTGCAAAAACAAACCAAAAGTTAAAGACCATCAACACTATGAAGAATCTGCATCAACTGATGAGCAAAATAACAAGCTAGCATCATAATGACAGGATAAAATTCACACATAACAATATTAATCTTAAATCTAAATGGGTTAAATGCTCCAATTAAAAGGCACAGACTGGCAAATTGGATAAAGAGTTAAGACCCATTCATGTGATGAATTCAGGAGACCCATCTCATGTGTAAAGACACACACAGGCTCAAAATAAAGGGATGGATGAATATTTACCAAGCAAATGGAAAGCAAAAAAAAAGTGGGGGTTGCAATCCTAGTCTCTGTTTAGACTTTAAACCAACAAAGATCAAAAAACACAAAGAAGCACATTACATGATGGTAAAGGGATCAATGCAACAAGAAGAGCTAACTATCCTAAATATATATGCACCCAATACAGGACCACCCAGATTCATAACCAAGTTCTTAGAGACCTACAAAGAGATTTAGACTCCCAGACAGTAACACCCCAATGTCAATATTAGACAGATCAATGAGACAGAAAATTAACAAGGATATTCAGGACTTGAACTCAGCTCTGGACCAAGCAGACCTAACAGACATCTACAGAACTCTCCACCCCAAATCAACAGAACATTCTTCTCAGTACCACATAGCACTTATTCTAAAATTGACTGCATACTTCATACCCAATAATGATACGGGAGATAGAAATTATTTAGGCAGATAATAAGGGCAACAGAGTCCTTGGCAGAATTTCCCTTTTAACAAAAGGCAGCTCCCAAATCATTTCTTTTCTAACAAAGAGCAGCCTGAAAAATTGAGCTGTAGACATAGATAAGCAAGCTGGAAACTGAACAGGTGAATGCCAGCAGCTGTGTCAATAGAAAAGGGCTACCTGGAAGCCAGGTATGTTCAACATGGAGGGTCCATCTTTGCTTTTCTTTGTCACCACATGTACAGTAAAGAAGCAGGCAACAGGGCACCAGCCAGCCAGAGAACCCATCTGCATAATAAAAGATTAGGGCGGGGTGGCCAGCTTTTTCACATGCTATGCAAGTGGCACACCTAGCCCTAACTAGTTTTTTGCACCTTAGGCAAATAGCACACCTGGTCTGACCAATCTTTCATGCCCTATGTAAATCAGACACTGCCTCCTCAAGCTCATCTATAAAACTCACTGCATTTCACCATAAAAGCGGCAACCCATTTCTCCAGGACCCCTCTCTCTGCAGCAGAGACAGCTCTTCTCTTTCTTTCGCCTTAAACTTCCACTCTGACATCACTATTTGTGTGACTGCGTCCCAGTTTTGTGTGGCTGTAAGACAACAAATCTCGGGTATTTACTCAAGACAACCATGCCACTTCAATAAGATGGCAATATTTTAAAAAAAGTACAGAAATTAGAATCTTCATACATTGTTGGTAACAATGGAAAACAGTCCAGTTGCCTTGGAAATAGTTTGGCATTCCTCAAAATGTTAAACATAGAGTTAGCATATGACCTAGCATAATATGCTCTCAGGTATATACCCAAGAATTGAAAAAAAAAAGCACACATAAATATTATTTATGCAACATTTGTTCTTAGCAGTCTATTCAGAATAATTAAAAAGTAGAAACAACCTAAATATTCATCAACTAATGAAAGGATAAACAAATTGAGTGGATAAACAAAATGTGATATATTCATAAAATGATATATTATTTGACCATAAAAAGTAAAGAGGTCCTAAGTCCTCATTAAACATCATCAACTGGTTCTTTTGACTTTAAGTGAAAATAATGGACCAGGTGGCTCACTCCTGTAATCCCAGCACTTTGGGAGGCTGAGGAAGATGGATCACTTGAGTCCAGAAGTTTGAGACCAGCCTGGGCAACATAGTGAGAGACACTGTCTAAAAAAAATTAAAATTTAAAAAAAAAAATTAGCTGGGCATGGTGGTGCATGCCTGTTGTCTCAGCTACTCAAGAGGCTGCACTCCAGCCTGGATGACAGAGCAAGACCCTGTCTCAAAAAACAACAATAACAAAGCAACGTATAATAAAACCCAGTTTTTTCCTCCTCAGTGTTACAATGAAATGACATGTTATTCAAGGACCTGCTGCATGTTCCTTTACCTAAAGTTGCAGTTTCCAAGAACCTATCAATGACATTAAATAAGAACTTACTGTACTGACATATGCTACAATATGGATGAACCTTCAAAACATTACATTAAGAAGCCAAATACTACATAATGAATGATCCATTTCCATAAAATGTCCTAATAGGGAAATCCAAAAAGGAAGACTGCAGATTAGTGCAGATTAGTTGAGAGCTTGGCGTAGGGAAGTGGATAGAGGGAGTAACTGCTAATCCGCATAGAGTTTCTTTTTTGGGTAATGAAAATATTCTGGAATTAGATAATATTATAGTATAATTAGATATTATATTCACAAGATACAATCTTGTGAATATAGTAAAAACCCCTAAACTGTTCATGTTAAAGTGATTATTTTATGGTACATAACTTATAACTCAATTTTTAATAATGAGTGTGACTTCTAACAATGATGGAATAGGGTCAGACTTACCTTTCCATTTTAAACAACTAGAAAATTGAACAAAATACACGAAATAATTTTAGGACAACAGGAATGAATAATTGGACAATAATTGGATAACAGAAAAAACAGGTCTGTGATCTTTGAGAGAAACAACAAAATGAGCTTAACAATTGTCTCAGATTACCACTGGGAGACAATTTTCAGGCCACAGCAAAGGGAAGGTAAGGGAAACAGCATGACAGTCTCTCTGAAGTTGGGAAGCAGAGATTACACTTCAAGAAAGCCAAAAAAGCTAGTGTTTGTGGGCAGAGAATTGGAGAAAAAGAAGCTGCAAAAAGAGAGGTTGTGGAGATAGCAGAAAAATAGCTTCCAGTCTTCTGAGTACCAATCTGTGCATGTGTGAGAGGAAGCACAGAAAAAGAAACACTGAAACAACAGTAGAAAGACCTAATAGTAAACAGGGCTAAACTAGCCCTAGGCTAAAGGCTGTTCTGGACCTGTACTAACAAAGATTTAAAACTAAATCTCAAAAACATTAGTAGTGGCTCATGCCTGTAATCCCAGCATTTTGGGAGGCCAAGTAGGAGTATCACTTGAGGCCAGGAGTTTCAGACCAGCCTAGGCAACATGGTGAGACTCCCATCTCTACAATAAATAAAAAAAAAAATGAGCTGGGCATGGTAGTGTGTGCCTTTAGTCCCAGCTACTTGGGAGGCTGGGGCAGGAGGATTGCTTGAGCCCAGCACTTGGAGGTTACAGTGAGTCAAGACTGCCCCACAATACTCCAGCCCAAGTGACAGGGCAAGGCCCTGTCTCAAAAAACAAATAATAAAAATAAAAATTAAATTAAAAAAAAGATCAAACTGATTCCAAGTAACTTAAGTGTGAACCAGAAAAAAGTCCAACATTATTTAAAAGAAATTTTAAATAATCTAGGAATCCTAAACATAAAATACACATTTCTAATATCCAATAAAAAATTATCAGGTATGTAAAGAAGCAAAACACACAAAACCCAAAACAAGAAATAAGAAGAAAAGTCAATCAACAAAAACAACCCTAGAAATAATAAAGAATTAAATGTTAAAATATATTTCATAGGCCAGGCGCGGTGGCTCATGCCTATAACCCAGCACTTTGGGAGGCTGAGGCAGGCGGATCACCTGAGGTCAAGAGTTCAAGACCAGCCTGGCCAACATGGTAAAACCCCATCTCTACTCAAAATACAAAAATTAGCCAGGTGTTGTGGCATGTGCCTGTAATCCCAGCTACCCAGGAGGCTTAGGCAGGAGAATCACTTGAACCCGGGAGGCGGAGGTTGCAGTGAGCCAAGATCGTGCCACTGCACCCCAGCCTGGGCGACAGAGCAGGATTCTGTCTCGAAAAAAAAAAAAAAAAATTATAAGCATGTATACGTTCAAGAAGGTAAATGAAAACATAAATGTCAGCCGGACACAGTGGCTCATACTTGTAATTCCAGCACTTTGGGAGGCCAACACAGGTGGAATGCTTGACCTCAGGAGTTCGAGACCAGCCTGAGCAGCGTGACAGAACCCGGTCTCTACAGAAAATACAAAAATTGGCTGGGTGTGGTGGTGTGTGCCTATAGTCTCAGCTGCTCAGGAGGCTGAGGTGGGAGGATAGCTTGGGCCTGGGAGGTGGAGATTGCAATGGGTTGAGATGGTGCCACTGCACTCCAGCCTGGGCAACAGAGTGAGACCCTGTCTCAAAAAAAAACATATATATATCTATATATTTATGTGTGTGTGTGTGTGTATGTATAAATGAAATTGAAATATAAATGTCATAACAGAAAGAGAAGATATAAAAAGACACAAATATAAACTAGAGATGAAAACTATAGGCCGGGCATAGTGGCTCACGCCTGTAATCCCAACACTTTGGGAGGCTGAGGCGGGCGGATCACGAGGTCAGGAGTTCGAGACCAGCCTGGCCAATATGTTGAAACCCCGTCTCTACTAAAAATACAAAAATTAGCTGGGCGTGGTGGCAGGCGCCTGTACTCCCAGCTACTCAGGAGATTGAGGCAGAAGAATCACTTGAACCCAGGAGGCGGGGTTGCAGTGAGCCAAGATCATGCCACTGCACTCCAGCCTGGGCAACAGAGTGAGACTCCATCTCAAAAAAAAAAAAAAAAAAAAAAAAAACAAGAAAAAAAAAACTATAAAAACACACAGGATGGGATTAACAGCAGATTAGATACTTAATTAAAAAGATTAGTAAATTTACAAGCAATTCCAGGTAGATTATAGATCTAAACATATGAGGCAAAACAACACATGTTTTTGAAGGCAATATATAATATCTTCATAACTTCAGGGTAGAGAAAGTTATCTTGTGAGAATTTTCCACAAAAGAGAACCATAAAAGAAAAATGGGATAAATTTAACTTCAACAACACACAAGAGCAAGAAGGAGAAAAAAATGGGTAGGCAGAGGAATATCTGAAACGCACGTAATAGGTGACTTACAAGAGGTTCAATCTCCTTAGTAATTAGTTCCTAGAAAAACAAAACCACAACGAGATACCACCACACACCTAAAATATTAGCAAAAACTAACAAGTCTGACAACACTAAGTGTTGGCAAGGATACAAACTAAAAGGAACTCTCATATACTGATAGCATATGTGGTATAACCATTTGGTAAAATAGTTTGGCATTATCTAATAAAGTTGAAAACCAGAACTCCTATAACTCAGAAATCTCATTCCCAGGATATAACTTACACAAAGGGGTATTAGCATGAGCCAACATATATTTGTAAAAAAGTTTTCACAGCCATATTATTCATAATGGTCCCAATCTGGAAAAAATCCAAAGTCCATAAGCAGAATATTCATATAATGACATATTCTACAGCAATAAAAATGAAACAAAACAACAAACAAGGCCAGGCATGGTGGCTCATGCCTGTAATCCCAGCACTTTGGGAGGCCGAGGCAAGTGGATCACTTGAGGTCAGGAGTTCGAGACCAGCTTGGCCAACATGGTGAACTCTGTCTCTACTAAAAACACAACAACAAAAAAATAGCCGAATGTGGTGGCGAGTGCCTATAATCCCAGCTACTTGGGAAGCTAAGGCAGGAGAATCCTTGAACCTGGGAGGCGGAGCCTGCAGTGAGCCAAGATCGCTCCACCGCACTCCAGCCTAGGCAACAGAGCACAACTCTGTCTCAAAAAAAAAAAAAAAAAAAAAAAAAGAAAAAGCAATATAGATGAATCTGAAAAAGGATAATACTTTCCAAAAAACAGGGTATTGAAGCATAATTTTTAGTTACAAAAATCAATGTGATATATTTATGAGTGACATTAATAAGATGGCAGAGGAAGACTTTCCAGGACTCCAGCTTGCAGACACATTAATTTGAACCACTATCCGTACACAAAAACAACTTCACAGAAGTTAAAGAAACCAGGTAAGACATTACAGCACCTCAGTATAGCACAGAAATAAAAAGAGGCACATTGAAGAGAGTAGGAAAGACAGTGTCACATTACCTGCGTTCCCCAACACCAGCCAGCTAGCAAGGAGACAGATGCTCGCTGAGTAGAGAAAAGAGAAGGAATTGAGCACTGGACTTTGCCTCAGCCCCAACACTAGGCCTGCCCCATTAAAATCGTGTCGGGCAGGCTGCCCCCGCCCGACTCCAGGCCAGTACTTTCAGACTACACCTCCTGGCCCACTCCACTACCAGACTGGTCCCAGTGACCCCAGGCCCCAGATCAGCCCTCAGCTTCAGGCTAATCCCAACTCAGGCTCCAGGCCCAACCCAGCACCAGGCAACCTTGCATAACCCAACATGTTAGGCTAGCCATAGTGCCAGGTTAGCACACAGACTTCCAGCACCAGGCCAGCCCCTGAAGCCTCATGCTCTAGACCAGCCCACGTGGCCCCAAACACCGGGTCTGCCCCAGCATCAGGTTGGCACCTGTGGCCTCAGACACCAGGCCAGCACACAAGGACACAGGCTCCAAGCCTGCCCTACGGGTCCACTTTCCAAGTCACCCCCTGTGGCCCCACACTCCAACAGACACAAAGTCCAGGCTCCTCTGGCAGACCCAGGGTCCAGGTCCATCCCAGCAGAACCTGGCCTCCTCTGGCAAACCCAGGGTCCAGGCTCATCACAGCAGAACCCAGTGCTAGGCCAGCCCACAAGACCAGAAGACTCACATCTGCCTCACTGGCCCAGTCTCCAGGCAAGCCTTTGCAGACCCAGCCTCCAGGACAGCACTCACTCACCCAGCCTCTAGGAAGACCCTCATGGCTCTAGGCACAAAGCAAGCACCCACAGACCGCAGCCTTCAGTGAACCCAGAGTCCAGGCTTACTTCAGCAGACCAAGGTTCCAGGACCACCCTTGCAAACCCAAGCTCCAGGCTAACCCTGGTAAACCCAGGACCAGGCCTGACTCACAGGCTCCAGGCCCACCCCCATGGTCCCAGGTGCCAGTGAAAGCCAGGCATTGTGGACTCAGGCTCCAGACCCATCCCCAAGGTCCCAGGTGCCAGCAACTGGTTGGCTCCTGCAGATTCAAGCCCAAGGCCGGTCCAAGTGCCAGGTCAGCTCCCAAGGGACCAGGCTTCAGACCAGCTCTTGTGGACTAGGCCCCTAACAGTCAACATGTCCACTCCACAAGGGGCCAGCTTGGCACTGTGAACCCTGGATCTAAGTCTGCTCCAGCAAACTCATGACCCACATTTGCCCCAGTAAATATAGTCTGCAGACCAAACCTCATGGACCCAAGCACCAGACCTGCACACCTGCTAACCTAGGTACCACAACAGCCTGCCTGAAGACACCAGCAGTAAGCCTGCCCACAGACCACACCAGAAAACCTGCCTAGGATCTCTGGTCAGGCTAACTGGTGAAGAACTTTCCCAGCCAAAGCCAGTCTGCAAAGAGTGGAGTAAGTTCCTACTTCTTCAAATGTGCAGGCACCAATACAAGGCAACAAGAATCACTATCAGGGAAACATAATACCACCAAAGGAACAAACATTAAAGAAACTGAGGTTTATGAGCTGCCTGACAAATAATTCAAAATAATCATCATTTAAAAACTCCATGAACTACAAGAGAATACAACTAGACAAGTACACAAAATCAGGAGAACTAAACAAACAAAATGAGAAGTTCAACAAAGAAACAGAAACCATAAAAATGAACCAAACTGAAATTCTGGAGCTAAAGAACACAATGACTGAACTAAAAAAATTCCAAAGAGAGCTTCAACAGTAGACTCAATCACATAAAAGAATCAGTGTGCTTGAAAAGGGGTTATATGAAATGATCCAGTCAGAGGAACAAAAAGAAAAAAGAAAAAGAGTAAAGAAAGCCTTTGAGAATTATGGGATGCCATCAAGCAAACCAATTTATATATTATGGGTGTCCCAGAAGGAGCAGAGAGAGAAGAAAGTTTATTTTAAAAAATAATAACAAAAATTCCCCAAATCTGTGGAAAGTAAAAAATACCCAGGTATAGGAAACTCTAAGATCTCCAATCAGGTTCAATGTAAACAAGACTACCCCAAGATATATTACAATCAAATTGTCAAAAATCAAAAACAGAGAAGATCTTGAAAGCAGCAACAGAAAAGAAGCATATCACATACAAAGGAATCCCAAGATGGCTATGAACAGATTTCTCAGTAGAAATCTTATAAGCCAGGAGAGACAGGGATGATCTATTCAAAGTGCTGAAAGAAAATAGGCTGGGTGCAGTGGCTCACACTTGTAATCCTAGCACATGGGGAGGCCAAGGCAGGCAGATCACCCAAGGTCAGGAGCTCGAGACCAGCCTGGCCAACAAGGCGAAATGCCATCTCTACTAAAAATACAAAAATTAGCCAGGCGTGGTGGTGGGCACCTGTAATCCCAGCTACTTGGGAGGCTGAGGCAGGAGAATGGCTTGAACCTGGGAGGCGGAGGTTTGCAGTGAGCAGAGATTAGGCTACTGCACTCCACCCTGGGCAAGAGAGTGAGACTCCATCTCAAAAAAAAGAAAAAAAGAAAAAAACCAACAAATCAATACTAAAACAAGAGACCTTAACTACACTCTAAACCAAATAAACCGAACAGACAAATACAGAACATTCCATCCAACAGCAGCAGAATACACATTCTTCTCAAATGCACATGGAACTTTTTTCAGGATAGATCATATGTTAGACCAGAAAATAAGGCTTAACAAACTTAAGAAGACTGAGATCGTATCAAATATCTTTTCCAACCACAATGCTATTAAACTAGAAATCAATGAAGGATGGATTTCGAAAAACTCACCAAAAAAATTCTCAAAAAAAAAAACAACATGCTTATGAACAACCAATGGATCAAAAAAGAAATTAAAAGAGAAATTTTAAAATGTCTTGAGACGAATGACACAACATACCAAAAGTTATGGGATGCAGCAAGAGCAGTTCTAAGAAGAAAGTTTACAGCAATAAATGTCTACATCAAAAAAGATTTTAAATAAATAACCTAATATTAAACCTCGAGAACTAGAAAAAGAACAAACAAAGCCCCAAGTTAGTAGAAGGAAGAAAATAATAAAGATCAGGTCAGAAATAAATTAAATATAGACTAGGAAAACAATAAAGATTAATAAAACCAAGAGTTGTGTTTTGGGTTTTTTTTGTTTGTTTGTTTGTTTTTTTTGAGACAAGGTCTCGCTCTGTTGCCCAGGCTCCAGTACGATGGTGCAATCTCGGCTCACTACAACTTCCACCTCCCAGGCTCAAGCAATTCTTCTGCCTCAGCCTCCCAAGTATCTGGGACTACAGGCGTGTCACCATGCCTTGCTATAAGAGTTGGTGTTTTGAATAGATAAATAAAATCAGTAAAACTTTAGCTAGACTAAGAAAAAAAAGAAGTCTCAAAACCAGAAATGAAAAAAAGAAAACATTACAACTGATATTACAAAAATATAAAGAATTATAAGAAACTACTACGAACAATTATATGCCAACAAACTGGATAACTTAGAAGAAACTGATACATTTCTAGACATACACAACTTACCAAAATTGAATCGTAAAGAAACAAAATCTTAACAGATCAATAGTGAGTACAGAGATTAAATCAGTAATAAAAAGTCTCCTAACAAAGAAAAGCCCAGGACTTGACGGCTTTACTGTTGAATTCCACCAAACATTTAAAGAAAAACTAATACCAATCCTTCTAAAACTCTCCCCAAAAAATCAAAGATGGAAAAATATTTCCAAACTCATTTTATTAGGCCAATATTACCCTTCTGTCAATGACAAAGACATTACAGGAAAAGAAAATTACAGGTCAATATTCCCGATCAACACAGATGCAAAATCTTCAACAAAATACTAGCCAATCGAATTCAGTAGTACATTAGAAGAATCATTCACCATGATCAAGTGAGATTTATCTCTGGGGTGCAGGGATGGTTCAACATGTGCAAATCAATAAATGATATACCACATTAACAGAATGAAAGACAAAAACCGTATGATCATTTTGATAGATGCAGAAAAGGCACTTGGTAAAATTCAACAACACATCATGTTAAAAACTCAAAAAAACTGCTATAGAAGAAATGTACCTCAATGCAATAGAGGCCATATATGACAATCCCACAACGAACACCATAATCAACAGTGAAAAGTTGAAAGCTTTTCCTCTAAGATCAGGAACAAGACAAGGATGCACACTCTCACCAGTACTATTCATCCACATAGCCACTGGAAGTCCTGGCCAGAGCCATTAGGCAAGTGAGAAATAAAAGGCATCCAAATCTGAAGGGAAGTAAAATTGTCCCTGTCTGCAGACAGCATGATCCTTTAGATAGAAAACTAGATAAAGGACCCTAAAGACTCCACCAAAAGAGTGCTAGAATAAATGCATACAGTAAAGTCAGAGGATACGAAATTAACACACAAAAATCAGTAGCATTTCTATACACTAACAACGAACTACCCAAAGAAATAATCAGAAAAACAATCCCGTTTCCCATTTACAATAGCTACAAAAAAAAAAGTTAGAAATAAATTTAACCAAGGAGGTGAAGCATCTATACACTGAAAGTTATAAAACATTGATGAAAGAAACTGAAGAAGACATAAGTTAATAAACAATTATATACTGCAATGACAGTGAAAAGAATTCACTTTAGATTTGTATTTTTTGAGCTAGACATCTTAATAAGGCTTTTTAGTATTTTTTTCTCCTTTTCTCTTACCTTCTGCTCCCATTCTCTTACTTCTTCCAAACTCATACTCTTAAATTTTGTCCACTTATAAAAACAAAATGAATAATAAAGTATAAAGAAATAAAAGTAAGAAACTACCTGAAGTCTTGCTAGTTGTGCAGTACGGGCAACTATCTTATTGTATGGTTCAACAATTTTTGCCTTTATCCTAAAGGAAAAGAAAAGAGACGAGTGAGAATAAAATCATTTTCAAAATATCAACGGATAAAAACATTCCCATTCCATTTATTTATAAAATTAAGAACAGTACCTATCAACAGCTCCCTGTAAAGCCCCAATTCTCGTCTGCATCATCTGAAGAACACCTAGGAAAACATAAGCTTACATTGGCTTTACAAATTTACAGGGCATCCAACCGGGTAAAAAGTTAAATTAAAAGAAAATACATGCATATATAATTTTAACTTTTTTTGTCACCATCCTAATCCAAGCAACCAGTATCTTTTACCCACACTGCTGTAAAAGCCTGTAACTGGTCTCCCCCTCCAACCTTTGCCTCACAAAAGAAGCCTGACAGGGAATGGGAACTGACTGCTTAATGGATATGGGGTTTCCATCTGGGGTGATGGAAAAGTTATGGACCTAGATACTGAGGATGGTCGCACAACACCGTAAATGTACTTAATGCCACTGAATTGTATGCTTTAAAATGCTAAAAACAAAAATTTTATGTTACGTATATTTTAACACATTACCAAAAAAGTATGACTGATCCTCCATGATATCCTCTTTGCCCCATCACCCCTATATTAAAACTATAGTCCACAGCTTTTAGTCTACAACTCTCTAGGCTTACAACATGAGGAATTTTCACAAAATTGGAAAAATATTTTCAGGAAGATCAAGCTTAAATTTTATTATTTAGGCTTTCAATTAGTACACATATTTAATTATTTTGAATGCCATTCTTTAAAACTCAGTTTCTATATCCAACTGGCATAGTTGTTTTGAAAGCATAGTATTAATAGCTAAATTTAAGTATAGACATGCTGTCATATTTTAAATGAAGTAATATTAGAACAAATAAACATTCCTATCAGCATACAACTATACAATAACAGAGTTCAGTCCAATAGAATCCTCTCTGAACCAAAGATTCCCACTTTTCTGCTGGTTTTGTGGTGTATTCACCATAAACTGCCAAGAATAAACTGCCATTACTTATAACCATTTTCTTACTTCATATTCTCTCCACAACCCAGTCTCAATGGGTTTCCACCAATACTCCACCAAAACAGATGTTACCAAGGTCACCAGAAATCTACGAGTTGCCAAATTCTATCGTTGGTTCTGTCTTAACCTTGTTCAAGCTCTCAGAAATTCACAACAGTTAACTACTCCCTTTCTAAAACATTTTTTGTCTAGGCTTTTTCTTTTTTTTTTTTTTTGAGACGGAGTCTCGCTCTGTTGCCCAGGCTGGAGTGCAGTGGCTCGATTCCTCCTCACTGCAAGCTCCACCTCCCAGGTTCATGCCATTCTCCTGCCTCAGCCTCCCGAGTAGCTGGGATTACAGGCGCCCACCACCACACCCGGCTAATTTTTTTTTTTTTTTTTTTGTATTTTTAGTAGAGATGGGGTTTCACCATGTTAGCCAGGATGGTCTCGATCTCCTGACCTCGTGATCTACCTGCCTGCAAAGTGCTGGGATTACAGGCGTGAGCCACCGTGCCCGACCTTGTCTAGGCTTTTAAATCATCATACTTCCTGGGTCTCCTATTATCTCATTAGTTGTTCCCACTTCTCCTCTGTCAGACCTCTACATGTGCTGGAGTACCCCAAGACATTCTCCTCAGCCATCCGCTCTTCTCCACCTACAATCTTTCAGGAATTTCATTCAATCCCAAAGTTTTAAATAGTATCTGTTCAATAAAATACTGATTTTATACACACACACATATACAGACGTATACACATACATCTATGTAAAAAGATTTTCTTTATATATCTGCCTATGTTCTCGTTCCCTCCCTATCTGTCCTCTTTCTCTCTCTTCCCCTGTACTGTTACATGAAATTTAAGATACCCAAGATAGTTTATGCCCTACCCCCCAACCCATCAAAAATCACACTTCTCTCCAGTCTATGACATCTCCATTACTCATACCATCATCTATCCAATTTTTGAGACCAAAATCCTAGGAATAACTGATGGTGACTTTTTTCCATCAGCTCTTTCATCTGCCATCAACAAACCCTATCAGCTTTGCCTACATTTTATTCCATCTGCCACTAGTCTAATCCAACGTACCATCAACTTCAACTATTCTAATAGCTTCCAAACCAGTGTCCCTGATTCCACCATTGCCTTTTTCTACACAGCTATCAGAGTAAACTATTCTGAGTATTAATCTCATCATACAATAACCTGATTAAACTCTTCCAATGGTTTACCATTGCATTTAGAATTAAATCCAAATTCCTTCCCAAGAACCTTATCTACGATCCTCTCCCTCCTTCACTAAACATCAGCTATTCTGGGCTACTTTCTTCCCCTCAAAAATGCCAAATTAATTCCTGCTTTCCCATTTATTGTTCAGTCTTCTCCTCAAATCTTCACATGATGGCTCCTCCTCATCATTAGATCTTGGCTCAAATGTCGTCTTCTCAAAAAGGCCTTCCCTCTCTTTCATCCATCCCCATCACCTGTTTTATTTTCTCTACAGAATTTACAAATAAAATTTTTCTTTCTGTTTTCTGAGATACAGTCTCACTCTATTGCCCAGGCTGGAGTGCAGTGGCATGATCTCGGCTCACTGCAACCTCTGCCTCCGAGGTTCAAGCAATTCTCATGCCTCAGCATCCCAAGTAGCTGCGATTACAAGCATGATCCACCACGCCCAGCCCTGTTTTCTACCTGTACTTTTTTTTTTTTTTTTTAATCTACCTCCAGGACCAGAACATAGTTCCAAAAGGATACTACTGACTTTCTCTATGGTTCACAAGTGCCTAGTACTTAACAAGTTATTAATTACTATTTGATTGCCTGAATGAACAAATAAATGAATGAGGCTACCTTTGTTTTTTGTTTTCTTTTGTTTTGTTTTTTTGAGACGGAGTCTCGCTCTGTCGCCCAGGCTGGAGTGTAGTGGCGCGATCTCGGCTCACTGCAAGCTCTGCCTCCGGGGCTCACGCCATTCTCCTACGTCAGCCTCCCGAGTAGCTGGGACTACAGGCACCTGCCACCACGCCTGGCTGATTTTTTGTATTTTTAGTAGAGATGGGGTTTCACCATGTTAGCCAGGATGGGAGGCTACCTCTTTTTAACAAAAAGAAGCTTAATAAATAGTCCTCAAAATTCCATGAAAACAAAAACTCTATTGCTATAGCTTTCTGAAACCTAGCAAATTCTCAAAGTAATATTTGGAAGAATATTTTTAAAAAGAACATTTTTAAATAAAATAGGCTTAAACATACCTCTAAACTACTTACATGCTAAAACTTGTGCATATTTAAGAGAATAAAGCAGATGAAGTAGAAGCTAGAATAATATTCAATTTTTCTAATATGTATATACACCACACTTACTTTTCAGCATCTCAAAATAACATCTAGACACATCATGCTAAAATGAATGCTAACCAATTCACATTTAAAGTTTTTTATTTTATTTATTGTTTGAGACAGGGTCTAGGGTCTTGCTCTGTCACCCAGGCTGGAGGGCAGGGACACGATCACAGCTCACTGCAGCCTCAACCTCCTTGGTTCAAGTGATCCTCCTAAATCAGCCTCCCAAGTAGCTGGGACTAGAAACATGCACCACCATGCCAAGCTAATGTTTTATTTTTTATAGAGATAGAGTCTCATTATGTTGCCCAGGCTGGTCTTGAACTCTGGGATCAAGTGAACCTCCCACCTTGGCGTCCCAGAGTGCTGGGATTACAGGCGTGAGCCACTGCACCCTGGCCTACACTTCAATCTTTTATGTTCAAATAATCTAGTGAATATTCTGAGATAATCACAGGAATAAAGTAGCCAGCCTTTGTACTCTACACACTCATACAAGAGATAATCATTCTAATTCAGTCTAGCAGTGTTATTTCAAATATTTTAATCTTTGAAGATCATTCTGGGAAAAACAAGCACATTATAGAACTAAAACCCATATCTAAAAACCATAATGAGAAATATTTCTGTTGTGGTGATTCAACTAGACCTACACACACTCAATGTACTACCATGCCATCATTATTAATAAAAAACTAGCATGTTTTAAAGATTTCCATTAAAATATTACTTGCTCTCAAAAATGCATAAAAATATTATGAGATTTAAAAACATAATTAAAACTAGTGAGCTTCTGCACAGCCAAAGAAACTATCGATAGAATAAACAGACAACCTACAGAATGGGTGAAAATGTTTGCAAACTATGCATTTGACAAAGGTCTAATATCCAGAATTTATAAGAAACTTGATTCAACAAGCAAAAACACAACTCCATTAAAAAGTG
Organism: Nomascus leucogenys; assembly: GCF_006542625.1. Classification (NCBI taxonomy): domain Eukaryota; kingdom Metazoa; phylum Chordata; class Mammalia; order Primates; family Hylobatidae; genus Nomascus; species Nomascus leucogenys. The sequence goes on from NC_044393.1 coordinate 56,650,334, forward strand.
GGCAAAAGACATAAAGAGATATTTTTCAAAAGAAGGCATACATACATAAAAATAATAATTAATTTCCAGTACAAAGTCAATCGGTACTTAGAGCTTCTTAATCTTCCTAAGAACCTAGTCAGATATGTAGCCCAGATTTTAAATAACAAACTATTATTTCCAAAAATACTAAGTTCTTCATCAGGGTATCTTAGAAATATTGTACATGCTGAGAATAAGTTAGTATCTTTGAGTACATGAGAAATACTGGGGGAAGCATTAAAGAATACTGCATCACAGAAAACAATATCCTCTCTTCTTAAGAATTTGATCAACATCGAGAAAAACCACTTACCTTTCTTCTCATGTACAATGATTAATAATAGTAATCACAAGTAATAATGTAAAACACAATTTCATATTTATGAGATGTAGTTTAATTTAATCAAGAGGGAATGAAAAATTCATAAAAGATTTAGTCAAACAAAAATAAGCAGATTTGTAAAAATAAAAATCCAATTATTATTTCGACTACATTTTCATTAAAAAGAGTTGCAAAAAAGGCTCCAAGAAAGGCAAAAATAAGAAAAAAATTCATGGCTTCTTCCACTATTACTTACTCTGGTATTGTTGATGTTTTTATTGTTTTAATTAACTAACACAGGTGCACTAAATATGTGCAGACATTGTTCTAAGTATCTTGCTAATTCATTTAATCCTCAGAATAATGCTATGTTAGTACACATTATACTGCCGTTTTACAAATAGGAAAACTGAGGCAGAGAAGGGTTAACTAACTTGCCCAAAGTCAAACACCTAGTAAGCAGTAAAACAAGGATTTGAACCCAGATCATTTAGCTCAGGAGCCAGCAAAGTTTTACTGAAACATAGCCACACACATTTGTTTTCATATTATCTGGCTACTTTCACTCTACAATGGCAGAGTTTAGTAGCTGCAACAGAGACTGTATGGCTGGCAAAGTCTAAAATACTTGCCATCCAAAGTAGCTTGCCAAAGCTTGCCAATCCCCGGTCTAGCTCTACATAATCTCTAGCAGTTAATAGAAATATACCTTCCAACGACTCGATCCCAGTTGCTTGTGCCAGTAAATCTTCATGTCTTGCAACAACCTGAAAATCAAAAATAAATGATTAGCTTTTGCTCTGTTAGGTATTTTTCCTTGTAACCACAATGTAGAATGGAAAGTCTCTCTTGGTGTAGAAATGAGGCAAATACAAATACAAAAGAAAAAAATACAGTTTTTAAGGTGTGTCTGAGATGAGTTATAAGCGGGAACACACATACATTTACAGTTCAACACAGAGCAAGAGGAGTTACAGCCTTTTCTTGGCCCTGTCTTAGTCTGTTTGGACTGCAAACACAAAAGACCTTAGACTGGGTAATTTACAAACAGAAGAAATCTATTGCTTACAGTTCTGGGGGTTGGGAAGTCCAACATCAAGGCACTGGCAAATTCAGCATCTGGTGAGAACCCATTCCTTACAGATGGTATCTTGTATCTATCTTCACATGGTGGAAGGGACAAACAAGCTTCCTCGGGCCTCTCCCATATAATATGATAGTATTAAGGGCCCTGCACTAAACCCTAATAAGAGCCCCGAGCTCTTAATACTATCATATTGAAGATTAAGTTTCAACATATGAATGTTAGGGGAACACAAACATTCAGACAAGCCCCTTGCTATCTTAATGAGATGTACAAATGGAGTTGTACCAAAAAATGTAAAAAACAGCTCATTGTTGCCACACCATTATTATGTTTTCCCTTTAAAGAATATTTTCAAACATCAGGTTCTCTTTATTCTTGAATTTGATTCAGCACCACCAAGGCTATATCCTACTCTGGAAAGATACAGCACTCAGTGCTCACCTACACCTGAACATCTCTCTGCTTCCAGTTTCCCAGTGTCACACACCCACAGCAAATCCTTTTCCCTATAGATGTTTGATACTTTTATGAAAATTAGGGCACTGCAGATGGCCAGAACAAAAAAACCAAGAAGGTTACTAAAGGCCACATGCAAGACATTCCTAGAAACATCACGAAATCAGGCAAATCTTTAAAATAATGCAGGAATCCTTATTATTGTGTGCCTTTTATTCCAATGAACACAAAGTGTCATGTCTAGTCTGCTGACTAAAGTTTTTAATCACCAAAGATTAATTCACTGGAACCCCTAAATCCTCCACTTTGTCCTGTTTCAGATATCACTGTCACTCTGTCAAGTTTCTATCATATCTACTCAAAGTATTACTCTTGGTCATCTCGGTCTTTAATTTGTAAGGTTCCCAGAAGATGTCTGAATTTTTTCCCAGCCTACTGATACAGTCATCAATATGTCCATCTTAACAAGACAAACTTTTAAAAAATTATCTATTCTCCTTTATCACTAGTAATACTTTGGTAAGGTTAAAAAGCCTAAAACTATAGTTTCATAGACTCCCTTGCAACCAATTAAATGATTTTTCCAAGAGTTGTGGAAGACAAGAGAGAGGAAAGCTAGGCTGGGCACGGTGGCTCACACCTGTAATCCCACCAATTTGGGAGGCCGAGGTGGGTGGATCATTTGAGGTCAGGAGTTTGAGATCAGCTTGACCAACATGGTGAAATCCTGTCTCTACTAAAAATACAAAAAAATTAGCTGCGTGTGGTGGTGCACACCTGTTATCTCAGCTACTCGGGAGGCTGAGGCACAAGAATCGTTTGAACCCGGGAGGCAGAGGTTGCAGTGAGCAAGATTGCGCCACTGTACTCCAGCCTGGGTGACAGAGCAAGACACTGTCTCAAAAAAAAAGGGAGAGAGGAAAGCTTACTGTTTCAAGTGGGTATGTCTCAGGTTATACCAAATCTATCTTTTCTGGTAAACAATCTATGTTTCATATATATGTTCATTCATTTAAATATGTATTAAATACCTAGTCAAAGGCAACACTAGAAATTATACCATAAAATCGCCCTATAAAAATTACAGAATTTTAGTAGAGGAAGGAATCTTCAAAGTTATCTACTACAGTCTCCTCTTCCTTTTGCTTATTCCAACCCATCTGACAGATTAAAAAACAAAAAAGCAAGACTCAAAGACATTAAGTGATATTAAAGTCAGTTAACAGCATAGCTGAAATTAGGACCCGTCTCCTAACGTCTCATATTGTATCCTACTCACAATAACATTTATCGACTTTCTGTAATTTCAGCAAATGCTACACTTTGTGCTTATAAAGTATGAATTGCCAATGTAACATCCCAATTTTTCTTATTCATATTGTTTTACTTATAAAATTCCATTTTCTGTTATCTTTATCGAACACATCCTATCTTTTGCCCACTATATTCGTTGCACATCAGTTAAGGTGGTGAACGGGAAGTATGAATGAAAGGCTTCGGTGAGGTGGTATATTAGTTTTTCAACAAACAAGAAGTGGTTTACAGAAAATTTCAAAAATTTACTTTGAAAAATAAGTCACACTGGTAAGTATGCACTTCTTCATGTAAATATGTATTTGTATTTAATAAGATTACAAAAATGCTAAATTATCACTTTAGGCTGAATAATCCATAGGGACCCTGAAGATCAGAATTACCTGTAAGTGTAGTTCTTTGTCCAACTGACTGATTCCTTGGGCAAGTTTTGCTAGTTGTTCAGCAATTACAGCTTGATGAATAGATTGAGAAGTATAAGTCTTTACATCAAAGTCTTCATTTAAAAAGTCGCTATAACACTCTAGATTGGGGAAAAAATAAGGAAAAGTCCTTAATTACCCTGTACTAAACCAGTTATTAAAACAACAGAACAATTATAATCATAATTAACATATTTTGATCCCATACTCTGAACCACTCCACTATACTGCTTAATGCTTACTTTTATCATGACCCTAAAGGAAGTATAATATTGAGAAAGAGATTAAAAACATAACGACTGGCCAGGCGCACTGGCTCACGCCTGTAATCCCAGCACTTTGGGAGGCCGAGGCGGCTGGATCACCTGAGGTCAGGTGTTCAAGACCAGCCCGGCCAACATGGTGAAACCCCATCTCTACAAAAATACAAAAATTAGCTGGGCATGATGGCGGGTGCCTGTAATCCCAGCTACTAGGGAGGCTGAAGCAGAAGAATAGCTTGAACCCAGGAGGCAGAGGTTGCAGTGAGCCAAGATCGTGCCACTGCAATCCGGCCTGGGTGACAGAGCAAGACTTCATCTCAAAAAAAAAAAACAAAAAATAACTACTAGCTATAACTATTAATCCAAGAAAACAAGATCATTGTCAGTGAAAAGACAACAGGAAAATTGGCTATATATATATGTATAACATTTATGGCCTCAGATATCTCTAGATCAATACACAAATACTGCTATAGCAAAGTGAATCTGGAATTTTAGTAACAATAGGAAATATAAATTTATAGGTGCTACTGAAATTTAGGATTTATGGGTGAAATACATTAATGGAAAGAAAAGCTGTTTAAAATAGGCCCCTAATAGACAGAAAACAGAGGTAACACTAGATGTTAAAAAGATACCTCTCAATATAGAAATCCACAAATCTGTGGATGAAAGAAAAATTAAGAGAATTTAAACTTAAAAATAGATACCCAGAAGGGAGCTCATGGTAACCATGTACCAAATCTCCTAATGATACAGTAGATACAAGTAAAGCTGCCTTGAGAGAGATTATGAAACGAACAAAATAGAGTACTTGTAAGAAAACCTAAATTGTCTACATCCGCTATAACGTATGCTCCAAGAAGGGAAGAAGGTCTTTGTTTTGTTTGCTAACTCATCTCCAGTGTCTGAACAATACCAGACACATGGCAGTTTCCATGAATTAACTAATCTATACATCAGCTGATAGTATCATTCTGGTAACAACCAACAACAAAAAGTAAAGGCTCATACTCTTGATTACTCTTAAAATGTAGTGGAATGAAAGAAGGAAACTGCTACTTTGGCTACTTTTAAGTCTGAGAACCACATTTCCTTCTAATTTGCCAAGTGCTTCTCAGAATTAAGAGTCCTGTCAGCCAGACAAATGAAAAAAGCCATTCCAAACAAAGGGAAGGTTTAGCAGTGGCAAATGCCATGGCATATTTTGAGAAATAGGGGAATACTGATTTCAGTGTGTCTAGATCATAGCACGTGTATATTGGGCAGAAATGGTAAAGAATGACAGATGTGGTTCCAAAGGTTGGAGCACAGTTTGAAAAGAGGTTTGTAAGACATTCAAAATGTTTAACCATATCTCATTTAACCCAAGAAATTGCACTATCAGCTTTATGTTACAGAACAATAATCCTGGGAGCTGTATAGAGGATGATGGAAAAAGGATTAGTCACACAGCAATGTGCTGAAGTTGCCTCTTACCGGCTCTTAAGCACGGACTGTTACATTTTCAGGAATTCTGTGAGCCAGTTGACCTTTCACACAGACATCTTAAAATCTACGATGGTGAGAGTATTTACACCATGGTAATCAGCAAACACTACAAAATCAGGGCTTTTTCTATTTTCCCACAAAGCCAATTTACCAATACACCCAAGAAATAGAACCACAGAGGCCAGTAAAATACTATGTTAACAGCCTAAGTGACATAATGAAGGCCTGAATAAGACCTGAATAAGTGGCACTAAGAATGTCGAAGTGACAAATTTGACAAATATTCACACTGCACAGGATGTAGGACTTACTGACAAGCTGAAAACGGGTGATTAGGTAGAACAAACAAGGATTCCCAAATTTCTTGATTAAGAAACTGATATAGGAAATTTAGTTTTATACTCAGACCACTAGACACTGAATATACAAAGATGAACATAAACTTCTGCCTCCAAGGAATTCATAATTTACAAGCGGAACAAGCACACATTTACCTAACCACATAGTAAACACAGATAACAGAAACTACCAGAGGAAAAGATTAGGAGAGAAGAATAGAAAAAGTGAAATTTCATTTTTTCATATGTAAAACTTGTACTATTTGTTCATATGTAGGTTTTCATGTGTATTACACAACTAGCACTGCTTGTTTACTATCGAAATAGAAATGTCCATACAGGTTATGGAATGGCATATCATAAAAAAATTAAGATAGAAATGTCCAGTAGGCAGTTAAAAATATAGTTTTATAGTTCAGAAGACAGGTAAGGATCATACTGAAACCACAGAAAAGACCAGATGGTTTAGGAAAAAAAAGTTTTAGAATGCACAAAAAGGCAGGAAAATGAGGAAGATAGGAAAGTTGGGGGTGGACAGAGAAAATGAAAGCAAAGAGACTAAAGAGTGCTCAGGGAGAAAGAGAAACAAAAAAGAATGGCAAAAGCCAAAAGAAGGGATAAAGAAAGTATTAATATTGTCATAGAGCTTACAAAGTTCAAACACAATGGGATGTGGCATTTGAAGGCTGACAGCCTTTAAAGAGATGAATTATATAATGTTTCTCTTTTATACTTTCCTCATTCCCATAGGAGGCAGATCAGAAACACCTCACCAATTTTCATACTATGCATCTGTGCTCACCAAGCCTATCAATCTGATACTCTGTCATTGGCCAAATCCCTGATATAGTAAATCAAAGTTTCTGCTGGAAATGCTTAATTCCTCAGGAATGTTGGGGGTGGAGGGGCAACGGAGACTGCTTAATTCAGAACAAACTGAACTGACAAGTATCTACAGGAACTTGGAAAAGAGCACCTAGAGAATTAAGAATTTTTAAAAAGCATGGCACCCATAAACCACATGAGGAAAGTATTTCAAGAAAGGAATCAAATGCTATTACAAGTTAAAGGAAAGGACCAAAAAAGTGTCCATTTGTCGTATGTGCAAGAAAGTCACTGGAAGCCTTGCAAAATTATTTCAATGGCATAGATTGAGGGTGACTGAGTCCCTAGGAAACAGGAAGAAAAAATTCCAGAGCAAAGTAGGAGGCATATCCTTAGAATGGAGCAGAGAGTTGGCCGGGCGTAGTGGCTCACGCCTGTAATCTCAGCACTCTGGGAGGCCAAGGCGGGCAGATCACGAGGTCAGGAGATCGAGACCATTCTGGCTAACACGGTAAAACCCCCTCTCTACTAAAAGTACAAAAAATTAGCTAGGCATGGGGTGGGCGCTTGTAGTCCCAGCTTCTCGGGAGGCTGAGGCAGGAGAATGGCGTGAACCCCGGAGGCAGAGCTTGCAGTGAGCCGAGATTGCGCCACTGCACTCCAGCCTGGGCGACAGAGTGAGACTCTGTCTCAAAAAAAAAAAAAAAAAAAAAAAAAAGAAAGAAAGAAAGGAGCAGAGGCTCCACTTCTGTTGCAATTGAAAAGGCAAGGGAAAAAAGGTGCAACAGATGGTTATAGGTTGAGGTTAAATTTATAGGTGTGATGGGCAAGAAATGGAGAAAGTTCACTTCTGATGGATCCCCTTTTTCTCCCCAGGGAAGCTTAAAGTCATTTGTTGAGCTTGAAGGGAAAGGTTTGAAAAGGGTAAAGAAGATTTAAATAATCACTGTGGAGAATGGCAGAGAACCAAGGAGGAAAATACAGAAGGCAGAACTTAAGACTATTTACCGTCCAAGAACTGATTACAATTCCTGAAATACATCCTACTGAAACATATATCCAGTGTTTGGACTGTATTGTCCCTTCCACTGTTCACCTGGGGAAGTCCTATCTACAGTTTAAAACGTCTCCACCTAGAAAGCCTTTTCTGACATTTCCTAACCAGTTTCCAACCCCTAGTTATCATTCTCCTCTGTATTAATGCTCTACTTTATATGCTATCTTACATCACTATATTATAGCACCTACCTTTATAGCTCTACAAGATTATTTCCTCTACTAGATGGTGAACTACTTGAGGGCAAGAACTGCACATGTATCAGGAGCAATTGCAAATATATCAGGGTCTCTGCCTTGTACCTAAAGTTTAAATTCAGTTTAGCCAAGTTTTAGACAGAGACCCTGACCTAGAGTTTCCAACACAAAATAGTTTAGAAAACATCATTGCTTTTGACAAAAGTACATAAATTATCATGAAAAGGCATGTAATTCAGGACGACAATAAAATATTCAACAGTCAGAAAAAATAAACAATAATTTGGAACTTCCTTTATTACCCACTTCGGTCTTCAAATGTGTGCATGTGCTTCTAACTGCGACGATCAATTTAAAAAACATTCTGCACCTACTGTATGCAAGATACTGCTATTCACACTGTGGGATATTAAAAAAAGTTTACAATACGGAAGAGATTAAAACAAGTATACAAATGATTTTAGTACAAGGTAGAATGCGATGGCCACTAAAGAAAAAATTAAGAACAGGTGAGAAGTGCTTTATTTTTATGCTTATAAATGTGGACTTTATTCTTAAGGATAAGAGATTCGGGACATGGTAACTGGATTGACACAACTGAATATGCTTTTCAAGTATATTATATCTAACTTTTCTTATTTTGGGCAACTTCTCTCCAAACTGACTAGCAATAAAATCTGACTGCTAGATTCTGTACAAATGGTTAATCCCAACCTGAATGAATGCCTCAAACCCTCCCCCACGTGTCACTGTAGATAACTGCCTCATAAAGGAGGAAAAAAAAAAAACAGCCTGTAAGACGGGTCACCTGTACAGTCCATTTGTTAAAGGAGTAGGCGTTTCCAGTTCTACTTTAAAACAAGGCCCTATTTCATTACGCGTCTGCCGTCTGTTCTACAGCTTACACTTTTGAAGAGCTCGAACGCTACACCCCTTCGTCAAGAACTGCGGCAGCAGCTGGTGGCTGCCAACGCGGGCCACAGGGTTTGGGCTCCCGAAACTTCAGGGAAGCTGGAGGCATGGGGGGTCGAGTTGAAATGAAGAGCACACAGAAACCAGGTGTCCCCAAGACACCAAAAAAGAGGGAACCAGTCCCAGAGCAAACAGGTTGGCTAGAACAGTATCCACGCCAGGGGGCCGGGCAGAGGGGAGTGGTCACGTCCAGACTGGAAAACTTTCTGCAAAGCAACGGGTTGGGTCCACCTCGCTGTCCAGGTGCGGAGCAGCGCAGACCCCAAACCCCACGACCTGGTCAGACCCCGTCTCCTTACCGTCCTGCAGAAGCTCCCGGACTGTCGCTGCAGCCGCTCCAGAGCCTCGAGCTCCGAGGCCAGCCACAGCGACGCCGCCGTCGCCACCTTCCATGTTGGCAGGTGCCGGATTGATGTCGTCAGCAGCCGAACGGCTCCGCCCAGGTGGTGACGCAGAATCCCGGCGCCGCCCGCCCAGCCAGCCCATGGCTCCAGGCCCGCCGGGCGAACTGACTGTTAGCCCGCGCCTGGGCTAAGCTTGGCTAGGAGCCGCGTAGTACTCGAGCAGTGGGCGCACAGGGGTCGAGTGCTCTGCGCCCAGCGCACCAAGGGAGCCAAGGCCGTCGGGCTGGCGCTTTCCGCTGTCTCTCGCAGCAGCTCAGGGCCGCGCCCCCTGGGCTGGCGTCGTGCCCTGGCCAAGGAGAAGGTGGGCACCGGAACGTGGCCGCAGCGCTTATCTGTGAAGCAAGTATTAAACCTCAGAACAGGGGCCGCGCCGCGTAAGGCAGGAGAGCAGAGCGGAGGTTTCAGGGAGCTTCGTTTGCCCTCCACGCTCATAAGAGTCACGCGTTAGTTGCTACACAGCTTTATCTGTTCCACGCCTTGATTGGCTCTCCTGGGGTAATAAAAGCCCGCAGGAAATGCTTGGGAAGAAAAGTTGCTGGGGATGAACAGTGAAGAGAATTAGGGAGAGTCGATGAAGAAGGAAGACTGAACCATAAAAGGACCAATAAAACTCACTGTCTCTACCTTCTTTTCTTCCCATGAGACCTTTGACCTTTTGCCTTTTCTACTTCTTCCTCAGTTTCAGTCACGTGCCAGACTTTTTCTCAATTACAAACTGATAGATGGTCCATATCTCAACTAACGGTATTGACGCTGTAAGAGCATCAGGTTGGTTCCCATTGTATCTTCTTTACGAATACGTTCGCATTTTTGACCTAGATTTCTTTCTTCTAAGATAAATACTGATAAATTAACCGGGTCAATCAACCACAAGTATGCAAGACAGTCTTATGCTTCTTCGCAAAAAGAAGCTGTAGGATGACTTTTTCATTTTGTACAGTAGGTATGTATCCAGGAAACCAATTTTGTCCAGTTCCAGAGCTACGTGGTTTTCTACATTCTGTTTCAAAAAGGTGCTATTACTTATCCTGTGCTTATCGCTGTTCTAAGCATTTTGTAAATCTAAATGCATTTCATACTCATAACACCTCAGGTAAGCAAGTCATGCCACACTGCATTATGCTCTCTTTGTCTCAGAGGATTTTCTCTAGTATGTAAGATCTTAGTCATGATGGGAATAGGAGTGATTCATTCATTACTTGCGAATTAGGAATTGTTTTTCCTTCCTTGGCTTTATTCCCCCCAGTGGAAGATTTTAAAAGAGTGAGTAATATTCATTCATATAGTGAAAGTTTTGACCCCCCTACTCTGCATGCTGTCATGAGTTTACAAACATAAGACTCAATCCATATCCTAAAAGGAGCCAATAGGTAAGGTAGGAACCCATTTAAACAAACAATTGTACCAGGTGCTTTGGAATCTTTGGATTTACTTATTCCAGTAATTCCAAGCTTAGCTGCACATTGAAATCACCTGAAGAGCTTTAATAAAAACACTGATGCCTGCATCCTGAGCCCAGGCATTTGGATTTAATTGGTCTAGGGTATGGCTTGGGCATCCTAATTCTTAAAAGCTCCTCAGGTCATTGTAGTGTACAACTAAGGTAGAAAGCTACTGATTGTTTTGTTTTGTTGAGTTGGGGTCTACCTCTGTCACCCAGGCTGGAGTGCAGTGGCAGGATCATGGCTCACTGGACCCTCAACCTCCTGGGCTCAGGGGATCCTCCTGCCCAAGCTTCTGGAGTAGCTGGGACCACAGTCGCTTGCTGCCACGCCCAGCTAATTTTTATAATTTTTTTAGAGATGGGGGTCTCACTATATTGCCTAAGCTGGTCTCGAACTCCTGGCCTTAAGCCTCCCACCTTGGCCTCCCAAAATGCTGAGTTTACAGGTGTGAGCCCAGCCCCCTGAAAGCTGCTGATTTATTCTTTCAGCAAATAAATATTGAGGCCTTCTGTATGCCATTTACTATGACTGCAGGAGTGGATAAAAATGAAATAATTATTGCTAAAATCACTAATGACCTTGTTGCCATTGCACACTTTATTTTTGCCTTACTTTTCTCTGATGTTTAATATACCTATCCCCTCCTTCCTTCATAATGGTCTCTCTCGGTTTCTGAGTATCACTCTTTAGGTTTATTCCTCCCAGCTCCAAAGTTCATCTTCAGTCTCTTTTGCTCTCCCCTTTTCCTCTGTTACTTAAATATTGGTGCTTCCAGCGGTTTCTTGCAAGATCCTGACATCCTTAAGTACCTTGGCTATTTTTAATTTCAACTCCATGCCTAAAGGTTAAAGACTCTAAAGTTTGAGCAATTAGACCATTCTAAAGTTGGCCCATATCTGATTCTTTTTTGTTGTTGCTTTTTTCTGCTTCATTTTTCCTTCATACATACCTGTTTCTAAGTTACTAAGGCCAAAGACTGGAGTATGAAAAGTAGCCAACACTGTGAAATGGTAGGATTTTAAGTATAGCAAATGTAAAACATTTACAAACTCCATAATTTCATCACTCGTACCTGTACCTCTTGGGGTATAAAAGTGATTTACAATGCAATTGTAGAATTATAATTGAAATTTTCACTAGATAATATCGCATTAAAATTTTTTAAAATAATTAACGTTTGTTTATCTTCTGATTCACAGACAGAACAGGATTCAAGAATTACAATAAAAGCAACAGGATATCTTTCAAAACACTGACTACTTAACAGTTGCTCTATTAATGCCATTTAACTTTCCTGAATAAAACAAGGTATTTCCAAATGCCAGTCGAGTATCATATATAAAATAATTCAAACCAAATTTGTTGGCTTACCAATCCCAACAAAGTAACATGTAAAAAATTTTTAAATAACATGAAAACTTACAACATGGTAAACTAGGGAAAAAAATCTCGTTTTCTACATCTTGTTTTTCCACAACTATCTTGGGTAGTTTTCCACATCTATTTATCTTACAAATAGAGGCAGCATTCTATAGTATCATATTGGATACCGTGAAAATAAGCTATTAATAAAAAAATTTCTGAACCTACAAGCCTGATAAAAAATATATGTTGTTAGCAGTTAAAACTGTTAGAATGGAATTAATATAGTGAAAGCATATTTTCTCTATACAAGCTTATTGTCTTTTTCAGATTTGAAACATATCTGTATTAATGAAGAGTGACTGCATGCAAACCACAATATGTCAGGAAAGAAAAAAAGATCCCATAGAAATGTTTCATTCTGGACAGCTGGTAAAAGTCTGTGCCCCAATGGTTCGATATTCAAAGTAAGTGTTGCTAAATGGTTAATGAACTAAGATGAAATTTCCCTTTTATGCTCTGACTTTTTAAAAGTACTGTAAGACTACCCACCATATGGGAACTTCAAACTCCTAGCTTTGGAATCATGATTTAGAATTGAGACATGATGCTACTACTTGCCTAGTATATATGTGATCTTGAGTAAACAATTAACTTCTCTGAGCTGCACTTTTTATATCTATAAAAATGGTGGTGGTTGTAACTCCTACCTATAAGTATATAATGGGTATTAAATAGATATAAGTATTGATGTATAGATTTTTATGTGAACTTAAGTCTTGGGACAAATAGGAGTGCAATTATGGATCCTGAGGTAGTTGTGTGTTCAGTTTTCAAAGAAATATTTCTTCATATCTTTTGCTCATCTTCTAATTGGGTTGTTTGCTCCTTTACTATTGAGTTTTTTTTAAAAAAAGTTTGTTATAAAATATACGTAAAATGAAATTTACCTCTCAATCATTTTTAAGAATACAGTTCAGTAGTCTTAACTACATTCACATTGTTGTGCATCTGATCTCTAAAACTCTTTTCATCTTAGAAGATGGAAATTCTATCACGTTAAACTATGACTCCCCATTCCACTGTTCCCCACAGCAGCCCCTGGCAACCATTATTCTACTTTCTCCCTCTATGAATTTCACTACTCTAGGTACCTCATATAAGTCTTATACGTATTTGTTCAGAACTGGATTTATTTTGCTAATATTTTATGCAGCATAACATCCTCAAGGTTCGTTCATGTTGTAGCATATATCAGACTGTTGTTCCTTTTTAAGGCTGAATAATATTCCATTTTATGTATATTTTGTTTATCCATTCATCTGTTGATATCCATTCATATATTGATAGAACACAAGATAACTTCCACCTTTTGGCTATTGCAAATAATACTATCATGAACTATGGGTGTACAAATACCCATATACAAATACCCATGGTACATAACAGGTCTCTGAGACCCTGCTTTCAATTCTTTTTGACTATGTACCCAGACATAGAATTGCCGGATCATATGGTGATTCTATGTTTAATTTTTTGAGCAACTACTATACTGCTTTCCATAGCAGCTGCACCATGTTACCTTACCACCACCAATGAACAAGAGTTTTAATTTCTCCACAACCTCATCAACACTTGTTATGTTCTGGGAGGTTTTTTTTTATTATTATAATCATCCTAATGGGTATGAAGTGATATCTCATTGCGGTTTTAATTTGCATTTCCCTAATGATTAATGATGCTGAACATCTTTTTGTGTGTTTATTGGCCATTTGTATGTTGTCTTTGTAGAAGTATCTATTCAAGTGCTTTTGTCCATTTGTTTGTTTTCTTGTTTTCTACTGAGTGCTGAGAGTTATTTATATATTCTAGATATATATTCTGCTTTGTCAGATATGTGATTTGCACATATTTTCTCCCTGTATATGGCTTGTCTTTGCATGCTCCTGACAGGATCTTTTGCAGAACAAAAGTTTCATTTTAATGAAGTCTAACATCAATTTTTCCTTTTGTAAATTGTGCTTTTGATGTCAAGTATAAGAAACCTTTATGTAGCTCCAGATCCTGAATATTTTCTCCTAAGTTTTTTTCCCTAAAAGTTTTATAGTTTTATGTTTTGCATTGAAGTCCATGATCAATTTTGCATTAACTTTTATGTAAGTGTGAGGCTTAGGTTAGGTTGCCTGTGGATGTCCAATTACTCCAGCACCATTTTTGAAAGGCTATTGGCCAGGCACGGTGGCTCACGCCATCAAATCCTAATCCCAGCACTTTGGGAGGCCGAGGTGGGCAGATCATTTGAGGTCAGGAGTTCGAGACCAGCCTGGCCAACATGGTGAAACCCCGTCTCTACTAAAAATACAAAAATTAGTCAGCGTGGTGGCTCATGCCAATAGTCGCAGCTGCTGGAAGGCTGAGGCAGGAAAATTGCTTGAACCTGGGAGGCGAAGGTTGCAGTGAGCCGAGATCGCGCCACTGCACTCCAGCCTGGGCAACAAGAGTAAAACTCCATCTCAAAAAAAAAATAAAAAAAGAAAGGCTATCTCTCCTCTAATTCTTTGCTTCTGTGTGAGAAATCAGCATTTTCTATTTTGTTCCATTGATCTTGTATCTTTTTCCCCACCAATACCACACGGTTTTACTATATAGCTCTATAATATGTCTTGAAATCAGGTAGACTGGTTCTTCCCAATTTATTTACTTTTTCAAAATTGTTTTAGCTATTCTAGTTCCCTTGCTTTACAAATAAATTTTAGAATGACCTTGTCTGTCTCTGCAAAAAACCTTGCTGGAATTTTCATAAGAACAGTGTGAAACCTATACCTCAACTTGGGAAGAACTGACTTGCTTACTAGGTTGAGTCTCCCAATCCATGAACACAGTATATCTTTCCATTGATTAAGATTTTCTTTGATTTCTATCATCAGTATTGTGTAGTTTTCAGCATACAAGTTCTGTACATGTTTTGTAAGACACCCAGGTTTGTTTTGAACATGTTTGTAAATAGAACTTTTAATTTTTGGTGTTCACATGTTTATTGCTAGCACATAGAAATAGATTTTTGTATGTTGATCTTATGTCCTGAAAACTTGCTAAACTCACTTGTTGGTTCTAGTTTTTTTGTAAATTCCTTTAGAGTCTATATAAACAACCATGTCATCTGCAAATAAGGACAGTTGGATTTCTTCCTTTTGATCATATACCTTTTGTTTCTTTATCATGCCTTATTGCCTGACTAGAAGTTTCAGCGCTGTGTTGAATAAGGGTGATAAGAGCAGACTTCCTTACCTTGTTCCTGCCTAAGGCAAAAGTGTGGATACACTTTATCAAACTGAGGAAGGTTCCCTCTACTTCTGGTTTTCTGAGAGTTAGCTTTTTTTTTTAACTATGAGTGTATTTTGTCAAATGCCTTTTCTGCATCTGTATGATCATGTGATTTTTATTATTTAGCCTGTTAATATGATGGATTACATTAATTGATTTTGACTATTGCACCTTCTGTTTTAACTGGCTTTTTCTGACAACACACCGGCAGGGAATGATGTAGGGGAGTGGTGCCACCTCATTGCTATCTGATAGAAGTCCAGGTTCTCCACTTGGCCTCCTTCGACATCTGGTGGGTGAGGAGCTCCTCATTACTGCTGGGCAGGGATGAGAGTTCCAGTTCCTCATGGTGAGGGTAGCCTCATATATGGTGAGGGTAGCCTCATATATGCTGGGCAATAATGAAACTCCTGGCTCTCCACTATGCCTCCTCTGATACCACACCAAGCAGGGAGGGAGAAGAGTGCTTCATTACTGCTGGCAGGCATGGAAATCCAGGCTCCCCTTGTGGCCTCCACTGATACCACTGGGCTGGGAGTGACCTCACTGGCCACCAGAGATGAAAGTTTCAGATCCTTACCTGGCCTTCTCGGACACCATATCAGTAGAATGTTGGAGCACCTTGTTACAGCCTTTGGAGGGTGGAAGTCTAGGATTCCCACTTGGCCTTTGCTAATGGAGATAAAGCCATAGCTTTTTCTACAGTATTTGCCTGGAGTAGAACTGTCTAAAAGTTTTCTGTCTTACTAGGTCAGACAGAACGTTTTCCTGGTCCTTTGGTTAGAGAAGGCTTTTGTTGGGGCTGGTTTTGTCTGCATCCATTGTTGTTTCCAGATGGCCAGCTTCTTCAAGTCTAGGATATTTGAGACAAAAATAAAACCCAGAGAACTCACCACCCTGTCATTCCTCAGGTCCTGAGGTCACTAGCCTGTCTGGACATCTTTTCTTCACCTTTCAAAATTTCCTTGTGTTTGTTTTATATATAATATCCAGGGTTTTTAGTAATACTTAGCAGGAATAATAGGGAAGAATAAATCTCCTCCATCTCCCCATAGGTAGAACTTTCTCTGATAAATATTTAACAATGCACTAAAATATGTTTGTGGTGTTTCTAAATGCATAATTAAGGTTTTATATGCCCACAGGTTGGCTTTTAGGACACTAGTAAGAAAATATAGTTGTGATCTGTGTTACACACCAATGATAATTGCCGCTGATTTTGTCAAATCTATAAAAGCCAGAGACAGCGAATTTACCACAAATCAAGGTATGTGAAACCGAGTGTACTGACTTTGTAAAACTTTGTAAATTTGTTTACAAACTCAACTATTGTCTAATCAGAAACAACACAATTTAGAGATTTTATGTGAAAAAGCTTTAGTTCTTTAGTGTTTTTAATAAGTATTTTTTACATGTTATTACTGAATGCCTTGTAAACTATCAGTGTATATACCAAAGTGTAAGATCACTTTGAAACCCTCTCCTCTCACTAGGGCTACTAGAGTAGATTCCTGTCACACTGCCTCTAGTCTTGTACCATTCCAAACTATCCTCCAAGGAGACCAAAGTGACCTATTGAACATGTAAATTTTTCTCTCATTGTTCTCAAAGTGTGATCCCCAGACCAGCAGCATCAGTATTATCTGGAAACTTGTTAGAAATGGAGATTTACAGGTGTACTAAATCAGAAATTCTGGATATGTGGTCTAGCAATCTGTGTTTTAAAAGCTCTCCAGGTAATTCTGAGCTTGTTAAAGGTTGAGAACTGGCTTAAAGACTAAAATTTCAGCACCTAAAGATAATACACAGTTTTTCATAATCTGACCTCTGAATACATCTTCTGCAGCCTTATCTTCCTTCAGTTTCTCCCCACAGCCCACTGACTTTATCCTTCAAAATTCCTAAGTTATTTTAAGTCCTTGAACATACCCTGTCTTCTCACACCAGACCCCTCTCTCTCTCTTACAAACTGTAGTTTATGTTTCTTCATTCAGCTCTCAATATTTGTAGCCATGAATCTTTTTTTTTTTTTTGATCATCCTCTACTCGTGTCCTCCCTGCTAAGCACAGGCTCTTATGTTGCACTTAATTCTACTGCATTATGATTTCCTCTTTGTATGCCTGTTTCTCCCATTAGGTTCGGCCTCCTTGAGGGCTGTAGCTTTAGAAATAGCTTGATTTGTATCCTCAGCATCTAGTACAGTGTTGGAAATATATTAGACCAATAAATGGTTGTTAAATTGAAATTCTGTAACTCTCTTGAGTTACAAAAGGGAAGGCACCTTACATCTCCATAAAGAATAAAGCAAATTCTCCTAAACCATCATAATCCTGTAAATCAGTGGATTGCCATAGGAATCTTGAATCAGTGCAACTAGGATGATGCCCAGAAATCTGCATTTTTATAAACACCCAGTGAATCTCATACAAGTATTCCTCAAAACAAATGTTGAAATACATCTAAACAGAGTTTATAACACTGACCCAAGGATAAGAAAAATATGTTCTTTAAAACCTAGGAAGCTTTAATACATTCGGCTATATTAAAATTTAAACCTTTGGGCCAGAGGCAGTGGCTCATGCCTGTAATCTTAGTGCTTTGGGAGGCCAAGGTGGGTGGATCGCCTGAGGTCAGGAGTTCGAGACCAGCCTGACCATCATGGTGAAACCATATCTCTACTAAAAATACAAAAATTGGCTGGCCATGATGGCAGTCACCTGTAATCCTAGCTACTTGGGAGACTGAGCCAGAGAATCACTTGCACCCGGGACACAGAGTTTGCAGTGAGCTGAGATTGTGCCACTGCACTCCAGCCTGGGTGACAGAGACTCTGTCTCAAAAAAAAAAAAAAAATTAAACCTTTATATGTAAGAGCACAAATATACTCAAAGACAAAAAACTGAGGAGAATATTTATAACACATGATAGATAGCAATACTAATTTCTTTGTTTTATAAAAAAATTACAAATAAAAGGAACAACTAATGGAAAAATTATATACGGAAAAATACAAAGAATATGAAGAGAGCTCACAAATTAGAATATTCAAATGTTGGATATACACTGTATGATAAGTTATGAGGAAACAAGAACTTTTATCCATATTGGTATATGTCTATATTGGTAAACTCTTGGAAGATAATTTTGTAATGTCTATCACAATGTTGTATGTTAAATGCCTATTAACAATTCTCCTAAGAATTTACCCTATGAATATACTCAGAGCATGTGAAACAGTCTAAAAATACACTATATGGTCCATCCATACAGCAGAATATCCCACTATAAAGAAGAAAATAGGTCTGAGTACATCTCCCAGATACATGAGGAAAGAAAGGAACGGTAGGCATAGTGGTATATATAGAATGTTCACACGTTTAAATTTTACAGGTATACAAAAAAATTGTTCTGGAATGCAATAAACTAATTCTCACCTTTGGGAAGAGGGTCTATTTTGTCAAAAGTATTAGAATTGTTTTCATTTATCAAATTTTGTACTGTTTGAATTTTTTACCGAGTGTAAATTGCTTTTAATTTTAAATATTTTAAATTTTTTAATGTTATATTATTTGGACAGATGCTTCTTAGGCTAAAAATCGTTATTGCTATTTTATCCTGTACAAACATTAAAGTTTGGTGTGTGTGTGCGTGGGGTTTTTTCCTGTGAATTTTAATGTTGAGCTATTCATTTTGTCAGGTGATTGCCCATTGATTGTTCAGTTTGCTGCTAACGATGCAAGACTTTTATCTGATGCTGCTCGTATAGTCTGTCCTTATGCGAATGGAATAGACATTAACTGTGGTTGCCCTCAGAGGTAAAGCTCAAAGAAGTTGGAAGAATTTTCCAAAAGAGTAGAAAAAAAACTATGTGAACATGGTAAAATATCTTTCTAGTTTTCCAAAAATTGAAAAGAAAATAGAGTTACAGTCCCAGGGCTCAAAACAAGAAGGAAGAAAATATAGGGAAATGTAATTTAGAAACATAAATTCAAAGGTCTTTTCTGATGACTGAAACGATGTGTAGACCTTTGACAGGTGTTTTGTCTCCCCTCACCAATAGAATTTTTATGTGGCTGTGCCTTGAATCTCATCCATAAGTAGTTATATGAGAATCTAATGTTTACAGCAATCCCTAAAATGTGTTTTTACTGTCATGTCAGATATACTTGCTCTGAAAACAGATTGTTTGACTTAGGAAATCACCACATATTTTCTCCTAATTAATTCTCCTTATAAAAATACCTTATTATAATCACCTTTTCTTTCTATACCACAGTTACTTGGTTGGGTTTAAGTAACTGGGTGTTGATAGGGTGTACTTAATTTGACAATAATACTGCTTTTTTTTTTTTTTTGAGACAGAGTTTCCCGGGTTGGGGTGCAGTGGTGCAGTCTCGGCTCACCACAACTACCGCCTCCCAGGTTCAAGTGATTCTCCTGCCTCAGCCTCCTGAGTAGCTGGGATTACAGGCATGCACCACTACGCCCGGCTAATTTTATATTTTTAGTAGAGACGGGGTGTCTCTATGTTGGTCAGGCTGGTTGCAAACTCCCAACCTCAGGTGATCTGCCTGCCTCGGCCTCCCAAAGTGCTGGGATTACAGGCCTGAGCCACTGCGCCCAGCCTGACGATAATAGTTCTACTTTACTGGCACTGTAGTAGGTTATCAGTAATTCAAAATGTGTCCAAAGAATAAAAGCAAAGTTGTTAAGTATAGTGTAATCCAAATCAGATTAGACATACTTGTATACTCATTAGGAGGGTTAAATAAGCTGTTTAGTGGTATTGGAATGCTGTAAGCCAAAAATATCTTTCCACTATTGAGACTAATAAAACCTCTTGTTATACACAATAAACGTCAAATTTGGAATTTTTAAAATCTGAAGTCATTGCAATTACTTCAAATATTTAAACCTGTTCTGGTTGAATGACTTTTAACTTAATATTCTCACTTGCCAATGAAAACCATTTCTCCTGAGTACTTTTTGATCTGGGAACATGTTTTCCTAATCTTATATTGATCCACTTAGAAATGTTGAATCTATGAATTTTTAAAATCTGCTTCTATTCCAGATCACTAGAGAAATGGATGCACTTACATTTCGGTGCTTTCAGAATTTTGTCTTCTCTTCCAGTTATTTATAATTCACTTGTTCATGTGTTTGCTTTACAAAGGTGGGCAATGGCAGAAGGTTATGGGGCTTGCTTAATAAACAAGCCAGAGCTTGTTCGAGACATGGTGAAACAAGTAAGAAATCAAGTGGAAACCCCTGGATTTTCAGTTTCTATTAAAATAAGGTAAAGACAATATTTCAATTTATTGATAGGATAATCCATTACTTAGGAAATGAAAGATTATTGCTTTTGTCTGATGCCGTTGGGAGTGTCTATCCTAAATAAGTTGGTAGCTGGTGTATGCCTCCCAGGTTCAAGAAATTCTCATGCCTCAGCCTCTCAAGTATTTGGGATTACAGGTGTATGTCACCACACCTTGCTAATTTTTGTATTTTTTAGTAGAAACGAGGTTTCGCCATGTTGGCCAGGCCAGTCTTGAGCTCCTGGCCTCAAGTGATCCGCCTGCCTCAGCCTCTCAAAGTTCTGGGATTACAGGAGTGAGCCACCATGCCCAGCCTGAAAACATATTTCAAGATAAAGTATTATGTTCTCCCACTTGGGGATGGGGGCATGCACAGCAAATATTAAGGTTTAAATTCATCTGTGACAGTACTTTCATGGCTGTTTCATTTATCAAAGCCAAAACATAGAAGCACTAGGTCTAAGATAAAAACTTGTTTTTTGTCCTTTGTTGTCAATAGTGAAATAGCTAAATTTGAGGTCTTGTGTAGGAACTGATCCCTGAAGAAAACCTTGCTGATAATGACATAGAGTAATAGTATGATATAGCAAAGCTAACTAATTTAGTAGATGAAATATCATTTTAGTCAGTTAATGTTAGCATTAAGATTTGTGGGCTGTGAACAGACAAATGTAATTTTGAAATTGTAGGATCCATGATGACCTTAAAAGAACTGTAGATCTTTGTCGAAAGGCTGAAGCAACAGGAGTTTCCTGGATTACAGTCCATGGAAGAACTGCTGAAGAAAGACATCAGCCAGTGCACTATGATTCCATTAAAATAATTAAGGAAAATATGTCTATACCTGTAATTGCTAATGGAGACATCAGAAGCTTAAAGGAAGCAGAAAATGTGTGGCGGATTACTGGGACAGATGGTAAGAAATAAGTACTTGGGTTCTTTTAATTGGGGGGGAAGAAATGAGAGTGGGGAAGTAATGTTAATTTGATTTTCATTTGTTTTGTTTAACATTAAGCCATATTTTCCCACTGTACTGTTTTAAGCTAAGCGATTTATTAAAATGATGTTAAGTTTTCTACCTAGAAAAACATGGATTATCTTAACTGGGATAAATTAATTCAGTTACTTTTCTGACACCATCATATCTAGTGACCAGTGAAGAATTTTCCAGATAGCCTACTAGTAAAATAAAGCACCTAGAAATAAGAGTAAGTGAACTCGAGAATGATAAGAGCTAAAGGAACCCCAGAACTGCTATGCAGTTTCATTATTCCCTTAAATTATTGGCATGCCAAGCCCTATGATTGCTAGATGGGAGAATATAGATAAACTGAACTTTAAGCAGCCCAATTCATGACAATCCAGATTTACCCTAAAGAAAAACTAAAGACTAATTGTTTAATGTAGAAATCTTTAAAAAATAAAGATTTCTATAAGTACATTTAAACTTTCCTGGTTTACAAAAGGTACCAAAATTAATTCTTTTGTAATCGAATTAAACATACTAATGTAATAAAGGCATTACAAAACCTTGTGATAATACTTTTTTAAAAAATATTCTGTTTGCTTCATTGAGCTTGAACTAATAACAGGGGTTTTTAATGTATGGACAAATATGGTGTGCTTTAATTTGTAGGTGTGATGGTTGCAAGAGGACTCTTAGCAAACCCGGCCATGTTTGCTGGATATGAGGAAACCCCACTGAAATGCATCTGGGACTGGGTTGACATTGCCCTTGAACTCGGGACTCCTTACATGTGTTTCCATCAACATTTAATGTACATGATGGAAAAGATAACTTCAAGGCAGGAAAAAAGGGTATTTAATGCTCTGTCAAGCACATCAGCAATCATAGATTACCTTACAGACCATTATGGCATTTGACTAGACTTCCCAAATAATTTTAATATATACTTTTAGACCCACAGTGAAACCACAGAAGGTCATATTTTGTACCTTAAACCAGTAGCTCTCAAATTTTAGTATAAAAACAATCCCTGGGAGCATTTTTTTAAAATCAGTGGTAGACACCACGCTCGGAGATTCTGATTCGGTAGATCTGGGGTAGACCCAGAAATATACAGTTTAAGAAAACTCCTGGTGGTTCAAACATCCTGATCATCCTAGGCAAACATTGACAAATACTGCTCTAAATCCTGTTATATAGATATTGGGGGGGATGGGTAGAGTGGGAATTTTTTCCTAATCATGTTTTTAACATTTTAAAATAAAATTTAATACTAAGAAAGTATGGCTCGTAGTATCTATAAGTTAACAAGAAGTATGCAGGTGCAAAAAAGTGGTGGAACAAATACCAACATCCATCCAAAATGAAAAAGAACAGGAAATTCTGAATAGAATTGCACTCAGAACTTACATTAAAAATTCCAATTGGTTAATGACATTAAATTTGGTACATTTCAAAACTTCTAGATCCTCCAAAGATTGCAAGCTTAATAAATATACCTGCTACCTAAAAAAATAAAATTAACTGCAATCTACCATATCTTAAGTATAGGAAATTTGGTGGCCAACCTGAGATGATTATATATTTGAAATATTTCCTAGAGAATAGTAACCAGGTTTTGTTTTTAATTTTAAAACCTAATTTTCATACTCTGTGTTTAATGATATTACGTTTATGCCTCTCAGCCGTTGATTGTAACTTTAAAGTCCCATGGTTTGGGAGTGTTATTAATAGATTTTGTTATTGGTGGGCATGCACTGCAAGAATTAAGTATCTCAGACTGAAATAAAACCGTTCATAATTAAAGTATTATTTTGTTTTGCCAACATGAAAACTGTTATAAGGAAACAATTATGTAAAACTGTTTAATTCACGTTTGGGAATATTGAATGAATCCATTTTAACATAAGCACTGTGGTGCCATCTTTCTTCTCAGTACATTCTGTTTTCACTTTTCAGTTAATGCATTTTTTTTTTAAAGATAACTGGCTTTTTCATTTTCTATGAATACTGTACAAAATAGGGAGGTATGGTCAGAACTCTGAATTGAATTACCCTAGTGTTGTGAGCACAGCATCATCACTAGAGTAATGTGCTCGGTGTTTGGAAGGAACCATTGTGGATGGGCAAGAAGTTCTAACACTTTTGATTAAAAGTAACTTCCTGGCTGGGCGCGGTGGCTCACGCCTGTGATCCCAGCACTTTGGCAGGCGAGGCGAGCAGATCACGAGGTCAGGAGATCGAGACCATCCTGGATAACACGGTGAAACCCCGTCTCTACTAAAAATACAAAAAATTAGCTGGGCGTGGTGGTGGGCGCCTATAGTCCCAGCTACTCGGGAGGCTGAGGCAGGAGAATGGTGTGAACCTGGGAGGTGGGGCTTACAGTGAGCTGTGACTGCGCCACTGCACT
This sequence comes from Nomascus leucogenys, assembly GCF_006542625.1. Classification (NCBI taxonomy): domain Eukaryota; kingdom Metazoa; phylum Chordata; class Mammalia; order Primates; family Hylobatidae; genus Nomascus; species Nomascus leucogenys. The sequence goes on from NC_044393.1 coordinate 56,674,333, forward strand.
CCAGCCTGGGCGACAGAGCAAGACTCCCTCCCGTCTCAAAAAAAAAAAAAAAAGTAACTTCCTGGCTAGGCGCGGTGGCTAACACACCTGTAATCCCAACAGTTTGGGAGGCCAAGGCAGGCAGATCACTTGAGTCCAGGAGTTCGAGACCAGCCTGGCCAACATGGTGAAACCCTGTCTCTACTACAAATACAACAATTAGCTAGGTATGGTGGCAGGTGCCTGTAATCCCAGCCACTCTGGAGACTGGGGCCAGAGAATCGCTTGAACCTGGGAGGCAGAGGCTACAGTGAGCCGAGATCCCACCACCACAATCCAGCCTGGGCGACATTGGGAGACTCCATCTCAAAAAAAAAAAAAATCTTTATGGTTAATTTATGTTCAAAGTCTATTTTTCTGTTTTTTCTGTTACATGTGCTCCAGAATATTTGTGATAAATTAAGAAAAAGCACCAACTTAAATGTGTTTTTGAATGTTTTATAGTCTATAATTATCCATTTTCAACATTTGTTTACTATTCCCCGAATAATTGTCACCAGGATAGTACTTTTATTAAATTCCTGATACGTTGTCAATATTGAAAAAAACTCAACAACTTAAATGTACACGCACAGTTTGAAAAGCTGGAAAATAGTAATTGAAAGACTATCCCCATACCCACCTTTCGTACCAGTCCCCAAACATCACGGTAAATAAAGTTTACTGTCTCTTCCCAGCCCATGGACGGGAACGGGAACGCCTACGGAATATGTTGTGACATACAATTGATCCTAGCTTCTCCAGAACAAAATGCTGCACGACCACCTCATCCTGGCCCTTTATTAAATATAGCTTAATTCTGGACACAAACGGTTCCCACCAGGAAGAGAGAGGAGGTGACCGGAAAGGAGTGCGTCTTAAGCGCGTTCGCTGAATTTGCACCACCCAATCTAGCCCCGCCGCCCGGCGCCGCTCCTTAGACCTGGACCCGGGCACCCTCCCGCCGGGGTCGCACTTAGCAGTGGAAAGTCTACCCTCCTGAAGAAGTTGCGCTCCGACCCCCAAGCATCAGGTCAAAAGTCTAACTCATTCTCTGACCCGCCGCCAATTAGAAAACAATTGTTGCCAATAAACGTGGTCGCGCCGCCTGTGATCTCAGCTGGGAAGGACCCGCGGGCGGGGTGGGGCCCTGGCTCCCCTCCCCCGCCCGGCCGCGGCGTCTGACGTCCCGCGCGTCGGCGGCCGCAGAGCAGCGCGGGGAGCCAGGCGGGCTGTCGGCGGGTAAGGGCGGCCGCGACCCGGGGACCCGTGGGGCGCTGGGTCGCGGAGGGAGAGCGCCGCTGCCTGGTCTGGAGAACCCCGCGGAGCTGGCCTGGCCCGGCCCGGCCCGGCCCGGCCCGGTCCGCGGCGCGGTGGTCGAGGGCCCGCGACGCCTTCTGGGAGCGGGAGGGCCGGGAAGCCGGGCGTTGGTGGAGGGAGGTGTTGGGCTTCTGTCGCCGCGAAGCTGGCGGAAAAGGCAGTGGCCAGTAGGCCGCCTCGCCAGTTCCCACGACTCACAGGGAGGTGGCGACACCCGCTTCCCAAGGCACCCTTTCCCCCTTCCTGACCGGGGTCCGTGCCGGCCTCCCCAGGTGGGGGAAGGTGGGACACGGTCCATCCCCTGGACAAAAACGCTGCGCCTTGGGGCCTTGAACCCGGTTTTGTTTGAAAGGAAGCAAGATAAAATAAGTGTTTCTCCATTTAGGTGTGAGGAAAAAAAAATGACACTCCAATGGGCGGCAGTGGCAACCTTTCTTTATGCCGAAATAGGACTCATTTTAATCTTCTGCCTACCTTTTATTCCTCCTCAGAGGTAGGAAACCTTCAAATCGTTAACTGTGATAAATATTGGATCGCTCCTAATGTAAAATGGAAAAAGGTTTCTGAACATTAAAAAGTTTTGAAAGTCTTTGAAAATAAACTCACCTAACGAATTAGGTAGTATATAATGACAATATTAAAATAACATTTTATATAAAACTCTGTTACGTGTACAAGTGAAATAACTTTTTCTTGCCTTCTAAAAGAAAAGGCGCCTATACTTTTGATTCTATTGATTACAGATATAATAAAGCAACGATTATACTTTTAACACCTGTCCTGCCTCGTCTCAGGTTTTACCTTTGTTTTATTGCCCTGAATTGGAGCCGTGAACTAAATAAATGTAAGTGGATAAATCATGTTTACAGTACAGCATGAGTGCAAAAGTGTTTCATTGAGGCACTGGAACAGCAATTTAGAAACCAAAGCCAGTAAATTATTTTTAGTTTACGCCTTTGTAACCGTTAGTTTCATTAATGTTTAATGACAATTTTACTACTTTTGATTTCACATAAAATTAATGAATGTATATTAAAAGTGCTGAATGTGAAAAGTATCACAACCATGTATTAGCATTAGTTCTTTAGTGACGGAACTTCTAAGGTCTTGAAGAACCAATTACAGTGTTTCAAGCCAAGCAGTGGCTCATTTTACCCTTGCAGTATTCTACTTTTTAGTCGTTTAGTTTTAGATCCAGAAATTTGATAGTATGAATGGGGAAATACACATGTAATAAAAATGTTGCAAGACATTTGTTCATACTCCTGGCATAAAAGAAAATATTTCATAAATGAGATCCTAGAGATAACCCACTGAAGTGTAGTACAATCCCAGGACTGGGAGAAACTTCTTAAAGTTTTACCTTAGCTCAGGGTCCAGATAGTCTTTCACAACTCCTAACTTTCTCCTTACCTGCCTGGATTTCTACTCTCTTCTGTCCTTCTCTATCAGCTAAGCTAAGCTCAGTAAGTTGTTTCTTACTAAAGAAAAAAAAATTGAATCATACTGTAGGGTCTTTGATCTTATTTGATCCATTCCACCCATGTTCTATATATCACGTACTGAGACCCAGGAGAGCAAGTAGCCTAAGGTTACCTAGCTGGTAAGTGACAGATTCTAGAAAAAAATCTGGCTCTTAGTCCAGTGTTCTTTCTACTCCATCATGCTGCCTCTCATCCTGTAGGTTTTGTTTCAAACCCAGTAACACCCTGTTTTGCTTTTCGGTAACATTTGCAATGATAGAATCCTATATACTCAAGAGAAAGATCTTGTATATAAACATCTAATTTATAGATAAGGCTTAAGGGTTTGCAAAGAAGAAAAAATTGTCAGTTGATCTTTTCTCCATCAGAGTAATCTATAACTTACGGATCAATATTTTTCTTCCTGCCAAATAAAAATTTTACCCATCCTGATCAAGTAGCTGTTAGATAGATGTGTGTATATTTGCATATGATATATAAATGTATTCTCATATACAAATATAAAGAAAATACGGTATGTATGCACGCAGATCATTTACAATATGTCCTATGTGTGTATCCACATCTTTTTATCTTTTATATTTGTATCACCATAATCTTTAAAGAAAATATTTCATCGTTTAGTCGCTATTATTTTCTTACATAACCCAATGGTTAAAGGCACATGCTCAGAAATCAGGTCACCTGTAACTGCATGTTACTAACCTTGGGCATGCTCTTGATCCCCTCTGATCTGTTTCCCCATCTGTAAAATGGAGATAGTACTAGTGTCTACCTCTTAATGGTAGTTGTTGTAATTAAATGAGATAAAACATGTAAAAGTACTTAGAACCATAATATAGTGAGAACATAATATGTATTAGCTATGATAAGGTGCTCAACTGCTAGTTGTTCCCTGTGAGAGGTCTCTTACGTTCCCTTTTACACCACACCAAACCTTGAAGAAATAAGTAAATTTACATTTGGCCCTAGATCAAGGTATTACCACTTATGTTCTCTTAAAAATATAAAATTTTATATTGCATGATTTAAATATTGGCTATATAAAATGCTTGGACTTGGAAGCAGAGACAAAAGGAACCGATTCATCTGTGTGAATCTCCATCACCCCACCAATTTCAAGTAGTTACTTAAAGTTGTCCTAATCTTAAATCTTAAATGTGTCCTAATCTTAAAGTGAAACTGTTTTTTTCAAGTTGTAAGTGCTTGAAGCTATTTAAGTGCTTACTACATTTTTCTGCCTCCTTTCGACTAAAGTGTTACTCATTTAAATTGCCCTTGTACAAAGTTTGTTACCTTTCCTATTGCGTGATGGATTATTTTGTCACTGCCATTTATAACCCATGCTTTCTTACCACTGTCTTTGTTTACCGCTGTTCAATCCATCTAGACTATTTCCCCATCTCATTTCCTCTATGTTCACATCTTTATCTGTAGTAATTACATGGTTTTATATATATATAATATGTGTGTGAAAATTATCAAACTACATATTTAAGATTTTTTCAATTTATGTATATAATACCTGGGTAGTTTTTATAATTCCCTCATGGTTAAAGTAGAGAAACTTTTCCTTGGAGTATATGTTAAAAGTGTACTATATAAAAATCAGTGTGCAGAGTTAGACCCCACTCCTGAAATGTTGCCAATTGTTAGAACAATATATCTTTATTTCTAAGTCATTGCTCTGACCATGAAAAAGATACAGAGTAGTAGCTTCTATCAACAATATAATATTTTACTACTGCAAGAATTCCTTTTTAAGGTTTTGCTCATGTGTGGTTTACTTTTAGAATATTTAAGCCACCAGACAGAGGATAATCAAATATCAGGTTATTATTAAATTTGAAAGAGTTGTTTTTTAATTCATGAGATATTCTGTCATGTCAGATTAATAAATTTTAAAATTAAATTTCTGTAATTTTCACTTGCTACACAATTACTAAAATGTTACTTCAGTATTTAAAAATACTTCAAAACTTTTTTTAGTTTTTTTATACCTAATATAATTGTATTGCTTTACAGATGGCAGAAGATTTTTTCATTTAATGTCTGGGGTAAAATTGCAACTTTTTGGAACAAGGCTTTCCTTACCATTATCATCCTATTGATTGTTCTATTTCTAGGTAAGTACTAGATCCCTTCTTTGAATAAATATAACTATATTGTTTTTTAAATGAATTTCTTACTTTTTAATTAATAGAGTTGATGTTACAATTGGTGTACAGTTGACTTTATATAGTATATTGATAGTACATAGAGTGGATACTGATATATTGATACACAGTTGATAGATACTACCATTCTATATGTTCAAGCTTAACTTTCAACAGGGCACAATGATTCTTAACCCCTTCTGGGTTATTTTAAGATTTAAATGCTGTATATTAATGCATACCTTGCTGTTCAGTTACCAGACTTTATTTTTCATGGTGTTGTCTCTCCTTTGTTACTGTGATGTCCTAGGCACCCAGGAGCTTAGCTGTTAGAAAGGCAAATAAAACAATAGAATCATTAGGCTCTCCAAAGGAGTCTTAGATGCAGGGTGTGGATTTGGACTGATTAAAAAATAAACATGGCCGGGTGCAGTGGCTCATGCCTGTAATCCTAGCACTTTGGGAGGCCAAGGCGAGAGGATTGCCTGAGTCCAGGGGTTTGAGACTAGCCTGGGCAACATAGCAAAACCTTATCTTTACAAAAAAATGTAAAAGTTAGCCAGGTGTGGTGATGTGCACCCGTAGTCCCAGCTACTCGGGAGGCTGAGAGACTGGAGGATTGCCTGAGCCCAGAAGTTCAAGGTTGCAGTGAGCTATTGCACTCCAGCCTGAGCAAGAGAGTAAGACCCTTCCTTAAAAAAAAAAAAAAAGAATAAAAAGAAAAACCTGCAACATAGATTTGGGGACTACTGCAAAAATTTGAATATGGAGTGATTGTATAATATTAGGGAATTTTTGTTAACTTTAGCTGTGATAACAGCATTGTTACATAGCAGGGTCAGCAACCTATATAGCCTGTGGGCCAAATGCCTATTTTTGTAAATAAAGTTTTATTGGGAAATGACCATGCCCACTTGTTTACATAATGTCTGTACTAATTTTTCAGCATGTTTTTAAATTTTCACGGTAACAATATTTTAAAAATTAAAAGTAGACCTTTAGGTTCTCGTCAAACCAGAAGTTCCATGAGTCTTAATAATCACCATGTTTTTCCAGTTGTTACTGAGCTCAGAGAAATTGTCTAAGATTACCCAGCTACTTCTTGAAATGCCCCTTCTTGCACAGAGTATGTTTTCCCTCAGAATTCCCTCAGAGTTGTTGTGTTGTTGGTTAAATAGGATTTAGAGAGGTGAACTTGGGACCCTAACCGCTATCTTTGACACTGTTCTGTGAGAAAATGTCTTCCATGTTCCAAACCACCAATCTCTCAATAGAATCCTCTTTTTAAAACTAAGAACATCTGGTATGAGAAGGGATGGTATTGTCAAAAACAGAAAGGTATGAATGATTTGTGCCTCTTTTCAAAATGTAAATATTTGTCTCATGGTACATTATTAATGTTATGGGTTGAATCTAGCCATATAACTAGTTACGAGAAATCAGTAAAGAACAATAAGGAAAACTGGTTCCAGTTCTGCCACCAGCTAACTAAATGACCTTTGAAATGGCTTTTATTTCTCTGGGTTTGATTTATTCATCTTGTGAAATGAAGGGAGAGATGGAGATAATCTCTGCAGCTCCTAATTTTATGATTTTCTAACTCTAAAATTATCACAAAAATTTCTACTGAAAACTGTCACTTATCATATAAGGGAGGGGAGTTGTAGTATAAGTTCTTTTGGTTACATTAGAAGCAAACTTGGCCAGGCACAGTGGCTCACCTCTGTAATCCCAGCACATCGGAAGACCAAGGCAGGTGGATCAACCTAAGGTCAGGAATTCCAGACCAGCTTGGCCAACGTGGTGAAACCCTGTCTCTACCAAAAATACAAAAATTAGCTGGGCATGGGGGCACGTGGCTGTAATCCTAGCTACTCAGGAAACTGAGGCAGGAGAATTGTTTGAACCTGAGAGGCAGAGGTTGCAGTGAGCCGAGATCGCGCCATTGCACTCCAGCCTGTGTGACGAGTGAAACTCCGTCTCAAAAAAAAAGAAACCAGCTTGAACTCACTTGACCAAAAAAGGAAAAATTTGTAATAAAATATGGGGTTGTTGCAGAGTAGCCCAAGAAAGGAAGGAAGCCACATTCCAGGGAGGGATCAGTACTTGGAACTGAAATGTCCTTTTCTTGGCCATACATTTTCCCTATATATACTTCATTCTTTTTTATTATGGACTCTGATATTCTGTCTATCTCCAAGGAAGTAAATGGGTACCACACAGCTGCCAGGTGTTACCATTCCAGACATATGCAAGGATTAATTCATCATCTCTGAATCCCAATTCCATATTAAAGGAAAAAAAATTGGACCAGCTAGCACCAGGTATCTACTCCTCATCTCCTATAACCAGGAAGGTCACAAGGGAGAATCATGACTGCTGGTGGAAGCCTGCATCTTTGGGTAAACAGGGTAATTAATTCCCAGAGAACAAGGACAGCATGGATAGTTAATGCAACCAGATAGGTGCTTATCTTCTAGGTCTCCATCCAAAATGGAGTAATGACACCTACTTTCGTGTTTTAAGATTTAAACGCAGTAACATGTAAAGTGCAGAGTCTGATGTTCCAGTCCACAACGATGTAAATAATGCAAAACCAGTGGATTACTCATGCTTAATTTATATTTTACTTTGAAATTTATTTCCTTTTTCTTGGTTATCTCTCTAAATAAGGTAACTTTTTTATACATTTTCTTTTTATATGTATTTATTCTTTTTTTTTTTTTCGTGATGAGGTCTCACTCTGTCACCAAGGCTGAAATGCAGTGGCGCGATCTCGGCTCACTGCAACCTCCACTTTCTGGGCTCAAGTAATTCTCCAGCTGCAACCTCCCAAGTAGCTGGGACTACAGGCGAGAGCCACCAACCCCTGGCTAATTTTTTTTTTTTTTTTTTTTTTTATAGAGACAGGGTTTTGTCATGTTGCCCAGGCTGGTCCCAAACTCCTGAGCTCAAAGCGATCTGCCCACCTCGGCCTCCCAGAGTGCTGGGATTATAGGCATGAGCCACTGCACCCAGCCAAAATAAGGTAGCTATTAAGAAGTATTTATATTCTTAGAGCCATCACTATCTGAATGTGTGCATACAAGTGTGTGTGCATGTGTGTGTATTTTAGGTGCTGGTAAGAGACAGAATGGAAGTGGGAATTTCAAGAGTATGTTTAGTGTTAGCAGAAATGCATCCCAGGAATTTGAAAGTTTCCGTAACTGATCTAAAACTGGATCATCTTCAGCTGGTTTATAGAAAATTGACTATATGTCACATCCTTCCCTTATTGTTGACTCCATTCCATTTTTCAGACATAGTTGCCTTTTTAGTATACAGATGATGTATTCTACAGGTAGGTTTACATGACCATTTACATTAATAAGCCTTTTTAATATTATTGGTTAATCTTCAGCTTTTCTGCATAATGGATTCAGGGTATTATTCCCATTTAATTACCAAGGAAGATGAATCACAAAGAAGCATAACGATCCTTCATAGTACTCACTATTTGCCTATTCAAAATAAGTCATAAATATATATTATCTTTGTTGGTTTTTTGGTAGTGGTTGGCATGGTCTTACTATATTATTGAGGCAATCTGAGAAATGACAAAGGGGAAATAGCCATTAAGATACAGGAAATTTTCTAAAGATCATTTAAGAGACTACTTTATATAACTATGCAAATAAATTGGAAAACCTAGATAAAATGTATAATTTTGTAGAAAAATATAATTTGCCAAATGAACACCAATAGATATAGAAAATTTAAGCAGACTAATTTATATAGAAAAGTTATAGAAAGTTATCAAAAAGGACCCCATTTCAAAAAAAAAGCAAAAAAACAGATAGTTTTATAAGAAACCCTACTGCTTTCAGAAAACAGATATTACTACTGCTTTTTAAACTATTCTAGAATTTAAAGAAAGAAAACTTCAAATTGTACAGAGCTAGAAAAAAGCAAGCTCTAGAATTGAAAATAAGTCCAAACAAATGGACTGAATAGTACATCAGATTGCAATATACAACACAGAGAAAAATAATTACTCTTGAACATAGTACTCTTAACTTTTTACCTCCCTGGTAGGGTACATTTTAAGAACCAAGAGGATTACAATGAAATCTGAAACTTTATAATAGTTTTATTGTTGGTAATTTAAAAGCTGTTTTATGTATAGTGCAGCATCAAGCAAATGAGTATGTTCATGGTATTAGAAACTAAGACTTTCAGGAATAGATATGGCATACAAATATAAAGTCAAAAATTAAGAATTTTTTAAGTTTTAGAGTGATTTATTTGGGTTTTATTTTGGAGTATGGAAATGTGGAACTAGATAGAGGTGGTAGTTGCACAGCATTGTGAATATACTAAGCACGACTGAATTGTTCAGTTTAAAATGTTTACTTTTATTGTTATATGAATTTCGCCTCAATAAATTAAAACAATTTTGTTAAAGACATAGGAGTCTGGCTTTGGTCATAGCAAAACGGGTTGTATTAGACTTATTTCTCCTGTGTTAAAAATTATGAACCCTCGATAAAATACGAAAAAAGGTATTTGAAGGCCTTGTAGAGCAACCAAAAGCAGGCAGAAACTAGAGGGACGTCAACCCTTAAAAGAAGGGAATCATACTGGGTGTGATCACATTTATGTAGCCTTTCTTCCAACCGCTTTCCAGTCATGTAGCATAGACAACTATATAGAACTCAAAGCAAAAAGACAGTCTTACTGACTTAAGGGGTCAGAGGTCAGATAGATTAGAAAATAAGAAGGATATCTAAGAAAGAGAACCCAAAAAGGGAACCCCAAAATCCACATGTAAACTCCCCTTAAATTCTTGGTTGACTCTTCAACCATGGATGTGTAGGAAAGATTCCGAGGAGATCAATGAAAAGGAACCGCCAGCAGAAAGCAGCAAGGCTGAGAAGAAATTTTGGCTGCTGGCCACCAAGGAGAGACAGAGTTTGGAGTATGAGCCTCATCATGTTAGAGGGGCTTGGTAAAGACCTTGAACCTTTCCACTAAAATCACAGAAGGGCTACTCCTTAGGAATAAAGACTATATCCCAGGAATTAGAAATTTACTATAACTAAGGCCTAAAGCAAAACAGACTTACCCTAAAAAAGTATAAAAATCAAGCCTCTCCAAACAGCTGTAAACTGTACATCAGCAGTCCCCACCCTTTTTGGCGCCAGGGACCAGCTTCATGGAAGACAGGTTTTCCATATGCAGGAGCAGAGGATGGTTTCAGGATGATTCAAACACATTAAATTTATTAGGCACTTCATTTCTATTATTATTACATTGTAATATATAATGAAATAATTATGCAACTCACCATAATGTAGACTCATTGGGAGCCCTGAGCTTTTTTCCTGCAACTGGACATTCTCATCTGGGGATGATGGGAGATGGTGGCAGATCATCAGGCATTAGATTCTCATAAGAAGCATGCAACCTAGATCCCTTGCATGCACAGTTCACAATAGGGCTTGCCCTCCTATGAGAATCTAATGCCACCACTGATCTGATAGCTTGGGCAGTAATGTGAGCGATAAGGATTGGCTGTAAATACAGATGAAGCTTTGCTCACTGGCCTGCCAATCACCTCCTGCTGTGCAGCCCAGTTCCTGACAGGCCATGGAGCAGTACAGCTGCATGGCACCAGGGGTTGGGGACCCCTGCTGTACATAATCTTTGCAAGGGCACATGAATATACTAAACCCTCTTCACCAAGATACACTATATTCTGGGCCATAAAACAAGTCTCAATAAATACAAAGGATTGAAGTCCTACCAAGGATTGGAATCATATAGAGTATAGGGGTTTCGTTTTTGTTGTTTTATAGAGACAGATTTTCGCTTTGTTGCCCAGGCTGGTCTCAAACTCCTGGCCTCAAGTGATCCTCCCCGTTCCCAAAATGCTGGGATTGCAGATGAGAGCTACTGTGCCCGGTCCCTACAGAGTATGAAAATAGAAATCAGCAACAGAAATATGGAAAACCTATATATGTTTGAAAATTAAACAAGACTTGTTAGTAATCCTTGGGTCAAAGAACTCACAAAGGAAATTAGAAAATATTTTAACTGAACAATAATGAAAATACAATATATCAAAGTTTTAAGATGCCATTAAAGCACTGCTTAAAGGAAAAATTATAGGTTTGAATGTTTATTTTTAAAAAAGATTTAAAATCAGTTATTTTAGTTTCCACCTTAATAATATCTACCCATTATATTGAATATTGACAGTGAAAAAAAAAATCACTCAGTTTTTTTTTTTTTAAAGATTTAGAAGAAGTTTTCTCATTCTGATGAAGATCTACAAAAAACCTCAAGCTAGCATCATACTTAAATATCAAAGGCTTCCCCCATAAGATTGGAAACAAGGCAAGGATATTTACACTCTGTTTATTCATTTGAGTAATAGATGTCCTAGCCAGGGTAATAATAAGTCATGAAAGCAATGAAAGGCATAAAGACTGCAAAGAAAGAAGTAAAATATCCTTATTTGCAGATGACACGATTATTTATATAGAAAATCGTGGCCTGGCACAGTGGCTCACTCCTGTAATCCCACCACTTTGGGAGGCTGAGGTGGGCAGATTGCTCAAGCTCAGGAGTTCCAGACCAGCCTGGGCAACATGGCTAAACCCCGTCTCTACCAGAAAGTACAAAAATTAGCCAGGCATGATGACTCACGCTTGTAGTCCCAGCTACTCAGAAGGCTGAGGTGGGAGAGTTGCTTGAGCCCAAGAGTTCGAGGCTGCAGTGAGACGTGATCACATCACTGCCCTCCAGCCTGGGTGACAAAGCGAGACCCTGTCTCAGAAAAAAAAAAAAAAGGAAATAGTCCTGAAGTATCTACAAGAAAGCTATTGTGTCAAAGAAATTAATATAGTGGGGTCACAAAATACAGGTGGGTCAGTATACAAAAATTCAGTATATCAGTAATTGTATTTCTATACTATAAGCAGTAAATAATAGGCAAATGACATTTTTAAAAATTCCTTTTCTAAGTACACCAAGAAGCCTAAAAACCTTAGAAATAAACTTTATAAAAGAGGCACAACAGCTCTATACAGAAAACTACAAAAACATTGCTGAAAGAAATTAAAGAAGATCAAAATAAATGGGGATTTTTCATCAGTTGGAAGACTCAATATTATTAAAATGTTTGTTCTTCCAAAATTCTACGGACATAACACAGTCCCAGTCAGAAACCCAACAGGCATTTTTGTAGCAGTTGATCAGTTGCTTCTAAAATTTATGCAGACATGCAAAGAACTCATATAACAGTCAAAAAATCTTTACAAAGAACAAAATTGGGGGACTCACACTACCAGATTTCAACAGTAAAGGGGAAAATAGAAACAGGTTAGTGGGCTTTATCTAATCAGTTGAAAGCCTTAATAGAACAAAGATTGACCTCCTCTGAGCAAAAAGGAATTTTGCCTGCAGATTGCCTTTGGACTCAAGATGTATTTCTTCCCTGGATCTCCAGACTGCCAGTCTACCCTGCAGATTTTAAACTTAACAAGCCACTATGAGCATATGAGCCAGTTCCTTAAAATAAATCTCAAGCTCTCGCTCTCTCTTTCTCTCTCTTTCTCTGTCTGCCCCCTGTACCACTCTTCCCCATACACACACACACACACACACACACCCCATTGGTTCTTTTTCCCTGGAGAACTCTCACTAATACACCATCTTAACTAAGTAATCAAATTTAGCATCAAAAAGTATGAGACAAACTAACATTACACAGCATAAATTATGAGGGATTCTTGCCAAAAGTATTAAACCTTATCCAATCAAGTATTTGTTTTATTTTATTTTTACTTTCTGAGGCCTGGCAGAACCAATCAAGTCTGACTTCTAGTTTTCTAAAAATACAGGAGTTAGAGAAAGAAATTGGACTACCCTCAGACAAATTCAGAATGTGAGAACTTTCTTTGTGCTTATTTATTTTTTAATATTTAAAAAAAGAGACAGGGTCTCGCCATGTTGCCCATGCTGGTCTTAATCTCCTGGCCTCATGCTATCCTCCTGCCTCTGCCTCCCAAAGTGCTAGGATTACAGGTGTTAGCCACCACACCCAGCCAGAATGTGAGAACTTTCTAGAAAGCAGTTGGCCTGGCACCTTTTTAAAAAAGTATTGTATGTCAAGAGACTACAGAAGCATAACTGTATGTAATGAGCATCCATTATAAAATTCTCAGTTTGAAAAAAATTCTGTGAAAGACATTTGGGAGACAAATAAAGCAAATAACCCAATTTAAAAATGGGTAAAGGATCTGAATAGATATTTTTCCAAAGATGATATACAAATGATCAACAAGCACATGAAAAGATGTTCAACAGCATTAGCTATCAGAGAATGCAAATCCAAACCACAAAGAAATGCCACTTTACACCCACTAGGATGACTATAATCAAAAATATAATAACAAATGTTGCCGAGGATATGGAGAAATTGGAACCAACATACACTGCTTGTGGGAATGTAAAGTAGTACAGCTGCTTTGGAATACAGTTTGGCAGTTCCTCAAAAATTAAACATAGAGTTACCATATGACCCAGCAGTTCATCTCTTAGATATGTACCAAGAGAAATGAAAATACATGTCGATATAAAACTTGCACATGAATGTTCATAGCAGCATTATTCATAATAGCCAGAAGGTGGAAACAGCTCAATGCCATCAACCAATGAATAGATAAACCAAATGTTACCACATTCATACAATGGAATATTATTCAGCCATAAAAGTAATGAAGTACTGACACATACTACAGTGCAGATGAACCTTGAAAGCATTATGCTAAGTGAAGGAAGCCAGACACAAAACAGCAGATAGTATATGATTCAATTTATAAGAAATGTCTAGAACAGGTAGTTCTGTAGAGACAGAAAGCAGATTGCTGGTCACCAGGAGCTGAGGGATGTGTGTAGATTTTCTTTGTGGGGTGACCAAAATGTTCTGAAATTAGATACTGGTAATGGTTATACAACTTTGTGAATATACTAAAAACTACTGAATTATACATTTTAAAGAGGTAAATTTTTATGGTATGTGAATTATATCTCAATAAAGCTGCTAAAAATAAAATAGTAGCCCAAATGGCCCCAATTTTCTAACTGGAGTCTCCTTGTATGGCAATAACTCCTACTCAAGACTTCTGTTGGTCACATGAAAGGGGAGCATTCAAACTTGTTCATATACTTCCATTGGCTTTTAAGACCTCATAAGGCAGATGCCTTCCCTAGTACATACAAGAATCCAGGAACTAAGAATGCACTCAGTGTAGACCCTTATAAGCTGATACCTATTTTCCACTGGAAAGAAGTGGTTCCCCTGCATCTGAGACTTCCCAGAACTGAAAGCATCAAAGGAGCAGCTGTCTGAACATTTCCAGTAGCAGCTGCTATTCACTAGTCGGAGGAGTGTATGCCACCACAGATCAAATCCCACTTTAACAAACTTATGCCTGTGAAAATTTCAGTATAACCAAATATTTTGAAAATCTCAGTCATTTAAAGTAATAATATGTAATAAAATGCTAGTATAGTAAGAGAAATGGGATAGTCTCTTGGAATTGATTGTAATGGGATATGACATCTGTCATTGTCAATAGGCTGAATTTTAGTCATCTTAGAGACAGAAAATGTAAAGGATAATAGTTTGCAGTGTAGTTAGAGATGAGAAACAATAAAATGATGGTAAGTACTAGATGAATAATTTAAAAAATGCTACAGTAATTCAAAATTTGCTACTAGTGTCCATTTATAGAGCACCTACTTTAAGCATGAAAACTTCCTGGGTACTGTAGACAGAATGACATAAAGGTCGCGTCTGACCAAAGTCCATTATTTAAAAGTTTGGTCAGTTTTTCTAAAACTGCTTTCCATTTTTAACAAGTTTATATTCGTAAAAGCCAAAAGTACTGTTTTCTTTTCTTCTGTAATAGATGCTGTGAGAGAAGTAAGGAAATATTCCTCAGTTCATACCATTGAGAAGAGCTCCACCAGCAGACCTGATGCCTATGAACACACACAGATGAAACTTTTTAGGTCTCAAAGAAATCTTTACATTTCTGGATTTTCACTGTTTTTTTGGCTGTAAGTAAAAAATCATAATAATAATAGAAGCACAGTTTAAAAACATGATTTATGCTTCTCTTTCTCATTTTGTCCACCTTTACTGCAGATTTTTTTTTTTAAGAGAGACAGCCTTTTGCTCTGTTGCCCAGGCTACAGTGCAGTGGTGCCTTCATAGCTCACTGTAACTTCAAATTCCTGGGTTCAAGTGATCCTGCCTCTTCAACCTCTCATTTCTAGGACTACAGGCGCACACCACCATGTAGGGCTAATTTTTAAATTTTTTGTAGAGATGGAGTCTCACTGTGTTGCCCAGACTGGTCTCAAACTCTTGTCCTCAAGTGATCCTCCCACCTCAGCCTCCCAGAGTACTGAGATTACAGGCACAAGTCACTGTACCCAGCCTACTGTAGTTTTTTTTTTTTTTTTTTTAAGATGGAGTCTCGCTTTGTCTCCCAGACTGGAGTGCAGTGGCGTGATCTCGGCTCACTGCAAGCTCCGCCTCCTGGGTTCACTCCATTCTCCTACCTCAGCCTCCTGAGTAGCTGGGAGTACAGGCGCCCACCACCGTGCCATGCTAATTTTTTTGTATTTTCAGTAGAGACGGGGTTTCACTGTGTTAGCTAGGATGGTCTCGATCTCCTGACCTCGTGATCCTCCCGCCTCGGCCTCCCAAAGTGCTGGGATTACAGATGTGAGCCACTGCGCCCGGCCTGTAGATTTTTTTATAACATCTTTGTAAAAGAATTCAGATGATATACCCAAATAACAAACAGTCATTAACAGCTTGTAGGTTTGCCCAGTCCATAAGGCCCTGAATGATTAGGCTCCTGCCTCTCTGTGGAGCCTTGTCTCATTCGTGTCTCTGACATGTACAATACATTCCACCCTTACAGACCTTCACCATTTATTCATTCATTCCATCTTGCAACAGATATTGATTGAGTTCTGTAGTGTACCTCTTTCTCATTTTAGGGTCTTCACACAAGCTATTCCTTTTGCCAGAACACTCTTTCTTTCCTCATTTCCTGGCTGACTCTTACTCATCCGTTAGCCTCTTTCTCAAAGCCGTCTGTGGCCATCACTACCCACAAAGTAGGTAGGGCTTCTCTTACAGGTGCTCAAAGAATGTATATATACTTCATTTTCTAGTGTCATTCATGGTTGTAATTAAATACTGTTTTAACTTGTGCTTCCACAACTAGGGGCTAAACCCTTGAGGGCATGGACTTTGCTGTTTTCCAATGCATCTGCAGTGCCTAGCAGAGTGTCTTAACACTTAGCAGTTCCTGAGTAAAGGAATGTCTGCTGAATGAATAATTGAAGATAGTAGTCACTACTTCTTCTAATAATGGCAGTTACCCATAAACAGATGTGAATGAGCTGTTCTTCAGCTTGTTTGACCTTACACAATGTTCCTTAAATAGCAGAATTTGAACTGGGCCAAAAAAAATAATTCTCTTACTGGCCCTGCCACACTGTCTGAAATTTTCCTGTTTCTATTCCTCCAAGCTAAAGCCTTCTACAGGAAAACAAGTAAGTACCACTGAACCTGTATTCTAAATGCTGGTCTTCTAACAAAGATTCCAAAGGAATGAGACACGGGCCTGTTTTTACTAAGAGACTTGAATTAAGAAAAGAATAATGGGTTCTGCCTAAACATTATCTGCCACCACCACACCTATACCTAATGGGGAGTAATTTGGCAATGACTGTTTTAAAATAAGTTTCTTGTGATTGGCCAGTAATATGTTATTCTGATTTTTTTTTTCTTAGAGTGTTGAGACGTCTGGTTACGCTTATTACTCAACTGGCAAAAGAACTGTCAAACAAAGATGTACTTAAAACTCAAGCAGAAAATACCAACAAGGCTGCCAAAAAATTTATGGAAGAAAACGAAAAACTGAAACGGGTATTTAATTTTCTTTGTAAAAATTAAACGTTGTTGGTGTTCCCAAGGAGTAATATATTTGTTTTCAGCATCAAAAAGAGCATTTTTATATTTTATAAGCAGAAAATGACCATAATGAACAATATTTTATATAATGATTATTTCAAGAATAGTTTTAGTGTTCTTTAGAAATGCTTGTTCCCACTAATATTTTCACTGTTATTTAGATTTGCTTTTTCTCCATAGTGGATTTACACCATTGGACCTATTTGCTGTGATTTAAGGAGAAAATAGTATTCTGGGAATATGAATTTTAATTCCTTCATTACCGTTAAGTTTACTTTATAATCTAAAGCAAGTCTTTATAACTCCGTTTCTATTTCTTTTTCAGTTAAAGTATTTTTAAGCCTAGATTTTAGTTTTCTTTTAAATGATTTGTTTATAGAAAGCAGAGAAACGTCACTGATGCTAGATTGATAATTGCATATAATATTTTAAATCTTTAATGTTATTCCTTTATTTTCTATCCTTTGATCTCATTTCACAGTGGTAAAAATAAAAACACAGTCATTAAAGCTTTGATTGATACATAATAACTAAACTCGAAAGCACACAGCCTTGTATTTATAGAACAACTGATCGTGTACATATCTTAATTTAAAATTATACACATCATTTTGGAGTAATGATTTGTAACCATCAGAACACCGCTTTTTTTCCTCTTCAGTTGTTTTCCTCTTATTCTTTAGCTCTAAGAAATGGAAAGTGTTATTTTTCTCATACATACCATAGTTAATACACTTAAATTAGTCTTGCCGTTTTAAAAAAAAAGCACCTTCCTCAAAATAACTTTTGCAACTTTTGTCTTGGAATTGTTTTCAGAACCAGTTACCCATGCAAGGAAACTTATGTCGTGATTACCAATTCCTTGACCCTGCATGATTTATTCTTTCTGTTTGTTTGTTTCCTCTCCTTTGGTTCCATACTGTTCTGATTTGCTGCTCCTGCATAGCTGTGACCCAATCAGAGGAGGCACAGATATGCTGGGCTAAAGCCAGTACACAGTGAGGAGAAAGTCTTTGAGCAGCACATAAAAGCAGCTGTCAGTGCCCAGAGTATAACTAATTGACCAATAAAGTGACCAATAAAGGCCATAAGTGAGAATATAAAAGATGACATCTGTTTCAAGGTACTTCATGTAGGTTTTGAAAAATAAGCTAAGGAAAGATAAGCTTGTGAAAACACCCCCTTTGTTTTGTCCTTCCTTCCTTTCCTCTCCTTCCCTCCCTTCCTCCCCAGACTGATCTCAAACTTTTGGCCTCAAGCGGTCTTCCCACCTTGGCCTCCAAAACTGCTGGGATTATAGGCAAGTCACTGCGCCCAGCCATACCTCTTTATTCTCTATCAGAGACACATTATCCAGTGAAAACTGCATCACCCTGAGATCCAAGAGACTTAGGTGCTAGTTTCAACACGTGACCTAGCACAAATCACCTATGTTAATGGGCCTCAAAGTTCCTTAGCTATAAATAATAGTTAACATTGTGCCAGGTATTGCTTCAAATGCTTCACACCAAGGTTTTTAACTGTTAATTTTCACAAAAGCCCCATGAGTTTGGTATTGTTATTACCTGCATTTTATAGATGAGGAAACGGAGGCATAGAAAGATTAAGTGACTTGTACAAGATCATTCAACTAATATGTGACAGAACTAAAATTTGAACCTAAGCAGCCTGACTCTAGAATCCACATTCATAACCACATTATTTTGTGCCCTCCTATGTTATCCGATAGAACAATTTCCACGTGGTACCCATGACCCCTTGCTGTTCTGATATTCAGTTAAAAAAAGGAAATAATTATGAAAGACCAATTAACTTTTAATTTTACTTTGCCCTGATTTTTTTTTCCAGCCACGTAACTTACCAAGGTGGGATAATTCGGATGAGACAGTGAACAGTTGCGTTGTTGTAGCTGGTAATCATTAAATTTCAGATTTCAGTGTTCTTGGTCTTTCTCCAGTGTCAAGTTACACATCATAAATTTAGGCAAGTTTACAGGTGCAGTAGTGAAAGCTTATTTGCAAGACTGACACAAATCCAACTTTTCCAAGTCAATGGCATGAAAATTCAAGCAGTCAGCAAAAACATTCCTGCAACTCAATGATTCTCTTCTAATTTGGGTAATCACTGGAGATTTTATGAACTGAATTCAGTGAAGTAATAGCTGGAGTTGTTTTCAACTTGAAGTAGGCACCACATTAAAAGAGATTTGGAGAAATTTTTTTCTTGTGCTGCTCTTTACAAAAAAGAAAAACTTTTTTTTTGATTTGAGAAGATATGAGGCTTCTTTAGTTTCAGAATGTATTTCAATCCTCCTGTCCCCAAAAAACAGTCCTTGGGATTATATAATATATGCATTAGAGCTTTAATTCCTCCTCCGAGCTGCCTAATCTCTATATAGCACAGTAGTACTGTATTTGGTCTTGTGCTACAGTTTTTATGCTCGTTTCATCCTTTCTACTAGAGTGAAGTTACTCGAAAGTAGAGACCATGTTTCTCTTATATTTTTATCTCTTACAGCACCTTGCATTGTAAAATATTTACATGTAGTCATTGCTCAGTAGAACTTTGTGTTTTGATGAATATATTGGCTTACATTAGAAGATGAATCACCCTGCAGTAGAAATTCCTCTCTTATGTCAGTCTGTTTAAAATTCTCCTGTGTTGCTTTTTTACCTGACTATAGAACCTGTCAGTATCAAGTTGTTGCCACTGGCCAGGTGCAGTGGCTGATGCCTGTCATCTCAGCACTTTGGTGAGATGAGGCTGAGGTGAGAGGATTGCTTGAGGCCAGGAATTGAAGACCAGCCTGGGCAATACAGTATATATATATGTGTGTGTGTGTGTGTATATATATATATGTATATATATATACACACACATATATATACACACACACACACACACAAACATACACATATATATGCACATGTATATATATATACACACACACACATATATATATATTTATAGATATACTTTTTTGTAACATTAGCCTGCCATGGTGGCACACGCCTATAGTCTCAGCTACTCAGGAGGCTGAGATGGGAGGATCACTTCAGCCCAGGAGGTCAAGGCTGAAGTGGCTATGGGTTGCACCACTGTACTCCAGCCTGGGTGACAGAGTGAGACCCTGTTTCTTAAAAAAAAAAAAAAGTTGCTGCCTCTTTATTTAGTCTATTGAGCCACAACAGTATACATATTATGTTTTTCAAACATTTACTTTGTCTTTCTTGGTAATTTAAATTCTTTATCATTTCTTTAAGTCAGCTTCTTAGTTCTGATGATAATTATAGTTTCTGTTCACAATACGGATTATGAAATTTTTATTCCATGATAATTTTATTTTGATCAGTTGTTTTACTATATGGGTCTTAATTTTTCTTGCCTAGAAAAGATAAGCTACAAACACTAACATTTTTAAAGCCAGAATCAATTTTAAAATATAAAGAACATTATAAAGGATTAATGGAATAACAGTAATTTGGAAACTATTCAATGAAAATTAGAACTTTTCAGCTCTAGAAATGGCCCTGTCATTTCCCACTTACCCATCTCCACTCTGACATATTCTTCTCTTACAAATTTGTCTGTATAAAAATAGGCTGAGTAGATAGCTCTACAATCAGAACATAATGGTTTTCTAATTAATATCATCCTCAGAACTGGTTTGTTCCCTTAGATTTATATTTCTTATTGAGGAAGAAAGACTGACGTTATTTACCTAAATACTTTTGAGAACATTATTTTAATCATAGCAACTAGAAATTCTTATGTTCATTTTAGAGATTTCAGCCATAATAAGAAATCTTTTTTGTATGTTTCCCAAATATTAAGTTTCTAAGCAAAAGCACATTGTAGAAAACTATAAAATTCTGAGAAGGACAAAGAATAAATTATAAACCGGTAATTTTAAATAGGTTACTCAGCTTATTTTCTGTAAGAATGTCTGGCTATTGCAATCTAAGCTTATTTCTTCCTGTATCTCCTTTTTGCAATAGATTTTGAAAAGCCATGGTAAAGATGAAGAATGTGTTTTGGAAGCAGAGAATAAAAAACTAGTAGAAGACCAGGAGAAACTGAAAACTGAATTAAGGAAGACTTCAGATGGTAACTTTGTGTACATGTGAAAAAGTAAAAAGACTAGCATGACATTATATGCTGTACACTTCACTGTTTTTCCTAAAACAAAACTAATGCCTAAGTGTTCTTCTAAGATACCGAGAATGACCTATTTATAAATTCTTGTTCAAATATGAAGATAAAACATTGTGTCAGCCAAGAGAAACATGCTCTGTTATACAGAAAAACATGTAGGTGTTTCAGATCTGTGTTGTAAATACAGAAGTTCTTGCCTTAGCAAAAGAGCTATGTTCCTAAAAAGTTGTTTATAAATGTGTTTTTATAAAATGAATCACATTTTTCCATCATCGTATATTCCTCCTCTCAGAGAAGCAATTGCAGGGGAACAGTTTTCTTACAAGAAAATATATTGTTTATTTCAAGCACTAATATATTCTACCTGTTAGACATAAGGAAAGCGTTCCTTGAAAGAGATGGGTAGGCACAGAGTAGGCAACAATATCTGGGATGTCAGCTAAGAATTTGAGTGCCTCCTTCCAACATAACATTGCATTGTAGGCTTGAAGTGGAGCATCCCAACTCCATTTTCCTGAAGGCAGCAATTTCTTCTACATTAAAAAAAAGTTTTGCTAGTGTTTTTTTCTTAGTCAAAGAACAAATTATTTTTGTTGCATCTGCACAGCACAGAAAAGTAGATACCCCAAATTCAGTGTCATCCAAGAAAACTCTGAGTGTAAGTTTGTGGCTTGATGATTTGCAACATTTCTGCATACAACAGATAGTTTTTTATGTTGGCCAGACACTGAGAAACCTCACTGTCAGTTGGTGTTAAGGTACGTTGTTTGGATAGGGTTTACTTCAATCAGGATGTATTTGAATTTGAGATGGAAAACATAAAAATAAAAGCTAATTCTGTGAAAAGAACAAAAATCCACCGGAGAATATTTATGTAATACAAAATTCTTTAGTCACTTTCCTACTTATTATTTCAAGTGAAAAAAGAAGACAGTTCAGAAGCAATAAGTTAAAAAATAAATTACCCTTATAGACAAAGTGGTATATTATGTAGTTGGCATAGTATAGCCCAAAATTCAAGAATCTTCTAGTTGGTATTGTTGCCTTTTCTGTAATTCCAAAAGATTTCGAACATGATCAAGAAATGTTATTGTTTATATGAAAATGAATTTAATAGTTATCTACTGTTTACAACAGACATTTCAGAAGACAAACTAGTGTTCTTTTTTAACCCTGCATAAAGTATTGCTACTAATTCTTTCGAAGAATGAAACCGTCTATTTCCAAAGCACAAAAATATTCTTTCAAAATCCTGCTTTCTTTTTTCTGTATCCACCAAGGATCTCTTTTCTTATGTTGTAAGCAGGGTGGCGCAAAAATAAAAGATAGACAAGAGTGTATGTGTGCTACACTTCTCTTAACCCTGCTCAATTTAGTTTCTCCTTTCACCTTTCAAAAATTCCAGCTCTGAGATATTTTGAGCTTTAACTCTTTAAATGTGGCATAAAACTTAACTTAGTATTACATGAGCATTTCTTTAAAAGACAAAATCAGATTTTATAGAAAATGAACTCTGACAATGTAAGCATTGTGTTTACAATCTGATAACAACTGATACCAGCTTCTGTGTTTGAAGTGTAGACTGCAGAGCTACTTTCAAAGTGAATTAGTGTTCAGGTAAAGGCAGATTTTACCTGTTTGAGTGTGTCCTGTTTGGTTCCGGCAAGATGTATAATATTTTATGAACACATTTTATTTACCCTAAGTTTTTTTTAAAAATAACATTTGTAATGACCTTGAGAAGATCAAAGTTCCATTTCTAAAGAAGGTGTTTCCTTGGTCATGTTCTGTTGACCTAAACCAGTTAAATTCAGTAAGGTAAGAACTAAGAAAATATATCAATTAATAGTGCATGATTTGGATGAATTCAGTGGTACAATGCTTTTGTGCACAGTACCACTCAAAAATATTCATTGATTTCTAAATATTGAAGGTGTTAAGGTGACAAGGCTTAAGAAAGATTTAGAAAGAGATCTTACATTTGAAAATTGAGTAAAAAAAAAGCAATGTTTTTTTTTTTAGAGGAAAATAGGGTGTTTTCCATATGAATTTTCTTATCCTTTGTGTTACTTAAATCCAAGTGAAACATTTTCTCCCAAGCGTATTAGTGGAAACAAAACGTAAATACAAATGTTTATTTAAGCTAGTTAGCCCCAAATTTAAAAAGTGGCATTCTGAAGGCAGCTACTAAGAACCCTCTATCAGTAGTGGCAAACACCTTCAGTTTTTAACCTCCAACTTCTGTTTTGACCAGAGTTTGTAAACTATTACTGTTGCTTCTGTGCAGTAATATCACCCTAGCACAGACATTGTATTTAGTGGAGAAACCTTCTGATGTCCAAGGAGATTGGCTTTTTTCTAGGAAAACTACTTATTTTCATAAATGAATACCTTCCTTTACTCTTTTTTTTTTTTTTTTTTGAGATGGAGTCTCAGTCTGTCACCCAGGCTGGAGTGCAGTGGTGGGATCTGGCTCACTGCAAGCTCGGCCTCCCGGGTTCACACCATTCTCCTGCCTCAGCCTCCCAAGTAGCTAGGACTACAGGCGCCTGCCACCACACCTGGCTAATTTTTTTGTTATTTTTAGTAGAGATGGGATTTCACCATGTTAGCCAGGATGGTCTCAATCTCCTGACCTCATGATCTGCCCGTGTCGGCCTCCCAAAGTGCTGGGATTACAGGCGTGAGCCACCGCGCCCGGTCTCCTTTATTCTTATAACTAGAAATATGTAGCATTCAGTCATTGTATGCATCCAAGCAATGATAGAAGTAAATATCGCTTAAAAAGTGATTGAGCTGCATGTGGAAATGTCTGTTCTTCATTCTTTTAGGAGCAGGAATGCATATAGATATAACGAAATCCCATATTTTAAAATGAATTCTTAGGGCTGCCAATCTTGTAGTAAAGGTTGAATTAGCAGTATATGTCTCCTACGTGAAGGAAAAGAGAAAACAGTAATTGGGGGAAATTTCTTGACCATGCCTTTCTTCTCTTTGTTCCTGCTTTCTGTTGTTCCTTGTTTAGTCAGCAATTTTTTTCTTTTTTTTTTTTTGAGACAGAGTCTCACTGTCGCCCAGGTGGGAGTGCAGTGGCACAGTCATGGCTTACTGCAACCTCAAACTCCTGGACTCATGAGATCCTCCCGCCTCAGCCTCCTGAGTAGCTGGGACTACACACACGTGCACCACCATGCCTGCCTAGTTTTTTAAATTTTTTGTAGAGACAGGGTCTCGCTTTGCTACTTAGTCTGGTCTTGAACTTCTGGCTTCAAGCCCTTCCTCCTCAGCCTCCAAAAACGCTGGGATTACAGGCATGAACTGCTGTGCCTGAGCCTCAGCAATTTTTAAAAGAACTTTTCAGGTAATTCAGTCATTGTAAAGTCATTTAATGTGTAGCATAATTAACACTTTCCTTAAAAAGTATGCCTCTTGAGGATAAAGCAAACTTTAAATAAATTTCTTAAAGCATATACTAACAATCAGAAACTGAGTGTAAAGACCTATTATGGGTACCTAAGTATTAGCAGCATGCAATAGAGATACTAGATTTGGACCAGGAAACAGAACCCTTAGTCCCCTACTTAAAATAATGATAATTCAACTCTCTTCCTGGATAAATGCTTTCATATCACCTTGACTTACCTTGAACAAGACTAAAATTACCTTTTACAGACCAACTTTAATACCCTTGAAGATGTTAAGTTTTTTTTACTTTTTATTGCCAGTTAACATAGGGACCAGATAGTGAAAAATAGCTGAAGTGCTTTTCCAGAGAAATTGGAGATCAAGACAAGGTAGAAAATTACAGGGGAATTGCTGTTCTGTATACCCAAAACCCTAAATTCCTGCCTCTTCAGTGTTAAGAATAAGACGTAAGCTTTGTATACAAGTTTAAAGCCATAGGATTTCCAGTTTCTTACAAATGAACCATATATTCATCTAAAAATAAATTCTGAAAGTTTACCCTCAGCATGTTTTACAGTTGTAAATTTTTGTGGACATGAACTCAGTTATCTTTTACCTACAGTTATATCAAAGCCACTAGCTTATTTAAAAATTATTAATGCTTAAAAACAGTTTGCTGTTTTTGGTAATTTTTTGTTTTTGTTTTTGTTTTTTTTTTTTTTTTGCTTTGTTGCCTTTTAATGCACTTTCGTTATTTAAATAAGTAAAAAACATATTTGTTTTCATGTCTGGAAGTTTCTGCTTCTTTGACACCTTTGTCCCTTCTTGTATCAACTGAAAAAAAAACTGTATTAAGAAAGTATAGTTTATTTGATGGTTGTGCCAATAGGCAATATATAATTAATAGTATTCTAATTATTTAAAGCAAATAAAACTCATGACCAATCGTTTTAGTTAGGTAAATAAAGGATTTATTAGTATTTATTAGTTCATCTCTGTATGATCTTCACATATTGATGTTATTGTCAAAACAGAAAAAAGGGTTTGCTTGCTATCGGAGTTCTTTTCTTGGACTAATATATAATGGTGATATTGCATCCTGTTTGGTTCCCTGTTACATTCCCATTTAGTTGTGATGTTTCCCTTTCCTGTGAGCTTCTTATCTGTTATCAAGGCCTATACTCATAAACTATGTGTCTTTCAGTAACCAGGAGGAATAGCTATAGGGAAG
Organism: Nomascus leucogenys; assembly: GCF_006542625.1. Lineage (NCBI taxonomy): Eukaryota > Metazoa > Chordata > Mammalia > Primates > Hylobatidae > Nomascus > Nomascus leucogenys. The sequence continues at coordinate 56,700,148 of NC_044393.1, forward strand.
ATATTAAGACAGAAATTCAAAGATACCTTATATATTATTCATAGTACTAGCAAACATAACAATGTCTACCCTTAGAAAAGCTTTTATAATCTCTACAGAGGGACGTTAAAGTAAGAGAAAACAGTTTCTTCTCAGAAGAGCTTGTAGTCCAGATGGTGAACCAAACATATGTACATAAAGGGATTCATTTCCTCCCCAGTGTGAAACATGGGCTAGTCTACCAAAAACATGAGTGGAGAGTGCTAAATGCATACTGAATCAAGGAATGTTCCAGGTGATAAAGATGTAATCAAGCACAATTCTCTAAATGTGTTGATGGACATAGAATGGCAGAAAAATGAGTGAAATGATACTACGGTTCTGAGTGAGAAGAGCAAAGCAAAAAGCAGAGTGGTCTGTTAGAAGTCGATGTGTCACACTAGGTGCAGTGAATGATAATGCTGTATGGTTGAGGGGTCCATTGATGTAGCCCCTAAAAGATCGAAGGAGATAATTACTTTGAATGCCTTGGTGTTCTTTTCTACTGTCTTATTCCATACCTAGATATGCATGTTTACTACAATCCTTCATGGTAAATACTTTTCTAAGTATTCAGCTTATGGCAGGTTCATGTTTATGGCCAAGTGAGGTACAAAATTAACTGGACAACTCTAGTTTTAAAACACTTTCAATTAGGAAAAAACACTAAACTATTAATAGTCGTTTTCCTTAGCATGTACAACAAATGACTTTTTCCTAGATTTTAAATTATTTTCTACAATGAATTTCTTTTGCTTAATGAAAAAGATAGCTTTTTATTGTAAAAATAATTTAAAGATAAAAATAAAAAACCTCTTCCAAATATCCAGGTAATCTAGGGCGGTAGTTTTTTGGCTTGAATTATCTAATTAATTGGCCGTATTCCAACTTTACTTTGTTGGTAGACCCTAAATATTAGAAGCTGTTCATATAGCTTTTGCTAAGTTATATGAATTACATTGCAAAATCTGAGGATACACTGGGTAATCTTGGTGAAGTCATTGACTCTTTTTAGGCATAGTTTTCTCTTTTGTAAAATGAGGGTCTGAACTAGTTAAACTTTAATGTCTATCATATAGCTCCAAATGATGTAATTAAGCAAAACTGAACTTAATTTCAAGAACTATTTTCATTGTTGGCTTTTTGACCCTTCAAATTATATTTATTTTTCATCAGAAAAATCTTTTCACAGTAACTTCCGTTTCTCCAAACTTAGTAAGTTCAGCAGGTGATTAATTAAGCCATATTCTTCACTTTTGAAGAATGTTTCATGCAATCTTAGGATCTTTAGGACAGAATCTGGCAGGTTTTATGCATCTGTTAGCTCACAACACAAGTGTGCTATGTGAAATGAGGCCACAAGTCTTAAATGTAGGGGGCATTGGGAGAAGAGAGGATATGCCAGTAAACAGAACCAATTCTCATTAGTGTTAGAGCGTGGCTGTTTGTTTAGAACATTTATTAGAACCATTGATATGGAACAATAAAACTTTGCAGAAGAAATGATTTGAGTAAAGAAATTAGCATGTTCTTTTCATTATAATTATGTTAGGGAAATAAAAAATGGGACTAGATCTCTAGAGGTCTTCCCAGCTCTGAGAGCCTTTGTTGTAAAGGGAGTATTTATCTGGAGCACCTTTTACTTTTTTTTATTTTATCAAAGTTTTACATATACATATTTTTAAAGCAAAATAGTAACACAAGGCTTATAATGAAAAAGAGCAGTCTCCTGAGGCCCTGTCCCCAGAAGCAACTACATTCAACTCCTTTAGAAATGTCCTCTGAGGCCGGACGCAGTGGCTCACGCCTGTAATCCCAGCACTTTGGGAGGCCGAGGCAGGTGGATCATTTGAGCTCGGGAGTTTGAGACCAGCCTGGCCAAATATGGTGAAACGCTGTCTCTACTAAAAATATAAAAATTAACTGGATGGTAGTGGCACGTGCCTGTAATCCCCACTACCCAGGAGGCTGAGGCAGAAGAATCGCTTGAGCCTGGGAGGCACAGGTTGCAGTGATCCAAGATAGTGCCACTGCACTCCAGTCTGGGCAGCAGAGTAAGACCCTGTCTCAAAAAAAAATGTTCTCTGATATGTGCCTCCAGGTTTCTAAATGCAATGTTTAGGTAGTTTTTTCTTGATCTTTCAGTATGGGATATTATCTTTGACTTTGTTATAGGGAAGACGAGGACTTAGATCTCTTATCTCACTCAGTTTCCCTCCTGGCTCCTCATACCTCCCATCCCCCTCCATCCTTTCAATTTAAATATATCATAACTTTTACTATATCATATTACAACTATATATTCATCATCATTATGAGGATTTCCTTCGCCTCTTTCGTGTATTGATATCCTCTTTCCTTGATTCCATGTTTTCTTTTTTTTTTCTTTTTTTTTTTTTTCTGAGACAGATTATCCCTTTGTAGTGCAGGCTGGAGTGCAGTGGCGTGATCTTGGCTCACTGCAGCCTCCGCGCCCCGGCTCCCGGTTCCAGCAATTCTCCTGCTTTAGCCTCCCGAGCAGCTGGGATTACAGGCACACACCACCATGCCCAGTTAATTTTTGTATTTTTAGTAGAGACGGGGTTTCACCATGTTGGCCAGGCTGGTCTTGAAATCCTGACCTCGTGATCCGCCTGCCTCGGCCTCCCAAAGTGCTGGAATTACAGGTGTGAGCCACTGTGCCCGGCCTGGATTCCATGTTTTCTACTTTTGTATAGGTTTTGAAAGTCACAGAGGTAATGTGGCAGCTTTCATCACATTGTATCAAGAGTACATATTATTAACATAACTTACCAGTTTTGATGTTGACCTTGATCACCTGGCTAAAATAGTGCTTGTCTAGTTTCTGAACTGTAAAGTTCCTCTTTTCCCTCCTTTTTCCATACTGTAATCTTTGTGAATCACTGTTCACAGTCCACACTTCAGAAATGGGGATCAGTGTGCAAATGAGTGGATTAAAAAAAAGAAAAAAAAGAAGAAAGGGAATTTACACTCAACCTCCTTGAAAGTGGAGTATCTGTGTAAATTGTTTGGAATTCTTCTACATAGATTTGTCTGTTCTCTACCATTTGTTTGTCAGTATGGACTCATAGGTATTTATTTTATAATTTGGGTTATAATTTAATACTACTTTAGTTTATTGTTCAGGTTGTCCAGCTTTCACCATTGGGAGCTCTTTCATTTGGCTCCTGTGTCCCTTTGACACATTTCCATTTTAGATATTTGTTTGTTTGTTTGTTTCATTTTTGGAGCACTTCCTTACTTTCTGGTATTACAAGATACTCCAGGCTTATCTTGCACATTTCCTGCCCCATTCTTAGAATCAATGTTTAGGGTTTTTTTTAATTGGGCTGGATTCTGTGGTACTATTTATTTATATTTTATTTTTGATTCTGGAGTAGTATGAGATAATTCGTAACATGAGTATATTTTCATCAAAATATTTCAAGAATGGTCTGTTTGCTTTGTTTTGGCTATCCTGAGTATTTTGGTTTTTGATTGAAGATGTTTTTATCTTGTTTCAACCAAGATTCCTATCAGGTGACTAAAGTAACACTTTGTATTGTTCACCTGACATTTATCATTTCCAAGTGAACTGTTTACACACAAGTGAATTTTTCAAATGCTTAAAGCTTACACTTTTCATTTATTCATTCTTTCATTCCTTCAAGGAGCATATTTTAAGCACTTACCAATAATAGGCAATATGCTAGGTACTCAGACAGACAGATAAGACACAGCTCTGTTTCTTGAGTAGTCCATAGTCTAGTAAGGGCATAGTTGCCCTTCAATTCAATACATGCTGTGGTGAAACTTGAGTTGTAGTAGAAGCCAACACTGGAGATCGACACTTTCTTGACATTTTAAAGGATGACATTAATTAGCCAGATGACGTAGGAGGAGATGGACAAGATGTTATAACAAAAATGAGCAGCATGTAACCAAAGGAGTATGGCACTTTTGAGGTACTACAAGGAGCTCAAGGCAACTGGAGTTGGAACCAGTGAAGAGAGTTGAGCAGTAGGCTTAGAAGCCATCCTGAAGGGCCTCATATGCCATGTTTGTATGTTAACATTTTCAGGGCACTCTTAGAGGGTTTTTAGGCACGAGAGCAATCTCTTTGACAGCATTATAGACAATGGATTAAAGTAGCCGGGCAACTACGTGAGAAATCCACTTAATAATCTAATCTGGAAACGAGGACAGTGGTCACAGAGCTGGAGTGGAAGGTATGGATTGGAGAGCTATAAAGGAACTTTATAGCTATCAACAAACTTTATCAACAGATAGGTTTGAGGTTAAAAGAGATTAGGTGTTGATTGAAGTGATGAATAAAACATAAACCTTTACTTACACAGACTTGACAATATAGGCATGTACAAAAGAATGATAATATAATTAAACCACAATTTATGTCCTTACTGAACAGAAGTTTGTGTGTCTACTTTCCAAGTATCTTGGAAGCGTTACTGTAGATTAACAATCCAATAAGTGATCATTGGCAAAGGAGTAGTACATGTGAGGATTAAATACTGAATAGCTCCAGGGTATCACACTCTTGAATTCTCAAAAAGAGAACCAAATAAATTGGAAAGAAACCAACACTAGACATATGGAAATTTTTCAAATAAAATATGTTTTCCTCTGGCTCAATCCTTACAGCTATTGTACAACAGCCCAACTTTAGCTGTCATGCCAATGCCTCTAAAAACTTCCGTTTCCTGGCAGAGCTTTACTGGCAGTATTTGTTATCTCTGGTCGAAATCACAGTGATACAATACATTTACACGGTACATTAGTCTCACCAGCTCCTCCCACTTTTGCAAATAGTTCCATAAGTGAATGTTTGACACTTGGAAAGACAACAAATATTTTTGCTATGTGTCACTGTAACATTAGTTGAAGTTACTTTCTGTATTAATAAATGATGCATGTGCCTTTAAAAATATCTAATGGACCATAACCTAGGACATAACAGTCTCTTATTGAATCTAGCCAGTATTCTTAGGAAATATCTCAGTATTTCCATAAAGCCACTGGCAAGTGATAGCATCCCATTTTTGCAGTTAAGAAAATTGCAATAGCAACTTAGATCTATCATCTAAAGCTTCCTTGTCCAATAATATTTTTCTTATATATGCTGTTTCCAAAATAATATGGCTCAAAATAAAATAAGCATATTCACATGTCAGATAACAAGTTTATATAATCCCTTGGTTACACATGCAGTTGCAAAAGGAGGTGGAAGGCATCCAAAACACAATAATTTTTATAAAATGAGATAAAGGACTAGGAAACAGTCCAAGATGTGTCTAGACAATAATAGCCTCCCCTAGAGTGATAGTATTCATTAGATTTATTAATATCCACTGAAATACAAAATGAAATAAGAAACACAGTTTAAACCTTGGCTTAATAAGTGGCAGAAAAACAGTATTTGTCTGCATTTGTTCCATTAATAGCTTTATACCAGTAGTAACCAGAAGAAACTCCTAGATAGGCTGTACAAGTGGTTTTCTAGCATGTTTTAAAAAGGAACTACTGGGTTGATATCTAAGGTATATTAAATTTATTAAATAACTTATTAATGTCAGAAATTCAAGTATAAATCATTTTTAACATTAAGACCAACTCCTGTTCATTACAAGTGCCTAACCAACTGTCTTAATAGAAAGTACTCTAGACTCAGTAGCTTATAAACAACAGAAATTTATTTCTCATAGTTCTGGTGGCTAAGAAGTCTGAGATCAAGGCCCCAATAAATTAGGCCTCTGATGAGGGCCTGTTTCGTGATTCATAGATGGTACCATCTTGCTATATTCTCACATAATGGAAAGGGAAAGGCAGCTCTCTGGGGCCTCTTTTTATTAGTGGACGAATCCCATTAATGAGGGCCCCACCCTTATGACCTAATCACTCCCCAGCCACGCCTCCCAATACGATCACATTGGTAATTAGGTTTCAACATATGAATTTTGTGGAGAGACAAGCATTCGGACCATAACAACAACATTCTTAAAACTACCATTGTAGGCCAGGGGCAGTGGCTCACAACTGTAATCCCAGCACTTTGGGAGCCTGAAGTGAGAGAATTGCTTGAGGCCAGGAGTTCAAGACCTGCCTGGGCAACATAGTGAGACCTCATCTCTACAAAAAATTTAAAAATTGGCTGGAGTGGTAGAGCAAGATGTTGTCTCAAAAAAAAAATAAACAGCATTGCAGGCTAGTCAGCCACTATTAGGTTGTGTAATCTACTGTGTATTTTATATACCAGAAATCCAGGATCTTAAACTTTTTTGCTGAGTTCTGAAGATACCACCACCATGCATCATATTTTCAAGTAGCCTCTAGGAAATGCCTTGTAGAACCCAAATTGAAAACTAACATATAACTCTTTATGTTGTGAAGGTGGTCCTAATGAAATCTAACCATCCCCAAAAGTGTCTTCCATACCTGACTCGTACCTTTAGCAAGTGACATCACATTAAATTTGTCAAAATCAGTCTTTAATACCTTATTTAGAATTATGCAGCTATAGAAGGAACATGGAGGAAATTACAGAACTGTGCTGCCCAATATGGCTAGCCACTAGCTACATGTGGCTGTTTAAATTTAATTAAACTTAAATTGAAAATATAAGTCCTTACTTAAACTAGCCACACTTAAAGTTCACAATAGCCACATTTAAGTAGTGGCTACTGTATTGACAACACAGATGTAGAACTATGTAGAACATTTGACAATACTGTCTGGAAAGTACTGATACAAAAAGCACTTTAGTTGATAATGGCTTATATATTTATATAAAAATGCCTATATGATGACTTCTCAAGAGAAAAGATTGTTTGTAACTGGAACCTATGATTTTATTTCATTGTGCCAGAAAAGTAGCTTTTAAATTTATAAATTCTACTTGTTTCCCTTAAACTCCTACCCTAAAAGACTTCCAAATGTAGAACTTCTGAAGGCTACATGTGATATAGAGCTACTTCAGGATTCCCAGAGTTTGGAAAAATGACTTCTGAAAGCACTATATGAGATAAAAGTTTCAAGTATGACAACTTTAATTTTTCTAACCCATTTTGTACTGCTCTTCTACATATTTTGCTCATTAGCACCTTCTTCACAATGTATTATTATATATATATATATTCATTTTACTTCTATCTAAGGCCATGAATCTGCTGACATATGACTTGTAGCTCCTTGGTAGGCAAAGGTCAATATATAGTAATTCTTGTGTGCCATTATCTTGAGGAGCAGGATGTTTGCATAGACTAAATTGTCTTCCTATATATTGCTGCTTTAGTTACAAAGGTTACAATTGTAAGTATAAAATGGAAAAACCAGTGAGGGACAGAGAAACTCTGGATGTAATGGGCCTCTGGATGCTCTAAGAAGCATTTAATATCACTTATATTCATATGCAAGTAGATGCATGACCTGAATTTATTCATGAGGAAACATCAGACAAAAACAAAGTGAAGAACATTCTATCTAAAAAGTGGACTGTATTCTTTAAAATGTCAGTGTCATGAAAGATGGGGAGAAGAGGGCTGTGGTAATGATGGGGAATCATTCCAGATTAAAAGAAATTAAAGAGATATGATAACTAAATGCAATGTGTGATCTAGCACTGTATCCTGGACTAGCAGTGGAGAAAATGCTAAAAGGACATGATTAAGACAGTTCCAAAAATTGGCATATGGATGATAAATTAGATTTAAAGTATTGTATTCATATTGTTTCCTAAATTTGGTGACTATATTATGGTTATGTTAGCTAATATCTTGTTTCTGGGAAGTACATTCACAGAAATGTATTAAAGAGTAGAGGGGCATGATGCCTGCACCTTATTCTCAAATGAGTCAAGAAAATAATAGTGTGTGTGAAGAGAGAGAATATGATAACAAATGTGGCACAATGTTAACAGTGGATTTGAGTAAAGACTATACAGGAGTTGTCTATTTAAGTCTTGTAACTTTTCTATAAATTTGAAATTATTTTGAAATAAAAATAAAACTATTTGATTTTTTCTAGCCCTTTCTAAGGCACAAAATGATGTGATGGAAATGAAGATGCAGTCAGAGAGACTTTCGAAAGAATATGATCAACTCCTGAAAGAACACTCTGAACTTCAGGTGGGTGTGACATGCACTTTATGCGCCTAAATGTTTTGAAATAGTAATTACCTAAGTAAATTATTTGGGTTATTTGTCCTTAACTAGTCAAGATGATATACTTAATCCTGGCTTTGTTAAACGATTTAAAGAAGCCAGATTTTTACCTAGAGGGTGAAGATTAGGACATTGCAGGAAAATACAAGATAATTTTAAGGAATTGCTGACGTGCATACTTACAGCATTCCAGTTTTGGTGAATTTTTAAGCAAAAGAATTAAGCCACAAAAATGGCAGCATTGGAAAACAGACTGGTTCTAGAAAAGATGAGTTTTGCTGTTTGGGATATTTGCCATATTCATGCCAAAATGAGGCCAGAATTTCAAGTTCCACATCACACTACTCTTGTCTCAGTGTTTTAGACATATTAGGACAAGACTTTAGCATTCAAATTTATTATTTACCTCCAAATGTTGATTTGAAAGATGGAAATGGGAAAAAAATGTTTCATTGTTAAAGCCACAAAGTCAGATCTGGGCTATCTAGGTTTTCTTTCTCTTTCTCTCTAATTCGATAAAAGAAGCGTTCATCCCTGTTAGGCCTGTCTTTCCTCCCTCCCTTCTGCTGCCAGCCAGTAACCTGAATTGATTTCCCAGACACGCTTTGATCAATTGGGGAAGAGACCATTCCAGAGACAGCCCTGGCCTTCCCTCCCAGTTTCTCCCAAGACAGACTGGTTGGGCTTGTCTTCAAAATTTGGCAGCCTTTGTGGCTTTCAGTCAGGGCTTTTTACAAATGATAGCTTTTTATTTCACTGTACACATTTCCCTGCATCTTAATGGTCATGGTATCTCCAAGGCTCAGCACTGTTCCTGGCACAAGGCAAGCAGACACTATACTCATAGACTTTGTAGTCAGACCTACCTGGAATACCTACCTATACCTGGCTGCATGCTAGGTTTTTTATCTTAGGCAGGTTATAGCATCCCTTTGGGGCTCACTTCTTTCATCTATAAAATTGAAACAATAATGATGCCTGGCTCACTGGATTGTTAAGAGAACTAAATAAAATGTGTAGGTTTTTTAGCCCTATGCCTAGCTGACAGTAAACACTCAAGAAATGATAGCTATTATCATCATCATCTGTATTACTTCCTCTGTAGGAATTTTGCTGAAAGAATGACTTATTCTCAACCAACCACTTTGGCCTCGGTTTAGAGCCAGTGATTAAGTAATCCAAAGCACATGTTTATAATCTGATAGTCCCAGTTGGTTTGCATGTTTGGTTTAACTAGCCTACTTTGACAATAGCAAAAGACAGGGTAGCCAGAGAAGGGTGAGTACCCTGTATGCTCCAATCCCAGGACACTGAGGGCTCAATTCACATGGCCTGGAGCAGATAGGCAGATTGTCAGCAAGACCACCCCTTCCCCATCTCGAAAATAGAGACCCTAAAATGCCGACCTCATCGGGGCATGATGATTATTCTGTGGTATCTTTCAAGGTCCACCTTGGAAAGTGAAGAAGTCACTTCAGAGACCTCTTGCCTAGAAATACAACATTTTCTCCCTATTTGTGAGATTAGGGTTTACTCAACCAGGTTGAGTATCGACATTAGTGGACTCCGCCATGATGTCAGACATGCTTAGATCTTTGAATGGAGAAAGGAAAACCAGAAGTATGCCTTCAATTTCTTATGGCCAGTGTCCATTGTTGAATGTGTCCATTGTTGAATGTTTCCATTGTTGAATGTCTCCATTGTGGTAACAGCCATTGGTTCTCTTAATTCTGAAGAATATATATAACAGTGAGATTTCCTCAACCCATTTCTTCCCCACAAAAAAGCCACAGTCAGCCTGGAGCTGCTGCGTTCTTGGTAAAGGAAGTAGCAAGCTTTTAAGAGTGATTCCTGGATGAGTGTGGTGGCTCACACCTTTCTTTAATCCCAGCACTTTGGAAGGCTGAGGCGGGCGGATCACGAGGTCAGGAGATCAAGACCATCCTGGCTAACACGGTGAAACCCTGTCTCTACTAAAAATACAAAAAATTAGCCAGGCACGGTGGCAAGTGCCTGTAATCCCATCTACTCGGGAGGCTGAGGCAGGAGAATCACTTGAACCTGGGAGGCAGAGGTTGCAGTGAGCCAAGATCATGCTTTTGCACTCCAGCCTGGGTGAGAGAGCGAGACTCCCATCTCAAAAAAAAAAAAAAAAAAAAAAAAAACAAAAAAAGTGATAGTGATTCCTTCCGAAGAAAATAGTTGTTATACCTGTTTCTGTGGAAAAGACCCCATCCCAGATTATGTCAGACACCATGCCGAGAGTAGGGCCTTGTTTGATAGCACTTTAGGACTTGATCTAATTTCTGCTTGTATCCAGTTTTTGAAATATTTAATAGATGACATTTGTTGAGAGTATGCTCTGGACTAAGCACTTGGCCAAGGGCTTCATATATGTTGTTTTGTTTACTCTCCATGACAGCTCAATAATTGAAACTATTTTAATATCCCTATTTTGTGAATGAGGAAACTGAGACGCAGAGATGTTATATAATTTATCCAAAGTAACTAGAAAGTGATAGCATTCAAAGTCAGAGAATCTTTCTCCAGAACCTCCGTCATTAACCACTATGTTCTTTGGCCTTTGCTGGTCATTGGATTGTGTTCTTGGATCCATTCTCCTCTCACCACTGCTTTACTCTGTATCTCTGGGAGGTCCATTTCCAAGGCTCTCTTGCTGTCTGACTCAGTCTGGGCAGGTTTAGCCAGTGGCAGGCACTAGAAGACTGAAGGCAGGAGGAAGGGGAAAGCCAGGGATTTCTTCTACTCTTTCTGCTGTAGAGGCCTTCTCCTTTATGGCTCCAGTTCCTTCCCTCCAGGTCCCACTGGGCAGCTTCTACATACTGGCCTTCGCACCTGGGCTCCATAACCCTCATCCCTCCAGCCCAAGAAGTGGTGGTGGCTTTTCTGCTATTGATAATCCCAGAGGTGCCTTACCACCCTGTTTGCTGTGTGTGTACTTTTTCATCACCTATAAAACCAATTTCCCATAATATCTCTGTTTGAAGGAAAACAAAATCTCAGCTCCATAGTTTACCACTTCTGTAACCCACAGGTGACTCATTTGACATCTGTGCTCCTCAGGTACTTTACTACTTAAATAAAGGTTGTAATACCTTATGAAAATTAAACCAGATCCTGTATAAGAAAGCACTTTATATATTTATGATCAAGAATGCTATTTATTATGTCCTGATTGGTTACATTTTTTTTCCTTCAGCTACCCACCCCCCCACCATTGTCCAATATGAGACCGTGTATAAGATTCTCAGATTTAGATATCATTAAGAGCCCCATTTTGTTTGTTTGGTTTTTGAGACAGTGTCTCACTGTCACCAAGACGAGTTCAGTGGCACAATCTCAGCTCGCTGCAACCTCCACCTCCCCAATTCAATCAATTCTTGTGCCGCAGCCTTCTGAGTCACTGGGACTACAAGCGCATGCCACCATGCGCAGCTAAGTTGGGTATTTTTAGTAGAGACAGGGTTTCACCATGTTGGCCAGGCTGGTCTCGAACTCCTGACCTCAAGCGATCCGCCCACCTGGGCCTTCCAAAGTGCTGGGATTATAGGCTCGAGCCACGATGCCCAGCCGAGAACCCTTTTCTTTAACTCTTGTGCTTTTATGTTTGTCTGAGCCCTGCTTGAGAAGCAAAAGATAGTTATAGACCCTCTGTGGTAAAAAGCTCTATCAAATTGTCCTCATGAATTTACTTCCGTTGTCAAACTAATCTTAGATATTGAATTATATTCTAAGGTTCTTTGGAACTAGCTTTCTGAATTTTACATAGTTGACATACTTTCATTGGAACAATCATAAAACAAAAGATCATTAAAATATTAAGGAAGCAAAGGTTAAAGAGGGAAACGCTGATTTCTTTACTGTAAATAGATCCCAATTTGCATCTTTTAAATCCTTTTGGATTTCCCCATCTGGTCTCCTCCCTGTTATAGACACTAAATAAATATTAGGAAACAGTCCCTTCAAAACATGTAGTCCTTTCCTTATTTGCCCTGCCTCTCTTCTAAAAAAAAAGAAAAACAGAACTAACTAGAGATTATTGGCTGCACAAACCCATCAGCACCTGCCAGTTTTTAAATTTCATTTTGGAAAATCAGCCATCACTTAAGGGACTTGTCCATAATAGCTTCATTAAAGCTTTGTTTTTTATCAAAAGGGGCCACATATGTAAACATGTGAAAGTAATTTACCTCCTCTACTCTTGTCTTCTTATTTGATTGCAAAAGTTAACGTTATTAAAGTTGCCATGGAAGCATTAATGTTCAGCCTGAACAAGAGCTTGATGAACTTCTTTATACAAGCGATAACACTCTGCAACCCCATTTCATGAGATGTTTTTCTTGATGTAGACATTTAGTTTCTTAGCACAAGTGATCTCTTAAGATTAATTTCTATTCCATTTTCCTTCAGTTTTAAATGATGTAATATAGTCATCTTTATAACATGATCAGCCAAGTATAATTTGAGAAGTGTTCTGTTGGCAAATATCTGAAGGACAAAACCAAAGCCACCCTAGCTGAGGTTTTTGTCCCTTCTTTCGTTTGCCAAAAACCTTAATTGGGTTAACAGTAGGGGAATTTTAGAAATCATGTTTTCCTAATATAACCTGTGAAACAAAAGCAAAATAGATTAAGGCAAGGGGAAAAATGAACTTTCCAAGAGTGTTCTTTTTCCTAAGTAAAAACCACAAATTTTATAGTTTTTAAAATTTTAGACTTTCTCAGTTCTTTTTTTCACATTTAATTATTCTCATAAGTATACATAGAAGAGAGAATGTTTTTTAAAAGTCCTTGTCATGTCTATGAATCTGTTTCTCTTTGCTGTACTACATAAATCATATTTTTTTCCTTACAGGATCATTTAGAAAGAGGCAACAAGAAAAGACTGTGAACTTTATAAAAGACGCTTGCAATATACTGTGTCAAAATGATAATTTTGTTATGTTAGCCTCTAGAAAATTTAAGTTCAGAAAAATGCACTATGATCAGTTTGTAATTTTTTTTAATGCCACACATAGGTTGTATTGTAATGGCATTATCAAAATATTTGATGATGTTTGAGATATATTGCAAAGTCTGTATTCCAGCTCTTAAGAAAAATATAAGCATGTTAAATACCATATTGACATATTGATAATGTCACTGGTATATGGTGGCTGTTTACCAACAAAAGGAAAAAATTCATTAACCAGTTACTTCCAAAATTAGAAGTTTTAAGTTGCATGAAACCATTAATAGCCTTGAAAGCTTTGGTAAGTTATCAGTAATAATAACCTATTTAATCAGATGATGATGTGTTTGAAAACAGTGTTCAATATCAGCAAATTTGTACACAGGAATGCAAATAAGGATAACTGATAAGAGTTATCCACTGTATTTATAAGGAAGAGTCGGAAAAAACAATGACCTTAGTTTTTTTTAAGCCTGATGATACTATGGTTTACTCTAATAAGATACCCATATTGATAATTATATTTTTGTTACTGTGCCCCTGCACATTTTGGTCTGTTTTTTGTTGATATTTTTATTAATAACACATAATTAGTAACCACTCTACTGTTTCAAGTTAATCTAGTAATAGAGCTTACATATATTTGCATAACTGCTGTACCACTGAACTGAATTTATTTTACAACAGTGTAGAATTCTTGAAAAGTTAACTTAGAACGTATCCAAAAAACAGTATTTCTTTCCCTTGGTTGTGAGAGTAATTATATAAATATTACCTCAAAAATACATACACTGGTATCACACAGTCTTTCTACAATGTTTCTATATTCTGAAAGCTAAATATTAAGTACTATTTTTCCATTCAAATATTCATTTAGAATTTCCTTTAGAAGATGGCAGTGATTATAATATTAATATGATTTCAGTTGTTCCAGTGTTTAGACATGAAATCATCTTCCTTGTCTCATGAAAACCTAAATATTAAAAAAAGGAAAATACTGGAGTTTTTCTCTTGTCTTTGTTTCGTCATCTGTTTATTATAATTTTAGCACCAACTTCACACCTAGCTAATTTTTTCATCATAAAGTGGATGAAATGAGCAAGTACATAAAAATTTTATTTCAGATAAAAGTCAGGAGTTACTGCTAAAAAACAGACATGTAGGAGACATTCAACAGGAGTAAGAAATGGGAGTTAGACCATATGGGCTGACAACACCATAAATAACAAGAAAAGGGAGTGCTGAAATAGGAGAGAACAGAGCAAATGTTAGCTCAAAGTATAGACTTAGAAATATCAAAGTAAGAGCTATCTGGGTAAATATATAGATATTGAGTGCTTGGAATCCTAGCCTACTATGTGAAAATTAAGTCTAATGTCAGAATAACTTACAGAAAAATAGAAAATGCATGGCTTTAAAATGGGCAGAGTTAAAATCTAATCCCAGCCTTATCGCTTATTTAGCCAGGCTAGCCTAGGCCTCTATTTCCTTGTCTCCAAAATGGGAATAATAAAATTTAGATCAGGATTACTATATAAACTAAGATAATACAGTGATTCTTAAAGTTGTTCAGACTGTATAGCAAGGAAAAAGTCTGGGTGCACTTTGAAGAGCTTGAAGATTTGAAAGATTCCCAAAAAAGCATTTTAAACTTCACATTTAAGGCACCTTGGACCTCAACCCTCTTAAGTTTACAGGTCTGAAACTTTAGACCTCAAAAGTTTGAGCAGTTTTTCCAAGGCAACATTGATAGTTTCAGGGCCAGGATGTAAGTCTAGAATGTAGGTATCCTGATCCCCCAGATATCGCTCTTCTGTTTATACACAGACCAGCTGTAATTTGCTAAACATAAAATATTGCAGTGTATTAGTCAGCTGTGGCTCCAGTCTGTGCGCTTTACCACCGTGCCCAGCTGTTTCACATGCTATGTTTGTTAGTTTTTCCTAGTACTCTCCTTAATAATGGTGATGTTTAGCAAATTGTATTATATAAGTAAATATTCATTTCATGGATTGAGTTATGTTGCATATTAAATTACTTTCCTTCCCATTGTCAATAATGACTTCTTTATGTCTTAGCCTGTATTATAAATTCAAACACAGGAATGTTATTCTTGCCTTTTTCCATCAGAATTACATAAAGTTTTATTAGACCTTTCCCCTACTTGCAAATCTGCCTGGAGGTTCTGGTCTTTAGGAAGCAGCACTTAGCAAGTTCTGGATAAGCACTCCAGAATTTGGGATGAGTTATCCTTGTTGTTTGTCCAGCTCTATCTTGGACCCAGTGCTGCTGATTAGATTCATGCCTTGTTCTTTAGGGCATAAGTTCCTCTCTTGGCTATTTATCCTAGTATGCTGAGAACTAGGATTCCCTTTCAGTGACAGGGTCCTGCCCTGGAACCCCAATCAAGAGCCTTAAGTTTACTTTCTGAGATATTAGCCTGATGCCAGCAGCCTGCCTGGATCTCTAAATATTACCCATTCTGGGAGTTGTTAGTGGTCTCTGCTTTCCTGCAGTGTCATTCCTGCTTCCTCATTGGACCTGCTAGCCGCAGCTACTTGGATGTACCTGAACCTGTTGCCTTGCCCTACCTCTGTGGGCTGGTTCAGTTCTGCATTCCCATTCCAGTGTCCACTGCCTTCTCGCTATCCCTCCCATCTGTGCGCCACAACCAGCTTATGCACAGCCCTACTAATATGACAGACTATTGTGCATTTGAGTGCCCACTATACAATGTGTGAATATAACCATGCTTTTAAGCATTGACTTTAATGTCTGGGATGATCTGTCTAGAGTCCATGGAACCCTCCTGTGTTTTTTCATCCCTTTCTTAGTAATCTTGGAAATCCACTTATGAAATTTTTTCTTTTTCTGACATTTCTTTACTGAACAGCATTTTTAAAATTACTTTCACAGTGTTTCTTTCCACTTTGATCTCTACACAAACACGACTTTATTACTTGCACCAGAAATGATTTCAAACACTTTAGGAACTGTGGTAGGCTTAATTATGACCTCCCAAAACATATACCTATACCAATCCCTGGAACCTGGAAATGTTCTCTTCTATAGCAAAAGATGTGATTAAGTTAAAGTTTTGAGATGGAGAGATTATCCTGGGTAATCTGGGTGTGCCCTAAATGCAGCTACGTCTCTGCTTGTATAGAAGCAAAGGGAGATATTACCACACAGCAGAGGAGAAAGCACAGTGACCACAGAGGCAGAGACTGGAGTGATGGAGCCGCAGCAAAGGAATGCTGACAGCCACAAGAAGCTGGAGGAGGCACAGAACAGATTCTTCCCCAGAGCCTCTTCCAGCAGGAGCATGGCCCTGCAGATACCAATAAAACTGATATTGGACTTCCTGGCCTCCAGAACTATGGGAATAAATTTATTGTTTCAAGCCATCAAGTTTGTGATTATTTGTTACTGCTGCCATAGTAAATTCATACAGGAACATACAGGACAGATCTGTAATGGCCTGAACTGAATTTCAAGGGGTGTGGAAAACAATTACTCTTTAACACCACTCCGTCTTCCCCATTAGCCATTTGGGTAAGTCAAAGATAGCCTTAGCCATCTCCTATCTTAGTTACTTTTCTCCTTCAATTGTATTTTGCCATTGCCATTGCCATTGCCTCTGCCTAACTGCAAGCCATCATCATCTCTCATATGGACTATGGCAACCTCCTCATCTCCCTGTATCTTCTCTAATGCTTCTCTCATACACATGCTCTCAGCAGCCACCTGGTTTAAAACAAAAACAAAACAAAAAAACACTAATCATGTCATTCCCTGCTTGTCTTCCAATTCTTTCCAACTGTTATTCCCTGCTTGTCTTCCAATTCTTTCCAACTGCAGTTAAGATCAAACCAAGACCTCACTAGGCTCCCATCTACTCTCCAGCCTCAACTCAGTCCACCTGCTCTGCCAATCACACCTGTTTCTTTTTGTTGTTCTTTCCCTAGGATATAGATCCTGACATACCTGCATTCTGATTCTTCTTGGAACAAGCCAAATTCTTTCCCCTGTCAGTACATTTGCATGTGTAGTAAATGTTGCATCCCAGGCCTGTCTGCCTTCTTACCCTATTTTATTTTCATCATAGCACTTATTACCATCTGAAATGATCTCATTTATGGTTTGTCTCCTCAGTGATTAACACAGTTCCTGCACACAGTAAATCAGTGGTTCTCAACAGGAAGTGGAGAGGTCATCCTGAGGGGAACATTTAGCAATACCTAGAGACATTTCTGGTTGTCATAACCAGGGGAATGCTCCTAGTGGATAGAAGCCAGGGAGGCTGTTAAACCCATGCCACAATGCACAGGGCTGGAACAAAGAATGATCTCACTCAGAATGTCAGTGTTGCCAAGGTGGAGACGTCCTGCAGTAGATGCTTGTGGCAGAGGGCACTGGTTGTCCCCCAGTATCCATTCTTTCATTCACCTGTGTTAATAACATGCTCCAGTTTTGTATTTTTTTATAAACAGCTGTCAATCATAAAGATAACATTTTCCATCTCCTTGTATGTAAGTGGAAATAGGTAGGACTGTCATGTGGGGCCAGTTTCTTTTTTTTCTTCCTCTGTCCTGCTGCTTGAAACATACATGCTGCTATCTTAGATCATGAGGTTGAGGCCATGCAAAGTGGAGCAACAGGAAGGAGCTGTGTCCCTGACGCCATAGGCACCACCCCTGTCCTGAATTGCCATGAATGACACCAGATAACTGCAATGCATTGTCTCAACATCCTAGACATAATAAAAAGCCATAAATATGTTTGTTCTATGCAGCACAAAACCTTTGTATCTTTGCGTTTTATGTTGGGATCTTAATTTAAAATTACATCCTCTACTGTCTCTGCATGCTCAACTTTTTATATTTGACTTAACCATTATTAGTTAATCAGCATCATGCATCGCACCCCCACAATAGCTGTGCATTTCACATTATAAAAGTTTACAAATCTCTTCTCCCTCTTTGTCTTTAGTATGGTGTACACCACAACAAGAACAAACACCTCAAGAACATTCAGGCACATTATATATACAAAGATAGCACATAAGAGCTTGATGTGTAAACAAGGTGTGTAAACAAGTTAGGAAAAAGTTTCCAACTTTTTCTTGGCGATCACCTCTTCTCTTAAATTTGAGCAAAGAATGTGTTTGAAGTGTTGGCTTTGCCCCCTAAACTAGTTGTCTTCCTGGTTAGCCAGGCTTCTCTGAAGTCTGTTTCCTTCAGAAATCATTGTTCTCCCTGAAGCACCACCCATGGTAAAGAATTTGGGTCTCCCCCAAGGGCTGTCAATTTCCCGGAGCACAAAAGACTCTTAGAGCACCACTTCTCAGCCAAGGGCTTCTCGGAATAACCCTCCATAGAGGTTTACTTGCTGAAACTTTCTTTTTTTAAGTTTGTTGATTTTTTTTTTCTCTTGAAACAAAATTGATACATAGTAAATGTAGAAATGAAAGAAAAAATAGCTGTTTGTCTAATTTTCATATATGTATATATACACACAAATATTTACAAAAATAAGATCACACCTATTTTTATGCATACTGTTTTATGACCTGCTTTCGTTCCCCCTACATCAATAAATATGCTTCTCCAACAGAATTCTACAACCAACTTCTCATAGGTCATATACACATCACCTGGGGGGTTCGGTTTGTTTAAAGCACAGGGACTCATATGCCCTGTTTACCACTACCACCCGTGAGAATTCCTGCCCCAGGCAACAGTGTTAGTAATGAGACTGCCATAACCATCCAGTATGTGAGAGCAGAAAAGGTGGATGAGACCCATCGTCCTATGACAAGGTATTTACCTTATCCCCTGTTGATGACATTTCATGAGAATCTTTATTGGCAGAAAATGCTCTGGAATCAATAGAACATAGTGGTTACATGTGTAGATTACCTGTGTTCAAATCTCATCTGCTTTATTTATTACCCATTCTGCATCTCAGTTTCTTCATCTTTAAGGTGATTTAGACTCTACCTCGAAGTCTTGCTGATGGGACTAAACGAGTTGACACATGTTAAGAACGTTTAACAGTTTCTCATCGTAAACTATTCTGAATATTATACAAAGACTGATGCCCAGTCATAAATTTCCCCATCTAAAAACAATAATCTAATGGAATTTTAAAATGTCTTAAAAGTAAAAAGTGTACTGGAGACGGATGGTGGTGATGGTTACACAACAATATGAATGTAGTTAATACCACCGAACTATACATTTAAAAGTGGTTGGTTAGTACAACCTCTTTGGTATTAACTACTAGTATTAACCACTTTTAAGTGTATAGTTAGGTGGTATTAACTACATTCATATTGTAGTATTAACCATATTAACCACTTGTAAGTGCATTTTACATCATTGAAAACATTGGGAAACAAAAGGTGGACCCCCTAGTTTTCTGGAATGAAAATGCACAGTGTTGAAACTGGTGGATAGTTAAGGATGCCTTTTTTTTTTTTTTTTTTTTTTTTTTGAGACAGAGTTTTGCTCTTGTTTCCCAGGCTGGAGTACAATGGCACGATCTCGGCTCACTGCAACCTCCGTCTCCCAGGTTCAAGTGATTCTCCTGCCTCAGCCTCCCAAGTAGCTGGGATTACAGGCACCTGCCACCACACCTGTCTAATTTTTGTATTTTTAGTAGACACCAGGTTTTGCTACGTTGGCCAGGCTGGTCTTGAACTCCTGACCTCAGGCGACCCACCCACCTCGGCCTCCCAAAGTGCTGGGATTACAGGTGTGAGCCACCATGCCTGGCCTGAGGATGCCTATTCTTAACTGTGATCAGTCATTCCCCTGCCACCCCTCTTCTTCCACCTCAGAGAAAGCACAGAGCCCCATTTGCTCAGGTATGCAACTAATGTTTGCTTATCTGGTTTGAATTCAGTTCAATTCTAGTGTGTCAGATTCTTTTCAGATGACTCTTCCCATTCCCCATCTTCAGAGTGTGTCCCGTTGTCTTAAGATTATGATAGGATCAGATGCAATTTTGACCAACATTCTTAAAATACATCCAGACATGGATGTATTTCACTTCAGATCCCATTGGCAGATTTGATATTATGAAAGGGCCTGGGTCTGGGGTGTTTTGTTAGTCACTTGAACGTTAACTGCAACTTTTTTTTCCTTTCTCAATGATTAAAATAATTACATATATGTGTATATATGCACATATATTATGATGTTTTTACATTTTTTGTTTTTTGAAATGGGGTCTCGTTCTGTTGCCTAGGCTGGAATGCAGTGGCACGATCACGGCTCATTGCAGCCTTGGCCTCCCAGGCTCAAGTGATCCTCCCACATCAGCCTCCTGAGTAGCTGAGACTACAGGCATGCGCCACCAAGCCTTTTTAAATTTTCTCATTTCTTGTAGAGATGCGGGGGAGGTTCTCACTTTGTTGCCCAGGCTAGCCTCGAACTCATGGGCTCAAGTGATCCTCCCACCTCAGCCTCCCAAAGTGCTGGAGTTACAATGTGAGCCACCAGGCCTGGCCTACATCTATTTAAAAAGGAAAAATGCAGCTAGGCACAGTGTCTCATGCCTGTAATCCAAGCACTTTCGGAGGCCAAGGCAGGTGGATCACTTAAGCTCAGGAGTTCGAAACCAGCCTGGGCAACATGGTGAAGCCCCTTTTCCACCAAAAATTAGGCAGATGTGGTGGTGGATGCCTGTAGTCCCAGCTACTCAGGAGGCTGAGGTGGGAGGATTGCTTGAGCTTGGGAGGCAGAGGCTGCAGTGAACCGTGATTGCACCACTGCACTCCAGCCTGGGTAAAGGGGTGAGACCCCCATCTCAATAAAAAAATTAAATAAATAATTAAAAAAGAAAAAGGCAAGGGCAGAGTGGATCTCAATATTTGGGGCCTAGAGCAGATACAACTTGGGGAGTTCTCTATAAGAAAAACAATACAAAATTACCAAAACAAAATTAGGTATGAATTTATTCAGAATAGGAACAGAAATTGCAACAAATAACTGGAGCTTTGGAGATTCAGACACCTTTCTCCTAAGATCTCTTGGGACAATTCACCAGGGATGCTTCCCGGCTGCAACCTAGCTTCTCCTTTCTACCTAGGACACTCTACAACTCCGGTATTCTTGATACCTGTGTACCAAAAGCCCTGAAGCTTCACTATCATTACTTCCATATAAATCTTCCTCTAGATAAGGAATGGGAGGGCAGAGTTAATGTAATCAAAAGCCCTGAAGCTTCACTATCATTACTTCCATATAAATCTTCCCCTAGGTAAGGAATGGAAGGGCAGAGTTAATGTAATCAATCTGTTGAAAAACCTCAAAAAATTTTTGGAGTTCTTTTTTTTAATTTTTTTTTTTAGTTTTTAATTTTTTGTGGGTACATAGTAGGTATAGATATTTATGGGGATACATGTGATGTTTTGAAACAGGCATGCAATGTGTAATAACCATACCATGTAAAACAGGATATCCATTCCCTCAAGCATTTATCCTTTGTACAAATAATTCAATTATACTCTTAGTTATTTTAGAATATACAATTAAATTATTTTTACTATAGTCACCTTGTTGTGCTATCAAATACTAGGTTCTATTCATTATTTCTATTTTTTTGTACTCATTAATCATCTCCACCTCCCCTCTACCAACCCCTACTACCCTTCCCAGCCTCTAGTAACCATCCTTCTACTCTCTATCCCTATGTGCTTGTTTTGGTTTTTACATCTCACAAATAAGTGAGAACATGTAACAGTTGTTTTTCTGTGCCTGGCTTATTTTCACTTAACATAATGACCTCCAGTTTCACCCATGTTGTTGCAAATGGCAGGATCTAATTCTTTTTTATGGCTGCATAGTACTCCATTGTGTATATGTACCACATTTTCTTTATCCATTCATCTGCTAATGGACACTTAGGTTGCTTCCAAATCTTGGCTATTGTGAACAGTACTGCAACAAACATGGGAGTGTAGATATCTCTTTGATACACTGATTTCCCTTTTGGGGGGTTATATACCCAGCAGTATGATTGCTGGATCATATGGTAGCTCTATTTTTAGTTTTTTGAGGAACCTCTAAACTATTCTCCATAGTGGTTTTACTAATTTGCATTCCCACCAACAGTGTCCAAAGGGTTTGCTTTTCTCTACACCCTCTCCAGAGTTGTTGCCTGTCTTTTGGATATAAGCCATTTTAACTGGGGTGAGATGATATCTCATTGTAGCTTTGATTTGCATTTCTCTTATGATCAGTGATGTTGAACACCTTTTCATATGCCTGTTTGCCATTTGAATGTCTTCTTTTGAGAAATGTCAATTCAAATCTTTTTCCTATTCTATAATTGGATTATTAGATTTTTTCCTATAGAGTTGTTTGAACACCTTATATATACTATTAATCACTTGTCAGGTGGATAGTTTGCAAATATTTTCTCCCATTCTGTGGGTTGTCTCTTCACTTACTGATTGTTTCTTTTGCTGTGAAGAAGCTTTTTAACTTGATGTAGTCTCATTTGTCCATTTTTGCTTTGGTAGCCTGTGCTTTTGGGGTATTACTCAAGAAATCTTTGCCCAGTCCAATGTCCTGGAGAGTTTCTCCAATTTTTTCTTGTAGTAGTTACATAGTTTGAAGCCTTAGATTTAAGTCTTTAATCCATTTTTATTTCATTTTTTTGTTGTTGTTGTTGATCTAAAGTATACTTACTTTAATGTTATTTTAATATATACAAGTATAACAGTCTAATGTTGACAGTGGGGTGTTAAAATCTCCCATTATTATTGTGTGGGAGTTTAAATCCCTTTGTAGGTCACTCAGGACTTGCTTTATGAATCTGGGTGCTCCTGTGTTGGGTGCATATATATTTAGGATAGTTGGCTCTTCTTGTTGAATTGATCCCTTTACCATTATGTAATGGCCTTCTTTGTCTCTTTTGATCTTTGTTGGTTTAAAGTCTATTTTATCAGAGACTAGGATTGCAACCCCTGCCTTTTTTTGTTTTCCATTTGCTTGATAGATCTTCCTCCATCCCTTTATTTTGAGTCTATGTGTGTCTCTGCACGTGAGATGGGTTTCCTGAATACAGCACACTGATGGGTCTTGACTCCTTATCCAGTTTGCCAGTCTGTGTCTTTTAATTGGAGCATTTAGCCCATTTACATTTAAAGTTAATATTGTTATGTGTGAATTTGATCCTGTCATTATGATGTTAGTTGGTTATTTTGCTCGTTAGTTGATGCAGTTTCTTCCTAGCCTCAATGGTCTTTACAATTTGGCATGTTTTTGCAGTGGCTGGTACCGGTTGTTCCTTTCCATGTTTAGTGCTTCCTTCAGGAGCTCTTTTAGGGCAGGCCTGGTGGTGACAAAAATCACTCAGCATTTGCTTGTCTGTAAAGTATTTTATTTCTCCTTCACTTATGAAGCTTAGTTTGGCTGGGTATGAAATTCTGGGTTGAAAATTCTTTTCTGTAAGAATGTTGAATATCGGCCCCCACTCTCTTCTGGCTTGTAGAGTTTCTGCCAAGAGATCAGCTGTTAGTCTGATGGGCTTCCCTTTGTGGGTAACCCCACCTTTCTCTCTGGCTGCCTTTAACATTTTTTTCCTTCATTTCAACTTTGGTGAATCTGACAATTATGTGTCTTGGAGTTGCTCTTCTCGAGGAGTATCTTTGTGGCGTTCTCTGTATTTCCTGAATCTGAATGTTGGCCTGCCTTGCTAGATTGGGGAAGTTCTCCTGGATAATATCTTGCAGAGTGTTTTCCAACTTGGTTCCATTCTCCCCGTCATTTTCAGGTACACCAATCAGGCATAGGTTTGGTCTTTTCACATAGTCCCAAATTTCTTGGGGGCTTTGTTCATTCCTTTTTATTCTTTTTTCTCTAAACTTCCCTTCTCGCTTCATTTCATTCATTTCACCTTCCATCGCTGATACCCTTTCTTCCAGTTGATCGCATCGGCTACCAAGGCTTCTGCAATCTTCGCGTAGTTCTCGATACTTGGGTTTCAGCTCCATCAGCTCCTTTAAGCCCTTCTCTCCATTGGTTATTCTAGTTATCCATTCGTCTAATTTTTTTTCAAAGTTTTTAACTTCTTTGCTATTGTTTTGAATTTCCTCCCGTAGCTCAGAGTAGTTTAATCATCTGAAGCCTTCTTCTCTCAACTCGTCAAAGTCATTCTCCATCTAGCTTTGTTCCATTGCTGGTGAGGAACTGCGTTCCTTTGGAGGAGGAGAGGTGCTCTGCTTTTTAGAGTTTCCAGTTTTTCTGCTCTGTTTTTTCCCCATCTTTGTGGTTTTATCTACTTTTGGTCTTTGATGATGGTGATGTACAGATGGGTTTTTGGTGTGGATGTCCTTTCTGTTTGTTAGTTTTCCTTCTACCAGACAGGACCCTCAGCTGCAGGTCTGTTGGTGTTTACTAGAGGTCCATTCCAGACCCTGTTTGGCTGGGTGTCAGCAGCAGTGGCTGCAGAACAGCGGATTTTTGTGAGACCACAAATTCAGTTGTCTGATAGTTCCTCTGGAAGTTTTGTCTCAGAGGAGTACCCGGCCGAGTGAGGTGTCAGTCTGTCCCTACTGGGGGGGTGTCTCCCAGTTAGGCTGCTCAGGGGTCAGGGACCCACTTTAGGAGGCAGTCTGTCCGTTCTCAGATCTCCAGCTGCGTGCTGGGAGAACCACTACTCTCTTCAAAGCTGTCAGTCAGACAGGGACATTTAAGTCTGCAGAGGTTCCTGCTGAATTTTTGTTTGTCTGTGCCCTGCCCCCAGAGGTGGAGCCTACAGAGGCAGGCAGGCCTCCTTGAGCTGTGGTGGGCTCCACTCAGTTCGAGCTTCCTGGCTGCTTTGTTTACCTAAGCAAGCCTGGGCAATTGGGGGCGCCCCTCCCCCAGCCTCGCTGCCGCCTTGCAGTTTGATCTCAGACTGCTGTGCTAGCAATCAGCGAGACTCCATGGGCATAGGACCCTCTGAGCCAGGTGCGGGACACAATCTCCTGGTGTGCCATTTTCCAGGCCCATTGGAAAAGCGCAGTATTAGGGTGGGACTGACCCGATTTTCCAGGTGCCATCTGTTACCCCTTTCTTTGACTAGGAAAGGGAACTCCCTGACCCCTTGCGCTTCCCGAGTGAGGCAATGCCTCGCCCTGCTTCGGCTCGCGCACAGTGCACTGCACCGGCTGTCCTGCACCCACTGTTTGGCACTCCCTAGTGAGATGAACCCAGTACCTTAAACGGAGATGCAGAAATCACCCGTCTTCTGTGTCACTCAGGCTGGGAGCTGCAGACCGGAGCTGTTCCTATTTGGCCATCTTGGCTCCACCAAACCTTATTTCATTTTTGTATATGGCAAGAGATAGGGACCTAGTTTCATTCTTCTGCATATGGTACCCAGTTCTGCCAGCACCATTTATTGAAGAGACTGTCCATTCTCCAATGTATGTTCTTGGCACGTTTGTAGAAAATGAGTTCACTGTAGGTGCATGGATTTGTTTCTGGGTTCTCAGATTTTAAGGTAATATGAATCATACTTTATTTTTTAATTTATAGTGAGTGTATTCATTTCCTATTGGTGCTTTCACATATAACCACAAACTTAGTGACTCAAAACAACACAAATTTACTATCTTACAATTCTAGCAGTCAGAAGTCCAAAATTAGTCTTACTGGGCTAAAGTCAAATTGTCGAACAGAAAAAAGCAGGAACGAGGAAGAAGAAGGTAGAGGAGGAGAGGGAGGAGGGAGGTGGCAGTGCTGTGGCAGAGGGACAGGAGCAGGAGGGGGATGGAGAGGAGAAGGCTCCTAGGTGGCATGGCGCTCCTGCTCCTCCCGGTGCTGCCCAGCCCCCTGTCAGCAAGAGCTGAACCCCCACAGGATAAGGAAGCCTGAGTGGATACTAATAATCAAAGCTACATCTGTGACACAGGACACTGCTGTGGACAGTCTCAGTGCTGCAACTACTGCTAGGAACTCTGGTAGCTCTGGCTGGTGTGGACCATCATCATCATCCTTAGCTGCTGCTACATTGGCCACCACCACCAAGCCAAGCACCGCCTTCAGGCCCAGCATCGGCAACATGAAATCAACCTGATCCCCTGCCGAGAAGCCTTCAATCACTCAGTGCTGCCTTTTTATTTCAGGTTTTTGCTAAACTACTTAACTACCTCCTTATGAGGAAATGGTGAGCCAGCCTCCATCTCCTCCTCCAGCATACTGTGCCTTCCAGCTACACAGCAGCAGCAGCTTCTGCCTCCACAGTGCAGCCTGGCAGGTGGCAGTCCCCCGGCGCCAATCCCACCAGGGGATCCAAGGGAATCTCTTGTTTGAGCCCAGCAGAAGCATCACAAGAACCCCAAGCGTCGCTGATCCTGAGCCCTCTGACCTACCAGGTGACCGAGTCGCCACCAAAGCCCTGGGGATGCAGCCCAGTGGCTCTGTAGCCAGCCTGGGAGAGCTGGACCCAGGGGCCTTCCTGGACAAGGATGCAGAATGTAAGAGGAGCTGCTGAAAGATGACAGTTCTGAACATGGCAGCGCACCGCCCGACAGCAAAGAGAAGATGATCAGGAGACATCGCCACTTCACTGGTGACTCGGGCATTGAAGTGCGTATGCCAGGGCCACCATGGTCATCGCCTTAAAGAGTTCAACATGCTCATCGCTGATGCACTGGATGGGCCCCTGGACTTCTGTGACAGCTCCCATGTGCAGCCTCCTGGTGATGAGGAGGAAGGCCTCTTCCAGCCCTCCGAACAGCAGGCTTGACAGCCTGGGCACCTGCACCTGCCACAGCTACCTGCATGCCTGCTGCTAAACACCGTCAATGAGCAGGACTCTCCCAACTCCCAGAGCAGCAGCTCCCGCAGCTAGATCAGGCTCTGCCAGCACCCAAGAACTTGGCAAAGCAACCAGGGTAGGGGAGAACCATGAGAGAAGCATTAAATGACTTTCAGAGAAAGTGGTACAGCCACTTGATTCCTTCTTTTTTTTTTCTTTCTCCTCTCCTGCATTTTCCTCCATCTCCAGGTACAGTTTGGGGTGTGGATGCCTCTCGCCCTACAAAGGCACAATGTTGTGGAGGGCTGAGAAGTTGGTTCTGTTTCTCATTCCTCATACCCCATCCCTATCCACTTTATTCTCTCTTTAAAGTCCTATCTCACCCACCTGTTTGGGTCAGAGGGATGGGTTTTAAAGGCCCCCAAGGAAGGAGGCTGGGACTGTTCCCTGAGATGATTCTTGGTGACAAAGTGGATTTGTGCTCTGAGTTTAGTTTAAGAGAATGTCACTGTGACTCAGTCCCAGAGAGGCAACCCATCTTAGCCCTGAGTGAAGAAGGAAGCCTGCAGAGGCCCAGGCTTTGTCACCTGTGGCTCCCAGTTTCTGCAGAGCCAGCACTGAGCTAATCCTGTGGGAGGATGAGAGCTGATGGGCAGTTGTATGATAGGTTGGTAGGGGGCTTGTTGATCTGTCAAATTCCAGGTGATGGGTGCACCCAGTGTGCATCACTAAGAGGCCCTTTCCCAGTGGCCTCTGGCTGGCTGCAGGCTGGTTCCAGTGTGAAAGATTATACTGCCTTTTCTTTTTTTTATTTTCCCTTTGAAAACAGACAACAAAAGACAACTGAAAATAACGTCACCAGTGAGCAGGCAAGAATTCTCTTCTGAAAAATGACGTTTGTGCCAGGCGCGGTGGCTCACGCTTGTAATCCCAGCACTTTGGGAGGCCAAGGCGGGCGGATCACGAGGTCAGGAGATTGAGACCACAGTGAAACCCCGTCTCTACTAAAAATACAAAAAATTAGCCGGGCGTGGTGGCGGGCGCCTGTAGTCCCAGCTACTCGGAGAGGCTGAGGCAGGAGAATGGCGTGAACCCGGGTGGCGGAGCTTGCAGTGAGCCGAGATTGCGCCACTGCACTCCAGCCTGGGCAACAGAGCGAGACTCCGTCTCAAAAAAAAAAAAAAAGAAAAAAGAAAAATGACGTTTGTAGCTCTTTCCCAAGTTGGCCTTCAAAGAGCCTGGCTGCAGTTCAGCCAGAAGGAGATGTCTTGTATGAAGGCTAAAGTGGAGGCTGTCTCTGAAACCTCCGTGAGCAGGTGGCCCTAAGCCATGGTGGTGGATAGATGTGCAGCTTTCTGCATCTCTGCCCCTTGGTCTGTGCCCACAGGTGGCCGGCGTCAGCCTCCATCCTGAGCACATGCTCCACGGGTCTTTATGTCTCACTGTTCCTCACACAGGAGGAAAGAGATAGGAGACTGAGGAAGGGATGGACCCTGAGTAAGGGCCCCTCCAGCCTGGCTCTCACACAGTATTTTGTCTTTGATTCTGAATAAATTTTTTTTTGTGGTTTGTCTTTTGGTTTTTTTGCGGGGCTGGATGGCTGGTCGTTGTCTGTTTTAAACTGACCACTTGGAAGAAACACCTTGGTTATCTGTGGTTTTCATGTCCTGTCCCTGCCCCTGTCCCCACTCCTTTTGAGTGGGGCAACTCATTTTTTGTGTAAAGAGTCTCTCAGATAGGTGAACACAGCCATCTGGAAGACCCGCAGGATCCTTGTGCCTGTTGCTTAGCTTCGGGTCACCAGCTAAGCTGTGATAGGAATAATCTGAATGGAGGTGGCAAACAGCTGAAATGAACATTCCTCGGGCAGCCCTGTTCATATGAAGAGTCTGATTTCCCCCCACCCTTGAACAATGATGATAGTCAGACAATGCATTGACGTTATGGTAAGAATATATAAAATACATGTCCCCAAACAGACAAATCCAAGGCTGTGAGGTAAATTAGTGCATTTGGATTCCACAAAACCAAAATCCACGTTGAACAGAGTGAAGTCCGTACACCGTAACTTTTTGGGTGAACCCTGCCTGCCTGTCCATTGTGTGTGAGCCCGAGTCCTGTTTCCCTGGGAAGATACTTGGAGTGACAGCCATTCTCCTCATGCAAACCGCATGTCTGGAGCACAAACGGCCCTCTCTAAGTAACTGATGTTACGCATTTACTGTTTACGGGGCAAATGTCTGACTATGTACTCAGGTGTAACTGACTATAGGCCCCTGTGTTTGCCAGAGATAACTGTGCTCAACATAGAGGTTTTACTCTACTCACCACTGCAACTTGCACATTGTTCCGGGGACACATGGGAGCCTGTGTTCTGTTCCTTGTAAATGGAAATGTGCTCTGAGCCTGTCTGCCTCCCTCGGCTGTGCCTGGTCCTCTGTACCAGCCCCTAGGGGTGTCCACAACCACCTGGGACAGAAGAAGGTGGAATTTCAGACAGAAGCATGATTGAGTCTTCAAAGACTGTCTTGGACTAGCTGTGGCCCAGACCTCAGCCCTGCCCAGAATTGCCAGGAGGAGGCTTTGAGGGCACTGGGGGTACTGCAGGGCTTGCCTCCCTCTGCCGAGTCCAGTGGGCACAAGCAAGCTGGCATGTGGCCAAAGGAGGCTGGATTGTGTCATAACCCTCAGACGCCTTTCCTTCCACCTTTTTAAAGAATCCCAGATAACTCACTGAAGTGTCTGAAAGGCAAACAAGTTCTACCAAAATGAATCCTTTTTCAGTGAACAGATCAAATGGATGAATTCTGACTCTCTCAAGTTCCTTTCCCCAGTTAGAGTGGGGAAGTGGTGGAGTGCTAACTGTGGGATTCATTGCAGTGTCCTACCCTAAATGCACAAGAAGATGGAAATGCAACCTGTGGAGCTGGACTTGATTCTCAAGTCGCAGTCTGGCCCCCGCTATAGGAGGCTACCCTGCTCAGGGAGAGATTTAATAAGGAATTGGTTCCGGGGCCGGGAGATGTGATTCAGACTGGTTTTCCAGGTGAATGAGATGGAAGGGGTTGGTGGAGGGTTTGATGCTAGAGCCAGTTGAGAGATTTGCAAATGTGAACACGTTCCTGCGTGAGGCACTTTATCATTTGTCAGTTATTGTGAATATGTGTGTTTTAAGCAGTAAGGTGCTACTGGTCAGACTTTTCTTTTTTTTTTTTTTTTTTTTTTTTTGAGACGGAGTCTCGCTCTGTCACCCAGGCTGGAGTGCAGTGGTGCGATCTCGGCTCACTGCAAGCTCCGCCTCCTGGGTTCACGCCATTCTCCTGCCTCAGCCTCTCCGAGTAGCTGGGACTACAGGCGCCCGCCACCACGCCCGGCTAATTTTTTGTATTTTTAGTAGAGACGGGGTTTCACTGTGGTCTCGATCTCCTGACCTCGTGATCCGCCCGCCTTGGCCTCCCAAAGTGCTGGGATTACAAGCGTGAGCCACCACGCCCAGCCAGACTTTTCTAGGCAGTCTCGGTGATGCATTTCCTGTGCTGAGATTGTTCTGAAGAGTGACTATAACCACTGTGAGGAGCCCAAATAAAAATTGATCCCCCTCTCCCCGCCAAAAAAAGCTGTTAGCAGAGCTGGTTCCCTTCAGGAGCTTCTGGGGGAGAATCTGTGTCCTTTCCTGCTCCAGTGTCTAGAGGCTACCTGCGTTCTTTGGCTCATGTTCCCCTTCCATCTTCAAAGCCAGGAAGAAATGGTCAAGTCTTTCTGACATCGTATAACTTTGACAATAACTCTTCTGTCTCCCCCATCCACAATTAAGGATCCTTGTGACTACATTAGGCCAAGCAGATGACCCAGGTTAATCTCCCTATTTTAAAGTCAGCTGATTAGCTACCTTAATTCCATCTGCTACTTTGATTCCCCTTTGACATGTAATTTGACATACAGATTCTGGGGATTAGAATGTGAATATCCTTGGGAGACCATTGTTCTGTCTATCTCAGTGGGTAAGTTATTTGAATGCTAAATGCTTTCGAAAATGCTTTCTGCAATCACAGTCCCATAACTGTTTCTTGATTCTTGATTTGGAGAGTTTTTATTTTTAATTGGACTGTCTGTGAGGGAAGCAGAGGCATAGTTCTAAATTTAAGAATTGAAATGGAGCAAGTAGCCCCAGTTCAGCATGCCCAGAGTCTGCTGCCTTTGGCTTTTCCAAAAGAAGGCAGCTGCAAAAAAATCTCTAGACACTATAAAATATACCATAAAAAAAGCAGAATTGCAAAAAGATGGCTAATTGAACACACACTTTCACTCTCTCCTAAACTGCACTGAAACTATGGTATGGTAAAGGGTTTTTTGTTTTGTTTTGTTTTTTAAGCATAAACCTATAAGGATACAGTGAACATGAGAAGAAATAGCACCAACTTTTTGAAAGCTACAAAACAGATAACAGGTGGTATGGACTTGGTAAAACTGATGAGAAATTGAACTCTTTTTCCTCCTGGGGAAATCCAAGAACCAAGTCAATTTAAACCACCAAATAATCAAGGCTCAGGCATTGAAGGCACAACTACTCCTAGAAAAGAGGGGCAAGGCTGTGATGGAAGAAAGAAGGTTGGTTGAAAGCTGTTTGAGAAGCAGTTATATCCCTAGATGCCCCCTCTCTTCCTCCAAATGCTGGGTGATTTCCTTCCCTCACCCCAGCAGAAGACAGTCTTCCTCTTTGAAGAGGGTAAAGCAGAGGGCGTGTTTTAACAAACAAAAAACAGGAGGGTTAAGTAA
This sequence comes from Nomascus leucogenys, assembly GCF_006542625.1. Taxonomy (NCBI): domain Eukaryota; kingdom Metazoa; phylum Chordata; class Mammalia; order Primates; family Hylobatidae; genus Nomascus; species Nomascus leucogenys. The sequence goes on from NC_044393.1 coordinate 56,731,851, forward strand.
ATGATGTATGCCTACTAAACACAAAACTTCCTCCTCATCTCAGAATGATGGCAGCAGTTATTTACTTCCAGGCAGAACACCAAATAAGTCTTTTGTAGGTGGGAATCTATCAGACCCAAGAAGAAAGATCCAAATACACTCACATGGATGTTGACATCAGGGCTTCCCCAACCAAAGGCCCAGGTAGCTCACCCTACAGGAAATCTCACCATGATCAAGCCTGACACACTTACTCAGTTTCCAGGCAGCTCTTGAAGCCTCCACTTTTAAATATGAGCAGGTAATCAAGCATGAGAGATTCGAGAAACACCTGAACAGGAAAAATATATACATAGTGAAAACAGAAAGTGTGTGGGAAGAACAACAAAACTCTCAATATCTTCAGAAACATCATGAATTTTTATTACAATGCACTCATCAAATCAGAATTGAAAAGTATAAAAAAAAATTTCAGGCCAGGCATGGTTGCTCACACCTATAATCCCAGAATTTTCAGAGACTGAGGCAGGAGGATCATCTGAGTCCATGAGTTCAAGACCAGCCTGGGCAACAGAGTGAGCCCCCATCTCTACAAAAAAAAAAAGAAAAATCATAAATTAGCCAGATGTAGTGGCACATGCCTGTGGTCCCAGCTACCCAGGAGGCTGAGGCACTTGAGCCCAGAAGGTCGAGACCACAGTGAGCCAAGATCACACCACTATACTACATCCCAGGCAACAGAGCAAGACCTGGTCTCATAATAAAAATGAAAAAAAAAAAAATCAGAAAGTTAAAAAGAGCCCTCAGGAAAAAATAGGTCTCACTAAATCCTCAGCCCAATGCCCGAAAATAAACTGTCTTATTTTGCTTGTGCTGCTATAACAACATTCCTGAGACTGGGTAATTTATAAAGAACAAATTTATTTTCTCTTAGTACTGGAGGCTGAGGCATCCAAGATCAAGGCACTGGCAGGTTTGGTATCTGGTGAGGGCTGCAAAAAAGGACAGACTTCCTCCATCAAGCCCCTTTTTCAGTGTACCAAATCCCATTCACAAGGGCAGGAGCCCTTATCACCTAAGCATCTCTTAAGGGCCCCATCTCTTAACACCATCACCTTGGCCATTAAGTTTCAACACCTGAATGTTGGAGGGGAGGGGACATATTCAAACTATAGCATAAAACCCATACTGATGAATAATGCACAAAGAGAAAATTCTACACATTTCCAGAAAACACAACACGCAAAGGTTGAGGCATCTGAACAAGTTCAGATTTCCCAAAAGGAACTCTGGAAGATAGAAGACAGTAAAACAATGTGATATGATTTGGCTATGTCCCCACCCAAATCTAATCTTGAATTGTAGCTCCCATAATTCCCACGTGTTGTGGGAGGGACTTGATGGGAGATAATTGAATCATGGGGGCTGTCCCCCCCATACTGTTCTCATGGTAGTGATTAAGTGTCACAAGATCTGATGGTTTTATAAGGCGTTTCCCCTTTCATGTGGCTCTCATTCTCTCTTGCCTGCCGTCACGTAATACATGCTTTTCGCCTTCCGCCATGATTGTGAGGCCTCCCCAGCCATGTGGAACTGTGAATCCATTAAACCTTTTTTTCTTTGTAAATTACCCAGTCTCAGGTATGTCTTTATGAGCAATGTGAGAACAGACTGATACACAATGCTTTCAAAATTATCTCCAACCTAGTATTCTATGGGCCAGTCAAGTTGCAAATCAAGTATGAGTGAAGATTCATACTTCAGGCTTGCAAGTTCTCATAAGCTTTACCTCCCTTGTACCCTTTCTTGGGAAGCTAGTGGATAGAGGATGTACTCCACCAAAAGGATGGGAAAATATTTGAGAAAGGAGATCTACACAGGGAGAGGCAGAGGTCTACAGGATGTTGGTAAAGGGAGATTGTTAGCTGTGAAACAGCTCAGACAACTTTGGGTGGGGTTTTTTTCTAGAACATGAAGTTGATTAGATACCTGATGTGAATCAACATACTGAAAGACGTAGGGATAAGCTGGAAAATTGGGGTTGAATAGTGATAGATATTACTGGTCTCAGAAAAGAAAGCAAGTAACGCAAGATGAAAAACCAAACAAAAAACAAGACAAAACTCTAAGGAACACACCCTCACCCCAAAAAATGTCTAACAGATAAAAAGTAGTAGTGGTTTACTACACACCTTCATTTTTTTTTTTTTTTTTTTTTTTTTTTAAGCAATAGAGACAATGTCTCACTGTGTTGCCAGGGCTGGTCTTGAATTTCTGAGCTCAAGTGATCTTACCTCCTCAACCTCCCATTGTGCTGGGATTACAGGCATGAGGCACCACACCCAGCCCCTCCATTTTGAATAGAAAACATATTATAATAATCCAAATACCATTAATACCATAATTTGATCTGACCAAAATTATGACCCTGTATTAAGGAGGACGGAGGAATAGGGAGTGTGCAGAGGTTTGGTAGTGGTGGGCACACAAGAAAGAGAGCCAAATCCTCATCACGAAAAGTGAGAAAAAATAAACAGAAATGCAGGAGTATTAATTACAGTTATAGAGCGACCTGTCAAAGAATCAGCTAAAGCATTTGAGAGTGGTTACCTTTGGGAAAAGAAGATCTTTGGGAGAAGGGGCTGAGGACTGTGGTTTCTCTTACTCATCCTTTATAGAACTAGTTGATTTCTTAAAATATAAGAATGACGAACTTTTTAAAAAAATTTTAAGCAATGTGACTCAATTAAGTACCTTATCTTTTCTAGAAACACTGAACAGATTAATGAGATGTTTATAATACTTTCTGAGCTCTTTGGAAAGAAAAAAAAAGCCTTATTTTTACCTCTTTCTTTTTATTTATTTATTTATTTATTTTTGCCCTATTGCAATCAGTGTGCACAGGCTTCTTTATTTATTTTTTTTTTTTTGAGATGGAGTCTTGCTCCGTCACCCAGGCTGGAGTGCAGTGGTGCAGTCTTGGCTCATTGCAACCTCTGGCTCCACGGTTCAAGCGCTTCTCTTGTCTCAGCCTCCTGAGTAGCTGGGATTACAGGCACACACCACCATGCCTGGCTAATTGTTGTAATTTTAGTAGAGATGGGGTTTCACCATGTTGGCCAGGCTGGTCTCGAACTCCTGACCTCAAGTGGTCCTCCTGCCTCCGCCTCCCAAAGTGCTGAGATTACAGGCAGGAGCCACTGCCCTGGCCCTCAGTCTTCTTTATATAGGTCATCAGTCTGTATTCACATTTCCATCCATTTCTAATGTAATTACATTAACATTACTTTAGCATATGACTTTGCCTTTTCCAGAGCTCTAATTAAGATTTTAAATAAGATGTATGCCACTGGGAATCTCTCATTCACGCTTGCTAAACACCTTTCCTGTTTGATTATAATTTCACTTGCTAATTATTTCTGACTTTGGTTTTCCAAACTTCTCCTTTTTATGACTTAAACACAGTTTGAACTGGTGCAGCAAATCATTTACAATCCAGGTGTAAGACAGATTGGCAAACTAAATAGAAAAGAAGACAGTCATTGGGTAGAAAACAGTGACCAAGTTTACCTCAGTCAATCCGTTTATTAAAAGAACTCATAGGCCGGGCACGGTGGCTCACGCCTCTAATCCCAGCACTTTGAGAGGCCGAGGCGGGCAGATCACAAGGTCAGGAGATCGAGACCATCCTGGCTAACACGGTGAAACCCCGTCTCTACTAAAAATACAAAAAAAGTAGCTGAGTGTGGTCGTGGGCACCTGTAGTCCCAGCTACTTGGGAGGCTGAGGCAGGAGAATGGCATAAACCGGGGAGGCAGAGTTTGCAATGAGCTGAGATCCGGCCAGTGCACTCCAGCCTGGGCGACTGAGTGACAATCCGTCTCAAAAAAAAAAAAAAAAAAAAGAAATCATACTGCTGGGCATGGTTGCATATGCCTGTAATCCCAGCTACACAAGAGACTGAGGTAGAGGGATCACTTGAATCCAAGAGATTAGCCTGGGCAACATAGCAAGACCCCATCTCAAAAATATAAATATGTAAAAATAAATAAAAGGACTTGTACTTTTTAATAAGCACTCACCATGTGCTAGGTTCTGATTGCTTTATCTACTTCTATGCCATAAACTTTTTTCAAATTTATTTTACGTATTTTTAGATGCCTACTATACACTGATCCTGTGATAAGAGCAGCCAGTGTTCCTTGAGCACTCACCATGTGCTAGGGTCTAATTGCATTACGTACTGTTTGTCATTTAAGTATGGCAGCAAGCCCATGAAGCAAGTAGTAATATTACCCCCAATTTTCAGATAAGAAAAATGAGTCATAGAGAATGTGAAAATAAAATTTAAAAGCTCTTGGAACCCCAGAGAACACATTAAGTCTTGAGAGATGTGACTGTGATCTCAGCCAAGGAGCATGGAGTTGTAACTTCTGCTCCTTAGATTATAGATTAACTCTCTTCTTCAGTGTTCTTCTTCTGTAAATGACGAGGAAAGACAAGAGACCAGACCTCCTTCTAATCACTGATGTTTGTGATAGATTAACTGCCTCCTTTTTTGTACCCGTATTAGTCTGTTTTCACCCATTATAAAGAATTGCCCGAGACTGGGTAATTTATAAAGAAAAAAGGTTTAATTGACTCACAGTTCCACATGGCTGGGAAGGCCTCAGGAAACTCATAATCATGGTAGAAGAGAAGCGGGCACATCTTACATGGTGGCAGGCGAGAGAGAGAGAGAGTGTATGAAAGGGAAAGAGCCCCTTATAAAACTATCAGATCTCATGAGAACTCACTCACTATCACAAGAACATCATGGGGGAAACTGCACCCATGATCCAATCACTTCCCACTAGGTTCCTCCCTTGATATGTGGGGATTATGGGGATTATAATTCACTATGAGATTTGGGTGGGGACACAGAACCAAACCCTATCAGTACCTAACTCAGTTAAGGTAGCACTAATTACCTCCTGAATTTTATATCTTCAGTGTGGAATGTTAAATAGACCTTTCCTGAAAAGAAAAATATTACCTTGTCTAATTGGATTACTATAACTATACATTCAGCCATATACAGAAAAATATTGAAATTCTGTTAAGCTTTCTAAACCTTATCTATGTAAGTGACCTCAAACTTCTACACTTCCAAGTGCTGACTTCCATTCTTTGGAATCTGTGTCTCCCAGGAGGCCATCTTCAAACTTTGTACTTGAATAAACTCTCTTCAAAATTCAAAATAAACTCTCTTCAAATCAAACTAGATTCTGATGCTTATTTCAAGTTGACATTTTGGCAACTATGAAAGGACCTAAAGCAGGGCTCTGTTGATTCCCCACTGCATTGCCCACAGTTAGGATGTTGGTACCAGCATGAACAGTTTTCATTCACCTGACTTCACTGGAGCCAGCAGAGGGTCTCCAGTGAAGACCCTCTCAGGTTTTGAATCTCCCTGATATGGGTTGAGAATCAGACTTTACTCAAGTGACCCAATTCCACACTTGACGGAGCTGGAATTGAAGCTCTGCTTTAAGGTAAGAGTTTTTGTTTGTTCTCTAGATATTCTTCTGTTCACAGATTTGTGGTTTTCACTTCTCTCTAAGGTTAAGTGTTATTTGTAACTGCTCATTAACATTTGTACAGCTTTTTCTCTCATTTGAATTTTGGTCAGGGAAAGAAAGTTTCTCTCTCTGAAAAGAGGAAGTGAATGCGGCTTAAGCAAAATTTGCATTAAAAAAAAAAACCTGGCTAAACTCTGAAGCTTGGTTCATTTGACATATCTAAAGGTGTTTTGTTTGTTTTTGAGTGACCAAAAAGAAAAGCTTTCTATGAGGATGGCCAGATGCGGTGGCTTATGCCTGTAAACCCAGCTGTTTGGGAGCCCTAGGCAGGCAGATCACTCGAGGCCAGGCATTCAAGAACAGCCTGGTCAACATGATGAAACTCTGTCTTTACCAAAAAATACAAAATATTAGCCTGGGGTGGTGACATGTGCCTGTAATCCCAGCTACTCAAGAGGCTGAGGCAGGAGAATCACTTGAATTTGGGAAACAGAGGTTGCAGTGAGCCAAGATCATACCATTGCGTTCCAGCCTGGGCGACAGAGTGAGACTCCGCCAAAAAAAAAAAAAAAAAGAGAAAGAAGGAAGTAAGGAAAAAAGAAAGAAAAGAAAAGGAAAGAAAGAAGGAAAGAAGAAAGAAAGAAAGAAAGAAAGAAAGAAAGAAAGAAAGAAAGAAGAAAGAAAGAAAGAGAGAGAGAAAAGCTTTCTATGAGGATGAATGTAAGTACCAAAGATAAGGGACATTGTTTCTCCTGGCCAAAAGGCATCGTTGGCTAATAAGGTCTTGTGGGAGTGTCTGAACTCATTACTCATAACATGCAATAGTCCTGTAGGGAATTCTCAAAGAAGAACATACAGGAAATCTTGCTTAACCTGGTGGTCACATATGAAGGGCTGATCTTCTAGTGCCTTAAGTGCCCAGGATTCCTGGCTTTCACCAAGACAGGTAAGAAGAGAGAAGTGATTCACTGGTGTCACCTCAAGGAATAATCCCCATTAAGCAACATACCAGATCAAAAACACCTTTCCCAATTCATCTTTGATCACTTAAAAAGAGAATCCAAATTATGGGCAATCATCCATCTAAAACTGAGTCTTCCTTTTTAAGGAGAGATCCACCCTTAGAAATTCAAGCTGGATTCCTGTATAATATTGTGGTGCAACCTCTAGTCAATATCTAGAAAAATTGTCTTTCTTAACCCATGAAGACCCCAAACAACAAAGTGGGCTATCTTTGAAATACCTAAATTAGCTTATTTATGTGCACAATTAGAAAAAGCTATTTCTAAAATTAAACAAAATAATTGGGAGAGTTACTTCTAACGGTACTTAGAAGCATCTGAAAAGCGCTCTGACAAAGTTCTTCTTCTACAGGAAGAAAATTAAAAGCCCCCTAAAACCATTTCTAAATAAATTTTAAAAAAACCTGCCAAATCTTCTTTTGCTCCTGCTTCTGCTTCCCCGTCTCTTTATTCCCCATCTCTTCCTCATCTGAACGACACTGCCCAGCCTTTCCTTCTTTTCCTCCCCTTCCCCTTCTTCCCACTCCTGTTGTTTTAGCTACATTTTGTGAATGGCTGGTATCTGGTAGAGGAGAACCTGCCTTAACTTATCAACTATGATCAAAGGTAGACATTAAAGGCATAATTAAGGAATTTCCTCGTTCCCACCAGGACCCTATTGGTTTTGTCAGGAAATTTGAACTAAATATTCAAGTTTACAACCCTGATTTTTCCAATTTGTATTAAGTAGTTCACATGTTAGTATCAGAAAATAAAGCTAAAGACTGGAAGAGCTAAGGTAAATTGGAGGAACCACTTGGAGGACTTTCAAACAGTTTCAGAAGACCACAAATGTGACCATGAGGTTTCAAAGGCTTTGCTCAAGCCACCCCTTCAGCTGCCCTTCCAAAGAATGGTCGACTGGAATAAAATACCACAATGTCAACAAAATTCAGATGAGTCAGAAATGACATATTTTGAGAGATTTGAAAAAATATTTAAACCATATTCAGGATTATCCAAAGAGAGTTAGGCTAATCATCAAAATGATACTCTCCTCAATTTTGATTTCATAAGTGGGTTACTTAGATGAAGAATTAGGACTAACAGTAGAAGGACAACACCGTAGTTGGACAATTGCTCACATTCATGATTTGGGTAATTTTGCTGATCAATTATCTCATGCCTTAACTAAAGAGGAGAAAAAGAAGCCAAACAAAAGAATAAGGCTAAGAAGATTATAAATTTATAACTAAAACAATTATCTACCCAGTCTGAACCTCCAAAACATACCCCAAAAACCTCAGAATGAATTTAACCCTCTGTTTTGTCAAACACACCCTGGTCACCTTCAGAAAGATTGCTGAAAACTAAAATGGAGGCAACAACAACAGGCAGAGGAAAAAAAGAAAAGGAGGGTGCTCCAAGGAACTTAAAGAGACCTTGCCTTTCCTCCATATTAATATTCTGGGAGAAACAGAAAGTATCTGAAATGGAGAACAAACATAAGCTCTTATTGACACTGAGCTGCATTATCTGTAGTAAATCCCACCTTATTACAAGGTCCCATTCCTTAAAGTAAACCATTTAAATGGTGGGTGTCACTAATACTCCTGTATTGGCACATAAATCTTAGCTTACAGCTTTTCAAGTAGGTCCTTTACAAGAGACTCATATTTTTCTCTTCGTTCTCTAAGCCACTATCCATTTGATAGGAAGAAATTTCTTAGAACTATATAATACCCATATTTCTTTTTCCCAAAAGGGTAAAATGTTTTTAGAATTAGAAGACAAAGTTGAATTACTAGACACCATGAATTTTTCAGAATCTGATCCTTTTAAATTCACAAGCCACAATTTATATTGCCATAGAGGAGACCAAATTATTGATTGATAAACAAATACAAAAATTGTTAAAGGCAATACCTGATTAGCTGTGGTCAAAGTCTTTCACTGATACTGGAAAAATTATCCTGACTTCTCCAGTCAAAATTTAAATAAACTCATCAAAACCTCTTCCAAACCTTAAACAGTATTCTTTAAAGCCAAAGGCTTTAGAAGGAATACAACCTATAGTTTTACACTATATAAAAACAGGTCTGATTATTCCCTGTAGAAGCCTGTGTAACACTCCAACCTATCCTGTAAAAAAAACAGATGACAGAGGATGGAGTTTGTACAGGATCTGAGAGCAATTAACAACATAGTTATTCCTTGCCATCTGCTAGTGTCAAACAGTCATATGTTGTTGACTACCATCCCCGCTGAAGGTGAGTTTTTTACTGTGATAGATTTATGCAGTGCATGTTTTAGTATTCCTGTGGATAAAGACAGTCAATTTCTCTTTGCCTTCATTTGGGAGAACAGACAGTACAATGGACAGTCATGCCTCAGGGATACACTGAGAGCTCAACTTACTTTTCATATATATTTGTGATATCTGAGATCTCCCAGATATTGACTTCCTTAAGAAATCTAATCCCGCCTCAGTATGGAACATAACATCCTAGGAATGAGCCTTCCTAGTGTTGGGGGATGAAACTCCTGAACATAAAAGCAGTCAAAACTATTGAGATCATCTGCAGTGCTTTCTTCGAAAGACCTCGATGAAAAGGGGGAAATGTGAAGATAAATAAAAGTTAAAACGCTGTTCAAACCCCATAAAACACTTTAAGCTTTGAGTGAGATGTGACTGTGGTCTGTGCTATGTAGCTTGTGGCTGTACCTTCTGTTTTTTATTTTTTTATAGCCACTGACCTTATTGATCTAAAAATCTTCACAGAGACCATGACTGTTCTGTGAAAAAAAGGAACCAAATGGCGTGAAACACTAGAAGTGAGGGTAGGGGTGAGGGACGGGGCCAGAAATCCATCAGGAAAGTTGGCAAGTGTCACCAGGGAACTGGCAGAGGAAAAGGAAGGGAGGTGCATGAAAGAGTTAGAAATGCAAAAAAGTTGAAATGGTTAGGGGAGAAAACTCTCAAAACACCCCTGGAATCCATTGGACACAAGCACAACAACAGCAATCATTTCCTTTGTAGAGTACAGAGGAGGAGTACGCCACTTGGCTGCAAACTCTGGAGACGCAATTCTGGGGCTGGGCATTGAGGGCGTCCCAGAAAGCATCACAAGAAGGCGTCACACCACTCTTGAAGGCATCCAAAGCAGTCCTGGGGATACTTGGCTTTGGTGCTACATGTGTCCTTCAGCCATACCTGGGCAAGGTCTTCCTCTTTCTTTAGCACCGGCCAAGGACAACACAGGCCTTGTCAAAGCCCCTTTTCTCCAGCTTCTTGCCCAGCACTTTGCCAATACCGGCCAGACTCCCCACTGCTTTTCCCCCATAGGCTCTGCTGTGAAGCCTCAGTGCTTTCGGAAGGTTGTCATCTTAATCAAGCTTAATCAGCAGCTCCAGTTCCCATAACGGTACCTTCTACAAGAGGCCTCTCCGGCCAATATGCTCTTTACACTATGGATTAATTTTGTTCCTCATTGTTTGTGTTCTGTAAATGACTAGGAGAGACCAGAGACCAGATCCTCTCTCCTTCCGATCACTAATCTTTGTTATAGATTATCCTCCTCTTTTATTGTCCTGTACCTAATTCAGACCAGATGGTGCAAAAGACTCCATGACTGTTACATCTTCAGTGTGGAATATAAAATTACCTTTCCTGAAAAGAAAAAGACTGCTGTAACTAATAAGATAAAGCCTCATATAGAAAGGGTTGAAATTTTGTGAAGCTCCCCAAACTTATTTATGTAAATAAGCCCAAACTTCTACACTTGCGAACACTGACTTTCATTTTTTGGAAGCTGTGCTTCCCAAGCGGCCATCCTCAACTTTGTGCTTGAATAAACTCTCTTTAAACTAGATTCTAACTCTTTTGATTACTTGAAGTTGACAAGAGACTGAGTATGCTTCCTAAATTCCTTAGGGAGTGACTAAGCTGGGAATCAAACTCCAGCCCATATTTTGAATCAGTGCTCTATATCACCTCCCACTGGATGGCAATGGGCACCATGGAGGAGACCACAAAACGGAGAAAAGGGAAAGGATTTAAATTTATTGAGCTCATTACTATGGCCCAGAAAGTTCTATCATGGTATTTCATTATTATGACAATGTAATTAATGACTATTACTTACTAATAGTTGTAAGAAAGGTTAGAAAACTTGCCCAAGGTCACAGATAAGGATTAGCCCTCAAGAAACTTATTTCTGCTGGGAATTAACATAAACCAGAAGGAACTGGCATAACTAGAAGATAATATCGAATCTGTAGTAGAAATAAAAATATAGTAAAATCTCTGAGGAAAGAGTGTTCAGTCCAGGGGAGATGCTGGTGATACATCCTGGAGAAAAAGGAGGTTGTGACGTAAGGCTTGATGAATAGATTTGGATAAATAGAGAGGAGGAATAAACAGCATTGTTCCTGACTTTTGTTCTTTTCTATATTTGTAATTTTTTTTGTAAACATTTTATTGTTTTACAAGATATAGGCTTTAGGGTTGACAAAAGGTTATTTCCTGATTTACATCATTTTATAGGAACTTCTAAGCAGGGACAGATGCCTAAACTTAGAAAACCATAAGATATGTAAGAGAAAGACCAAATAGGGGAAATCAAGAGCAAAGAGGTTATTCCCTTAAGGTTATAGTAAGGGGGCAAGAAGTAGACGTTGGAAATGAAAAGAAAGAAAAGCTTAGAAAAGAAAAGTGAAACGTAAGGAAGAAAAGTGAAACTCCCATAAGGAAGTCTATTTTGTAACATGGCTTGGGTTCAAAACTTTCATGGCCCAGGCCACTGACCTGCATGGTCTTATGAACCTTGCACAATTAAGATGCTGCACTCTGTGTGTGTGTGTGTGTGCACATGCACATGCACGCACGCTCATTTTTAAAGAATTTTAGAGATATAAAAGAGAAGAAAGGTTTTCTCAGCCAAGACTTTTGCCAGCCTTCTCAGATCAGTAACACGTTGTCTCAATCCAGGGAAGTATTGCTACTGCTTAGCATTTGGCATGAAGCCAACTGCGATGTTCAGCAAATATGAGTTTCATCCTCTTGAAAATAATTGCTTTTACATCTTGTGACATCTTTCATGGACTCTGCAATGAAAATAAATTATAATTTCTTTGGGTGGGAGAAACTAAATTAGAAAGAAAAATGATTAGAAACAGAAGGCAGCTTGACGCTTGTGATGCCAGATTTGTTCAACATGTGATTCGAAAGCTGTGGATAAGTTTTTCTGGCCATTCTCCCAATTAACAACCTTTAGCTTACTTAAAAGCCAAAATCCGTGACTCAAAAGAGTGTGCTAGGAAGAAATTTTTGACAGATAAAATTAGCTATTCCTGGCAACATCAAATAGCATATACATATACTCATGTACCTTTTTTTTGGAATGAAGCTCAAAATATACCAAGATGTAACTTAAACTGCTCCCAGGGCTCCAGACCTCAATTATAATAGTTAGCATTTATCAAGTACTTACTATGTGTCAGGCATTGCAACTATTTTTTACACCAACATTACGAGATGGGTACTATTCTCACATAGTCTTATTTAAAAGATGATAAAATTGAGTCAAGGGAAGCTAAATAACTTGCTCAAGGTCACTCAGGTAGAAAATGGTAGAGCTAGGACTGCAACTGAGAAAACATGTCTCCACTGTATTCTTTAAAAAGTCCTTCCTAGCTGAGGGTGGTGGCTTACGCCTGTAATGCCAGCACTTTGGGAGGCTGAGGTGGGAAGATTGCTTGATTCCAAGAGTTCAAGACCAGCTTGGGCAACATAGCGAGACCTCATCTCTAACAAAAATTTAAAAGTTAGCCGGGCACAGTGGCATGTGCCTGTAGTCCCAGCTACTCAGGAGGCCAAGGCAGGAGGATGGCTTGAGCATAGGAGGGCGAGGCTCCAGTGAGCTAGGATCACACCACTGTACTCTAGCCTGGGCAACAAAGCAAGACCCTGTCTCTGTAAAAACAAACAAACTCCTTACCTTCAGGAAGTTTATAGTCTAATACTGGATTCAGACAAGTACCCTTCAGTGTGGTAAGTACACACATAGTTAAGAGTGCTAAGGTTATATGTAGGAAGGTAATCTAAACTTGCCTTTGGTTATTAGGGAATTAATTATCAAAGGGACAGCTAAACTAAGAAGCAAGGGATGGAGAAAGGGGGAAAGAGTTCCAGGCAGAGGAGGAAGCAAGTCACCAGGTCCAGAGATAAAAGAGAGCTCAGTGCCAAGGGTGCATAGAAAGATGAGACTAATGGCAATGGAGAGCCTTTGAAAGATTTTAAACTAAGGAGGAACTTGACCTGATTTGCATTTCTTAGACTTTTGGAGGCTGCTTTGGAGAATAATTTGTGAGCAGAACAAGAGAAGAGGCAAAGAGGAGGCTATTGCTTTGGGGTAATCCTAAGCTGACCCTAGGCAGTAGCAGTGGAAAGGGACAGAAGCAGACAGAACTGGAGAGCTATTCAAAATGTGGACTTGACCATAGATGACATGAAAGATAACGGAGAAGAAGGAATCGAAGTGGCTGCTACATTTCTGGCTTGGGCAATGGGATGGATGGGATGCCATTCACCAAGACGGGAAAGCCAAGAAGAGAAGTAGGTTAAAAAATGGGGTTGGAAGAAGGAACTAATTCATTTTTTACCACGTTGAGGTGTCATGCAACATACGAAAGCATGTGGTGATCATTCTTTTTTTTCTTTTTTTTTTTTGAGACAGGGTCTCACTCTGTCACCCAGGCTGGAGTGCAGTGGTGCGATCACAACTCACTGCAGCCTCGAACTCCCAGGCTCAAGTGGTCCTCCCACCTTAGCCTCTTCAAGTAGCTGGGACTACAGATGTACCCCACCATGTCTGGCTTATTTATTTATTTAGGGTTGAGGTCTCACTATGTTGCCCAGGCTGGTCTTAAACCCTTGGGCTCAAGTAGTCCTCCTTCTGAGCCTCCCAAAATGCTAGGATTATAGGCATGAGTCACTGGGCCTGGCCTCATTCTTTATTTAATAAAAGAATAACTCATGTGAGTTATCTTAATCATCTAATTATCCTAACATATTTAAAGAAGTTTGATTCACAAAATTTTTATACAGGGGCCAAGCGCGGTAGCTCACGCCTATAAACCCCAGCACTTTGGAAGGCCAAGGTGGAAGGGTCACTTGAGACCAGGAATTCAAGACCAGCCTAGGCAACATAGTGAGACCCCATCTCTACAAAAAATTAAAAACTAGCCAGGTATGGTGGTGTATGCCTGTAATCCCAGCTATTTGGAAGGCTGAGGTGGAAGGATCACTTGAGCCCAGGAGATCGAGTCTGCAGTGAGCTATCATCACACCACTGCACTCCAGCCTGGGTGACAGAGTGTGACCCTGTCTCTAAAACAAACAAACAAACAAACAATACCAATAGACCATTTGTTTTGCATCTAGTAATCCACAACTATCAAGACATACACATATATAATTTATCTTATTACTAGGGCATTTCAAACACAATTTCTTTTAAAATGACTGACAAACTAACAAATTGACCTATTAAAAAATCACCTCAAATAGTACAAAATACTATAAAATAAAAATATCTCTTAATTAGTATGAACTTATGTTTAATTTAATAGAGATATAGCTGATTAGATATAGAAATATTATTGATGTGCGTATATGCCTTGGTTAATATACACACATATTTCTTTGCTCTGTCAGCTGAAAGGGCCTAGAGCAACAATTCCCCTGCAGCAAGACACACTCTATCACCCAGATCTTGGTTGCTGATACCATTCACCGAAAAAAGGAACAAGTGTTCCTTTGAGAAATGGCTGATTTTACGACAGGAAATACACAAGATCAGCCTGGAGCATCTTACAGTGCCAAAAAGTAAGAAAATGCTCCAAAACCAAAAGACAAAACCACCCTACATTGGTGGGGCTATGTCAAAGGGCACAGAGGTCCTAATGGCCAAGCCTGGAACAACTGGATTTCTTAAAAAGTACTGTTGGTTTATAATGCAACATATAAAATAATATAAAATAAATATTCATGATTTTATGACATAAAGAAATAATTGAATAAAGGAATAAGTGGAGGAGAAGAGACAAATCTCTCTTGCAGAAGAATTCCAAATCATTTATTTAGGTATTCCGCCCTCAAGGATGTGGAATTCAACTCCCCACTCCTCAAGCGTAGGCTGCATATAGTGACTTCCTTCCGAAGATTGCAGAATGGGCTGGGCAAGGTGGCTCATGCCTGTAATCCCAGCACTTTGGGAGGCTGAGGTGGGAGGATCGCTTGAGCCTGGGAGATCGAGACTGCAATGAGCCATGAAGGTGCCACTGCACTCACCCTGGGCAACAGTATGAGATCATGTTTTTAAAAAAAAAAAAAAGGAGTAAGAGAGATTATAGAAGAATGGCAAAGGGGAGAGGTAAGGGGAGTTGCTTTATAGTGGTGAAACCTAATAAACACTACCTCTCAGGTGATCAAGGTTAATATCAACAATAAGTCATGTTAACTATGTACCCTTGATAATATATGAGGAAAATGGCACTTTGTATGGTTTTTCTCCCATAAAACACTAGTCTAGTAATGACAAAGACCAGGCAAATTCCAAAAGAGGAACATCCTATAAAATACTTGGCCAGTACTTCTCAAACTGTCAAGTTTATGAAAAGCAAGAGAAGCCTGAGAAACTATCACAGCCAAGCGGAGCCTAAGGAAACAGGACAACCCAGTGTAATGTGGTAACCTGGATGAGATCTTGGAACAAAGTGGCTCATGCCTGTAATCCCAGCTACTCGGGAAGCTGAGGCAGAAGAATCACTTGAACCTGGAGGCAGATGTTGCAGTGAGCGAAGATTGTACCACTGAGGCAGGAGAATCACTTGAATCCAGGAGGCGGACATTGCAGTGAGCTGAGATTGCACCACTGTACTCCAGCCTGTGCAACTTTGACTCACAAAAAAAAAAAAAAAAAAAAAAAAGGAGGGACAAGTTTCAAATGTTCAGATTTTTTTCCCCTTTACAAGTGTCATTAAAAGATACAGGTACAAAAGAAATTTTATTGAGAGAAATATCTCCAAGAAGTTCAAAACATTTTAGGGGTGTTTTTTCCTCACCACCTGAGTTCAAGGATTCTCAGCATTTTACAGAAGAGGCCCCTCCTCTTCTCCTATAAATGACCTCTAAATGTTGGACTGTCTGAGGGCTTGGTGCTGGTCTTTTATCTGCCTCTCTCCTCATCCTAAATGCCTGGTTTCAGTTGCCACATATATACTGAGGACGTCCAGTTTGCTGTGCCCGTGTCTGACTTATGTGGATTTCAGTCTTGCCGGCCTTGTTTTTGTTTCTCAAGTGCATCAAGTTCTTTCCTAACTCAGAGTTTTTGCATTTGCTGTTTCCTCTTCCAGGAAGGCTGTCTCTTTCTCATCCTTTAGTCTCTCTTCAAATGTCATTTCCTCTGAAAGAGAAAGGCCTTCCCTGAACACCCCCTCTAAAGTGGTCCTCCCCCTCCCTTTGCTGTGTGTTGCTCCACCAATAATTCCACAAGACATCTTTCTGTTTCTTTC
Source organism: Nomascus leucogenys (assembly GCF_006542625.1). Lineage (NCBI taxonomy): Eukaryota > Metazoa > Chordata > Mammalia > Primates > Hylobatidae > Nomascus > Nomascus leucogenys. The sequence continues at coordinate 56,747,968 of NC_044393.1, forward strand.
TCCCATAGCTTTTCATCACAACAGAATGTTATCTGATTTAATGTTGCTGATAGTCGCTGTCTCCCATTAGAATATAAGTACTTTGAAGGCAGGAACTTTGACAAACTTTTTCACTGCTGTATCCCCAACACTTAGATAGTGTTTGATACAAGTTAAGAGCTCACTAAATACTCAGGGTGTAAGTCAATAAATGTATGAATCAATGAATGAATAATTAAACGAATGAATGGAATACTTAAACATCCAACTCGTGGTAACACAGCACATCAGTGTTTACTTGAAACAATCCTCAAGCTTCCCTTTTCTCCCTCCATTAACGAACCACAGATTTCATGAGATAAGATATGCAAGGATAACTTTAAAAGTGCAATACACTTAAATAATAAGAAATTTGGAAGGGTCCTCAAATTATTCTTTCCCTAGAAAACTATGCCATTATTGGCTCGACATAGTGGCACAGGCCTGTAATGCCAGCTACTTCAGGGACTGAGGTGAGACCCCCATCTCTAAAAAGGAAAAACAAAGAAAACATCCAGGGCAAGTGCGGTTGGCTTATGCCTGTAATCTCATTTTATAATCAGCATTTTGGAAGGCTGAGGTGGTAGGATTATTTGAGCCCAGGAGTTTGAGACCAGCCTGGGTAACAAAGCGAGACCCCATCTCTTGAAAAAAAAGAAATCATCATTAAAATAAACATTCAAAGAAACCCAGTTGGGTGTGGTGGCTCACACATGTAATCCCAGCACCCTGGGAGGACAAAGCAGGTGGATCGCTTGAGCACAGGAGTTTGAGACCAGCCTGAGCAAGATGGCAAAACCCTGTCTGTACAAAAAATACAAAAATTAGCCGGGTGTGGTGGCACATGCCTGTAGTCTCAACTACTTGGAAGGCTGAGGAGGAGAATGGCTTGAGCTTTGGAGGTGAAGGTTGCAGTGAGCTGGGATAGTGTCACTGCACTTCAACCTGGGTGACAGAGCTAGACCCTGTTTAAAACAAACAAACAAACACACACACATGGAAAACCCTTCAAAACCCAAAACTATGCCATCATTTCATTCTAGCAATTTACTAAACCACATATGAAGTTTGCATTCACATTAAAGAAGAGGCAGATGGGCTCTGCCTGAGAAATTTATTGAGTTATAGTTTTATTGACACTGTAAGTTGTTTAAAATTGAATGGATTGCCACATAATATTTACAAGTAATTCATTTTTTGATGTTTTAAGGGTTGGATTCTCTTCTTTTAAAACTAGTTTTATTTCTACCCAGTGATTTCTCAAAATTCCATTGTTAAACAATCAATTGATCAATAATTTAACAAGTCTGGTACCTATTATATTGTCATAATTTGTCGAGGTATTGTGTAGGAAAATAAGGAGACTAGCATTATAATTTTACTTTAATAAAAATGTACACCTATGTCTGCATAGAAAGAATAAATAAAAAAAGAAATAAGCAAAACAGTGATTATCTGGATAATGAGATAAAATATGATTACTATATTATACATTAATGTAGTTTCCAAATTATTTACTATGGGCACACCTTATTTTTGTAATACCATAAAAGACATATATTATTTATGTCCCTAGGGAGCATATCTTATAACTGGAGAAGAAAATAAAGTAGCATACAGTAAACAAATAGAAAACAATTGAGTGCAAGATAAAAATAACAACAAAAAAACAAGAAAACAATTGAGTGCAAAACTGTGTGATTACTGAGAATAAGCCCAATAAGTTGTTCAGAGAAGAAGAGATCAGAAATATAGAAAGAAAGTTCAGTTCAGTTCTCTTTTTGTATAAGTATGGCGGAAATTTAGCATCTGCTATCTTGAGAAAATTAACCCGCATAATGAAATAAAAGCTCAGGATTAGGCCTGGCTCAAGTGATCCTCCCGCCTCAGCTTCCCGAAGTGTTAGGATGACACTGTGCGCCGCAGCGCCCAGCCAACATGTTTGCATTCTTTTGCAATTCTTCTGATTAGAGAACATTTTAAATTGTAAAAAAAAAAAAAGAAAGAAAGAAAAAATTTATACCAAAATATTTGCTCTCAGACAAAAATAATGTAGCAAGATTGACTGCTCTTAAGTTAAATAAACGAAGGATTCAATTAAATCATTCTTGTAGCACATGTGGTCACTCAAAAGCGTAGATACTCTGCCAGGTGTGGTGGTGTGTGCCTGTAGTCCCAGATATTCTGGAGATTGGGAGTTCAAGTCCAGCCTGGGCAAAACAGCAAGATCCCATCTCTAAAAAAGAAAAAAAAGGCATAGATATACTATAAATTTATGTAAATATCTATATTTTATTAATTATAGAATTCTATTAGAAAACTCATAATTATTTTATGAATCACAAAATACTCTATCAATTAAACTATAATATATAGTAGATAATCAATTATAACATGAACCCTGATAAAATGTGAAAAATCCATATTTTATAATCTTATAAAAAAATAAGATACACATTTTGTGACCATTTGATGAATGTCTACTGCACCCATAAATATGAGGCCAGGATACAAGCTTTTGTTCATCATTGTACCCACAGCCAGCACAAATAATTTCCTAATAAATCCTTGAATGAATGAATGAATGAATGAACAAGTGAATGTATAATCAAACAAAGGAGTTTGTCTTACACTGCAAATGCCTAAATGATAAATAAGAAAATGCCTTTTTAAAAAGTATTAACTGCTAAATAAGTACTGTAAAGTAACAATAATATTGTCTGACATTTATTTTTAAGTGATGCATCTATTTCTTTGGAAAGAAGTCCTGAATATTTTAAAAATCTAATAAATAAGAACCACCCACCTCTGTGTGAAACAGGTGAAGGTTGCCTTGTAAAGCCCAAATGAGTAATCTAAGGTGTTTAATATCACAATTCAATAGGGTGGGGAGAGCAAGCTGTTTTTTCCTCCTACTCTTCTGTTTTTAAAATGGCCAAATTCAAACGGTCTGCCTTTTACCTATGAGAAAAGCAGTTCTATACCCTTATAGAATCCTGTAACAGAGATACCATTCTGTTCTACCCTAGCTATTTCTGCTATAGAAAAGCATTGAACAGAAAAAAGCAATTATATTCATCCAGATACATGCAGGACTTATTATAGTGTGATCATTGAACCAAACTCTTATATAGAGAGATGCATTTCAAATAAGAATTCTATTAGCCAAGCGAAGTTACTCTTTTGCCTCCTGTTGTTATTCAAGTCTTTTCTCTTCTGTCCTGCCAGCCTTACCCCACTCCTTAATCCTCTGAACCAGCAAACCATTGCCAAGTTCTGATGCAAAGTGGTTTATAGGCCTGACTGGACCAGACTAAAAGTGTTCAAAATAGCAAGCAACAAGGAGCAGAAATCCATATTAGAATGGGATATGGACTATATTTATTTGGTATAGAATGCCTTCAATAAAGAGTTGTGAGTTGTGTAGGTGAGTTGCCATGGAGCTACAAATATGAGTTGATATTCTGAAATCCTAGACAGCCATCTCCAAGGTTAAGAAAAATCCTTATGTGCTCACTTGCAAAGATATCCACAGCATGGTCTTAATTGAGAAAAACAAAGCCTTAGATCAAATATGTAAAGTAATTTTTAGTTTTTTAAAAAGGTATGTTTGGGCTATAGATAAATCTGTTCAAAAAACATGAGAGAAGATAATAATGGTTGAAAGGAGATGCAGTGCTTGCCCTCAAGAAGTTTTTGTCTAGTGAGGGAGATAGGACTTGTATGTAAATAAAATTGTGTTACTAAGGTAGATAGTGAGAGGTAACTTAAGAGAGGATCAGATAAGGTATTAACAGAATACAGAAAAGGGACTGGATACAGCATCAAAGAATGTTCATGCAAGAGATAGTGTTTTCACCAGATCTTGAAGGTGTGGATGAGGGTATATAGAGTGAGTATATTCAGAATCTACTTTAAAACAAATATTTTCCTCTATTGTAGTGGCGTTGAGCTGTACATCCAACAATAATGAAAAAATACACACATATATACATATATGGAGAGAGATACATGTTTTAGTACATGTAGCAATTTATTAATAAATGTACAGTTTAAGTCACATGCAAAACCTTTGAGTGATAGCAAACTTCATTGTAGGATGTTTAGCAGCATCCCTGGCCTCTACTTACTAGATCCCAATAGCATCCCTCTAGGTGTGACAACCAAAAATGTCTCCAGGCATTGACCTCTGGGGGCAAAAAAAAGCCCTTTATTAAGAACCACTGGTATACATAAGTAAAACATACACAAGAGATTCCTCCCCTCTTCTCTGTATGTGAATAAAAATTGCAAAGTTCATGACCTGGATTTTCTTTTTAGGTTTCTTCTTTAGTGGTTCTTAACTTCATTGGGTGAAGTAAGCCTTTGAAGATCTGTTGAAAGCTGTTGACTCATTCACTTCTCAGGAAAACGCACATGCTGACTACCATTTCAGAGAATTCGCATCAGTGTTCTCTGGGGAGGAGTTCTGAGTTCTGTTTCCAGGAGCTCATAGAATTGTCATGGTCTGTATATTCAAGGTAGGTGGATAACGGAAGGTTGATGTACAGAGGTCTGTATTTTGGAGCCTCTTCTGTATTTACTTCAGAACGCTAGTAATCGGGCGAGAATGTTCTGGTTTATCAAACCCTTCCTTCTGCCTTTCATCTTAACCATGCATTAGTTTTAGCAAAGTTCATCCCAACAGAAGACAAAACACTGATGAGGTAGGATAGCTCTGGCTCCTCCTCCCTCTCTTCTAGTCTTGATTTCCATGTAGTCCAGTTTATTCCTTCTCTGATTGTCCAGGAGAATGAGAAAAAAGAAAAAACAGAGTCTGGCGGGTAAGAAAGGGCCACCTGGACGGCTTGATTTGGATTGTGAAATAAAACACACACACGTGCACACGTAGAATAAGTGGCTAAAATCTGAGTAAATCGTGATCTCTCTGTATCCTCCACCCACTGAATACTCCTAAAAGACTTTCTAGAAATTCAAGGACTTATTAATACAGTAACCTGGCCACTGTTCCTCTTCTCCTCCCCATGTGGTATAAGAGCACCTGTGGCACACTCCCAAAGACCACGGACCACTTCCTCTAGGCGGGCTCTGCTCTCCTTTGAGGAGTCCCACAGGGCCTGGCCCGCCACTGACCTCGCAGCCCTTGAGATTAGTAACGGGATGAGTGAGGATCCGGGTGGCCCCTGCGTGGCAGCCAGTAAGAGTCTCAGTCTTCCCGGTTCGGGAAAGGGAAAGAATGCAGGAGGGGTAGGATTTCTTTCCTGATAGATCGGTTGGGAAAGACCGCAGCTTGTGTGTGTCTTTCCCTTCGATCAAGGTGTCTGTTGCTCCATAAATAAAACGTCCCACTGCCTTCTGAGAGCGCTATAAATGCAGCGGAAGGGTAGTCCGCGGGGCATTCCGGGCGGGGCGCGAGCAGAGACAGGTGAGTTCGCCCTGAAGATGCCCACACCCCCCGGCCCGGGCTCCACTCCCGGGGAGGCCTCGAGGGTTGCGGATGGGACTCTTGAGTGGGCACGGATCAGGCGGGCAGGGGGCAGTACAGCTTTCTTTCTGAGACTCCGAGAGCGAACAGGCTGCTCGGAAAACAGGACGGGGTGAGAGACTTGCTCAATAAGCTGAAAGTTCTGCCCCCGGGAGGGCTGCGACAGCTGCTGGAATGTGCCTGCAGCGTCCGCCTCCTGGGGACCCGCGGAGCGCGCCCTGAGGGTTCCACGGCTGGCCCGGGGGCCTGCACCTCTCCTCCAGTGCGCGCCTGGAGCTGCGTCCCGGGTCAGGTGAGGGGAGGGAGGGACTCTTAGTGTCCCCTTCCAGCCTTGCACGCGCCCTTGGCCCCTGCCCCAGCCTCTTGGTTTGGGGGAGATTTCAGGACGCGGACAGCGCCCTGGCTGCGGGCCATAGGGGACTGGGTGGAGCTCGGGAAGGCCCCAAAGCAGGGCTAACTCTCTTCAAGTTTGGGGAACCCCGGGCAGCGGGTGCAGGCCACGAGACCCGAAGGTTCTCAGGTGCCCCCCTGCAGGCTGGCCGTGCGCGCCGTGGGGCGCCTGTTGCGAGCGCCGAGGGCTGCAGGACGCGGACCAGACTCGCGGTGCAGGGGGGCCGGGCGGCAGCCAACAGGTGATCCTCTTCTTTCTGTTCCTCGCTCTTCACCTCTGATCGTCCTCCCGCACCGCATCTCCTCCCTCCTCGCTGTCCTCTGGCTCGCAGGTCATGGCAGCGCCGGGCGGCAGGTCGGAGCCGCCGCAGCTCCCCGAGTACAGCTGCAGCTATGTGGTGTCGCGGCCGGTCTACAGCGAGCTCGCTTTCCAGCAACAGCACGAGCGGCGCCTGCAGGAGCGCAAGACGCTGCGGGAGAGCCTGGCCAAGTGCTGCAGGTAGCGGCCCCGCGGGCCCGCGTAGGGAGAAGCGGAGCGGGGCGTCCACGGCTTGGGGTGGGGAGGGCGTCCCCAGCGGGCGAGCGTGGGGTGCGGGCGGCGGAGCCTCTGGGCGCCAGCTGCTTCTCCCAGAGGCCCGACTTTCGGTCTCCGGTCCTCCACGCCGCCCTTCTGGTCGGAGGGTGGCTCCATCAGTCTCGGGCCCGAAATGAACTTACCTGGGAAACTCGCCTTTGGGGAGAGCGGGTTCTGGGAGCCCCATCTCTCTTTTTCCTCTCTGAAGGAAACTTGGAGTGCCTTTTGGGGTACAGTGGGTCCCTGTTGCCTTCTTGGGAGCTCGTTTAAATGAAATGAATAGGGAAACCCAGCTCTTGACTAGGAGGAGTTCTTGAAACCCTCAAGCTAAGTAGGCGGGCTACCATTCAGTTAGAGACCAGAATGCAAGCTAGAACCCAGGGGAGCGCGGGGTGTGCCAAGTACTTCACCAGCAGGCGGTGGGACCCCTAGGGAGAGCCACCCTCAGTCTCTAAACCCAAACGTGCCGTAACTAGATGTCACAAACATGAAGAAATTAGAGTTTCTAAAACCTTTCATTATAGAACATTTCAAATATGTGCATAAGTAGACGTAGTAGTATAATGAACTCCCCACCCCCACCGTTTTTAACCCATCACTCGGCCTCAACTGTGATCAACTCCAAGTTACTCTTGTTTCTTGTATCGACACCTACTTGCTCCCTCCAGTATTATTTTTAAGCAAATCTCATACAGCGTACTGTCTTTATATATTTTACTGCGTATCTTTAAAGACTCTTAAAAAATATAACCACATTTCATGATCACACCTTAATATCTGAATATAACTCCTTAATATCAAAAACTGAGTCATTATTAAAATGTCCAATCGTCCCATAAATGCCTTAATTAAAAAACAATTTATTCAAATCAGGAGTTATACCACCTACTTTTGATATTTTTCTTTTATCTATAGGTCATTGAACTTAAAAACTACTAAGTAGCAAGGTATAAGGTATACATTCCTCATGCTAAGATTTTTGTAAAAACTAGCTCCAGGCTTGTATTGCCAAAATATACTCAGTGTGTTTCTTTAAAGAAAATAATAATAATAAGGCACCTGGATTACGAGTCTGAAAATTAATCTCCATTTAGAGACTCCACATCCATCAGTCTCTGGCTGGACCAGAAAATAGGTTTTTGTGTAAGAATATTTTCTCAGAGGATTAAAAAGGTGAGCGAGGGGTGGGACACTTAATCCTGTGTTCTCTCGAAGAGTGCATTTAAAAGGATAGATACAGGTCTGGGCAAAAGCATGGTAAGCACTTCAGGGTTATTATTTTCCAGGAAATTCTTATTCTTTTTCTAAATAGTTATAAACATCAGCAGAATCCAGTTCATAACTTTGTGATTTGCAGATTGGTTGTGGCTGAGATTGGATTGAAAACCCAGTTTTCTTGCTTTTTGACAGTTGTTCAAGAAAGAGAGCCTTTGGTGTGCTAAAGACTCTCCTGCCCATCTTGGAGTGGCTCCCCAAATACCGAGTCAAGGAATGGCTGCTTAGTGACATCATTTCGGGAGTTAGTACTGGGCTAGTGGCCACACTGCAAGGTAAGATGTTGGCGGATTGAGAGTTCTGGTCTCCAGCAGGAGTTTAACACTTCTCCCCAGCGACCATAGGTCTGTGACAGATGTTTGCTTACCCTTCAAGGCCTTTGTCTTTCCAGTAGAGCCCCTTAGTGGAGAGAGTCACCTCTTTTCTCCCCTTCCTTAGAGTTCTCTTCCTGGGAAACTGCTGCCCCACTAGGTGCAGAGGTCCAATTTAGAGGCGTCTACTAGGCAGTGGCTTCTCAATTTTTTTAAATTTTATTTTATATGAGATGGGGGCTCCCTCTGTCACCTAGGCTGGAGTGCAGTGGCACAATCTCGGCTCACTGCAAGCTCCATCTCCCAGGTTCACGCCGTTCTCCTGCCTCAGCTTCCCCTGTAGCTGGGACTACAGGCGCCCGCCACTATGCCCGGCTAATTTTTTGTATTTTTAGTAGAGAGGGGGTTTCATCGCATTAGCCAGGATGGTATCGATCTCCTGACCTCGTGATCCGCCTGCCTCGGCCTCTCAAAGTGCTGGGATTACAGGCGTGAGCCACTGCGCCCGGCCAGCTTCTCAATTTTCATTGACCACAATTCAATAAGAAATGTGTAAAGAGTTTCAAGTCAAGATTAAAAAAATATATATATATGTGTTACATCCTGATATATACATATATATCTAAAGTTCCTGTAAAATATTTATTATTACAATATGCTAATCTTTCACTTTATTCTATTATGCTTAGGTTTTTTAAATGATGATTGCAGCACATTAAATTATTTTATATCCACACGTGGATCTTTTTTGTTTGTTTGTTTGTTTTGTTTTGTTTTGCCTTTTAGAGACAGAGTCTTGCTCTGTCACCCAGGCTGGTGAGCAGTGGCACGATCTTGGCTCATTGCAATCTCTCTGCCTCTCGGATTCAAGTGATTCTCGTGCCTCAGCCTTCTGAGTAGCTGGGACTACAGGCATGTGCCACCATGTCCAGCTAATTATTGTATTTTTAGTAGAGATGGGGTTTCGCCATGTTGTCAGGGTGGTCTGGAACTCCTAACCTCAAGTGATCCGCCCACCTTGGTATCCCAAAGTACTGTGATTACAGGCATGAGCCACCACACCCAGCCTCCCACACATGGATCTTAAGCAGTTTGAAACTGGCTTAAGGAAAAGTGAAGGGAGCTTCCTAGCCTGGACTCCACATGAATGTTTTGCCTGCCCCTCATCCCCTTTTAAAAAAATTCATCCTCTTTTTATTTTGTGGGAAAATGTGCCAACATAGGTGGTTATTTGTTCTTTTATAAACTGAGTTCATACCATAATATTCCCATAAGCATCTTAGAAATCTGTTGTATAGTTGGTGCCTAGCAGTATGGCATTCTTCTCTGTCCCCTATCCCCATCTCGTTTCTGCCCCACCCTCAACACCCTGACCAATTTCCCAAAGACCCTGAATCATGAAAACAGAAATTTCGTTATTTATTATAATTTGTGAAACACCTAATATGTTCCAGGCACTAGGTATGCTGACATGAATAAGATGCATCCTCTGCTTCCAAGGAACTCATAGTCCAATGGAGAAAGAGATAACAATTCAATGTGATAAGGGCTGTGGCAGGGGAGTGCAAATTACTTGCTAAGGGAGTGCAAATGAGGTTCACTCAAAGCGGGCTTAGGGGATCTTGAATAGCTTCCTGGAAGTTGAATGTCAAAGCTGAGTTTCCCTGATGGCTAAGTCTGAGTTTGCCAAGTGATGGGAAGTAGGGTGGGGGGGGATGGCTTGAAAATAGACTATTTCAGAAGCTAGTAATGAATGTTGAGCAATATTGTGAGCTAAAATTTGGCTATGGAGCTTTCAAGATTGCTCAGATCAGGCCAGGTAGATGCCCGCAGAGAAGGAGGATGGCCTATGAACCCAGGGTGGAGCCTCAGCCTGATCAAGCATGTTCTTAATTACAAAGGTGGACGGAAGAGAGACTAGAATGGGCTGTGCGGTTCCTAAGTTAAACAATGCCAAGTATTCTACACTGTGCTCCAAGGGCTGTGACATGGTGACACCCTGTGACTCTGGGGGGGCAGGAACCATGCCTAATTCATGTTTGTTCAGCAAGTGCCTAGCACAGAGACAGGCACATAATAGATGGTATATTTAGTGAAAAAGATTGAATTGCATTCCTGATAATGAATCTTCTTTATATATGAAAAATGGTGGTTCATGCTCCATGTCTCCCCAGTTTTCATAGACAAGTATCTTATAAGAATTCATTTTGTTTATAAGCATGAGACACTATGCTAAGTAAGAATGTTGCCAGTTATCTCATTTAATCCTCATAACAATCCTGCTAGGTAGGTCTATTATTATTTCATTTTCAGTAGGGGAAAAATCTATTAAATCTTGCCCAGGGTCATGTGGCTGGTAAGTGGTACAGCTGGGATTTTAATCCGGTGTCTATTGTGTAGTTCCTTACTTTATGGGTAATATGCTTTTCTAGAAACATTATCTCTATAAAGTTTTCTGTGTAAGGTGAATTTCTGGGAGGTTAATCTGGCTCACTTATACATTCATTTATCATTCATTCACTTAATAAATATTTACAAACTAATTCTGTAGGTCAGGTATCCAGCCATGTGGATGCAGTGGTTCATTAACAGGCACAGGTGCTGACTTCATGGAGCTTTGCAAAATTATTTTGAGGGGTAGGGATGGGAATTAAATAAGTAAATAAATAGAAAAATAATTATAGATTGCAATATTTATTGTGGTGGATTAAATATACTGTAATAGGGATTAATTGTCTTTATTTTTATATTTTTTTGAGACAGGGTCTTGCTCTGTTGCTCAGGCTGGAATGCAGTGGTGAGATCACAGCTCACCACAGCCTTGGCCTCTTGGGCCCAGGTGATCCTCCCATCTCAGCCTCCCCAGTAGCTGGAACTACAAGCATGTGCCATCATGCTTGGCTAATTTTTGTATTTTTTGTAGAGACAGGGTTTCACCGTGTTGCCCAGGCTGATCTGGAACTCCTAGGCTCAAGTTATCTGCCTGCCTCGACCTCCCAAAGTGCTGGGATTACAGGTGTGAGCCACTGTGCCCAGCCAGGAATGGAGGTCTATTTTAGATATAATGGTCAAGGAAGACCTTACTGAGAAGGTGAAATTTAGTCAAAGACAAGAGAATGAGAAGGAGACAGCCATGTGATAAGCAGAAAAAAAGAGTGTACCAGGTAAAGGTGCAAAGGCCCTGAGGCCAGAAAACTTAGTATTTTCCAGGGAGGAAAAGGAAGAATTGTAGTGTGGGTGAGTGCAGTGGGGGAGGGTGAGTAAACCATGAAATAAATTGAGGCAGGACTGGGATTAGGATGAGGTAAGGGAGGCACTCACTCTCAGAATGCCTCTTTAAATATTGTATCCTAGGCACCTCATTTGCCTCATCCTATTCCTGGCCCTGTGGGGATATTGCTGTGAATTAAAGGGAGAATAGGTGTGTCAGCTTGAACTAGATGCGGCAGGCTATGAAGAGAGCTGCAAGATCTAGAAAATATTGTACAGCAAGAATCACTGACACATAATGATGAGTGTGGATGAAAATCACAGATGCCTCCAAGGTTGTTGGCTTGAGCAACCGGATAGATCATTACATCATTTATCTAAATGGCAAAGACAGGCTGAGGAGCAGGTTTGGGATAGGAAATCAAGTTTCCTTTTGGATATGCTAAGTTTGAGATGCAGGGGTGAGACATCTAAGTGGAGATGCCACATAGAGAAGTGGGAGCTACTGCAAGTGTGAAGGTCAGAGGGGAGGTCTAGGCTAGACATAAAAATCAGGAAAGCATCGCTGAAGAGGTGATACTTACAAGAGTGGGAATGCCTCTGATTACCTAGGAAGAAAGGGCAGGTGTAGAAGAAAAGGGAGCCAGAGTATTTAGAAGTTAGGAAGGCAAGGAGAGGGGCAGCCAAGAACCTGAGAAAGCTGGGCGCAGGAAGTTGAAGACAAAGAACAACCAAAGGAATGTGGGATCAGAAGCCAAGAGAGAAGGTTAAAAAAAAAAAAAAAAAAAAGCATAGAGGGGCCGAGAGTGTTGAATTTGCCTGAGGGGTGGGGTATGATGAAGGATTACAGACTGCTTTTAAGAAGTTTTGCCATGAATCAGAGGCAGATAAGAGATGAAAATAGAGTGAAGGGAGAATTTGTTTTTCTCAATATGGGAGATACTAGAACATATTTGTGAACCGATAGGAATGACCTAGTAGAAAGAAAGAGATCTGTGGTGCAAGAAGTACAAGATAAATAACTAGAAGCAAAGTAGTAAAAAGGGGCAAACGTGGAGGGGTTTGAGAACAGAACTAGGAGAATTACTCCTTAAAGGCAGGAGGGATATTTCTTCCATTTTCAAAGGAAGATAGCCCAAATGGTGCAGATGCAGACAGGTTTGAAATTTTGATGAAAAGCAACTTGGGAGCATCTCATGGATTCTGTGTTTTCGATTAAATGCAAAATATGTCTCTTAACTTTGAGTCTGGTGGAGAAGGGTTTGGGCAGATTGAGGTAAGTAGGGGAGGTTTGAATAGTTGTCTCAAGGAGAGGAAAGGCACACCGCCTGAGGAAATGTAATTGGGTCCCCAGGCAGTGTTGAGTGTCCATCTAGCACTTGTGGTCACACATTTTACGTGAAATTGGTTAGCCCAGATGTAGATGCCTTCTGTCCAGTTTATCTAGCTGCTCAAAGGCTGTCATGGAAAAGGTGGATGTTTGAAGTCAGCAAACTGGAGTTTTGCCAGACAAGAAAAGGAAGGAAGGGGAAAGTGAAAAAAAGGAGTTAAGAATATTTGCAAAATTCCGTGGAATCTGTGTGGGCAAGGGTGGAAGTGAAGACAGGAAGGTGTGGAGGATAGGGAGAAAGTGGATCGGTTAATTGATTAGAAGCCTCGTGAGCACAAATAAATGTTGCAACAAGGATTCTGGAGTAGGTGAGCTGGAAGGCTTGGAGGCTGTAGCTGGAGAGAGGCTCAAAATTCAGATTTTGGAGGTGGTGGTGTGGTTTCCAGTGTTGACAATGTCCATGACGTAACCACTGGCTGAGCAGCTGAGGAGTAGTAGAACGACTCCGAGAAGACCAGCTCAGGTTACTGGGAAGCCAGGAAGTTGCTAAGGATGATGGGATCTTTCTGATTTTTGTTATTAAAACAAATTCCCATCAGACAGCAAAAGATAGATGCAACCCTTGTAGTGCTATTTTTATTCACAACTTTAAGGAGTCTGCTGTCTGCTTTCTCCTTTTGACTTTTATTTATTTGTTTGTTCAAACAACAGAAATTTATTTCTGCAGCAAGAAGGTGCCTGCAGATTCAGTTTCTGGTGAGGACCCATCTCCTTGCTGCATCCTCACATGGTGGAAGGCTTTACCTTTAGAAGAAATTTAAATTTAATATAAATTTCAACTGTTTATTAGCACCTGCTTTGTCAGTATATGTCACCATCCTATAAATCATGACTACCAACAGAGAAATTCTATCATTTAAATCGATGGCTCAGATTTCTTTTAATTTTTTTTTTTTGAGACTCTCTCTCACACAGGTTGGAGTGTAGTGGTGTGGCCTTGGCTCATTGCAACCACTGCCTCCAGGGTTCAAACTATCCTTGTGCCTCAGCCTCCTGAGTAGCTGAAATTACAGGCATGTACCAACACCTCCAGCTAATTTGTGTATTTTTAGTAGAGACGGGGTTTCACCATGTTGGCCGGGCTGGTCTTGAACTCCTGGCCTCAGTGATCTCCCCACCTCAGCCTCCCAAAATGCTAGGATTACAGTCATGAGCCATCACACCTGGCCCCAGATTTCTTTACAAATTGTGTAATTTTAAAACTGTTGTACCAAGTTTCTTTTTTTTTTTTTTTTTTTTTTTGAGACGGAGTCTCGCTCTGTCGCCCAGGCTGGAGTGCAGTGGCACCATCTGGGCTCACTGCAAGCTCCGCCTCCCGGGTTCACGCCATTCTCCTGCCTCAGCCTCTCCGAGTAGCTGGGACTACAGGCGCCCGCCACCACGCCCGGCTAATTTTTTGTATTTTTAGTAGAGACGGGGTTTCACCGTGGTCTCGATCTCCTGACCTCGTGATCCGCCCGCCTCGGCCTCCCAAAGTGCTGGGATTACAAGCGTGAGCCACCGCGCCCGGCCCCAAGTTTCTTTATAATAAAGATGATTCCAGTATATTTGAGTAGTAGTGGTCCCTAAATGGGACACTCTATATCAAAACTGAAAAGTTCCCCTTTTCCAGGCATATTAAGAACTGCAGAGCCTAGTTTGGGGAAATGGAAGTTTTAGAAGGACTTGAAAAATGTCCATATGAAATAGACAAGTTGTGCTTTCATCCCCTGCTCCTTCTTTTCTTGTCTTCCTTCTGTGGAGTCACCTTCCTATTTTATTCCATGCTCTTGGGACTAGTGACTATTGCAATTCCTGTTTGTAATTTATATATTAAAACAATTGCACTAGTAGATATATTTTCTAGAAGACAAACTCCACAAGGGCAGAGACTTTATTTTAACAGTGCCTGACGCATCGTAGGTGCATAATCAACTGTTGTTGAATGAATGAATGCTCATTGTAGAAAACTAGAAAATACATATAAGGAACATGAAAAAATACCTTCACCACAAACTAGAAGTCTCCTCTGATCCTACCATACAGATAACCCATTGATATTTTAGTAAATATCTTATTAGACACATAAATACTTATCTATATAAAAGTCTAACGAAATGTCTGGAAATAATAAGCCCCAAATTCAGGATAATTGTTGCCTTCTGAGGGTGGAGGGAGGAAAGAGGATTTGATTGAGGAAGAGTATACTGAGAGTTTCCACTGCAATGGCAGTAATTTATTTCTTAAGCTAGATGATGGATACATGAAAGTTTATTATATTATTCACTGTGTATTGTGTTTCTTGTATATGTGAATTACTTCATATTTTATTCAAAATACCTCCAGATTTTTTTTTAACTTTTTTTGAGATGGACTCTTGCTCTGTTGCCCAGGCTGGAATGCAGTGGCACAATCTCAGCTCACTGAAACCTCCGCCTCCTGGGTTCAAGCAGTTCTCTGCCTCAGCCTCCTGAGTAGCTGGGATTACAGGTGCCCACCCCCACGCCTGGCTAATTTTTGTATTTTTAGTAGAGATGGGGTTTCACCATCTTGGCCAGGGTGGTCTTGAGCTCCTGACCTCATGATCCACCCACCTCAGCCTCCCAAAGTGCTGGGATTACAGGTGTGACTCACCATGCCCGGCCCCTCCAGATTCTTTAATGCATACACTCCCACAGGCTGGAGTGGGAGTGTATTTTTTATAAAAGTAGGAGCATATATACCTATCAGTTTTGAATCTTGATTTTACTCACTTTTTTCCCTTTATCCCATCTCTCCACGTTAGTGAATGTACTTCTGAGCATCACATCAATTTCATTTCATAGAATTACGAGTATGAAGCATAACTTAGTTAACCACTTCCCTGCTTGGGGACATTTATCTGATAAGTAATACTGAGTGCCTGGGGGCCAGCATATTCAGGCTGTTGCCATTTTTAATAAACTACTATAAATGTAATTCCTTATTAATGACTCAAGGGTCAAAAGGCTTGATTTTCTCTCATTGTGAGTGAGTGAAGGGTGAGGAGGTAAAACAGAGTAAGATATGCTGACTACCTAAGTATTTAACCAAGGAAAAGAACGTCATTATCCTCTTCTAACCCTCATGTAAACTAGAATGTTGATTTCTCTATAGTCAAGCATTAGTGGGTCTGGGGCTGCTGCCATTGCCTAGTGGAGGAGTTGGTCAACTTCCCCAGGGTAGAGTTGTCTTGTCTGCTGCTGAGTATAATTATCATATTTTTGCTTTGGGTCTAACTTTTCTTCCTCACCAAGAAAGGAGAAAGGGCAGTGTAACAATGACTCTGTCCCTCAGAACGCAGAGAAACACTGAGCTCAGACACAACTACTTCTGTGCAAAACTGATCTGAGCCTTTGGAGTGAATTGACCAAAAATTTTTTTTTCTTTTTTAGACACAAAGTCTTGCTCTGTTGCCCAGGCTGGAGTGCAGTGGCACGATCATAGCTTGCTGTAACCTCAAACTCCTGGGTTCAAACAATCCTCCTGCCTCAGCCTCCTTAATAACTAGGACTACAGGTGTGAACCAATATGCTGGGCTCATTCATTTTATTGTAGAGATGGAGTTTTGCTATGTTTTCCAGGCTGGTCTCAAACTCCTGGGCTCAACTGCTACTCCTTCCTATGGCTTCCCAAAGCACTGGGATTATAGGCGTAGGACACCGGGCCTGACCAAGTTTTTAATCAACATTTGACTTGATTTTTTTTTCCTGCTGATCCGATTAGTGGAAGACTGAATTACTGATCAATTGAGTCAATTCATTTGAGCAGGTGATGTTTGTAGATGCAATCATTGTTGCAGGTGATTTGGATCCTGTTTGCATCCTAGCATAGCCAGTGTGCATGCAAGATAAGGAGACCAACTCAGGACAGGCTGATCTGTTGAAACTGTAAATGGAGAGTATCTGTGTAAAGGCCCTTCTTTACGCAGTAGAAAGACAGATACTCCTCTACTTATCATGAGTTACATCCTAATAACCCATTGCAAGTTGAACACATTTTAAGTCAAAAATGCACTTAATACACCTAACCTATGGAACGTCATCACTTAGGCTATTCTACCTGAAAGGTGCTCAGAATACTTATAATAACCTACAGTTGGGCAAAATAATCTAACACAAGCCTATTTTATAATAAAGTATTGAATATCCCATGTAATTTACTGAATAATGTACTGAAAGTGAAAAACGGAATGGTTGTATGGTTACTTAAAGTATGGTTTCTACTGAATGCATATTGCTTTTGCACCATCATAAAGTCAAAGTCATAAGTGGAACCATTGTAAGTTGAGGACTTTCTGCATACTATAACTTTGGTTTGTGAATGTAATCACTTTGGATGTGCTTTCAGGGATGGCATATGCCCTACTAGCTGCAGTTCCTGTTGGATATGGTCTCTACTCTGCGTTTTTCCCTATCCTGACATACTTTATCTTTGGAACATCAAGACATATCTCAGTTGGTAATTATAAGCATATTTTACAATTATATTTTCTCATATTTAAAGTGTTTTGGCTATATTAAGTGCATTATACCTCTATTATATTGGTGCAAAAGTAATTGCGGTTTTCGCAATTATACTTTTAATTGTGAAAACCACAATTACTTTTGCACCAACCTAATATATCTGTGTTAATGTTCTCAGGGAAATGGGATTTCAGTGTTTTGCCTGCTTTTTGTATTCAATGATGTTAGGTAACTTTTTTAATGAAGGGGGAAAAATCGAAAAACTGAAAATGACAGCCTACCTTAACATTTTAGCATGTTTTGGTTTTTAAAAACGTAGTAAATTTGACTCCATTTTTGGAGTCATAATGACCGGGAAAAAATGACACAAGGTCTTTGAACCAACCATTTTACTAGATTAACTTAGAAATTACTAAGTATGGTCATCAAATACATGTTCATGATTTAATTAAAGAGCATACTTATTTTAAATCACTAATATTAAAAGACTGGCAAAATCTTACCAAAACAATTTAGAAGCTAAGCTTGGCTTTCTTTTTTGGTATGGCTTATAATAAGTTTTCCTGCTATTCCTAAAATTTGAATTCTCGCTTGTTAGAATGTCCTAGTAAATGAGTGTTTTAATGCTATTTTGTGACTTTGACATTTATACCAGAGAAAATTTTGCTCCTACATCCATCTGCTGGCTAGACATGCCTACCTCGATGATCCTCTTGAAATAAATGCAACCATCTACTTTATCTCCAACCCATGTTTTTGTCCTTACTTGTATTTCCTCAGAAGGAGATCAGAAAGAGGTTATTGATTGAAAGAACTTCCACACCTTGGAGAATCAATTAGTGTTGAGTGCTTGACTAGATGAGGAACGTGGAAGCTGATTTTTCTCTTTGGTATTCTATACATTGAGATATTCCAGGTGATTGGGGTTGGGTTTTGAGACCTCAAAACCATAAAGGCTTCCATGATGAAAGGGTAGAATCATCATCATCATCATGGATAAAAATAACAGTAGTGAACGGAGCAGTTGCTGGAAAAACATAATATTTTTTAAAATATAAAATCTTACAGGTTGACATTTGATATGAAAAAATGTTTTCTCTTACAAAAAGGGAAAGAAACTTCATACTCCCTTTGCTGTTTTTTTAATCCTAACTTGGACCCTGTGATATCGATCAAGGTACTCAG
The DNA here is from genome assembly GCF_006542625.1 of Nomascus leucogenys. Lineage (NCBI taxonomy): Eukaryota > Metazoa > Chordata > Mammalia > Primates > Hylobatidae > Nomascus > Nomascus leucogenys. The sequence continues at coordinate 56,766,269 of NC_044393.1, forward strand.
ATCCATAGAGATCATCAGGACATTGGACACTCTAGGAAATTAATGAGATTATATGAAATAAAAGTTGAGTGGAACAAGTAAACACTCAATGTATGTGCTACCTTTGCCAGAAAACCTTTCCTGACAACTCTCATCCCCGTCCCCACCACCCATACACATGAGGATCACACATAGACAGGTTAGACGACCTTTTGATATACTCACGAAGCATCCTGAATGTTGTATTATAATAATCTACCTACATGTCTCTTTCGCCTATTTCTAGGTCATGAACGCCTCGAGATATCTGCTTTTTTAGCTTCTTTTTGTTGTTGTTGTTGTTGTTGAGACAGAATCTGGCTCTGTCATCTAGGCTGGAGTGCGGTGGCATGATCTCAGCTCACTGCAGCCTCCACCTCCCCAGCTCAAGCAATCCCCCCACCTCAGCCTCCCAAGTAGCTGGGACCATAGGCACTCAGCACCACACCCAGCTAATTTTTGTCTTATTTTGGTAGAGGTGGGGTTTTACTATGTTGCTTAGGCTGGTCTGGAACTCCTGGGCTCAAGTGATCTTCCCACCTGAGTCTCCCAAAGTGCTGCAATTACAGATGTGATCCACTGTGTCCGGCTCAGCTTCTTTCGTGAACAAACAATATTTTCCTAGTCACAGCTAAATCTTTTATACATTTTTTAAATCCTATGCAGACACATTGAACATTTGTGATTAATAACTGATTAATTGTTAGAGACTTTTTTCCCCCAGGACCTTTTCCAGTGGTGAGTTTAATGGTGGGATCTGTTGTTCTGAGCATGGCCCCCGACGAACACTTTCTCGTATCCAGCAGCAATGGAACTGTATTAAATACTACCATGATAGACACTGCAGCTAGAGATACAGCTAGAGTCCTGATTGCCAGTGCCCTGACTCTGCTGGTTGGAATCATACAGGTAATGAACTTACAAGTAAAATATAGATTGGTGTAATTTTTATTTGAAATTAACTTTAAAGCATATGGACTTAAGATTCTTCTAAAAACAAAACAAAGTAATTTCCTGAAACCCAAAATTATTTTCTAAGTTACGTTGTTTTAGGTCAGATGCTAAAATAGTCAGCAAGACCCCACTTATTAAGGCTCACTTATCATCAAAGTCAGAGACAGAAAAAAAGCTCAGAAGAACATGTGAGATTCAATTGAGGATGAGAGAAGGGAAATATACGGGAATCCACAAAGGAGAAAAAGTGTTCTGGTGAGCGGAGACACAGGACTGAAAGCCACAGAAATAAGCTATGGATTTTTGCTTTTCTGAGTACATGTATGGAAATACTTCAAGGTTTTTATTACACTTAGTTTTCAAATTTTAGAGTGGCGGAGGGAGGCGAGTGATAGGGCATTAAGAAATTCATATTTTTTTCTACCAGTATTTTTGTGCTACAGGCAGGCTACTAGTGTTTTCATTGGTATTAAGCTTGATTTAGTATTTCCAGAGAGTAGGTTTCTATCTCAGGCAAACGTTTAATTTTTCTTTCCTTTTCCTTATCGTAGTTGATATTTGGCGGCTTGCAGATTGGATTCATAGTGAGGTACTTGGCAGATCCTTTGGTTGGTGGCTTCACAACAGCTGCTGCCTTCCAAGTGCTGGTCTCACAGCTAAAGATTGTCCTCAATGTTTCAACCAAAAACTATAATGGAGTTCTCTCTATTATCTATGTAAGTGTTGCTTCTTGCTCCAGGGGTAGGTCACTGTTCATTCCAGAAACAATTGTATTCATTCTCTGAGCCTGGGCCAGGCGTAGTGGCTCACACCTGTAATCCCAGCAGTTTGGAAGGCCGAGGTGTGCAGATCGCTTGCGTCCAGGAGTTTGAGACCAGCCTGGGCAATATGGTGAGACCTCATCTCTAAAAAAAAAAAAAAGAAAAAAGAAAAAGAAAAGAAAAGAAAAAATAGAAAAAATCCAAAAATCTGAAAATTTGCCAGGTGTGGTGGTGCACACTTGTAGTCTCAGCTACTTGGGAGGCTGAGGTGGGAAGATCTCCTGAGCCCTGGAGGTTGAGGCTGCAGTGAGCTGTGATCGCCCCACTGCACTCCACCCTGGGTGACAGAGCAAGAACCTGTTTCAAACAAAAACAAAACCAAAACAAAACAAAACTTGAGTCTGGAGCACCCACATTTCTCTATGCATACTTTGGGAGCCATTGAAAACATTTGGTTGCTTCTGTCAGAAATATCATTGTACTTAAAAACATTAATGAAAACAAAGTGGTCTAATGAAGTAAAGGCTGCTCTGGAATGTAACAGACTTGATTTCCAGCCTCAGCTTTGTCTCTAACAGGTAAGTGACCCTGGATACATCATGTAGGGTGCTAATTGAAAGCTCAGTTTTAGAACTGGATAGACCTTGATTCAAATTCTGGCTCTAGTGTCTACTAGCCATGTGAGCCAATCACCATGCCTCAGTTTCCTTCTCTGCAAAATTGGGTTAGTAATAGTATATGCCTCATTGGATTGTTAAATAAGAATAGATAAGCACTTGGCCCAGGGGCTGGTACATAACAAGTACTCTAAAGGAGTTATTTTGAAATGATTATTTCAAGGCATCTTTTCTTTTTCATTAGTGAAATGAAATGATTGGAGATGTATCTCTAAAAGCTTTTTCTAACCATGAGGGTCCATAAAATGCATAATGTAAATGTCTCAACAATTATGGATGGAAAGGAACATTAGATTCAGAGATGATTCACCATGCAAAAGAAATGCAAAAGCAGGATGTAGATCACACTAATTAGATTTGAAAAAGGTTTGGGATCTAAAAATGTGTTCTATATAAAGCATGTTATTGATGCTTGAAAAATGGTGATAATAGTAACATGATGTCATCCTAGCTTGGGGGGAATGATACCATACAAAAATAATGTGTCAACATTAAGAATGGAGTTTGAGTCTTTAAAGACCCACCGATTAGCTTCTAAAACAATGTAAGGCCATGTACACATATCTGAGAATTGGTGAGTATGTCAAGAATTGCTCAATTTTATAACAGTGCCATAATCCCATACTATTACACTCCATCCATTCAACAAATATTACCAAGTGCTTACTACAGGCCGGGTACTATGCTAAACAGTGAGAATAGACAGAGGAGGCAGAATAACATAGTGATTAAGATCATGAGGCTAGGTGTGGTGGCTCATGCCTGTAATCCCAGCAGTTTGGGAGGCTGACACAGGTGGATCACTTGAGCCCATGAGTTCAAGATCAGCTTGGGCAACATGACAAAACCTTGTCCCTACTAATAATACAAAAAAAAATTAGACATGCATGGTGGCACGCACCTGTAGTCCCAGCTACTTGGGAGGCTGAGGTGAGAGGATCACCTGAGCTCAGGAAGTTGAAGCTGCAGTGAGCCAAGATCATGCCACTGCCTTCCAGCCTGGGTGATTGGAGTGAGACCCTGTCTCAAACAACAATAACAGCAACAACAAACAAAAAACCAAAAACAAACAAAAAAGATCACGGACTTTGAACTTCAATAGACTTGAGTTGGCGTCTTGGTTCTCCACCCACTACCCATGATGTTTATACTCAACTTCCCTAAGCCTCAGTGTCCTCAATTGTAAAATGGGAGTATTAATAGTAGCTACCTCTTAGAGCAGTGAGGATTGAAAAAGAATATATGTGTAAGGCACTTAGCACAATATCTGGCACATAGTAAGAATTGAGTTTATTATTATTATTATTATTATCACAGATGAATAGACCTCATGAAGCTCGCCGTTCATTTCCTCTGGACCCAGCCTATTATGAAACATTAGCAAAAGTTTTTGATTCAGCATTATATGGGTCATTCTTGATATATTTTTCCTGTCAAATCCTCAGTTTTCTATTAAAAAGGAAGTTTTTTTTTTTGAGACAGGGTCTTGCCCTATTGCCTGGGCTGGAACACAGTAGCACAGTCATAGCTCACTGCAACGTCCATCTCCCTGTGTCAAGTGATTCTTCCCCCTCAGCCTCATGAGTAGCTGGAACTACAGGCGTGCACCACCACACCTGGCTAATTTTCTTTTTCTTTGTTGAATTTTAGTGGAGGCAATGTCTCGCTATGTTGCCCAGGTTAGTCTCAAACTCCTGAGTTCAAGTGATCCTCTCACCTTGGCCTCCCAAAGTTCTGGGATTACAGGAGTGAGCCACCATGTCCAGCCCATATTTTAAAATTAAAATTAAAAATTTTAAGATTTTATTTTGGTAGAGACAGGGGTTTTGCAATGTCGCCCAGGCTGGTCTTGAACCCCTGGCCTCAAGCAGTCCTCTTACTGCATGCCTCCTAATGTGTTGGGATTATAGGTGTGAGCCACTGCACTTGGCCAATCCTTAGTTCTTTTTGAGCCTCTGGCTGCCTTATTTTGACAGGCTCTGTAACTTTTGCAGCCCCTGGCACATCTTTCTTTTACTTACTTTTACATTTTCTCCATCAAATGTTCACTCATTTATTCCTTCATTCTCATTCATTCAGTTTATCTATTCAATAAACATATATTGAATACTTACCACGTGCCAGGCACTGTTCACTCCCTATACAAACCCAGTGACTCATTAACCTACCAAGACATCTCTTACTGAGTATACTCACCTCATTGGGCAAACATTGCTAGGCCTTCATCTACACAGATCACAAGAGGTCCAAACTAATTGTTGACCTGGGTCCATGGCCATTGCAGGACCCCTGCAGAACAGGAGAAATAGTTCTGGTCTTGTGGGATTATGTTTAATAAGAAACTTTCTGCAAATGATTTCACTTTGACAGGGACAAAAGTGACCAGGAAACACTAGGCCAAGGTCAAAAATAGTTTTTAAACCAAGTGCAGTCATTATGTAACTTATTTCCTGTTGAATATTTTTCTTGAAGTCTCAGTTTAGCATACAGCATAGAATTTTGCAAGAAACTCCTCACAGGCCACCCAAGTTGGAGAAGGTATTTCAGTCATCTCTATATGGTGGTGAATATAAGTTTGCTCTTCTGAAAACAAAAAAAAAAACAAAAAACAGCAGGTCTGAAAATGATTGCGTAGGGTTAAATGAGCTGCTTAGTCCCTGAACAGAGAATTTTGCTTATGACATCAGCATTACAATTATACATGAAATAATCCTTCAATAAAGGCAGAGTAGTAGAGGATTCTCCCAGGAAAGATTGTAAGATTGTTGCAAAATACTTTACCTGGAATGTTAACTTATCTTTGTTCTAAGGTTGCACTTTGGTTTGTCCTGGCCTCTCCCCCAAAGGGGCACTGACAGCTAGAAATAATGAATGCAAAGAAATAGGGGAGAAAATATTAGAAGAAAAAGAAATCAGTTAATTTACAAATGTCAGAGATACTGGATGTAGGAGGCAGAAGGGAGAATGACAGGGTATTGGCAGCAATTTAGAGTTAGTTAATACCCTTGATGCTACCATGTAGCTACTCAGTTATCTAAGCAAATCCCAGTCCACTTAGGGGTTGATTTTCCACCGTTCAATTTGAATGGTTTGTCTCAGTAGACAAGGGTGAGAGCTTTGAAAGCCACCACTAAGCTTGATTAGATTTGTTACTTTGTACCTACTTCAGTATGTAAAATTTATACCATTATATTAGAGTAACACTTTAAGGATTGATATATACATGTATACACAAAAGATATGGAAGGAAATGCGTGACAGCAAAAGGTGGTTGTGAAGGGTTGGTGATATTCATGGAGATAAAAAACAAAAATAAATTCAGCTCCAATAGTAAACCGATCAATTTTCTCATACACATTATTGGGCATAATTTTTTTCTCATGGCTTCATAAACCCAGGTAATCCTGGGCAAGAACAAAGAAATTATCTAAATGAAATTGTCCTAAAATTTTCCAAACACAACAGGAAATACAGTAAAATATTATCTATAATGAAAAATTCATTATCATAATTTGAATTACTTGGAATAATAAGTTAAAATACAGAATCATACGTGTATCCATACTATTAACATATTTTATGGTATTTTAACAGTAAACTAAATTAGAAGTACTGTTCAGTGTTTTTGTAGAGTCTAATTGCTATGTCGTTAAGTATAATCTTATATTATTATATAATATAATCTTATCTTATTATATAATATAATCTCATTATATAATCTTATATAATATAATCTTATCTTATTATATAATCTTATGTAATATAATCTTATCCTATTATATAATCTTATATAAGATAATCTTTTCTTATTATATAATATTATATAATATCTTATCCTATTATATAATCTTATATAATATAATCTTACATAATATAATCTTATATAATATAATCCTATATAATATAATCTTATATAATATAATCTTATCTTATTATATAATCTTATCTTATATAATATAACTTTATCTTATTATATAATCTTATATTATATAATATAACCTTATCTTATTATATAATATAGTCTTTTATTATGTGATATAATCCTATCTTATTATATAATGTAATCTTATTATATAATATCTTATCTGTTATCATATAATCTTATATTATTACATAATGCAATCTTATTACATAATGTAATCTTATGTTATTACATAATGTAATCTTATGTTATTACATAATGTAATCTTATATTACATAATATAGTCTTATATTACATAATATAGTCTTATATTACATAATATAGTCTTATATTACATAATATAGTCTTATATTATTACATAATATAGTCTTATATTATTACATAATATAGTCTTATATTATTACATAATATAATCTTCTATTACATAATATAATCTTCTATTATTACATAGTATAATCTTCTATTATTACATAGTATAATCTTCTATTATTACACAGTATAATCTTATATTACATAATATAATCCTATACTATTACATAATATAATCCTATACTATTACATAATATAATCCTATACTATTACATAATATAATCCTATACTATTACATAATATAATCTTATATTTTTACATAATATAATCTTATATTACATAATATAATCTTATATTATTACATAATATAATCTTATATTACATAATATAATCTTATATTATTACATAATATAATCTTATAACATAATATAATCTTATATTACATAATATAATCTTATATTATTACATAATATAATCTTATATTATTACATAATATAATCTTATATTACATAATATAATCTTATATTATTACATAATATAATCTTATATTGTTACATAATATAATCTTATATAATCTTATCTTTTTACATAATATAATCTTATCTTATATAATCTTATCTTATTACATAATATAATCTTATCTTATTACATAATATAATCTTATCTTATTACATAATATAATCTTATCTTATTACATAATATAATCTTATCTTATTATATAATATAATCTTATCTTATTACATAATATAATCTTATCTTATTATATAATATAATCTCATATTATATAATATAATCTTATCTTATTATATAATCTTATCTTATTATATAATTTTATCTTATTATATAATCTTATCTTATATAATATAACTTTATCTTATTATATAATCTTATGTTATATAATATAACCTTATCTTATTATATAATATAGTCTTTTATTATGTGATATGACCTTATTATATAATATAGTCTTATCTTATTATGTGATATAATCCTATCTTATTATATAATGTAATCTTATTATATAATATCTCATCTGTTATTATATAATCTTATATTATTACATAATGCAATCTTATTACATAATGTAATCTTATGTTATTACATAATGTAATCTTATGTTATTACATAATGTAATCGTATGTTATTACATAATGTAATCTTATGTTATTACATAATGCAATCTTATATTACATAATATAGTCTTATATTACATAATATAGTCTTATATTACATAATATAGTCTTATATTATTACATAATATAGTCTTATATTATTACATAATATAATCTTCTATTACATAATATAATCTTCTATTACATAATATAATCTTCTATTATTACATAGTATAATCTTCTATTATTACATAGTATAATCTTCTATTATTACACAGTATAATCTTATATTACATAATATAATCCTATACTATTACATAATATAATCCTATACTATTACATAATATAATCCTATACTATTGCATAATATAATCCTATACTATTACATAATATAATCTTATACTATTACATAATATAATCTTATCTTATTACATAATATAATCTTATCTTATTACATAATATAATCTTATCTTATTACATAATATAATCTTATCTTATTACATAATATAATCTTATCTTATTACATAATATAATCTTATCTTATTACATAATATAATCTTATCTTATTACATAATATAATCTTATCTTATTACATAATATAATCTTATCTTATTATATAATATAATCTTATCTTATTACATAATATAATCTTATCTTATTATATAATATAATCTCATATTATATAATATAATCTTATCTTATTATATAATATAATCTCATATTATTATATAATGTTATCTTATTATATAATATAATCTCATATTATTGTATAATCTTAGCTTATTATATAAGATTATATAATATACATATAATCTTATATTGTATTATTATATAATATTATTATTATACAATAATAATGTAAAGTATTTTTTCTTTTAAGACATCTTTATTATTATCATAAAAAATACAGAGAAGCAAAAATAAATGTAGAAATCACCCAGTTTTTCCTTTCCAAGTAAACAATCATAAAAAACTTGATGTATATATATATATTGCAGTAATTGTATGTATGTAATGGTCTCTGTATCAACCAACACATTTTTATCATTTTACTGAAAATTTGAATGTTGTTTGATGCTTATATCATGGTTTTTCATGTGGAAAGATTCATATGAGAATTCATTGTGTGTGTGTGCGTGTGTGTGTGCTCGTGTCTGTGTAGCAGCAGGAAGTATATAAAATTATTTTCTTTTTATAGACACTGGTTGAGATTTTTCAAAATATTGGTGATACCAATCTTGCTGATTTCACTGCTGGATTACTCACCATTGTCGTCTGTATGGTGGTTAAGGAATTAAATGATCGGTTTAGACACAAAATCCCAGTCCCTATTCCTATAGAAGTAATTGTGGTAAGTAGAATATGTAGTTAGAAAGTTCAGCATTATTTGGTTGACAAGCAAGGAATTATTAAGACCAATGGTGTTTTTAACATCTTTTGTTTTATTTCAGACGATAATTGCTACTGCCATTTCATATGGAGCCAACCTGGAAAAAAATTACAATGCTGGCATTGTTAAATCCATCCCAAGAGGGTGAGTGCGCTGTTCCTCTTAGACAGTACTAATACATTAAGTCAGTAAGTCAGTCCTTTTTATTTAAATGAAACCTTTTATTCAAGCTTCATTTCACTGATGCTCCTTCAGTAGTCCTATTTGTGTGTGATCTTGAAGAAACAACCATAAGACACACAGTATGTGTGTAGATAAACGTCAAGCCATTTGTTTAAAAGCAGCCCGTGTATGCTCTTTTTTCTTCATTTTCTTAAAACATGGCAGGACATGTACAGTTAACACCAGACTCCTGATTTAAACTTATACATAACATTATAATATAATATAAATAGAATCATTTCTTAGTAACATCTATTGCACTGTGAACAATCTGCTTAAGGAATCAGGGACATCTGGCCTAAATTCTCTATCATTTAGTTTAATCAATTTTGGATAATAATTATATCCCTCGTACCTATAAGTAAAATGCATTATCTTCAAGGGAAGTTTTAGAAACATTTGGTAGTTTGGTGAATTAGAAGAGTAAAAGACCAAGGTCCTGCATTCATCTCTGTCACCTTCCAGTTTTGTGACCTGAGGAGATTCTCTTATGTAAGACAAGGATAGTGAAAACAGCTGAAGCCTCAACTCAAGCTTATTATGAAACACCAGTGAGATCTCTCATGAAATGAAGCGTAGTCAAGATACCCTACACCACAATCTTCTCATATGGGGTTACAAAGGAAGCCTAGATGTTTATCATATTTGTAACTTTCACTCATAACATTTAAGACCAGACTTGCTATTAATCAAGAAGTACTAGTTTTCCCTAAGACTAGAAGAGTTTGGTACCAGTGTTTCTACCAGGAAAAGGAGTGGAGGGAAGGGAAGGGCATGGAGCCACTGTTTGGTACCAGTGTTTGTTTTCCATGCTCTTAGTAGAAACTTCCTCAGGCAAGCTTATTCCCAGAGCTTATTCTACAGGGAACCGCTGTATTCCCATTTGATGAATCTTATAATTTCTTCTAATAATCTGTTCCAAACTATTTGAAAAAGCACAGCTGGGTACATGGGACTTAATTGACATGCTATCCGTTATAGTGTTTCTCAAACTTACATTTTTGTAAGAATCACATGGGATCCTTTTTCACACAGATTCCTGGTTCCTACCCCAAACCTGTTGAATCAGGCTTTCCAGAGGAGGGGCTCTGGAATTAATATTTTTCAAAAGTGCCTCAAGTGATTCTTGCCCTCAAGGAAACTGGGGAAACTCTTTAAGAGAGGATCAACAAATCTAATCAAACAATTAGATAATTTCATTAGTTAGAAACAATTACAGAGAAAGATACTTTACAGATCTCTTTTGTCAGGCTTCCTAGGATCTATCAAGTTATAGGTGGTCCACAGAGCAGGCCCTGTCCCATCCATCCGTGTTCCATTAGTTGGTTTGGGGAACTCATTTCTTCTGCCCTAAATTATCCTTCCAGGTCCTCTGCAGAGCTTTCCTGTGCGCTCCTCCTGAGAACAGATTTCTAGCCTCTGGCCCTTGAGTTTAATGAAGCTGAATGCTTTGACAGACCACCTGGTCAGCTTGGTCAGCTAGTTTAACCTGCCTGGCCCCGGGGACTTTAAGCTCCTCCACGAGGGCAGTGACCCCATTGGTGTTGTTCAACTCTGTCCCAGAGCACAGAGCTCATCTCACAGTAAGCTCTCAGAAAACATTTGTTGAAGGAATAAAATACCCAAGCCTATGTCATTATAAACAAGCCACAACAAAGGCCTTGGTTATCTGATCTCACTTGGTAGCACAGAAGCAATTCTGACGATATTAACAAACCTGAATAAGAAAGAGTGGAGTGGAGAGATTGGAAAAAAGCAAGCAGAGTATTAAAGTGGCCCTGAGGTGAGCACAGTGAAAGGAAGAGGGACAGAGAGATTGCGATATGCCCCCTTTTGATCTCCTCCCTGCTTCAATCCTCCATTAAGGCTGCTGCTGGTAGTTCCCTTTATCCTACTGAGGGTGGGGACCATAAATTAGGATCACTCCTAACCCAGGACCATAGGTTAGGACCGTAAGTTAGTCCCCAATAACAACGTCCCATTGGACAGCCAAAAACAGTGGCTCCATGCCCTTCTCTCCACTCCCTTTCCTGGTAGAAACATACAACTTTTCCTTGTCCAGTCAACATCTAAGTGCCCCACTAGGATTCACTCATTCTCTCATCCTGGGTGCTTTCTTAACCAGCAGACACTATGAGGGCCAGTCACGTGCCTCTCTTCTCATGCAACTGGTCCTTATCTGCAACTCATAATCTGCCCAGTTCCTCACTCATCCTGCCCAGGCTTCTCTTTTACCTTTTCTGTTACAGTGATGTGTGTGTGTGTGTGTGTGTGCACGCGTGTGTGGATGCGCATGTGTATGTGTAAACCCATAAGAAGATTGACAGCTCTGTCCTTTAAATTTTAATCCCTATTCACTCTCTTGCCTCCTGTCCTCGTCAGTTCCAGAGGTCCTCTTGTTGTCATGTTTGTTACTCTTTCTTTCATTCTCTTTCTTCCTTCCCTTCCCTCCCTTCCCTCCTTTTCTTCCCCTTCCTTCCTTCCTTCCTTCCTTTGTTCCTTCCTTCCTTTCTCTCTCTTTTTCTTTCTCTTTCTTTCTTTTTCTTTCTTTCTCTCTTTCTTTCTTTCTTTCTTTCTTTCCTTCCTTCCTTCCTTCCTTCCGTCTTTCTTTCTTTTTCTTTCTTTCTTTCTTTCTTTTTCTTTCTTTCTTTTTTCTTTCTTTTTCTTTTCCTTCTTTCCTTTTCTGAAACAGAACCTCACTCTGTCACCCAGCATGGAATTCAGTGGCATAATCTCAGCTCACTGCAACCTCTGCCTCCCAGCTTCCAGCAATTCTCCTGCCTCAGCCTCCTGAGTAGCTGGGACTACAGGCACACACTACCATGCCTGGTTAATTTTTAGTAGAGACGGGGTTTCACCGTGTTGGCCAGGCTGGCCTCAAACTCCTGACCTCAGGTGATCCACCTGCCTCAGCCACCCAAAGTGCTGGGATTACAGGCACTGTTATAGATCCCTTTTGTCAGGTTTCCTAGGATGTATCAAGTTATAGGTGGCCCACAGAACATGCTCTGTCCTATCAATCTGGGTTCCATTCATTGGTTTGGGGAACTCAGGCCTACTGTTGTTTTTAAAGTATGTGCTTTGCAGTTGTACTTGAAAGCGTGGCACAGGGGCAAAGCCAACAAAACTACAGGGTTTTTTTCATGGCTGCTTTCTGAGGGCTACTCTTCTCCTCTAGCCAGAGTGGTGGTGCATTTGCCAAGTGTTCAGACCCAGTCTGAAGTACTCTGGTATTCTGTTTGGTATTCTGTTTATGACGCTGGCCTGTCGTTTGTGGAATTTTGGGCCCTTCAGGGTTCACTTCTCCTGATCTTCATCTTTTCAGATAAGTGTGTGTTCACATGCTCATTCCCTTGGGCTCTTCATAGTGTTGTCTTATGATCAGGCCTGACATGCTTGGCTGGATCCAAACAGGCCCACTGAGCAAAAAATTTGGAGAGTTATATCCACAGAAGGAGGGCAAGGGCAAGGGCAAGGGCAAGGAAAAAAGGCTTACTTACAGGTCATGAGAAGATATCCAGATGGGACTTCAATTGGTTTGGGGCAAATAATTGGCATACTTAGGGTTCAGCAAGACAGCAGACATGAATGGCAGGAGTATGACAGACTTGGGTTCTCCCAATATATACCAAGAACCTACTATATGTGTAGACACTAATTACTTACACGAGTGATTCCTCATTGAATCTTATGAGAAGAGTATATAGTCCCCATTTGACAGCTGAGGAAACCGGGACGTGGTGGGTTTAAATAACATGCCTAAAGTCATTTGAGAGTGATTCTCGTCCTTTGCACTTTACACTTTGCAACCCTGGATAATCAAGGATCAGGTCATATTTGGAGAACTAGGCAGCCAGGCAGGCAAAGTGCATTAGGCTGCTATCAAAACTAAACTGTATGTGAAACTGGAAATTTACCCTGACAAGTCCTAGTGACCTGAAGTAGGGTTGACTGGGTCTCAGGAGCAAGTCAGGAGCCTGTTTTGAGAAGTGTGGTCCCAAGTCACATCCCAACTAGCAGGTGATGTGATGCTGAGTCGCCCAACTGTTGGATCAGGGTTTCCAACATCCTGTCTGTCTACAGATGGGGTTCATTCCAGAGTCTCGTTGTGGTGTAGGATGGGATATAAGGAGAAAAGGAGTCTGAAAATTAACCTCACTGGTAGGGAGAGTAAAGCTACAAGGACAGAGAACCAGACAGATCTTGTTAGGCAGGAAATCGTCTAATATCTAACATTTAGACCTGGACCCACTAACTGACCTCAAGCAAATCACTTCATGTTTCCAGGTCTAAGTTCCTTTATCAACAAGACAAGACAAGAGCGGTGGATTCAACAATACCTAGGATGCTTGCTAGGTTAACTTTCTCTATGGTTTTCTCTCAGAACCTTATTTCTATTTTATTTTTACCACTCTTCTCTAATTATAGGGGAAAATGTGGTTTCCTTATTAAAGAAACTTTAGGCATAAGTGAGGTAGGTCAGGGAGATCGTTCATGGCTGGGGGCCTCTGGAATTACACCATATGGATCGTCATCAAGATATAGGTCTATCTCCCAAATTTTCATATTTGAAACAACCTCATGGTATAACGTGTAGGTTAATTTTTTTATATGGTTTGTAGGGTAGCTCTGGTTTTGTAAAACAGTAGTCATTGGACCCCACAATCATTGAGATATTTTAGTCACTATGGAGCATTGTGATAATTACATTAATTTAATCTTTTTTGCCTTAAGAAGATTTTAAATGTCCTGGCTCTCAAAAAAAGGATTTTCCACTGAGCTCTTTTAGCATCATACATTCTTTGTCTCTTTAACAGACCTGATACCTCTTCAAACACAGTAAATCTCATAGTATGGCTAGAATCTCTTTTAAATTCAAAGACCTCCTTTAAGATGGAATTGTGGAAGAAGAAACACTAACATGTGAAATGGCACAGATGGGGCTGTATGATATTAAAGAATCAGTAACAGCAGATTTATTCATGTGAGAGATAGAGAAGAGTCAGCATGGGTAGGCTCGAAAATAGAGGACAAAGAAATCAGCCAGTGAGATAACACCAACTTCTGATTAAACATTATAAAAGCTGCTACTACCATGTATGTATTTCATGTGCTTTTTGTTCTTTTGGATCAAGTACTTTCACGTCTAATATGTGACTGAGCAGATATAGCATTTGATGAGATGGGGAGAAAGAATGGTGGTCAAATCTTCACAGCATTTTTCACTTAAAAACTCACTAGGTTTTTGCCTCCTGAACTTCCACCTGTGAGCTTGTTCTCGGAGATGCTGGCTGCATCATTTTCCATCGCTGTGGTGGCTTATGCTATTGCAGTGTCAGTAGGAAAAGTATATGCCACCAAGTATGATTACACCATCGATGGGAACCAGGTATGGGTGCCCTTTTGCTGAACTGGTTTTATAGGGCTGGAAACGGGAAAAAAACATAAATGGAAAAGATTTTGGTGTCAGCTAAAGAAGGGGTTGGATTCTTTCACCAGACCTTATTGGGTTGGTTTTCCTCTTGCGTTTGCTAATTAGAAATTATTTTGGAATAGGCACACTGCATCACTTTGCTTTTTTAAGAAATAAGTTGAAATAACACTAATTTTAAAAGAGCTAATTCAGTCAGGTCATAAATAACATTCAAAGTGAACATATTAGGTCAGAAAGAGAATTCTTCATGTAACCCACTACCTCTTGGCAATTATTTTTAATGGCAGTTATAATGTGACAAAACAGTGCAACAAACATTAATAATAGTTGTGACCACTTTAAATTGAGGTGGTTCACTGTGCAGTTAATATATACAGGCAATTTTTGTAGGCATGTGATACATTGCCAGGTAAGCTGATTTCACACTGCTTGCAAATTTGCAAGTTCTGTGTCTGTTTCTGAAAATACAGTATAGCAATGACAGTGGTTAAATGGTTAGTAATCAAGCAGAATAACAGCACTGCTAGTCGTAATATGCTTCATAGCGAATATTCAACCACAGAAAAACACTTTAGGTGAGAGCTGCAGACATTCCATTCACTAGGCAGTGAAAAAGCTTAGCAAACGATCAGGTGCTATGTCTTGTCAACTTTAAAAATTATCGAGAGCAATGAGACCTCTCTCAGATGGTATGGAGTCCAAACTCCTGATGTCGTAGAAGGACCCCAAGTACCTATCACGGTAAAAAGTAAACTAGACCACCACGCAGGGTGGGCATGGGAGTTTTCGTTCTTAATGTACTTCCTGAAATACTCAGCGAAGGTCTTGCAAAGATTCAATTTGTAGGATCGTTGTCATCCAGTCTCTCCCTTAGGAATTCATTGCCTTTGGGATCAGCAACATCTTCTCAGGATTCTTCTCTTGTTTTGTGGCCACCACTGCTCTGTCCCGCACGGCCGTCCAGGAGAGCACTGGAGGAAAGACACAGGTAGGAACAACAGCCTTATGATATCCATCTCAGAGAACAAGTCGAGGAATGGCAACCGAAGAAGGCTGGCACAGAGCTTAGCAGGACAATTTGCCTTTCAGACTTGTACTTCCTAATCTGATTCACCTCAGGCCTATTCCTCTTGTTCCACTCCCTCACCTGAAATCTCTTAAAAAACAACATGTATGGTTTTCTGATACAGTGATTCTCAAATCTATTTGTCAGTGCTTACCTGACATGTAGCTACACTTACCTGCTTCTCCATGGTCAATAACAACTGACAAGGAATCAGTAATGAAGGATGCTGATTTTTGTTAATTTGTTACCTGGGGAGACAGACAGCCCTAGTAAAAGCACTTCCTGGCTTTAGGAGTTATTCTATTTTCAGGAAAGTGAAAAGCTCTATTCACATTTCCTTTACAAGGATCAGGAACTTCCTCCAGGGGTATTTGGTCCCAAAGAACAACAGTTTGCTAGCCAAGAATATTTTTGTTGTAACATTTTTGGCATTTCTTCCTGAGTAAGATTTATGTTCTTGAAGTTCTACATGTGGGTTTAATCTTATCTTTTGAATGTGGTTTGCAGTTGTTGCCTTTACAAGGTGGCCAAAAAGCCAGCATCCTAGTTATTCTCTGGATAATCCCTCCTTCAGCGTTCAGAAAGCTCAGGAGCCATGCTCAACGGCCACTCTTTCCAGCAGGCGAAGAGACCACACCAAGCAGATGGGCACAAGGGACAGACTCAGGAATTGTGCTTCTGTCTCTTATGCCTTGAGGTCTTTATCTTCCCAACACAGAAAGAACTATTATTTAGGAGTAAGAAGTGCATTGAGACTACAAGGAACAACAAACCCAAACTACGTAGTGCAATACACACACACACACACGCATGCACGCACACACACAGAGTCTTCACAGTCTTCAAATGGGTTTTACTAAGGTGGGGACACTTAAAAAATAAATATAAGTCGGGCATAGTGGCTCATGCTTGTAATCCCAGCACTTTGGGAGGCTGAGGTGGGCGGATCAGTTGAGGTCAGGAGTTCGAGACTAACCTGGCCAACATGGTGAAACCCCTTCTCTACTAAAAATGCAAAAATTAGCTAGGTGTGGCGGTGGATGCTTGTAATCCCAGCTACTTGGGAGGCTGAGGCAGGAGAATCGCTTGAACCTGGGAGGTGGAGGTTGCAGTGAGCCGAGATCATGCCATTGCACTCCAGCCTGGGTGACAAGAGCTAGACTCTGTGTCATATATATGTAAATATATATATATACACACACAAATATATATATATATATTCTCATATATATATATATATGAGAATAACTGAAAAAACTAATGACTCCAACAGTGACTTGCCCAGGGAGAGCTTTAATTGTCCCCAATATGCATGTGATGCTCCTTTCCTATTTATAATGGATCTTGTGACAATCTTGGAAGAATCGGCCTTTTCCAGTTTTTTGGCTGCTTTTCAACAGAAAAATTTATTTTCAGAATTTTTCTTAATTTTTTTTTTTTTGCAAATATTTCCAGCTCTGAGGGAGCAGGTAAAATAATACAGCTCATATCCGGAGGCATAGCCAGAGATCTGTGGTCAAGGGGAAGAGGTCAGAGCCAATTTCCAAAGCTGTGCCCATTTCAGGCTGCAGCTGTCAGCAGCAGGAACTTCTGCTGCTTTCATTTGAGACAGAGCACTGACAAGCTCTCCAGAGCACATGGTCTTTAGCGGGTGCAGGCAAATCTCAAACTGCTGATGTCCATTCTCCTGATGTTACCTCCAGGCTCAAATGAGGCATGGGCTGGCTGTCCCAGTAAGAATGCCCATGTAAAGTGACCTCCTTGGCAGAGGGTTTGGGGGATAATGGTGTTCTGGTAAGCTAATACCCCCGCCACATACTGGCATGTATTATATTTAGGAATGAAGGATGCCAGGATTTCAGCATTAAAGAATGAAACGAGTAAAGAAATGGCTTCATGTTTAATTATTGAAATGTATACTAAATTCTGGGGTTAAAAGTCTAAGTGCCTGAACTGAAATCCAGAGACTGATGGACAAATAAACTGGCAGGGCTTCTCTTGTGTGGCTTCTCGTGTTTTCTCTTATGTTGGAACTTCGATTTCAGCATCTACAAAATGGAAATGATAGTTGCATCCATCTAATAGGGATATTGTGAGAATTAAACAAGAAAATGTAAAGTCTTAGCACATACTTGTAAATGCTCATTGTTTCACTCCTTTAGGCAAGAATAGCATCTTAGCATCTATGATACATATATTGTGCCTGGCACATAAGAAGCACCTGGCATATATTTGCTGTATGAATGAATGGAAGAATGAGTATTGGTGGACACGAACTGTTTTTAGCACATCTACAGATTGTAGAAGAATTAAACATTGGAACTTTTTCTTTCCCTCACCCCCATTTGACTTCCACTGACTCACGGAAAAGTAATTCTGATTACAAACAACTCTTTAGCTCTGATTACCCCCTCCCTTAACAGAATAATTTTTTAGTAACTGAATCTGCTTGTAGATTTAAAGGCTACAGAGTTTCTCACAAACAAGCCTTATCAAGTAAGTACAAATAATTGATCACTCACCGATTTTAATATAGTGGCCAAAATGAGCCTTGGCCACCTATAATTGGAAACTCATTATGACATATACTTGGCAAGTAGGTGGCCACTCTCCTGGCATGAGTTTGGCAGCTGTCTGTGGTCCTTGTCCCCGAATCTCCGTATCTTTCTCCAGTTCACAGAGCTCCCCATTCACAGTGAGATGCAAGTGGCTCGGTAAATACTGGTTGAGTAATTGCATCCAAGGAAGGAAGGGAGGGACAAGGGAAGGAAGGAAAGAAGAAAATGGAAGGAAGGACAAGGGAGAAGAAGGGAAGGAATATGAAGGAAAGCGAAGAGAAGGGAGGGAAGGAGGATATCAGCTTCTCTGCTTAGTCAGGAGAAGGGAAAGAGCACCAGGGTACTGGGAATCTAGGGTGGGGATAGGAAGAGCACAGAAAAGGCAGCCAGACATACAAAGCACGCTTTTTAGTACCTCGTACACATCATATTGCCTCAGGCTGACCCAACTATAATCTAAATATAAATGATCAATCTGCCAGGTAGAGCGAGTGCTTTCTAATTTTCTGTTTATATTTGCTGTGTCTGTCTCCCCTAACTCAGACCTCTTGCACTAGGCAGTACTTGTGCTCAACGCAATCTTCCCAGTTGCTTCCTCTCTGATTGCTTTGCTTGTAGCTCCCTGTCTCCTTTTCTTCTTTGTTTCAGAGCTTCTAATCTTCATCTTGGCTCTGCCCCAGCTGTCTCAGCAGAGAATTCACTGGTCATCTAATCAAACAAGAGAGTAGTCCCCACCCCCTCAGCCTTTCTCATAACTATTACGGATCTTAGGAGAGCTATTTTTGCCAGCAAAGGTAAAGTTTCTGAAGCTTCCTTTTACCCCTGCTATTGCCCCATCACTCCATAGCCACTGTTTCAGGCTGCCTTGGGGCAAAGCTCTGAGCCTGCCTCCGTGGAACTGTCAGAGGCAGCAGCAGACACAATCCCACCTCTCAATGTGCAAATGTGGCATTTTGAATTTGCAGTAGGATGAGTAAATTTATTTTCTCTGAGACTTTAATGAGACCATGTGCTACAAGTACGAAGTGTTATCAGAGTTGCTATTATAGCTGCAGCTTCAATAATGCAGAAGAATCAGCTATGTGCCATGAGAATTTATTTCCCAAGAATATGACAATGATCTCTGTTGTTGGGAAGGGGGCGGGGGTTGGTCCATGTTTCCTGCCATGGCAAATAACTAGAAGGTTGGCCTGAATGGACGCCGAAACTGCAGGTGTGTACTATCTCCAAATAAAATCCCTGTCAAACTGGCTTTAATTTCATAGGATCAGTTTCCGTATTTTCTTTAACTTCTCTGCCATAGCATATACAGATGCCATTTTTGTTCAGTTTTGTAGCTTGAGCAAATAACTCTCACTTTTCTCGACAGTATGGAGCAGAAGGGGGAGGCAGGGAAGTATGAAGTGTGTCTGTGAACAGCTGTCTCATATACACATCCAGTGAGCTGGAAGACACAAGGGAGAAGGAAGAATCCTTTTCATGGGAGGTGTGTGTCTTTCAGGTTGCTGGCATCATCTCTGCTGCGATTGTGATGATCGCCATTCTTGCCCTGGGGAAGCTTCTGGAACCCTTGCAGAAGGTATAACCCTGCTTCTCTGCATACTGATTGCGTAATTTCCCTTCACTACTCTGCTACCAGATAAATAACAGGAGATTTAACAATCGTCACATGGAAAACCATTCCCTGAATAACACAGCCTTCTCTGTCTCTCTTGGCAGTCGGTCTTGGCAGCTGTCGTAATTGCCAACCTGAAAGGGATGTTTATGCAGGTGTGTGACATTCCTCGTCTGTGGAGGCAGAATAAGATTGATGCTGTAAGTCACCTACCACCCATTTTTATCTGAAATAAGATTTGGTTCTTATATGCTTCCTGCCATATCACTATATTCCCCCCATCCCCTAAGTCTCACTTGCGCTTTGGGAACTCCAGAGGAGAAATTCGAATTGTGGGGATAAATCAAAGCCATGAAGTCTTCCATGTGAGCTGCATTTTGTGAAGATTATGAATCTCTGGGAGGGTCAATTTCCAGCAAGAATCCCCTATGAGGCTCATTCATACACCTTTGGCCTTCTAAACGCAAAAAGCAAAAAAAATGTTTAAACACCCTTGTTTAGAAGGACAAACAACATACAAAACAATGCAAAAACAAAATACAAAATGTAAAAACCCATGCTGACTTTAACTCTGACTAACATAACCTTCACAACTATTTTGAGAAACTAAAAATCAGAAGCTAAATCCTTCAGAGTTCCTCTCTAATTTAAACCATAAAAAGAATGAGAAGACTTCCTACATATTGATATGGAAAATTTTCCAAGACAAATCGTTAAGTGAAAAAGAGACCAGAATAGAAATGCTGGGGAAAAGCACAGACACAGGCAGAAATAAAAGCGGATACAAAGAGGGAGGGAATTTGGGAATGGGTGGAGAAGGGGGAGGGTTGTGAGCAAGAGTATTCTCCTTTTTAATGATAATTCCCTTATGAACCATGCAAATATATTAGCTATTCAAATATTTAGAAATAAATAAAATGGGACAGTTGGTCTTAATTGAGAAGCCCAGTTTCTACAGCTACTTAAATATAAAATGAATGAAGTCACAATATTTTTAAAAAGCTGTGATTTGGCCAGGCACAGTGGCTCAGGCCTGTAATCCCAGCACTTTGGGAGGCAGGAGGATCACTTGAGCTCAGGAATTTGAGACCAGCCTGCATAACAGAGTGAGACCTTGTCTCTACTACAAATAAAAAATTAAAAATTAGCCAGGTGTGGTGGTATGTACCTGGGGGTAGTCCCAGCTACTTGAGAGGCTGAGGCGGGAGGATCACTTGAGTCCAGAAGATGGAGGCTGCAGTGAGCTATCATGGTGCCACTGCACTCCAGCCTGGGCAACAGAGTGTGACCCTGTCTCAAAAGAAAAAAAAAAACTGTAATTTGTTTGTGGATAATTGATCTTATTTTTATAGGTAGTTATCACATGATGGTACCTGATACATTAATATAATTCTTTTCATTTCTATTTTTTTCCCTAGGTTATCTGGGTGTTTACGTGTATAGTGTCCATCATTCTGGGGCTGGATCTCGGTTTACTAGCTGGCCTTATATTTGGACTATTGACTGTGGTCCTGAGAGTTCAGTTGTGAGTAACGTAAAACCCAGATTTCCTATAAACAGAACAACACACTCTGAGCTTTCTTATACCATTTTGATAAATATAGTGAAGCCACTTTCTTTTGTTATAGTTACTGTATATTGAGTGCTTCTATGCATTAAGCACACAGTGTTTTACAGACATACTTAATCTTCAAAAATAGCCAATGAATAGGTTTGATTAGTCTCATTCTACAGGTGAGAAAAGAGAAATTCAGAAAGGCTAAGAAGCATCCCTAAGATCACACAGCTAGTATGTGGCAGAGCTAAGATTTGAACCTGTGTACCTACTCATGTCCTCCACTGCTGTGCTCTCCTTTTAGTTGTGGTAAGACTAAAAGGTACATAGTTTAGCCAAAGGCTGAAGTTGCTTTGTAGTTTCTTCTTTAAATGAGATGAGGAATGCAAGGCTCTGGGCCCCAGGCTTGGGAAAAGACAGCTGTTATATATTATAGTTAATTTTATTTTTTAAAGCTAGTAACCAAAAGTTACATAACCCAGAACAGGAGGACTTTAAAATAGCTGATGACAGCCAAAATTCATTTAAATCTGTCATATAACCAATAAGGCATATAACCAATAAACCACACAATTATGTGAAGGAAACAGTTAGCTCATACGCAGAGTGAAGGCAGCAAAGACATGATTTAAATAATGGAAAACATCCTGTGAGGGAAGGTGAGGAGACTGAAGGTGGTTTTTGGGTTGGTTTTGTTTTGATTCTAGAGAGGCCTTAGTTAAGTGCCCTCCTGGGCCTACAGGGGAACAGAGTCTTTCTCTCCCTCCTCAATGTGTCCATCATCTTTCCAGACTTCTGGCCCTTGCTTTGCCTGTGCTTGGGCCATGAAAGAAGAAGACACCTGGAAAAACATCAAGATAGATGTCTTCAGCTTAGCATCAGCTCACCTCTCCTGTTCCACCAGCCAGTTCTCCTTCCTGCCCTCCTTCCCTACCTTGGCATATTGGTGCCTACCTCAGCACCCTAAATGATTGCCCAAGGGCCTGAGAAGGTTTGCAGGCTCCCAAAGTGCCCAATTTGCTGCTAGGACACGTCTCAGAAACCCTCCTTAGAAGATGCTGTCTCTCATGCTGTATATGCCTCAGTGTCTGTTTTTTCTTGCTTGGATGTGGTTGGAAAAGAAGGGTTTTACAGAGAGGGATTAGCTTATGAACTTTTAAGTTAAAAATCAGCACAACCCTGCAAGCCAAGGAATAACTGGTGGCACATTTTAGCTGCTAGTTTGGTATCTAGGCTTTTAGCCAACAAAAAGCAGTATCCTCCACAGTATTTAATTTCCAGTAATTATCATGCTGATCCAGAGAGTACAATGCTGAAAGTACACTAAACAGATACTCTTTCTTCAGGAATTGTATTTAGCATGTCTCTAGTCACACAAGAAGAATCACGGAATTTATCTGATTGCATCAGGAACAGGAAATCAATAGTCTGGTTGACAGGAAGGACTTATTTCTGGTCCTCCCGGTCTCCTATTTCTATAAAAAATGACTAAGCCACAAAGAAGTGCCAGGCACTGGAAGACCCAGGGGTTAAAGACAGAGGCTCTGCTGCCCTTTACCTCCAGGCCTTTTCTCACTTCTCTTAAGAAGTTTACTTAACAATAAAAATCAGGATAATACTGATGACCTTTCAGGGTTATGGCAGGGCTTAAATAAGATTTCACATGCGTGAAAGCTCTTTGCTAATCCTATAACGTGTTGTGCACGTGCAAGTATGATGCTCATTATTTCTCTCAGCCATCAGAAGAGAGGCACAGTTCTCCCCTCCCCTGCCGATTCCACACAAACACCAGCTGTTCATTTCAGAGTTAGCTACAGGAAAATGTCATCTGCAATAAAGACAGAGTCCAAAACACCAGAATGATGGGCTTTTTAGTAGCTGTTGTTTTTAACTTTTTATTCCAAAATATGGCTGTTCCAAAAAATCTTGACCTTGATATTTTTTCTTCTAGTCCTTCTTGGAATGGCCTTGGAAGCATCCCTAGCACAGATATCTACAAAAGTACCAAGAATTACAAAAACGTAAGTGCCTTTGTGAGACATTTGCTAGACTTGGGTTTACTAGCCTGAAATTTCAGCAGCTCCGTTTTACGTACAAGGTAGCCAAAGGGAGAAATGCCTGTTGGGAAAGTCTGTTAGTCCACAGGGAGTGTCACAAAAACTTTTGATCCAGTGCACCTTCTGACACCCATGGCTTATATGAATTTTGTCCATGCTAGTTGAATGTCTTTTTTTTTTTCTTTTTAGATGGAGTCTCACTCTTCACCCAGGCTAGAGTGCAGTGGCACGATCTTAGCTCACTGCAACCTCTGCCTCCTGGGTTCAAGTGATTCTCTTGTCTCAGCCTCCCTACAGGCAGGTGCCACCACGCCTGGCTAATTTTTGTATTTTTAGTAGAGACGGGGTTGCACCATGTTGCCCAGGCTGGTCTCAAACTCCTGAGCTCAAGTGATTTGCCCATCTTGGCCTCCCAAAGTGTTGGGATTACAGGCGTGAGCCACCGCACCTGGCCAGCTGAATGTCATTTTAATATAAAACCGTTGTAAGAGGAATTTAAAAATAATAGGCAATTTCTAGATGTTCATCCAAAATTTTATTTATCTGGTATGTAATTCTTATCTTCTGTAAGATTTTTTTTATTCAGTTCTAACAAGAGATTATCAAGTTCTCTACGACCAAGACCTTATTATTTGACACTTTGCTTTATCCTTGGAATTAGAAGAAATAAAATATGACACAGGAAATGAAAAACAAAGAAATTAAACATCCCATTGATGGACTTGTGTCACCTGCAAATAAAATTGCTTAGTGGTGACTAGGGGAAACAAAGATAAAAAAGCAGAGAAAGTAAATTAAGAAAATACAAATTTAGGAAATAATAATAATAATAATGTGAACCCTAGGAAGTTGTAGTCTAATTTTACCTTAACATTAAAAAAAAAGTTGGACATTGAACCTGGGATTTCAGTAGCTGCTACTTAATTTATTTCTGTGATCTTTCTGTTATGTTGAGCCAAGTGCCATTAAGAGCTAAAATGATTTAGAGATTTTTTTTGGCTTTGGGGCAGGAGCTCTAAGCTGAGTTAGGGAATTCTGACTTCCAGGCTCCGTCTTGGTGACACTTTGCCCAAGTCATTCAGCCTCTCAGGACCTCAGTTTTCTCATCTGAAGCAGCTAGACTAAAATTGCTGATTCCTGAAGACTAGAAAAGTCTATGATTCTATGATTCCTGGGTTCTATTTTGGGTGTGGCCATTGTATGTCAGGGTGAGAACAGCAGATGATATTACAGTCCTCAATTCTGCAAATCCCCTCGATTTTGCTTTTTTTCTTTGCTACTTTTAAAGAACGTTAGCAAAATCAGGAGGGTCAGTGGTATGAACTTCAGGCAAATCATGGCGCTGTTCTAAGCCTCAGTTTCTTTATCTGGAAATCAGAGGGCTAAATAAATTGCTTTCTAAGGCCCTTTCTAACTTTGACCTTCTATGAGACTGTAGAGGTCTAAGAGTTTGTGTAACCCGTTGCCTCCCTATTCAAGAAAAGTTGAAGAGGCGGGGCACGGTGGTTCACGCCTGTAATCCCAGCGCTTTGGGAGGCTCAGGTGGGCGAATCACTTGAGGTCAGGAGTTTGAGACCAACCTGGCCAATGTGGCGAAACTCTGTCTCTACTAAAAATGGAAAAATTAGCTGGGTGTGGTGGCAGCACATGTAATCCCAACTACTCGGGAGGCTGAGGCAGGTGAATCACTTGAACCCAGGAGATGGAGGTTGCAGTGAGCCGAGATTGTGCCACGGTACTCCAGCCTGGGCAACAGACTGAAACTCCATCACAAAAAAAAAAAAAAGAAAAGAAAAGAAAGAAAAGTTGAGTGCTGCTACCCAGCTCCTCTGAGCAACTGTGACTTGGCTCCTTGCTAAGTAGCCAGAAATGTAATTAAATACTTGAGGCTTGAAGTTATTTAACCCCAGACAATTTCTTTTAATGCCAGATTGAAGAACCTCAAGGAGTGAAGATTCTTAGATTTTCCAGTCCTATTTTCTATGGCAATGTCGATGGTTTTAAAAAATGTATCAAGTCCACAGTAAGTATTTTATCCCTAGAAATTTGTTTTCCAACCTCTTTTGAGACTTTATTCATTCTACAAGTATTTATTGGGCTCCAACCAGGAATAGGCCCTAGACCCTCTTCCCTTTGTGTAGGGCAATGAGAATTAAAATATAACATCCTTGCCTTCAAACAATTTATAGTCTATTTGGGGATTAAAAAAACACATATGTTAAAATCCAGGTAGCAATAACTATGCCAGACAAAAACATTAGAGATGTTTCTAGGCGGAATTTGAGTAAGTTCCAAATAAGTAGTATAGACAGTTGAGAGTTCATAGAAGGAAGAGATCCAGATTAGTTGGACTAACAGGCTTTGTGCGGCAGTTGGCTGAAGGAAAGAAATCATATCAAGTGTTTGAGAGCTACGTGAGCTGAGAGACAGTGGAAACATGTATTAGAGGTAGGGTTGCCCAGTTGCAGCAAAAAGTAAAATGTACTACTGGAATAAATAAGTAGAAAATTCTGGTACTGAATGCCATGCTATGCTTTGAACTTGGAGTTTGCCTCTAAACCAGTGTTTTTCTAAGTGAGTTCCAGGGCAAACTGATTCAGAGGAATGTTCACAGATAATAACAAAAGGGCTCTGTGATACCAAGGGAATTTGGAAAACCCAGACTTAAACTGAAGAGGGTATTTTGGTGTGTGTGTGTGTGTGAGTTTTTTTTGTTTGTTTTTTTGTTTGCTGTTTTGTCTTTTTCTGTCTTGGAGCCTTTAATATGCTACTGTCTTCTCAGAGCTTCTGGGTAGGAGTAGGGTAGCCTGGGAGTAGACACAGATCTTCTCCATCAGACCTTACAATTTCTTTTTTGGCAGGATAGCTCAAGGAATTATACCCTTTGAGAAATAGCCTTTCCAGATAACAGTTGCCATTAATAAGCTTTAGGTGCCAGGCATTTTAAGTAACTTGACATTTATTTCCAAAGGTTGGATTTGATGCCATTAGAGTATATAATAAGAGGCTGAAAGCACTGAGGAAAATACAGAAACTAATAAAAAATGGACAATTAAGAGCAACAAAGGTGAGAAGACATCTTTCTTTCCCCCCTTAAATTACTTCCTTTCCCAGAGCAGTTAGATGGTCTAAAATTAAATCTATTGCCTTTAGTATCCAGATGTGAATGAACAAATGACATGTATGTATCAAAGAACAACTGAGCTATTCTTATAGGCAAGAGGGAGTGGAAGGGAATGAAATAAAATCAGCAGCGCTGCCTGGAAACACAGGATGTGATTTTTTCCCCACCATGAACAGTGTCTGCATTATTTTCTATACTTTATTTTTACTGAAAGGAACAAAATAAGTGCAAATTCAATGCCAGAAAACTACCCACCATAGAAGGCAGTAAGTCCATAAACTTTTGGAGCTATTAACTTTTACTCAGACTCTCTGGCCAGTGTATTTCTTGGCAAAGTTCCACAATCTTCCAGGAAACAAAAGTTTCCTGGCTCCTCTGTTCTCCCAGTTTTCTTCCTAGACAACATCAAAGTTTGGGCTGAGGTGTAACCCATCCTTAAAAATTCATCTCCTTGATGTCTTGCTTACCAAGGAACAGCGTGTAGTTCTTTTGGATAATTTGATATGAATGGTTGAAAGATTTCAGATCTTTGACAATTAAGTTGACAGTGTTTTCTTTGTTTAGAATGGCATCATAAGTGATGCTGGTTCAACAAATAATGCTTTTGAGCCTGATGAAGATATTGAAGATCCAGAGGAACTTGATATCCCAACTAAGGAAATAGAGATTCAAGTGGATTGGAACTCTGAGCTTCCAGTCAAAGTGAACGTTCCCAAAGTGCCAATCCATAGCCTTGTGCTTGACTGTGGAGCTATATCTTTCCTGGACGTTGTTGGAGTGAGGTCACTGCGGGTGGTAAGGTTCTGGTTTTCTGAATTATACATTTGGAGCTTTGGCAATAGTAAAATGATATGGGTTGTCCAGTATTGCAACAGGGCAAATGCATGGGCTTTGTAGTTTTTCTAGGTGAATGCTTTTGTAAAAAAGTGTAATATTTTAAAGCATAGGCTCTGGAGCCAGACTATCTGGGGTAGATACTGGCTTCACCACTTACTAGCAGTACGACCCTGGGCAAGTTGCTTAATCTGTCTATATCTCAGTTTCTTCATCTGTAATATGGAGGTAATGGTGGTATCTACCTTCACAGGTTGTTACAAGGATTAAATAAACTAATAGATATAAGGTGTTTAGAAGAGTATCTGGTTCAGGCTGGGCGTGGTGGCTCACACCTGTAATCCCAGCACTTTGGGAGGCTGAGGCAGGTGGATCATAAGGTCAGGAGTTCGAGACCAGCCTGGCCAATATGGTGAAACCCCGTCTCTACCAAAAATACAAAAATTAGCTGGGCATGGTGGCGCACACCTGTAGTCCCAGCTCCTAGGAGGCTGTGGGAGGAGAATTGCTTGAACCCGGGAGGTGGAGGTTGCAGTTGAGATTGTGCCACTGTACTCCAGCCTGGGTGACAGAGTGAGACTTCATCTCAAAAAAAAAAAAAAAAGACTATCTGGTTCAAAGATACTCCCCAGCAAATTAATTCACATTTGTTACGTTTTATCTTTCTGAGAATGTATAGCACATGGAATATGAAAAGAAGAAAAAATGGGCAAAAATTTTTAAGTATTACATTTCTATTTGTTATGTCAACAGCAACAGGATAAGGAATACCAGTTGTATGGTAGGACTGGAAAAGCCAGGCATTATTAAGAGGTTAGAGTAGGAAGCAGGTCAGGCATCTAGAAAGTCAAAGCAAGAGTTGAGGAGTATGCAGGATAGAAACATTAATGATATCACAAACCAGTTATGCAAGCTGAAGTTCATTAACTCTTTAAACAAATAGATATGAAATGCCTAATATGTGCTAAGCACTCTGCCAGGCACAAGAGACTAGTGATGAAGTAGACACAGTTTCTACCTATGTGGGACTTAGCAGTCTGGAGGAGAAGGCAAACATTAAGTCATCTTATAAATAACAACTGTAGTAAGTGCTCCAAAGAAGATGAATAGGACATCACCTGAAGCATCAAGTTTAGTGAAGCTTCAGGTAGGTATCAAGAGGGTCAGGCAGAAAAGTAAGCAGGTCAAGACACCAACAATCAGATGTAATAATATAAAGCTGACTCCTAACTGAGGTTCCGCTTAGCTAAGTCTTCTTTGCTACCTCTGTAAGGGGAGGAAATGATTCCAGGATGTGGGTACTAGGTAGGTAAGGTAGAGAAGTGGTTGTGCTTGGCAAAAGAGTATGAGAATATGCTGACAGGTTCTGTTCTAGTTCTCTTAGCAGATTTTGTTATTAGCTCATTTGAAAACACTCTTGTTCTTTGTTGTACATTTCACTCTAAGCATTGGCTGAGATCCATTGTAGACTATATTGGCCAGAGAGTTCAATGAATTACTTTTGGGGAGAGTCTTAACATATTTAATGCCAGAATATTTCCCACACAACAAATATTTACTTTCAAATATTATAATGACAGTTATGATAGCTAAAGAAGACTCCAAACTTTATACCTGAACAGAAGTCTTGATTTGTTTTCCTCCATAGTTCTCAAATTCTCTTTTATTATTGACCATGGGTCTTGTGTCTTGACTTTTAAAAATTAAATGTTTATTTTGACATAATTGTAAATTCACATGTAGTTGTAAGGAATAATATTTAGATCCTATGTACCCCTTACCCAGTTTCTCCCAGTGAGTAACATCTTGTAAAACTGTAGCATAAAATCACAGTCAGGACACTGACATTCAAAATAGAGGCCTTGACTTTTAGGTCAGTAGTAACATTTGGAACCCGATGAGCATAGCCACACCCATATCTCTTCACCAATCAGCAGGGCCTATGTTAAGAAGCCTCCTGTACTCTCTTCTTTCCACAAATGTTTATTTAGCACCTCCACGCTATCAAGTACTGTGCTATTGAGTGCTGGATGTTGCCATCTCTTGAGATATAATCCTAATTATACCATCACTGTAGGTTGAAAACCTCCATGGTTTTGCAATAATAACCTTTCCTTAAAGTCCTCATTAACCATGAAAGTAATAATGTTTCTCCTGAGCAAGTAACTGAATGCTACTGAATTATGGGCAGATAAGGTTATTAATTGTTACACACTCTCCTTTTTTATTTTTAGATTGTCAAAGAATTCCAAAGAATTGATGTGAATGTGTATTTTGCATCACTTCAAGGTAAATACATATATCTACATATCTACCTGTAAGACTTTCCCATAAGCCCTTTCTCCTACCTGGGACTGTGGGCACATTATGTCTGAAGGCCTTTTTTTTTTTTTCTTTTAAAGATCTCAATTGTCATTATTTGCAATTCTAGAATCTGGCACTGCTTCATTCCATAAAACAGAATAAGTGTTCCAAGGAACTAAGCGGGAGGTTGGTATTATAGACAGAAAAGGCCAAAGACAGCAAACGCAAACAACCAAGAGTATATTAGTCCATTCGAAGTTACTTTCTTGTAAGTCAGAGACAGTGAGACAGAACAATAAGAAAATAATGGATTGGTTAACATGAGGTCATGTCAGGATCCTTTTTTGTATGAGGATTATTGCAGAGGAAGCTTTATTATTATGCCAACTGGAAATTTAAACTGGCCTGTTTTGGGAAATTTGCTATTACCTCTCTCTCCTGATTTCTTCAAGCATCAGATAACAATTTAGTTTAGGTTTGATAACTTGAAACTTTAGCATGAGTGACTCCATTTTGATTTTTAGTCTTGTCTGTTGGGGCCTAGTGCAGGAGCTTAGTCTAAAACAATAGCCTTTTATTTTTATTTTTTATTTTACTATGTGCCTGTGCCTTGCATGACCCCAGGATGAGCACAGCTGCTTGGCCCTTGAGCCACTGAAGGCTGCTCTACTCCTTCGTTCTGGCTACTAGAAGCTGCAAAGCTTTGGCAGGGCAAAGCTCAAGAAGACTAAAACAATGGCCTTTACCATTTTTATTTGATGATTTCCCCCCTTTTGATCAGGTTCTCACCTAGGTAAGAGTGAACAAAATGTAGGACATCAGCGCTACTCTGTTACCATCATTTTGGGTTTCTGGTCTCAGGAGGTCATGTGTAGCTTATGGTGCCCTCCTCATTATCATATATTTCTCTGAGTTTTTGTTGTTTCAGAGAGAGACCATTTGATGTCTGACAGGTGGCTTTTTGGAAACATTTAAAACTTTGAGAGGGTATAATGTACCAGGAAGACTGCTATTATGACTATCAGGAAGAAAACACCAAGGGTTTATAGTATGCTCCTCAGCCAGGATTCCCATGAACCAAACCAACTAAAATTGAATAGCCTGACAAGGAGACTACCTATTTTAACCAAGAAGTCTTCTCTGTAGTACCTGATGTATTTATATATGTGCAACAGGAAGTGTCACTCAACTGCACAGATGCTTCCTTGTTGAGTTAGCAGGTAATCTAGCATTCCACGACTGGTTTAAATTAAAGCATAAAGTGTAAGTTACCCAAAGAAGCTACTGATTGTGAAATTTTAACTACAGCACTATCCCGCCAAGTGAAAGAGGTAGGCACAAGTAAGGGAAAATTAAAAGGGATGAGAATCTTATGATAGGGCGTCTTGTCCTGACAGTCTTGGAGCTGTCTACAGCATGAAGTTGGCAACTTCTTGTTTTGGTTTGTAGTTTTGTTGTCTCTAGCTGTGGCATCCAGCATTCTGGTGAACTCTCTATGTGGCCCACAGTTTAAGCATGAGATTCATCTCTTGAAATTTACACTGAGTTTTTCAGCTTCAGCTTATAGAGCTTTAGGAACTGAGTAGTTCTTGGTCTTCACTGGAGTGTTGTAGCCAGATATTAGTGAAAGCTAAAAGAATTAAGAATCCAGTTCAGTCTACAGGTAGATAAAAAAAACTCATAAACATTGAACAGGGCTACAGTCTGAGAACAGTTTTACTACGCTTTGCTTTTGAACCATATGTTTTTCTTTCTATAGTCGCCTCCCTTTCTATCAAAGGCAATCATGGTAGACCAATTTGTTTACAAAATAAGTTTAGTCTCAAACTTGGCCTGATTGATTATTTACACAGTACAGCAAGAATAACTACATAGGTGACTGCTTTTAAATTTGCTTTGCCAAGCCAGGCGAGGTGTTGCGTGCCTGTAATCCCAGCTACTTGGGAGGCTGAGGTGAGAGGATTGCTTGAGCCCAGAAATTCAAGGCTGCAGTGCACTATGACTGTGCCTGTGAATAGCCACTGCGCTATAGCCTGGACGATACAGTGAGACCACGTCTCCAAAAAATAATTGCTTTGCTAGAAATTTTGACAAGGAATCTCAGATTGGACTTTTTAAAACGTCTTGATGCTATGAAGTCAAGACATTAGACTTTGCCTGATGTATCTAATATCTTGAAGTTACTGGCCCTCCCAAGAAGGAACAACTTTTTGTTCACTCACTGTAAGGCTAGGAGCCCTTGAAGCCAGGAATTCTGTGCACATTTTCAAATATGATATTCTAGACAAAGCCTTGATAATATAACCAATGTTTTCCAATTCTATTTAAAAGAACAGATTCTTATTGAACTTTATGTAAATAATCACATTGCCATAAAAATAAGAATACTCACGAAGAGTTTCCAAATTCTGGAAGGATCAGGTAGAGAGGAAAAGCAAATGTTTCAATTTTTGTTTATGAAAGTATGCTTAACCAGGCTGGGTGCGGTGGCTCACATCTGTAATCCCAGCACTTTGGGAGGCCAAGGCGGACAACTTCTTTCAGCTCAGAGTTCGAGACCAGCCTGGCAACATGGCAAAATGCCATTACTACAAAAAATACAAGAAATTAGCTGGGCATGGAGGCTGAGGCTGAGAATCACTTGAGCTGGGGAAGTGGAGGTAGCAGTGAGCCCAGATGGCGCCACTGCACTTCAACTTGGGTGACAGAGTGAGACCCTGTGTCAAAAAAAAAAAAGTATGCTTAACCAAGTGGCTGTAAACTACAGATAGCTTTAAAGAAAAATTTTCTTTAAATCTGGAAAACAAATATTAAAAGAACCAGCAATGTTTCGAATAAAAAAGCCATAAAACCCGTAATTCTTCTCCATCAGTTCATTCAGTCTCATGTAATTAATTCTTGCTCTGTTTGATCTTGGCTGGCAGTTTAATTCCATCGAATGGTATGAATTCAAAGTTATTAGAAACCTGTATTTGTCAGAGTTCTTTTCATTCTTCCCATGTAACTCTTTGAAGTCACAGCACTTTAGAATTATAATGGCTTACAAAGAACTTTCAGAAAAAGTATCAGAACAAGACAATTAACTGCGGACAACAAGCCTTAAAGTGGCTATATTTAAAGATCTGATGTGAGTTACCCAATTGACAAGGATATTTGGATATTTCTGTGGCACACGACAATTTAAAATAACCAAAATTCTGACTGGTAGCATTTATACCAAGACCTATCACATTTCTAGGAATGTTATATAATTTTGGAACATATTAATAACATATCTATAAAAATATAGCACAAAGAAGGTTAAACATCATTTCTTATTTTAACAGTGCTTCCCACATAATTTAACCTATCAGATAAGGCCATTTGGTTTAACATCTCTCTTTTACAGATTCTTTAAGAAATTCCAGGGTCCTCTGGAACATCCCAAAGTTAGTTCAAGGTCAAAAAGAATTAATTTTGATTTTTGAGATGTTTGTCAAATACCGAAGGCTTAAAACATTTGATCAAAATAGGATCATAGGTCACTATGAAATAAAACCAAAGTGAAAAAAGAGTTCAAAGGCACAAAGCACAAGAAGAGTTATATTGATGAAACATGAAATCCCTGTTTTCTAGGCCAGTTACCTAGAAGAGAAAATCCTCTCACAATTTTCCATTAAGAGCAAACCAATCCTCTGAGAAAACTCTATTGTTCCAACACATAGGCCCAAACTTTAGCCTTCCATCAGTGTACTTTAATATTAATGCTCAATTTTTAGAAAAACTTATAAATAATTCCCTTCTACTTTTAGCCAACTCAATCACATAAAATTTTTCATGATATTTATCTTCTACAAACCTTCTACAACTTGCTTAAACCTTCATTTTGTCCTATACTTCCTCTTTTAAAATTGGCATTGTACCTTAGGACAAAGATTTACTTTTCTTTTCTCCTTATCATTTTGACCATATGAGGTTCTCTCCTATACAAAAGAAAAAATTACTCTCTTTTCAATTTTCTTTATCTCTTCATACTTGTAAATTTCTTCCCACATCTTTCCTACCTACCAGTTCCTTTCTGCCTTGTTTTGATTTCCTTCCTAAGTCCATATTTAGAAACAACCTTTAGATAACCTCTGACTGCCAAGCTAGAGTTAAGATTTAAACAAATAAATAGGCCAGTCATGGCGGCTCACATCTGTAATCCCAGCACTTTGGGAGGCAAAGGTCAGAGGATCACTTCAGGCCAGGAGTTTGAGACCAGCCTGAGCAACATGGTGAGACCCCGTCTCTATTATTATGATTTTTTTAAAAAACAAAAAGCATAAAAACTCTGAGAACATTTTTGAACCCAGAAAGATATTACTTCCAATTTGTGCCACAGAGCTGGTAATGTATGGAAATGTGTGTCTTGACAGTGGGTGGGGGTGGGGTGGATATTGACAATGGGGGGGATATTGTTATGAGGAGAGCAAAGCTGGAGATTACTTAGATTCCTTAGAACAGGAGGACTCTCAAGGGTGTGAGTCTCTGTGTCTGTTTCTTTATGAATGTATGTGTGTAGGAAAGTGCTAACGCTTAGGTTTAATTCTCTAGCAGCAGAGCCCAAGATGGGTATTCTTGCACAAGAGATTTATTGAGAGTACACCTGAGGAAATTTATGAAGCAGTGAGGGGAGCAGGATAGGGAAGGGGAAGAAGCTGATCAAAGACATGGTTTCTGAAGTCCAGCGTAGATACCTGATTTCACAGGGAGCACCACCGCAGGAAGAGTACCAGAAGGTTATGCCTCCTTGAGGCAAGGGGACCTGCTTTCTCCCCCAATATCAGTCAGTCAGTGGCCGCAGGCCAGCCATGCGTGGGGATGAAACCTCCCAATTCTCTTTATTTACTTACTTATTTGAGACAGGGTCTTGCTCTGTCACCCAGGCTGGAGTGCAGTGGTGCAATTGTGGCTCACTGCAGCCTCGAACTCCTGGGCTCAAGTGATCCTCCCATCTCAGCCTCCTGAGTAGCTGAGACTATAGGTGCACACAACCACACCTGGCTAATTTTTGTATTTTTTTGTAGAGATGGGGTTTCACCATATTGCCCAGAACTCCTGGGTTCAAAGTGATCCGCCCTCCTTGGCCTCTCAAAGTGCTGGAATTACAGGCCCAGTCCTCTTTAGATGACACAGCTCCCAACGGGCAAGGGAAAGTCTCCAGAGAAGGGCACAACTGTGAAACATTAGCAGCCTAGCCCACAGCAGCAGGAGGATGGATACACTGGCTTGGCCAAAGGGATGTGATCGTCCACAAGGTTGACTACAACCAGTTATGGGATAACCATTCTATATGCTACTGGAAAAGAAACTGTCATTTCAAATCTGGGTCACATTTTGGATAAGAGAAAAATAAATAAATAAAAGGAGGAGCTACAAAAACTTAGTATAGGTTGATGATTTAAAATTTCTTTTCTTAGCTGGGCACGGTGGGGTGTGCCTGTAGTCCTAGCTAATTGGGAGGGTGAGGTGGGGGGATCACTTGAGTTTGGGAGGTGGAGGTTGCAGTGAGCAATGATGCCACTGCACTCCAGCCTGGGCAATAGAATGAGACTCTGTCTCAAAAACAAACAAACAAAAATTTCTTTTCCTAGGAACTAACAAAACATTGTGTTTTTCTTTTGAAGATTATGTGATAGAAAAGCTGGAGCAATGCGGGTTCTTTGACGACAACATTAGAAAGGACACATTCTTTTTGACGGTCCATGATGCTATACTCTATCTACAGAACCAGGTGAAATCTCAAGAGGGTCAAGATTCCATTTTAGAAACGGTAAATATTCAACCTTTCTACAGATCTATCTTTTCTAAACTATCATGATTTCTATAAATGGCAAACATTACACAAGTCTAGTCTAGCTGTTGAATTTTAAGCTATCTATATAACTTCTTGGAGCCTCAGTTTTTTCATCAGTGAAATGGAAGTAAAAACATTAACCTTGCTAGGTAGATATGAAGACTAAATAAGATAGTTTATAGGAAATTACCTGGTAGTACCCAGTACTGAATAGTTCTACAATGTGTAGGTTTATTAATAAAAGTGGGCATTAGCTATAATGCCTTTTTAGAATATCGAATCTTAGATCTTCTGTGATCTGTGATTTGTGTACATAAATTCCACTTAAATTCTCAGCAATCTGGAAAACCTTGAATTATAAACGTCTTTAAACAGGATCCATCGGGCCATAAGTGATCTTTGAAAAAGAAATTAAAAAATCAGGCCACAAATAAGCCCAGGGTTAATTTTTCCCTACAAAATAGAATATGCCCTGATGGGAGGCTTCGTGGCACAACAGTAGCGCATCTGGCTCCAGAATAGGCCCTGATTTCCCATGGGGATTATTTTGTTAATTCTTCTGTCAAATACCCAGAAAA
This sequence comes from Nomascus leucogenys, assembly GCF_006542625.1. Classification (NCBI taxonomy): domain Eukaryota; kingdom Metazoa; phylum Chordata; class Mammalia; order Primates; family Hylobatidae; genus Nomascus; species Nomascus leucogenys. The sequence continues at coordinate 56,802,577 of NC_044393.1, forward strand.
AGCGAGCATTCTGGTCTGGTTCATTGGGCTTGGCCTAATGGTGCTGCTGGTGGTACAAGAATCTCATTTCTCATAGTGAATTTAGGAAACTAAAGCAAATACCTATCAAGATGTAATAACAATAATGATTCCAGTGACATAGTGGATATTTTAAATTGCTTCCCATTTTTCTAAAAATAGAATAAATAGATCTTTATTGTAGATTGGCAGTTGATTGAAGAAAACTAACTTAGGAAATGATATTATATTATTCTTTTTAGGCACTAGTAGTGGAGAGATTGTTCTTTTTAATGTTCCTTGGTAAAATACTAGTCCTAACTACCAAGCTGTGGATCTTAAATATAAAATAGGAAAAAAAAAAAAAGAGTAAAGCTACAAATCTAAAGAAAAAAACTGCTTGTTGTTGAAAATTCATAAACCTTTTTCTATCCAACTTAAAATTATCTAACCCATAGGTGATAAGAAAGCAGGATCATAGGAAGTATCTTTAAGAGACCCACATTAAAAGTAAAACAGAACCAAGGTATCAAGTTCTTTCTCAACATGAAAACAGTTATTTTATTTCTTTATACCCATTCTTACTAAGATTTTAGGCTATGAATGTCATAAAAACCACTAACCAAGAGTGTATCTACTAGGTTAGACTCAATTTTGTTTGCAATCAGAGAGGCATTGTGAGTGGCTGGGATGGATTTTTTTGGACCTTAAACGAATAGACTAAGCATAACGGAATGCTTGTATTATATACTTACTGGTCCACTAAAAGTGGGTTGGACATTCCTGGTGGCCTGTGAGATCAAGAGGCTTATATTTCTGTGTCTTCTCAGAGTCTAGCACAAAGCTTTATATGTGATAAGTAGGTGAATGATGATAAACCTCACCTGTGGTGCTTTCCTTCAAGAAGGGTCCCTCTGTATCACAGATACTGTGACTACAATGACACAACCCTCTTCCTATACCTTTATTTTACCATCACAGGACTATCTCAGGACACAACTTGTAGTTAGACTTATCCTCTACCTTTCCTATTATGTCATACCATTTGCAAAGGGACTTAAACCTCTAATTCATTCTCATACTAGCTAAGAGAATTGGGCTATTTGTGAGTTGAAAAGTAGTTAAGTAGCATTTCAAAATGTCATTTTAGCCTGGAAATATATTTGGAGTTGCTTTGAAAATGTCCTTTTCCATGCAAAACACAAAGGCAAAGTTGTTGTAGGTTTCCTCTGTGTAGAAGATTAAATTACATGCTACCTCTAAAAAGTAGAGCTTTTCTGAATAACCAACTTGGTCCATAGACATTGGTTTCCATCTCCAATAGAATTAATTTCCATCCAATTCCATTTGTGACTGTTTTTCGTCATCAGTCACAAGCTCTTCACTGTGCATTCATTGCACACTCAACGCTGTGCTAAGTGCTCTTAGCTTAGCCATTGAGAGATGCACTATTGACTGCTGAATCATTTAGGCAGAGGGGGTGACTTGTTAAGAGGCATACACTCGAGAGATTGGGGAAGAGAGCTGAAAAGGAGTTTAGACAATGGAGAACTATACCAGTTCACCTTTGAATGTGCAAAAAAATGATATACAAAAAATTTTCGTTGGGAAATATAAAAGAACAATACAGCTGAAGAGGATTCTGATGTATATAAAGATAGATGAGAAGCACCAGGAAAGCTTCAAATCATTTTCAGTGGAGCATCAGGTGGGTTGATGCTACTCTGTTTCTACCCTGTGTTCTCTTTTTCAAGATCACCCTCATTCAAGACTGTAAAGATACCCTTGAATTAATAGAAACAGAGCTGACAGAAGAAGAACTTGATGTCCAGGATGAGGTATGATCATTTTCTTCTGAAGAAAATATTTGGATTACATTTTGAATAATTAGAGCAATACAAATAGTGAATATATGTGATTAAGAACTGTCAGGGAACATAATTCCCCCAAATGCAAAAAAGATGGCTTCATAGCAGGGAAAAAGAGAAAATAAAAATTCTCCCTTGAAGACGTTAAGTACCTGGGGATCTTTTGACCCAGGCATTTGGGGATGATCAGCAACTGGCAAGAGCCAACACACTGCTCCTGATTTGATCCCTACACCTCTGCATACTGCTCTTCCAGAGATGTAAGGCCATGGGATAGGAAAAAAATGAATAGAGGAAATTTCTTTTTTTTTTTTTTTTTTGAGACGGAGTCTCGCTCTGTCACCCAGGCTGGAGTGCAGTGGCGCAATCTCGGCTCACTGCAAGCTCCACCTCCCGGGTTCACGCCATTCTCCTGCCTCAGCCTCTCCGAGTAGCCGGGACTACAGGCGCCCGCCACCACGCCCGGCTAATTTTTTTTCTATTTTTAGTAGAGACGGGGTTTCACCGTGGTCTCGATCTCCTGACCTCGTGATCCGCCCGCCTCGGCCTCCCAAAGTGCTGGGATTACAAGCGTGAGCCACCGTGCCCGGCCAAATAGAGGAAATTTCTAAGCCAGGAACTTTATAAGCCTCAGGAATAGTATGTGAGGAGCAGAAAGCCTATGACCTTCCTTCATATGACTGATAAAGGCTTTAAAAACACACTCTCCCCACCCTAGACTGATTCTGTGTATTTCAGATGCTCTTGTGACATCAGACTATTCCTAGGAAACTTGCCTGAACTAGTAGCATCTGAGTAAATTTTGCAGCTTCACCACTGGGTAAGAGGTGAACACTGAAGGAAGATCACAGAATTGTAAAAAGTTGAAAGATTTCTTAGAATCAAGTAGTCTAACATTCTAGCCCATGCAGAAATCCTTCCTACACCATCCCCGATGAATGTTCATTCAGCTTTTATGTGAACATTTCCAGACATTGGCCACTAGTGGCTTCTCAAGGGAGTTTGTTACATGGTTGGAAGTCTCTAAATGTTACTTGTGCTTACAGAACTGAATTTGGCCTTTCTGTAGTAACCACCTAGTGAACTGAGATCTGCCTTCCTTAGCAACACAAACCTTCCCACTGAACAGCCCTTCAAATATTTGAGAATAGTTCTCATGTCTCCAGCAGACTCTCTTCCAGTTGAGACTCTTCTAGTTCCTTCTATTCCTTACAAACATGCAGTCAATGCTTCTCTGGTCACGATGGGGACACAAAACCCTAAATGTGGCCAGGCCAGCATGGAGATTATTCAACCATGATCTACCTTGATCTCATCAAGATACTCCTATTACTACAGCTTAAAAATGTGTTTCCTTTCATAATAGCAACGTCAGAATTTTGGCTTCTATTGAGCAGGGGCCAACTAAAGACTGGGGCATTTTCATACGAGCTATGGTCTAGTAGAGTTCCCTACTTATATTTATTTAATTGAGTTTTGACCTTAATACAGAACTACACCTATTTCTGCTAGATTGCATCTTGTTGGTTCTTGTTTACTGACATAGTTTTGTATTATTATTATTATTATTTATTATTTGTGACTGAGTCTTACTCTGTCACCTGGACTGGAGTGCAGTGGTACAATCTCAGCTCACTGCAACCCCTCCCTCCCGGGTTCAAGAGATTCTCACATGTGCCTCACCTTCCCAAGTAGCTGGGATTACAGGCGCTCGCCACCACGCCCAGATAATTTTTTTTTTCTTTGTATTCTTAGTAGAGACAGCGTTTTGCCATGTTGTCCAGGCTGGTCTTGAACTCCTGACCTCAAGTAATCCACCCGCCTTGCCCTCCCAGATTGCTGGGATTACAGGCGTGAGCCATCACATTGGCCAGTTTTGTGTTTTGAATGTATCATCCAGGATACTGTCTACCCTACTACCTGTTACCTGGTGTCATAATCAAATCTGATAAGCCTGCCTTCTCTGCCTTTTTCTAGGTCTTGAAAAAATGTTGCAAAGAAAAACATTCAACCCCCTATAGTGACATCAGGCAGTAAGGATGACAGGCAGAGATTTCTGTGGAGGAAACACATTGCTAGAGTGAAAATCACAGTACCTGCATCTTGGCCCACTAGCTTAGTGAGCCCAGGAAAGTCATTATCGACCTGAGAAGTCCTTTTAGCTCTAGTAGTTTATGACTCTATGGATATAGGGTGCCTTAGTTTGAGTAAAAACTCATATGTCAAAATTAGAACCTAAGACTGCTATATTATAGGATATTTACTGGTTGCCACGTAAAAGAATAATTCAGGGAGGGTTTCTATAGATGGTAAAACAATATAGCACAATAGTTTCAAGGGCATGGACTTTAGGACGAGACAGACCTGGGTGCTAGTCCTCAATCTGCTACTTACTGGCTGTGCACCCCAGGACAAATTACTTATCCTGTCTTAATATTAGTATCTTCATGTAAAGTAGTAATAATACCACAGAGTTGTGAAAATTAAAGGATACATGTAAAGTAACAAGAGCAGTGCCTTGTACATAGTAAATGCTCAATAAATAATAATCATTGCTCTTAAATAAATCTAATTAAAGTATGATGAATACAGGCCAGGCTCGGTGACTCAAGCCTGTAATCCCAGCACTTTGGGAGGCCGAGGCAGGTGGATCACTTGAGGTCAGCAGTTTGAGACCAGCCTGACCAACATGGTAACCCCCCCGACCATCTCTACTGAAAAAAAAAAAAAAATCAGCTGGGCGTGGTGGCGGGCACCTGTAATCCCAGATACTCAGGAGGCTGAGGCAGGAGAATTGCTTGAACCTGGGAGGCAGAGGTCGCAGTGAGCTGAGATCGCACCACAGCACTCCAGCCTGGGCAACAGTGAGTGAGATTCAGTCTCCAAAAAAAAAAAAAAAAAAAGCATAATGAATACAAAATTAAGTTTTTACTCTATTTCTATTGTGATGATATACACGTAAGATGAGTGGCAGTAAGCAATCAATACTATAAAAACATATTTATAAAAAATATAATGCAGACTTTAGGAAAATTCAGTTGTATCAACACTTTGTTTTCTCCTTGCTTCCGCAGGCTATGCGTACACTTGCATCCTGAAAGTGGGCTCAGCAGGTCTCTATGAGCAAGGAATACAAGACAAAACTTCCTCACTGCATTGACTATTTCTTCAGACTCAAAACACTCATTATTTTTTCTATTAAGCCATTGAAAGAGAAGTACTAAGACTGTTTCTAGGCTTTATTTATAAACACCTTATCCCTAACATGTACAAAATGGCAAGAATTATTCGGACGATTTGGCAGTGTCCAGGATAAGCTGGTGTTATAATACGCTGCTGATCCACATCACAGATTTGCTAATAATGTTCACGTGGGTACTGGCATATCTCTGTTCAGTTAGAGTGAGTGCTGACCCAACAGCCTCTGTGGTCAGGTGAGTCACGAATGATTAATCATAAAGAAAAGTCAGTTTTTGACTGACCTGGATATCCATGAGCTGCACTGATCACCATGTAAGGTCACATTTAGTAAATGCTGAAATAAAATTATTAATGCGTTTATCAATAAAAGCCTTTGAAAATAACTTTGGATAATAAGTTGGAGTTTTAAAAATGCAAATTTGCTTAGTATCTAATAATGAAGTGTTATTACATATAGCCAGAATTGAGGATCTCTTTGATCCTGGAAATGGTTTACCTTAAAGCTACAGAACCAGGCCAATATATTTTGAAACATCGATGCAGACAAATGAAATAATAAAGAGATTTTCATGGTTTATAAAAATCATTTTTTTGATATGATAATAATCATGATCACAACTGAGATCAAAGAAAAATATATGACAGATTATTTTGTTTAAAAACGTAGTTTTAATTATCTTAGTCTATAGAAATGATCATTGCATGGAGGCATATATAGGTATGATCTATGTAAAATCTGACATAAAAACAGTGCTATTTTGAGTGAAAATTTTTTTGATGTGCTTATGTAACCATGGTGATTAAAATGAGTTTATATTTTTTCTCAAAAGTTTTAGCAGTATATAAAGTAAGTAATCTTTATCTGAACTCTGACCACTTAAAAAGAAATCTAAAAATTGAACTGCCTATAGTAGTCTATGTTTAAAGTGAATTTTTAAAAACAAAGCATTCTAAATGAACTCAGTATAAAAACATTCATTTGGAATGTACATACTGAAAAATACAGGTTTTTTTGACCAAAAGTTTTTATATCTTTTCTTTTTATTTATTTTTTCCCTAAGTGCCAACAATCTTCTAGGTATTATGTATAACACAGGCTTTGGTCTTGGGGACTTTTCCCATATATTTCACACTGGAATGAATGAAGTTGTACCTCATTTCTAGAGAAAAGTAATACCCAGGTCCCCAATTGAGAATGTCTTGCTTGATTGAAAACTACATCATCCCTTGGTATACTCCAGGACCCCTGCATTTACCAAAATTTGTACACACTCAAGTCCTGTAGTCACCCCTGCCCAAAGGTAGAATGGCTTCTCTGTTTTTCTTCTGAAATACAACCAGAAACAATGTGTCTATTTCTGAAAGAATATGATTAATGATTATACAAATTGGTTAATCCTGAATTCTGGTTGTAAATCTGGTTACAGCATAACTAGGATTATAATGCTGTCTCCTTTTGACAGCACTACCTGCTTATATTGACAACAAAGCATCTCTCTAAAGAGTGAATGTAGGCTGGGCGTGGTGGCTCATGCCTGTAATCCCAGCACTTTGAGAGGCCGAGGCAGGTGGATCACAAGGTCAGGAGATCGAGACCATCCTGGCTAGCATGGTAAAACCCCATCTCTACCAAAAAATACAAAAAAAGAAATTAGCCGGGCGTGGTGGTGGGTGCCTGTAGTCCCAGCTACTTGGGAGGCTGAGGCATGAGAATGGCGTGAACCTGGGAGGCTGAGCTTGCAGTGAGCCGAGGTCATGCCACTGCACTCCAACCTGGGCAACAGAGCGAGACTGCATCAAAAAAAAAAAAAGAGTGAATGTAATAGTCTTGCAGAAAATGAATGAATACCTTTGTTCAATAAAGGAAATATGCACTGCTCACTTTTTTGAAGGAAACGCCAAAGTTACATTTTACAACAAGGCTAGAGTTTGTAAATTCTGGGTTCATTTGTGATGACATAAGTCAGTAAACTGTGGGAATACTGTCTCTTCTATGTATTTTATGAATAGTAAGCATAATTTTAGTTTTGTATTATCAGTGGAAATTTCACTTGAAATTAAAGCTGCCTTTTGTTATATTTTTAACCTATAGATTAAGATTCCAGTATTGCATATGAGTTTTAATAAATTAAAAAATCAAATCATGTACATTTGAAAATATTTGCAACATTTAAAAATAAATGTCAAGTGTCTTTTAAACTACTCCGATGTGTCCTTTCTGAACAAAACTATTAAATATAATAAAGAATGTGCCAGGAGCAGTGGCGCACGTCCTTGTAGTCTCAGCTACTTGGAAGCCTGAGCAGAAGGATCCCTTGAGCCCAGGAGTTAGAGTCTCAGCCTGGGCAACACAGCAAGACCCTGTTTCTAAAATAAATAAATAAATAAATAAATAAAATATAATATAATAAAAATACTTCATTCTAAGTTTGTCATTGCTCTTATCAGTCATCATTATGAGGCATTCTTTATAGCACCACTTCTGTTTGTAATTTCTTTTTGTAGATTTATCAGTGAAATAAACATTACTCACAAATATCACAGTTAAACCTTGTGATTCTTATCCAAATATTTCCAGTTTATTTTTTGCAATGGTTATTATTATTTTAAGCAAACTTTTCATTCTGGCACAACATACGTAAAAAAGGATACAAATCACAGTGTACTGCTTGAAGAATTTTCACAAAACAAGCACTCCAGGGTGGCCTGTGCCCAGATCAACAAGCAGAATGCCACCGGCACTGCATAAACTCTTTCATGCTCCCTCTTAGTTGGTTGCCGGGGGCAATTACTGTCCTGACTTCTAAAATCTGTTTTTTTGAATTGCATAGAAATGGAGTCAAAAATTATTTCTTTTTTGCCTCTTTCTTTTGTGTCTGTCCTCTTTCACTCAACATTATAATCAAGAGATTCATCCATCTTATTCAATATAGCAATTATTCATTCATTCTCCCTGCTGTATATTGCATTGTAGAATTTATCACCACTTATCTATTCATCCTACTGTTTGTGGATATTTGTGTGGTTTCCAGTTTTGGGCTCTCATGAATAGTGCTACTATGAACATTCTTGTGAGGCATCCTTGCACATTCCAGAAATATTTGGCGGGGTGGGGTTCCTCTATCTGGGGCTTAGATCTGTGAGGTGAGAATCAATGAAATTAGGGTTATTTTCCATTTGCATCAGGTTAGGTATCTGAAGAAGGTTGGATTTCAGTTACAGTAGCATTTATCATGCAAACAATTTAACAGTGTAACAAAAGCCGCATGAACTTATTTAAATCACATGAAGTTCAGTTCTGTAAGAAAGTCACATAATGACAAATAGCTAGAAAAAGAATGGAAGAGAGAAAAAATAGAAACAATGAGGGGAGAAGGAAAGGAAGGTCAGAGGGGAAAGTAAGGGAGAAAAAGGTAAGAGAACCACAGAGAAAAAGAATGACAATTAGGGAAGGAAGAGAAATGAGAAAGAGAAAATTAATGGAAAAAAGATAAGGAGGAAGGTAAAATAGAAGAAGGAAGAGAAAGACTAAGAAGAAGAAAGGAATGGTGGGGTAGAGAATTTCATAATGGGAAAATAAAATCCAAATAGAGGATTGATTTCAATATAATCACATCCTTCAAGAACTCAGAGAAGTGAGCAACACTCCCTCCCCCACATGCCACACCATCTCCTGAATTCTTGGTCCCCCTTATCCAGCTGTTTTCATTAATATCAGCTTCTAGTATGCTCTGTAATTCATTTATTACTGTTTCTCTTCCTGCCGCCTCGCTTATACTAGAAATAAGCTCCACCAAGGCAGGGTTCTTTATTTTGTTCCTCAACATATCCCAAGTATTCAGAAAAGTAAAGAGTGTCAGACACACAGTAGAGGAGCAATAAATATTGTCGGATGAATACATTAAGCTAAAGTCAATGATGCTGAGTAAGGTTAACGTAATTTGAGAATGGCAGTCATTAAGTACATGAGACATTCAGAGTTTCCTGAGCTTGCAGGCCTATTCCAAAGACTTACTGTGACAGCTCACCTGCTTGCCTGTCTGCCTTACCTATTGGTCTCCAGAAAAGGGGCTGGGAATTCACTTGTATGTTAACAGAGCTTCAGGGAATTAAAGGCCCTTTAATGTCTATATCTATTTTGAATATGCCAACCAAGTCAGCCCACTTCATCCTTTTCTTCAGGAACATTTTTGGGCGTGAACATTGAGGTACTGTCTTTGCATAAGGTCTTCTAGTTTCAAAGTGATTCCCAAAGCATTGTTTTAGATCAAGTGCTCCAATACTCTGAGTCCCCTTCCAGCTCCTTTAAAACTTTTTATTTTGAAATAATTATAGATTCACAGGAATTTGCAAAGAAATATATGGCAAGATTCCCATGCACCCCTCACCCAGCCTCCCACAATGTTAACATCTTGCCTAGCTACAGTACAATTTAAAAAAACAACAGGAAATTGGCATTGGTATAAACCATAGACCTTATTCACATTTCACCAGTTATACATGGACTCGTGTGTGTGTGTGTGTGTGTGTGTTTGTGTGTGTGTGTGTGTGTGTGTGTTGGGGCACTCTATGCAATTTTATCCCATGTATAGCTTTGTGTAAACACCACCACAATCAAAAAGCTTAACTATGCCATCAGCACAAGACTCCTTCTGGGGACCCTTTTAAAAATGCACTCCAAGTGCAGATATACCTCTCCTTCTGACACCATTCCCAGACTTATGGCTGAACAAAGACATTCTGAATTAGAGGAATAGCTCTGATATTAGACTTTCTATAGTCAGGGTAAGTTGAACACTGAATATTCTGTTGTAGAATTCATTTGCAATGACTTCTGATGAGCCTCCAATGAGGACATACTCTTTCTTTGCAATTTCACTTTTGCCCACAGCCACCTCAGCCATGGAGGAGCTCTAGGTGATACTGGGGAGCATGTAAAGGTCACCTTTTAGATGTTAAAGAATTTTACAAGTCCTTGGCCAGCCAGTACTGCAAATTGGGGGAGACTCTTCACAAGAAAGACCAGGTATGACTCTCATCAAGGCATTTGTAAACTAGTGGCACTGCCCAACACTTGAGGATGGCTCTTATTTCCGCATGTTGACCAAAGTAGTCAAGCCTACTCACTCCAGTTGCATTCACTTCCTAGCTCATCGATTTGCAGTAAACCAGCACAGCAGGATCATTTAACCCATTCCTTCAAGCCTATGCCATATACAAAAGAAGGAGGTCTGGACATCTTTCTATTCCCTGACCCAGAAGTATTTGGTTGAGTAAGAGAGGGCTAGACCTTTAGAACACACACATGAGCCCATGACCTATCTCCAGTAAGTTCCCAGTTAAGTGGGTAAGGGAAGAAGGTGGTAAGAAATGAGGCTGGAAGGTGGCCTGGGGCCAGCTAACGAGAAGCCTTATATACTACATAAAGGAGCCTGGGTTTTATCCTCCAGTGTGGTAAGAGATAAAGACAAATGGCTGGGTTACATTACCTCACTAATCCAATCAGGTGATCTAGGTATCTAGAAATAAATTCAGAAGGTGAAATTAAAGTGGACATGAATGAGGCTTTTGTTTTTTAGTTTCCAAGGAGAGTAAGAGATGAAAGCAGACATACTAGCTTTTGTGATTCAGAAATAAAAGGCTTGTTCCATGGACGTGATTTTTATTTTCATAGCCTGTCCTTTAAAGATAATTTTAGTATTCTATTATTTATAATTATAGGAAGCACTACTTTTATGAGTAGAAAAAGAAATATGTGCTATTTAAAAACATATAGGTAGAAGTAGATATTGATTTGAGATTGTGGAGTTAAAATTTCCTTATAAACATGTTACTGTTTCTATGTGGGAGTCATTGTTTCATCTGATTTTACTTGCTTGTAATAAAGAAACTTTTGGTCCCTTAAACAAAGCAAGGAGCAATTGCTCAATATTTCTGTTTAAACCAGTTATTAAATGTTTACAACAAAATACAAGCTGTGGCAAATGAGCATTCTGTGCTTACTGCCACCTTCTCCCAAAGAATTAAAGGGCATGAAAGTGTGGGAGTGATTCTCTGCTCTTCTTTCTCCCCAGCCCTTCTTCTGCATAGTAAGTGGCTGGCCTAACCAGAGGCAGAGCCAGCCACATGGTGTAAGCAGACATGGGATAAAAACCTACACTCAGGGGAGAAACAATATGGAGGCCAAATTTGCCTGCTTAAATAGTTGAGGCTAGTTTCTCTTTTTAGTTTCATCTTCCTCTGCCCATCTGCATTCCTACCCCAAAGTATTAGATTTTCCATTAGTTCCTCATTCATTCATTCATCAAATGTTTAATGTGTACCTACTTTGTATTAGACACAGAACTAGGGGCTGGGTATCCAGGGAATGATTAAAACAAAACAGTTTCTATTCTCATGGAACTTATAGTTTAACATGGGAGATGGTCAATGAAGAAGCAAACATACCAATAAATATATAATGACTACTTACATAGCCATAGCCATTATAAGGAGGTAGAGACTGAAGGCGACAAATGGAGGGCAATAATAGAGAACGACAAGAATGGCACACTCTCTAAAGAGGTAACATTGAAGGAAGGAATTGGCATGTACAGATCTGGGGAAAAAGTTTTCAGGCAGAGGGAACAGCATAGGTAAACACCCTAAGTCAGGATAGAACTCAATGGGAGGGAGGTTGTCTCAGAAGCGAAAGACCAGCAGGACTGGAGGGTGGTAAGAGAGAGGAAAGGCAAGCAAGTCACCAAAGCAGGATGCTAAACAATCAAAAGTTTGTAATGGGAAAGCACTGAAAGGCTTCAGACTGGGAAAATATGGTCAGATTTGTATTTTTAAAAGATTATTCTGCTCAGGCGCAGTGGCTCACACCTGTAATCCCAGCACTTTGGAAGGCCGAGGCAGGCGGATCACCTGGGGCCAGGAGTTCGAGACCAGCCTGGCCAACATAGTGAGACCCTGTTTCTACTAAAAATGCAAAAATTAGCAGGGCCTGGTGGCACGCGCCTGTAAACCCAGCTACTTGGGAGGCTGAGGCAGGAGAATCATTTGAACCTGGGAGGCAGAGGTTGTGGTGAGCTAAGATTGTGCCACTGCACTCCAGAGCAAGACTCCATCTCAAAAAGAAAAAAAAGATTATTCTGAGAGAAGTGTAGACTGTTTGTTTCTATGTGCAGGGCATGTCTCAAAGGATACAAAAGGAACTGGTCATTTTGGTTGCCTGCAGGAAGGAACTGGGTACCTGGGGACAGGGGTTCGAGGCAGAATTTTTACTGTGACCCTTTATTAACTTCTGATTTTGTACCACAAGAAGGTATTGTATTATATATATATATATATATATAATACATGTATGTATAAAATATTCCAAGACCAGAAGTAGGAACAGGAAGAAGGCCATTGCAGATGTTCAGGATCTATTTGAGACAGACTTAGGGAAACTTAGTGATCAGACTGTGAGGGGAGGAAGAGGGAAGAATTAAGATAATCCCTGTTTTTGAATTCTGGATTGAGTAACTAAGTGGATGGTGATGATAATTACTGAAATATGGGAGACTTGAAGAGGGTCAGTTCACAAGCGTTGGCAGCTCCATAATTTCTGTTTAGGGAGGCTTATGGGTGGCCAGCTAGTTGGAAGTGGGGGCTAAAATAGATGTATTTAAAATATGTGTCTGCATAGCATTTATATTAGTCAGGATAGGTTTAATTATACTACAGTAACCTAACACATTCATACCTCAGAACTAAAAAGACCAAAACTTTAGTGACTTATACAAGAAAAGTTTGGGGTGGTTTTTTCTTGCTGAATATTTGCTGTGGGGGTCAAGGCAATTTTTTTTTCCATGTGATGACTTAGCATTCTAGGCTGCTTTGATTTTAGACATCTATTATCTCAACACAGGATCGCCTTTCTTGAAGGCAAGGAAGAACAAAACAAAACAATAAAGAAAGCAAGAATTGTGAACCTGCTTCAAATATTTCCACCCAGAAGCAACATGTAACTTTCACTCACATTTCGGTGGCCAAAGTAAAAAAAGTGGGCAAATATAATACTTCCAAATGTCTAAGAAGGGAAGGAAAGCTAAAAATATTGGTGACCATTGATACTATGTTCTTTTTTGAGAAAGGATCTCCCTCTGTTGCCCAGGCTGGAGTGCAGTAGCACAATCACAGCTCACTGCAGCCTTGACATCTCGGGCTCAAGTGAAACTACCACTCAGTTTCCTGAGTAGCTGGGACCACAGACTTGCCATACTATGCCAGGCTAATTTTTGCATTTTTTGTTTTATAGAGACAGGGTCTTGCTATATTGCCCAGGCTGGTCTCAAACTCCTGGTGCTCAAGGGATCCTCCCACATACATACATACTTAGAGAGTAGAACTAGTAATGAAAGAAGAATTGAAAATGTACAAAAGGAAATAGATAACTGATGGTGTGTGGACAAAAGACAAGAGGGGATCTAACTTGTATAGGATGAATACTCCCCTTTCTCTGGGATGAAAGGAATTTAGGACGGGATGGGAGTGGGGGGTCAGGAAGGTGAAGGAATGGTTCTGCCACAGGCCTCTCTTCTATTTCTTTCTAAGACAGAAAGGCCAGGACAGATCGACTTCCCAAAATGCTCCTTTCAACTTCTACCCAATTTAATTATGTTCCAACTTGCTTACATCTCCTCTTCACTTTTACCCTTTTATGTTTTTTTTCTGTCAACTTCTTCCCATCTGGGATCCATCTCCAGCCCCTAGGTCTTCTGCTGATTTAGAGTATTACCATGGTCAGTCTTCTGGGATCACCTTGCCCTCTGATACCCAAATGACAAAACGGTCCATCCTATGTAGGAATTCCAGGCTTTTATTCAATTTCTCTATTAATAAGTGCATTCACATTTTTAAAAGTTTGTCACCTTAATTCTATAACTCAGTTTCAACTGGTATAATAATACATCTCAAGATGGACACAGCCTTACTTCCCTTAAACATAACTAGGATATGTTTAATAAGATTTTGCTTGAAGGCTTAGGGATAACAGAAAGGAGTCAAGACAGAAAAGTTAAAAAGTATTATAACTCAAATGTCCAGCCCATTTTGTTCTTGCTTTACTAAGAGTTTCTCAGATATCAGAAAAACATCCAATTACAAAAGGATTGAGGATATTTACTTGCCATGTAGAAAAACTTCCTAAAAACCTTATTTGAACTCTTGCTCTTCCAAGTTCTTGTCCCTGTGTCAGCTGTCTACTCCCCTCCCTACTGCCCACAAAGAGTTTCCTTCCACAGAATGTTAGGTACAAAATCTCTGACCTTCAACAGGGTTCTTCTCCAAATCACAACCTGCTACAACATAAGTAGGAGGAACATATTTCTGCAAAACAAAAGCTCCAGTTGTTAGCCAAACCTGACCCTATGGTGAGGTTTAGTATCATACCATCATACCCAGCTACAGAATAGGAGAGTTTCTTAAAGTTTGTCTGCTGATCCCTGCATCAGAATCTCCTGGGGCCCGGGAATCACAAACCAGAACATGTTTGCTTGTAAGACATCCATTAGGTAATTATTTTGGAGGAAATATCTAGTTTTGGGGCCACAATATATTTATATATCTCTCTATATATAGTATTATTGCCATTGCAATAATGCAATATATTTTACAACTCTTCATGACTTCCAAACTTTTGGTGAAACGCATGTGGGAGACTTTATTTACCTGTGGCTGGTGCCACCTAGTGGACACCATCTCCTAAAACGGTTTCTGTCTAGGATTTTTGTCTACCTGTCAAATTTGAGAGTGATGAAGACAAAGATGAAGATGACTCACAGTCATTAAGTGTTTATTATTTGTTAGGCATTGTGAAAGTTGTGATGCTAGTTATTTAAATTCATTGGCTAATTTATTTTTTATTTACTTACTTATTATTATTTTTAGGGTCAGGACCTTGCTCTGTTTCCCAGGCAAGAGTGCAGTGGCACAATCACAGTTCACTGCAGCCTCAAACTCCTGGGCTCCAGCAATTGTCCCACCACAGCATCCCAAAGCATTTGGATTACAGGTGTGAGCTACCACACCTGGCCTCACTGGCTAATGTAATTGCCACAAAAACACTACAGGTGGGAGCAAGTATCCTCATTTTAAAGATAATGGAAATTGAGAAAAAGAAAGGTTAAGTGAATTGCCTAAGGAAGGCCACTCGGGAAGTAAACTGCTGAGCTAAAATTCCAGAGCCCAAATCCTTTAACTACTATTCTAAAACACTGAGTCAATTCTACAATTAAAGAAATCAGTACAATTTCTTTTGATAAGTGAATGTTGATGGTGTGGTTTAACACCCCAGAGACAGCTGAAAAAGATTTAAATGCTAACGGGGTCCAAGGAGGCACATAGATTGTTCCCCGGGGCATTAAGAAAGGGCCAAAGAAACGTCCTGAATTGGACACTGGGCAGACAAGATTCATTCTGAATTCCTCTAGTGCCCTAGGTAAAGGTTAAGGAGAACTAGGCTATCATTTGTATTGCCTCTTATTGCAGGAGATAAGCAAACAGTAACAATAAATAGAATAGCTAAAGTTAGGTAAAGACTGACACTCTCCTCCCCCTATAGCAAATTAGATAGAGAGCTCACACTCTGTTCCGACAATCTGGAGTGTTTATTCCTAACAAAGAAAGAGTATATTATTCTCTAGCCTCTCAGTGAGAGATTCACTGCAATTAAGTACCAATCTTTTCTCTTTCTAGTATATTTTGTCTTCATGGTACTACAAAGGATTTTCTGTGCAACTCAGGGAAATTAGGTCATTCCCAGGTATATTAGTCAGCTTGGGCTGCCGTAACAAAATGCCATAGACTGGGTGGTGTAAACAACAGAAATTTATTTTCTCATAGTTCTGGAGGCTGGAAGTCAGATCAGGGTGCTGGCATGACTGGGTTTTGATGAGAGCTCCCTCCTTGGCTTGCAGACAGCAGCCTTCTTGCAGTGTGGCTCACAAGACCTTTCCTCAGGGCAGGCACATGCAAGCTCTCTGGTGTTTCTTCCTATAAGGAAACTAATCCCATCATGAGGGCCCAACCTTCATGACCTCATCTAATGCTAATTACCTCCCAAAGGCCCCATACCCAAATATCATCACTGAGGGTTACAGTATCCACATGAATTTGGGGGAGAATACACTCCATAATATTCTGCCGCCTGGTCCCCCAAATTCATGTCTTTACTGCATGCAAAATACATTTATTTCATCCCAACAATCACCAAAAGTCTTATTCCAGGATCAATTCTGAAATCTAAAGTCAAAAGTCTCATTTAAATATCTAAACCAGG
The DNA here is from genome assembly GCF_006542625.1 of Nomascus leucogenys. Taxonomy (NCBI): domain Eukaryota; kingdom Metazoa; phylum Chordata; class Mammalia; order Primates; family Hylobatidae; genus Nomascus; species Nomascus leucogenys. The sequence goes on from NC_044393.1 coordinate 56,818,951, forward strand.
TACAGATAAAATTCGAGGTATGATTTGTCCTGAGGCAAAATTCCTCTCCAGCTATGAACTTGTGAAACCAGACATGTTACGTGCTTCCAAAATAAAATGGTGAGACAGGCATAGAATAGACATCCCCATTCAAAAATAAAGAAATAGGAAAGAAGGAAGAGTGATGGGTCCCAAGCAAGCCCAAAACTTAGCAAGGCAAATTCCATTATATCTTAAGGCTCAAGGGAAATTCCTCTTTGGCTCAATGCTTGGCCTTCCAGACTCATTGAGGTAGTAGCATCACCCCCACTGCTAATGTGCGGCCACAAACATTCAGCCTTGCCGGGCAGAGACCTTTGAAACCAAGGTGGAGGCAGTCTTGCCCTACGTGGTCCCCCTGGGCCCATGCACTCTTAGCCTGTGGTAGGAGTGGCAGTCCTGATGATCTCTCAACTGCCTTTGGGGTCCTTTTTTCCTTTTTCTTGAAGAGTAGCTCACTTGCACAGCTGAATAGCTCTATGGACCTGTCCTGTAAAATCCAAGAAGTCAGTCATACCTCCCACTCCCCTCCCCTCCCCTTCCCTCCCCTTCCCTCCCCTTCCCTCCCCTCCCCTCCCCTCCCCTCTCCTCTCCTTTCCTTGACAGGATCTCCTCTTCTCTCCTTCCCTCCCCTCCTCTCCCCTCCCCTCCACTCCCCTCCCCTCGCCTCCCCACTCGTCTCCTCTCCTTTCCTTTCCTTGACAGGATCTCCTCTCCACTCCTCTCCTCTCCTCTCCTCTCCTCTCCTCTCCTCTCCTCTCCTCTCCTCTCTTCTCCTCTCCAACCCCCTCTCCTCCCCGCCCTTCCCCTCCCCTCCCCTTTCCTTGACAAGGTCTGGGTCTATTGCCCAGGCTGTAGAGAAGTGGCATGATCATAGCTCACTGCAGCCTCAACTTCCTGGGCTCAAGCAATCCTCCTGCCTCAGCTCCCCCAAGTAGCTGGGACTACAGGTGCATGCCACCATGCCTGGCAATTTATTTTTTTGGTATTTTTTGTAGAGACAGGATTTCACCATGTTGCCCACACTGGTCTCAAACTCCTGAGCTCAAGTGATCCGTCTGCCTCAGCCTCTCAAAGCGCTAGGATTACAGGTGTGAGCCACTGCACTGGGACCTCTCTTTCTTTGTCCTCTTTAGTTCAAACAGGTGGTGTCTCTGCTGGTATAATCCCATCTCTGTGCCTGCTTTCTGTTGAAATGGCTGATTGTGTTCATTAACTGCACTCATGATCTTTTTATCAAATGGATGTTCATCCACACCCTTAGTATTCTTTTCAGGACAAGCTTTCTTATTTTTTGCAATATGGATAGGCTGATAATTTTCCCAAATCTTCAAGCTCTGGTTCCCTTTTGCTTAATTCCTTCTTCAGTTCACCTCTTTCATTTCACATTTTGCTATAAGCAGTCAGGAGGAACCAAGCTACTCCTCGGACACTTTGCTTAGTAAAATATCCAATTCAGCCTCACAAGTTCTACCTTCCACAAAATACTAGAACACAGTCCAGCTAAATTCTTTGCTACTTTATATCAAGGATCACCTTCCCTCCAATTAATATATTCTTCCAATGACATGTTCCTCATTTCTGTCTGAGACCTCACCAGAATTGCCCTTAATGTTCATATTTCTAGTATGCATCTCAAAGCTCTCCCAGTCTTTCATTATCCAGTTTCAAAGCTGCTTCCACATATTTAGGTATTTGTTACACAGCACCCCGTTTCTTGGTACCAAAATCTGTATTAATCAGCTTCGGCTGCTGTAACAAAATACCGTAGACTGGGTGATGTAAACAAAAGAAACTTATTTTCTCACAGTTCTGAAGGCTGGAAGTCTGAGATGAGGGTGCCAGTATGGCTGGGTTCTGGTGAGACTTCTCTTGCTAGCTTGTAAACAGCTACTTTCTCACTGTGTGTTCTCATGGCCTTTCCTAAGCACGTGTGTGTGGAGAGAGACAGAGAGAGGAAAGCTCTTCAGTGTGTCTTCTTATAAAGGCACTGAAACCACCATGAAGCCCCACCCTCATGACCATCTAATCCTAATTATCATCCAAAGCTCCATCTCCAAACACCATAAACATTGGGGGTTAGGGCTTTAACATGTGGATTTGGGAGGATACAAATATTCAATTTATAGCACCAGATATCCTTTATTTTAATTTCTTTTGTTTACATTTATTTTTGTTACAAATGAATCTGTCTAGAGTTTTTTTCCCCAACTTTTAATTATACAGTATTTTCAACACCAGAAATGTTGAAAGGATACAATAGTATACCCCCAGCACCAAGATTCACCAATTGTTAACATTTTGCCATCCTTGCCTTATCTATGTGCCTATCTACCTGTATATATTTTGAAAGTAACTTGCACATCACGAAATGCTACCTCCTACTGAGTCAGCATTCATCTCCTAACCAAAATACCATTATTACACTCAAGAAAATAATTCTCTTATATCATCTTCTGGCCCATCTATATTAAAATTTCTCCAAATTTTTATAGCTATTTTCCCCTGAATTTGGATCCAGTCAGTTTCATTGCATTTGAAAAAGTGCCGTCATCTTCTATGGTAACAATGCTTTTTTCTGGAATACCTCCTGAAGGACCCACCTGAGGCTGTCTTACAGTTAGCATTTTTAAAAAACAAGTAGTAGTATACTCTAAAATAATAATGATTAAATGTCTTTAGTTTTATTAATCCAAAAAAGTCCTCCTACCCTTTCCTCCCCTCATGACCTTGACTTTTTGAAGAGACAAAGGTGTGATAATGGCATTGTCACTATGTTATATTTTAGAGATTCATACTGAAATTCTTACCAATGAAATGGGGGGAAAGCTGTTACAAAAATACAGTGCATAATTAATTTGCCTCAGATTTAATTTAAACTTCTTACCTAAGTGGAATCGGAAAGCTTATCAATTGCACAAGTAAACATATTGGATTGACTTATGTGGTGATAATACTGAAAAACACTGTATATTTATGATTCTAGAATTCTACCTCAATTTAGCATAGTTTTAAACTTAAGTTCATTAGTGATTTAGCTCATCAAAATATGTGGGTGAAAAATTTTAAAACTCCAACTAAAAAACCCCTCAAATAATACTAGAATAAAATTCTAAGAATCACACTAAATCATTCTACTCAGGAATAACTTTTGCTATGGTCTGCATGCTTATGTCTCCCTAAAATTCATATTTTGAAATATCACCCCCAATGTGATGGTCTTAGGAGGTGGGACTGTTGAGAGGTGACTAGGTCATGAGGGCAGCACCCTCATGAATGGGATTAGTGCCCTTAAAAAGAGGCTCCAGCCGAGCGCAGTGGCTCATGCCTGTAATCCCAGGACTTTGGGAGGCTGAGGCGGGCAGATCACGAGGTCAGGAGATCGAGACCATCCTGGCTAACACGGCGAAATCCCGTCTCTACTAAAAATACAAAAAATTAGCTGGCTGTGGTGGTGGGTGCCTGTAGTCCCAGCTACTCGGGAGGCTGAGGCAGGAGAATGGCGTGAACCCAGGAGGTGGAGCTTGAGGTGAGCTGAGATCGACCCACTGCACTCTAGCCTGGGCTACAAAGCAAGACTCTGTCTCGAAAAAAAAAAAAAAGGCTCCAGTGAGCCGCCTTCCCCTTCCACCATGTGAGGACACAACTAGAAAACCATCTATGAGCCAGGAAAAGGGCCCTCACCAAAACTGAATCTGCCAACACCTTGATCTTAGACTGCTCAACCTTGAGAATTGTGGGAAAGGCATTTTTGTTGTTATAAGCTGCCCAGTCTATGATATTTTGTTATAGCAGCCTGAATGGACTAAGACAACTATCACTGACAGGTGAAGAGCACACCCAACTATCTCTCTGTATATCTATACGTGTAGCTAGGTAACAAAACTTCTAAAGTACTACAGTACTGTATATTCAATCCAAGGCCTACATGCCCGTTCCTTGCCCTGCCTCTGCTCTACCAGTACTGCAAGGAGTTTCATCTCTGCAGTCTGCCTTTCCCAGGCTCCTGTGTGTCAGCTGACATCTGTCTGGAAGCAGTCAATGAGAGACTCGTGGAAACTGCAGGGTATGAGAAAAGGAGAAGCTAGGGGTATAGTCTTCATATGAGCTGTTCTTTCTTTTTTTTTCTTTTTTTTTTTTTTTGAGATGGAGTCTCGCTCTGTCACCTAGGCTGGAGTGCAATGGCATGATCTCGGCTCATTGCGAGCTCCGCCTTCCGGGTTCACGCCATTCTCCTGCCTCAGCCTCCCCCGAGTAGCCGGGAGTACAGGCGCCCGCCACCACGCCTGGCTAATTTTTTTTGTATTTTTTTTTGTAGAGACGGGGTTTCACCGTGTTAGCCAGGATGATCTCGATCTCCTGACCTCGTGATCCGCCCGTCTCGGCCTTCCAAAGTGTTGGGATTACAGGCGTGAGCCACTGCACCTGGCGGAGCTGTGCTTTCTTTGGGCCCCTGTGGTTCAGGTGAACACTGCTTTCTTGCTTTGTCCTTTCAGTCTAAAAACGGAGTGGCTTCTGGCTCTTACTAATCACCACACTAACTTACTATCATGCTTTGGGTTTTTGTTGTTATTGTTGTTTGTTTCTATTTTTGTTTGTTTGCTGTGTTGCCCAGGCTGGTCTCAAACTCCTGGGCACAAGTGATCCTCCCATCTCAGCCTCCCAGGTAGCAGGGATTACAAGCAAGTGCTACCACACCTGCTACTATTATGTTTGATTTAGCTCTTCCATTACCTGAATAACTAATTCCATGTATTAAATTCCCTCATTTAAAATACTTGAAGTAGTTTCTAGTTAGACCCTGACTGCTCTACAATAGATGCTCTTTAATTTAAATGTTCTAATTTTAATTAATTTTATTTAAATTTCATACAACAAAAGGACATGAAGTAAAAAAAAAAAAAAGTTCAGGCTGGGCGTGGTGGCTCACATCTATAATCCCTAGCATTTTGCGAGGCTGAGGCTGGCAGATCACTTGCGGTCAAGAGCTTGAGACCAGCCTGGCCAACATAGCAAAACCCCATCTCTACTAAAAATACAAAAAAAAAAAAAAAATAGCCAGGCATGGTGGCGCATGCCTGTAGTCCCAACTACTCGGGAGACCGAGGCAGTAGAATCGCTTGAACCTGGGAGATGGAGGTTGTAGTGAGCCAAGATCGTGCCACTGCACTTCAGCCTGGGCAACAGAGCAACCCCATCTCAAAAAAAATTTTTTTTCTTTAACATGGGAAGTATTTTTTCCAAAGGCTCTTTCTAGGTTAAGAAATTATGAAAATCTCCAAGAGGCTGAATATTTTTTATTCTTGATATTATTCTTAATTGTCGTGCATCACTTCATGATGGAGACATATTCTGAGAATTGTGTTAGGTGACTTCATCATTGTGCAAACTTCATACAGTGAACTTACAGAAACCTAGATGGTACAGCCTACCACACATCTAGGTTATATGGTATAGTCTATTGCTCCAAAGCTACAACCCTGTACAGAATGTTACTGTACTGAATACTGTAGGCAACTATAACACAATGGTATCTATGTATCTAAACACAGAAAAGGTACAGTAGAAATATGGCATAAAAGATAAAAATCATACACTTGTATAGGGCACTTACCATATATGGAGTGAGTCAGTAAGAGAATGTGAAAGCCTAGGACATTACTGTATATGCTACTGTAGACTTTATAAACACTGTACACTTACGCTAACTTAAAATTATAAAATATTTATTTCATCAATAATTGTTTACTGTAATTTTTTAACTTTATAAACTTTTTAATTTTTAACTCTTTGACTCTTTTGGTAATAACACAGCTTAAAAACACAAACACATTATATAGCTGTTTGTGTTTTTGTTGTACAGGATATTTTTTCTTTATATCCTTGTTCTGTAAGTTTTTTTCTATTAAAAAATGTTCTTCACTTTTAAAACCTTTTGTTAAAAACTAAGACAAAGATACACGTTAGCACAGGCCTACTCAGGTTCAGGATCATCGGTATCACTGTCTCCCACCTTCATATCTTGTCCCACTGGAAGGTCATCAGGGATAATAACATGCTTGGAGCTGTCATCTCCTATGATAACAATGTCTGTTTCTGGATACCTCCTGAAGGACCTGCCTGAGGCCGTCTTACAGCTGACATTTTTAAAAAACAAGTAGTAGTATACTCTAAAATAACAATAAAAAGGCCAGGCATGGTGGCTCATGCCTGTAAACTCAGCACTTTGGGAGGCCGAGGCTGGCAGATCACGAGGTTAGGAGTTTGAGACCAGCCTGGCCAATATGGTGAAACCCCGTCTCTACTAAAAATACAAAAATTGTCTGGGCATGGTGGTGCGCGCCTGTAGTCCCAGATACTCGGGAGGCTGAGGCAGAAGAATTGCTTGAACCCAGGAGGCGGGGGTTGCAGTGAGCCGAGATCGCACCACTGCATTCCAGCCTGGGCAACCGAGCAAGACTCCATCTCAAAAATAATAATAATAATAATGATAAAAAGTACAGTAATACATAAACTAGTATAATAATTTATCATCAAGTATTGTGTATTGTATATAATTTTATGTGCTACACTTTTATATGACTGGTAGCACCAGTTTATTTATGCCAGCATCACCACAAACGTGTGAGTAATGAGTTGCACTATGATGTTAGGTTGGCTATGATGTCACTAGGTGCTAAGAATTTTTCAACTTCGTTATAATCTTATGGGGCTACCTTTGCAAGTGCAGTTGACCAAAACATCATTATATAGCATATAACTGTATTTTAAACTGCTTTTCAATTTTAAACAGTAAAAGTAGACACTTTGTGAAAAATTAGTACCTACTAGCTTTGTTTCCTCTCTCCACAACAATTTTTCAGTTACATGGTATTTATTTTATCCAGGTTTGAAATATTTGCCTTTTATTCTGTAATCATAATTTCCATAGTTGTTTAGCATTAGTAAAGCTACATATTTAAACCAGCTATACTTTACTAAAATGTAAGTTTCATGCAGGCATGATGCGTTATTTGCTTTGTTCACTGATGTATCTGAAGTGTCTAGAAGAATGTCTGGCACATAGTAGGCACTAATAAATACTTGTTGTTCAATAAATTATTTTCCCAATTTTTTACTTCCTGAGTTTAAAATTCTCTCTAATTGTATTTGATTGTTGCATATGGGTGTATAAATAAACATACACGTATACACAGATGTTTCCCCCCGTCCCAAGAAAAACTCAGGCATGTTGTGTTGCTTGAGTTCCTTCATGTTTGAAAATGACTGTCTTTTGCCTGTATGCTTATGATAGTTAATACTGAGTGTCAACTTGATTGGATTGAAGGATGTAAAATATTAATCCTGGTTGTGTCTGTGAGGGTATTGCCAAAAGAGATTAATATTTGAGTCAGTGGGCTGGGGAAGGCAGACCCACCATTAATTTGGATGGGCATCATCTAATCAGCTGCCAGCACATATAAAGCAGGCAGAAAAACGTGAAAATGTTAGACTGGCCTAGCCTCCCAGCCCACATCTTTGTCTCCTGCTGGATGCCTTCTGCCCTCGAACATGGGACTCCAAGCTCTTCAGTTCTGGAACTCGGACTGGCTCTCCTTGCTCCTCAGCCCGCAGATGGCCTATTGTGTGACCTTGTGATAGTGTGAGTTAATACTGAATAAACTCATATATATATATATATATATATATATATATATATATATATGAGATTTTGGTACCAGGAATGCGGTTCAGAGGAACAGAATATTAAGAATGGAGTAGTTAGGTTGGTTTGGGGGTTTCTGGAGGTGGCTGCTTAATATGATTAGACCCCAACATGCTAAGGACTCTACTTCTAATAGTATAGAGAACACTGATAGTCCTTGGTGTGAACTGTTTAGAGAGTTATGCAAAATAAATGCATTTGACACTCCTGATTCATTGCTTGTGGGAGACAAGGAGTTTAGTGACTCTATACGTAATACCTTTGACCATATGTGGAGAACCAAGGAACATAATGAAGCTGGTTAGTTGGTTGCTCCTAAGTTCAGTGGACAAAATGATGAAAGAAAATAATGAACTCAGGGATTCTGTCCCCCAGTTTCAGAAACAGACACCGAGCCTCAAATCTGCTGAGATTGCCCTGAGTGAGAGTCTTACCTCCTGTAGAGAAAGAGCTGAAATTGTGCAAAAACAGACACAAGCTCTTATCACGTGAGTGGCTGACCTGCAATGAAAGGTGCATGCACAGCCTCGCCAGGTGTCTACTGTTAAAATGAAGGCATTGATTGGAAAAGAATGGGACTCTGAAACTTGGAATGAGGATGCGTGGGAGGACCCTAATGAAGCTGGGGACACTGAGCTTGTAAGATCTGATGAACATTTTTTTGCCAGAAGGAACAGCTTCCCCATCCCCAGTAGTGGCAACATCCCCTCCCTGACCCATGCTGCCATCAGTCTTTCCACCTTTGTCTGAGGAGACACCTGTGATGCTTGAGGCAACAGTGATGGCCTCCCCTCAGGCAGTTGCCAGGCAAGATAATGTTGATTCTTCTCAGGAGACTCCCCCAACACCTCTCTTTGCTTCTAGACCTATAACTAGACTGAAGTCCCGGTGGGTGCCCAGAGTGTGACCCATAAGGAGGTGCACTACAGTCAAAAAGAACTGCTTGAGTTTTCTGATTTATATAAATAGAAATCTAGAGAACTGGCATGGGAATGAATATTAAGGGTGTGGGATAATGGTGGAAGGAACATAGAATTAGAACAGGCTGAATTTATTGATTGGGCCCACTAAGTAGGGACACTATTTAATGTTGCAGCTCAGGGAGTTAAAAAGGTTCTAATAATTTATTTTTTTGGTTAGCTAAAACATGGATTAAAAGATGGCCCACTGTGAGCAAGCTGGAAATGCCTGATCTCTCTTGGTTTAATGTAGAGGAAGGGATCCAAAGGCTTAGGGAGACTGGGATGGTGGAGTGGATTAGTCACTTTAGACCTACTCATCCCACCTGAGAGGGTCCAGAAGCTATATCCTTGACCAATGCCTTGCCAAATATATTTGGGAGGGCAGCATCTGCATCTTTGAAGAGCCCTGTAATTGCTCTTCTCTGTATGTCAGAGCTAACAGTGGGAACCACAGTCACTCAACTATAAAATTTAAATACAATGGGAATAACTGGATCCCAAGGTAGCAGGGGCAAAGTGGCAGCACTCAACTGTAAAAGGCAAGGTGGGTGTAGCTACTGTAATGGACAGCAGAGGCAAAGTGGCAATCAGAATAGTCTGATTCATGTAGAGCTCTGGCATTGGCTAATTAATCACAGTGTTCCTAGAAGTGAAATTGATAGGAAGCCTACTGCATTCCTACTTAATTTATATAAGCAGAAAACTTCTAGGTCAAATGGATAAAATATTAATTTAAATTATAAAAACAGAGAATCATGCCCCCTCAATCAATTTCCAGACATGAGCCAGTTTACAGACCCAGAACCCCTTGAATGAAGGGGAGGCTGGGTCCCCTTGATGAAGGACCCCACTACATTACCGACAGTATCTTTCCCCCATCCTTCGCCAAGGAGACTTCTGGCCTTTTACCAAGGTAACTGTATCTTGGGGAAAGGGAAATGATAAGACATTTCAGGGACTACTGGACACTGGCTCTGAGCTGATGTTGATTCCAGGGGACCGAAAATGTCATTGTGGTTCTCCAGTTAAAGTAGGGGATTATGGAGGTCAGGTAATTAATGGAGTTTTAGCTCAGGTCCAACTTACAGTGGGTCCAGGGGGTCCAGTGGGTCCCCAAACTCATCTTATGACTATGTCCCCAGTGCCAGAATGCATAAGTGGTGTAGACATACTTAGCAGCTGGCAGAACCCCCACATTGGCTCCCTGACTGGTAGGGTGAGGGCTATTATGGTGGGAAAGGCCACATGGAAGCCATTAGAGCTGCCTCTATCTAGAAAAATAATAAATAAGAAACAATATTGCATCCCTGGAGGGATTGCTGAGATTAGTGCCACCATCAAGGACTTGAAAGATGCAGGGGTGCTAATTCCCACCATATCCCTGTTCAACTCTCCCATTTGGCCTGTGCAGAAGAAAGATGGATCTTGGAGAACGGCAGTGGATTACCATAAGCTTAACCCAGTGGTGACTCCAATTGGAGCTGCTGTATCAGGTTTCATTGCTTGAGCAAATGAACACATCTCCTTGTACCTGGTACGCAGCCATTGACTTGGCAAATGCCTTTTTCTCCATTCCTGTCCATAAGGCCCACCAGAAGCAATTTGCCTTCAGCTGGCAAGGCCAGCGATATACCTTTACTGTCCTACTTCAGGGGTATATCAACTCTCCAGCTTTGTGCCATAATCTTATGCAGAGAGACCTTGATCACTTTTCACTTCCGCAAGATAGCATGCTGGTCCATTACATTAATGACATTATGCTGATTGAATCCAGTGAGTGAGAAGTAGCAAACACACTGGACTTACTGGTGAGATATTTGCATACCAGAGGACCAGAAATAAATTTGACTAAAATTCAGGAATCATCTACCTCAGTAAAATTTCTAGGAGTCCAGTGGTGTGGGGCCTATCGAGATATTCCTTCTAAGGTGAAGGAAAAGTTGCTGCATTTGGCCCCTCCTACAACCAAGAAAGAGGCACAATGCCTAGTGGGCCTATTTGGATTTTGGGGGCAACACATTCCTGATTTGGGTGTGTTACTCCAGCCCGTTTATTGAGTGACCCAAAAGGCTGCCAGTTTTGAGTAGGGTCCAGAACAGGAGAAGGCTCTGCAACAGGTCCAGTTTGTTGTGCAAGCTGCTCTGCCACTTGAGCCATATGACCCAGAAGATCCAATGGGTGCTTGAAGTGTCAGTAGCTGATAGGGATGCTGTTTGGGGCCCTTGGCAGGCCCCCATAGGTGAATCACAGCAGAGGCCTCTAGGATTTTTGAGCAAGGCTTTGCCATCTTCTGCAGATAACTACTCTCCTTTTGAGAGACAGATCTTGGCCTGTTATGGGGCTTTGGTGGGAACTGAATGTTTGACTGTGGGTCATCAAGTCATCATGCAACCTGAACTGCCTCATGAACTGGGTGCTTTCTGACCCATCTAGCTATAAAATGGGTCCTGCACAGCAGCATTCCATCATGAAGTGGAAGTGGTACAAACGTGATTGGGCTTAAGCAGGTCCTGAAGGCACAAGTAAGTTACATGAGAAAGTGCCTCAAATGCCCATGGTCTCCAATCCTGCCACCCTGCCTTCTCTCCTCCAGCTTGTACCGATGGCCTCATGGGGAATTTCCTATGATCAGTTGACAGAGGAAGAGAAGACTAGGGCCTGGTTCACAGATAGTTCTGCATGGTATGCAGGCACCACCCAAAAGTGGACAGCTGCAGCACTATAGCCTCTTTCTAAGACATCCCTGAAGGACAGTGGTAAAGGGAAATCTTCCTGGAGGGCAGAACTTTGAGCAGTGCACCTGGTTGTGCACTTTGCATGGAAGGAGAAATGGCCAGATGTGTGATTATATACTGCCGAGACCAGCTTGGTCAGGGAGACCCTAACCCAGCGGTGCTGGAGGAATTAAAGACACACACACAGAAATATTGAGGTGTGAAGTGGGAAATCAGGGGTCTCACAGTCGTCAGAGCTGAAAGCCTCATGCAGAGATTTACCCATGTATTTATTAACAGCAAGTCAGTCATTAGCATTGTTTCTATAGATATTTGATTAATTAAAAGTATCCCTTATGGGAAATGAAGGGATGAGCCAAAATAAAGGGGTGGGTTTGGCTAGTTATCTGCAGCAGGAACATGCCCTTAAGGCACAGATCACTCATGCTATTGTTTGTGGTTTAAGAACACCTTTAAGTGACTTTCTGCCCTGGGTGGGCCAGGTGTTCCTTGCCGTCATTCCAGTAAACCCACAACCTTCCAGCGTGGGCGTTATGGCCATCATGAACATGTCACAGTGCTGCAGAGATTTTGTTTATGGCCAGTTTTGGGGCCAGTTTATGGCCAGATTTTGGGTGGCCTGTTCCCAACAATATACTGATTAGTGGGCTGTAGCCAATGGTTTGGCTGGATGGTCAGGGACTTGAAAGAAGCATGATTGGAAAATTGGTGACAAAGAAATTTGGGGAAGAGGCACGTGGATGGACCTCTCTGAGGGGTAAAAAACAGTGAAGGTATTTGTAACCCATGTGAGTGCTCACCAGTGGGTGACCTCAGCAGAGGAGAATTTTAATAATAAAGTGGATAGGATGACCCACTTGTTGTGTAGACACACCTCAGTCTCTTTCCCCAGCCACCCCTGCCATCGACCAATGGGCCCATGAACAAAGTGGCCATGGTGGCAGGGATGGAGGTTATGCGTGGGCCCAGCAACATGGACTTCCACTCAACAAGGCTAACCTAGCTACAGCCACTGCTGAGTGCCCAATTTGCTAGCAGCAGAGACCAACACTGAGCCCTCGATATGGCACCATTCCTCGGGGTGATCAGCCAGTTACCTGGTGGCAGTTTGATTATATTAGACCTCTTAAATCATAGAAAGAGCAGAGGCTTATCCTCACTGGAATAGACACTTACTCTGGATATGGATTTGCCTATCCTGCATGCAATGCTTCTGCCAAGATGACCACTCATGGACTCATGGCATGCCTTATCCACCGTCATGGTATTCCACACAGCATTGCCTCTGACCAAGGCACTCATTTTACAGCTAAAGAAGTGTGGCAGTGGGCTCATGCTCATGGAATTCACTCTTCTTATCATGTTCCCCATTACCCTGAAGCACTGTTCTATCAATAGGATGGTGGAATGGCCTTTTGAAGTCACAACGCCAACTAGGTGACAGTACTTTGCAGGGCTGGGCCAAAGTTCTCCAGAAAGCCATAGATGCTCTGAAGCAGCGTCCAATATATGGTACTGTTTCTCCCATAGCCAGGATTCACAAGTCCAGGAATCAAGGGGTGGAAATGGAAGTGGCACCACTCACCATCACCCCTAGTGATCCACTAGTAAAATTTTTGCTTCCTGTTCCTGCAACATTACATTCTGCCGGCCTAGAGGTCTTAGTTCCAGAGGGAGGAACGCTGCCACCAGGAGACACAACGATTCCATTAAACTGGAAGTTAAGATTGCTACCTGGACACTTTGGGCTCCTACTACCTTTAAGTCAACAGGCTAAGAAGGGAGTTACAGTGTTGGCTGGGGTGAATGACCAGGGCTATCAAGACAAAATCAGTCTACTACTCCGCAACAGAGGTAGGGAAGAGTACACATGGAATACAGGAGATCCATTAGGGTGTCTCTTAGTATTACCATGCCCTGTGATTAAGATTAATGGGAAACTACAACAGCACAATCCAAGCGGGACTACAAATGGCCTAGACACTTCAGGAATGAAGGTTTGGGTCACTCCACCAGGAAAAAACCATGACCTGCTGAGGTGCCTACTGAAGGCAAATGGAATACAGAACAGATAGTAGAAGAAGGTAGTCATCAATACCAGCTACGACCACATGACCAGCTGCAGACACAAGGACTGTAATTGTCATGAGTATTTCTTCCTTCTTTTGTTAAAAACATGTTTGTGCATGTATACACTTGTACTAAGAAAATATCTTCATTTTATTTCCTTTTTCTGTTACCATGTGACATAAGATTTATTGACTTCACATCAGCATTTAAATATTGTTAACTTTATGTAATAGTATTTGGATAGGGAATTGGTGCTTTTCCGTTTGTACAAAGGATGGTTGTATCATGTTAGATGTAATTATGACCTTATTATTGTCTTTATTTGAAGATTATGTATGATCTTGGGAGATGTATATGGGTTCAAGAAGTAGACTTATGATGGTTTGTACTAAAGGTCAACTTGATTGAAGGATGCAAAATATTGATCCTGGGTGTGTCTGTGAGGGTGTTGCCAAAGGAGATTAACATTTGAGTCAGTGGGCTGGGAAAGGCAGACCCACCCTTAATCTGGGTGGGCACCATCTGATCAGCTCTCAGGGCGGCTAGAATATATAAAGCAGGCAGAAAAATGTGAAAAGACAAGACTAGCCTAGCCTCCCAGCCTACATCTTTCTCCCATGTTGGATGCTTCCTACCCTCAAACATCAGATTCCAAGTTCTTCAGTTTTGGGGCTTGGACTGACTCTCCTTCCTCCTCAGCTTATAGATGGCTTATTGTGAGACCTTGTGATTGTGTGAGTTAATATTTAAAGTCCCCTTTAATAATAATAGGATATTTAATAATTTAATAATAATAGGATCTATCTATCCTATTAGTTCTGTCCCTCTAGAGAACCCTGACCAATACAAAAAGCTCTTCAAAACATCATGAGAGATATAAAGCAGTGGTTTTCAAACTTGAATTATAACCGATTAGTGCACTTTAACATTATTTTAGTGTATTATAACCAACATTTTTTTAAAGGGACAGAATAAAAATAGAGAGAACTGCATATAGAAAGGGTAAGTATAGTTTCATGACACTTAAATATATGCTTAGGTGTTGTGAGTTTATGTAATGGACTATGACGTAGAATGTATTTCTGACAGAAACATTTATTTAACAGTAACAGGATCTACTTACAAACCAAGTGGACCAGGTGTTTTAGTCTGTTTGTACTGCTGTAACAAAATACCTGAGACTGGGTAATTTATAAACAATAAAAATTTATTTCTTACAGTTCTGGAGGCTGGGAAGTCCACGATCAAGGTGTCAGCAGATTTAGTGTCTTGTGAGGGCTCTCTGCTTCTGAGATGAGCACCCTGTTGCTTATATAGCGGAGGGGATGAACGCTCTGTCCTCACATGGCTCACAGGCAGCTCTCTGAAGACTCTAATGGTAATACCATTCATAACAGCAAAGCCCTCACGGCTAAATCACTTCCCAAAAGGCCCCACCTCTTAATATCACCACCTTGGGGTTTAACTTCCAACATATGAATTTTGGAGGAATACCTTCACTCAAACCATAGCACCAAGGAAGGCTGAAAGCCTTTTTCAACTGGCATGGAGTGGCAGCCGAGGTTAGGGTCAGGGGCCCTTGAACAAAAGCCTTCTTAAGTTTAGGAAACAATATACAGACTAGTTGCTTACTATAGAGCAGTTTAAAACCCTAAGCATTATTTTAGTAGTGAACTGGAGGCAATTATATTAGCCAAGAAGCTGTAGGGAGGGGCAGGTCTACCCAGCTCAAAGGATATCCACTGCAAAATTTTCCTTCTCAGAAAAGAAGGAAGGCTGCAGGACCTCTCTAGATCAAAAGGTTCCTTTTCAAATGAATACATATATTGCCAGGCCTCAACAAGAATGTAATCTCCTTCAAGACAGGAATGGGACAATGCCTTCAATTAGCAACATTCTGTTTTTACAGTCTATTTCCCTCTTATTCTCTGAATCTGTCTCTTGCCCAGTTTTTGATGGTATTTGAAAAGCTGGCTACCATAGCTTGATAAGGCATATATCTAACCAGGATATTTTACTGCCTTTTCCATTTCTGCTTATTGAATGTATTAACATATACTGGACACTATCTGGATCTTTTTTTTTTTTTTTTTTTTTTTTTTTTACTAACAATTCATTCATACTTCATGGCATTTTGGCCATCATAGGTATCTCTGGCTTCCTGGTCAATTGTTCTTGGTCTAGGTGTAATAGTATTACACCTCAATTCTGACTGATTGTTCATCAACTGATTCATCTCCCCACCCCAAAGTTAAGATTTGCTCATTGTTTTTGAATATATCTTGCTGGATTATATTGTTTATATGAATATATTACGATAGGTTTTCTTAACTGCTCTATTTCTTTACTGTTACTCTGAAATCTTACTTTTTCAAGGTGCTCCATAATAACTTATTTTTTTAGAACTCCCAAACATGGATCAAGAGTACAAATAAAGCTCTTCACTGTCCTCTATATAAACCATACAATTCTCACATCGGTGCCCTTGCTTTTCTCTGTGTGATATGCCTTTTATTGCTCTCCTCCTCTCCAAATTTTATCCATTCACATAAGGCTCAGCTTAAATCCCTCCATAAAGCCAATCTAACTACCCTCACTCCCACTACTTTATCTAAATGTAGGTGGCACTGAATTTCCTCTCAACACTTAGAACTAAATTATATAGATCTTCACATATTTCTATAAATGATATCCTGTAGGATCCTTGAAGCAAGGGCCATTATTTATACAGCTTTTGCCTTATGCAGTCCTAGGCACTCAGTGGGATACAGTTGAAAGAGTGTTAGGAGATGAAGGTTTTTGTCCTTACTTGGTACTGAGGAGTCTGTAACAGGCTATTGGGGAAAACAAGCTCTCTGATACCCCTCTCTTACTTTTCTCATAGCATAAACAGTAACTATGTAAATGGGAGGCTATCAAAACATCTTGGAGACCACTACCTTATAATTCATACGTAGTAGATTGCCTTGCCAATAAGATAAAAAGGTGCGCCTCAGTGCTTCAGACTGCCCATTACAATAAGTTTTCACCTTTATAAACCTTAGGTCAGCACCTAAACTATATATAGCTTATATATAAGCAATATAAACCTTATGCTCTATAAATTAATATAAACCTTATGCTCTATAAATTAATGGCAACTCGATAAAGAAATTATGACTGGTTACAGCACGCTGGTCGCTGAAAAGAGATACTAGAGGGCAGTAATAAAACATATGTAAAGAAATGAATTTATCACACTGCTACTGCATTGGTAATTCAAGGCAACCACAATTAAGGGGGTAAATACAGACCACAGATGCTAAAGCAATGCCTGCAAGAGATGTCAAATCAAATCAAACAAATGTTTAACATTTTATCAGATCTAAAATAAGTACATCTTCTCTCAGTAAATTTTCTTGATGCACCATAAAATGCCAACAAAACTTCTAACTTACAGGTTAAATTATATAAAATACAATTTGAAAGCTCTTTTTAATTCTAATTATTTAAACATCAGCATCAGCAGACATTAACAATACTATTCTGAACCTGGATTTGTATGAATCTGAAGGTTAAACGTTAGCTGATAGGCTAAGTATGATAGAACAAAAAAATCAAAGCCAGTGGTGGTGAGCATCTATAGCCCCAGCTACACCGGAGGCTGCTGCATAAGGACCCCTTGAGCCCAGGAGTCCAAGGATGCAGTGAGCTGATTGTGCCATTGTACTCGTTTGGGCTGCCCCATCTCTAAAAAAAATTTTTTTAATATGAAAAAGAGGCCAGGCGTGGTGGCTCAAGCCTGTAATCCCAGTACTTTGGGAGGCCGAGGCGGGCGGATCACGAGGTCAGGAGATCGAGCCCATCCTGGCTAACACAGTGAAACCCCGTCTCTACTAAAAATGCAAAAAATTAGCCGGGCGTGGTGGCAGGCGCCTGTAGTCCCAGCTACTCGGGAGGCTGAGGCAGCAGAATGGCGTGAACCCGGGAGGCAGAGCTTGCAGTGAGCCAAGATCGCGCCACCGCACTCCAGCCTGGGCGACAGAGCAAAACTCCGTCTCAAAAAAAAAAAAAAAAAAAAAAAAAAAAGAAAGAGAAAGAAGTACTTTCTAAGTGAAAACTTAAAAAAAAAAAAAACCCAAATTGGTGAAAAATGCCTGACTATATCAACAGTGTATTTAGAAAAATAGGGAGGTATGGGAAAAAGGTTAGGCAAGCCCCAATGCCCAAAACAATAATCCCGGAAACTGAAAGCATCTTGAAAACCACCTAGCAATACAGAACTTTACATTTAAAAAAAAGCAGGGATAATTTTGATTCACAAATGTCCTTAATTGTGAACGTACCTAAAAACTTGTTTATAAAGCTGCATATATATAGCGGAAAAATCTTTTACAAGATCTCAGGAAAATAATCACCAAATAACATGGTGCACTTAAATCGCACTGATCATCACAGTATGATTCACAGCTAATACCGAACAACTACAAAGATATAACACATTGCTACATATACTTTATTTGCAATTCAGTACCATGAAAACATTTCTCTAAGAGATCAATGTAATACTCTTTTATTGATATAGGAACTCTGGCACTGAAAGCTTGAATAACCCAAGGTAATGATGTCGTCACCAAGGGAGGACAAGAATAGAACCCAAATCCCTTGACTCCCAAGCTTGTGTTTTCCATTAATTGTGCTCCTTTCTATTCATCCAAGAGCATCAAGTGTAAAAGGTTGGAGAAAGGAGTGGACACAAATGAGCCAAGTCCGCAAGGTGGAGACTGCACCGAAGGTCCTAGGAATCGCCCCTTGGCACTTTCCTTTTGTTTTGGCAGAGGAAGATGAAAGCAGCAACAACCACCAACTCCTGGGACCAAGAACTGGAACTAGGTACTGCCTGTTGTGGTAACTCTCTTCCTTATTTTAGGCCTTTCCTTTTTAACCTCTCCTTCCGGCCAAGCCTTACGCGCTCTCTTCTCCCCTCCCTCGGTTTCTATCCGCTCCCCTTAGCTCCACTCGGCACACTCCTGCTAGGTGTCCCCGTTAACAGGAGGCAGCTGCGCCGCACTAGCTCTCCACCCTCCATCCGGCCCTGGCGCCCAGTCCTCAGGTGTTTTGAGATGTTCGTAGCGTCAGAAGCGCTCTCCGTAGAAAGTGAGTGGCAGTCAAGCATTATAAATGTGTTTCAACTGTTTAGAGACTTAAGAGATGGGAACCGGGGCATACACCAAGTCAGCTCTGCGTGGGTCTAGGTAGCTCGTCACGACAAAGCAAAATTTAGACAATAAGCGTTGAGACTTTCCTTCTAGCTCCGAGTTTCACAGCTCCGCCATCCCCTGAGCAACCTCCCACTGGAGGACGCCTTCCGGAGCGCGCGTGTTTACACTTTTCCTACACCAGGCGGAGGAAACAAGCGCTCGCTGACCCCGGGGGATTCCAAACCGTTACTCCGCCCGCCGGGGTGGGGCCAGCGCAACGGCCGAGCCTGCGCAGCCGACCGGCTCCGGGGCCCCCGCGCACTACAAGTTCCAGAAGGCAGCTCTCCGCGGGGGCGGGCGGGCAGTCGCCTTATCTACCTCAGGCTCATTTTTACCACCGCTCTCCCCTTCCCCAGCCCCCCTGGCGTCCTTTCCACAGTTAAAGTCTACTTTCTCTTGAAGCACATGAGGAGAAGCCTTAGCAACCTCGATACCGAAGTTCGTCGCGCGCTCGCTCTTTCTGCCTCTGCCCGAACTATGCCTGAGTCCCTCACTGGAGTTGGGTAGTGGAGGCGAGAAAAGGAAGTCTTTGCAGGCCAAAACTGGGACAACCTGCTCGGACTTCCGCCTCCCGGCCTCCGGAAGGCAGTGCGCACGCGCTCGCTGCGACTCCGGCGCGGTTGACTTCCGCTCCCACTGTGCTCTGCGAGCCGAATCATGGATCACACTGGTAAGGAGGCGGAGGCAGTGGGGGTCCCGGTTCCATGCCCCCTTGGCCGGCCTGGGGCTAGTCGCCCAGCAGGCAAAAGGGATTACGCTCGCCCCACAACACTAGGGTGTGGCAGTGAGAAGAAATCTCACAGATGCCTTCCTGTGCCTGGCAGGGGCCTGCCGTTTCCTGGCCTACCCTCTGGTCTGGTACCTATCTCCTCCGTGCCGGCAACAACCGCTCCTTCTCTGGTTCTGCGGAGCTCCGAGCCCGGACCGGTGGGCGATGTAGGCCTTTGGGAAGGGAGAGCGCCGGCTCTGTTTTATTTAGCCCAGCTGCTCTGGCCTACGTTATGGAGACTGGCGGGTAGATTGCGGTTTCCGAGTCGCGGAATCCTCTTTACGCTGGGAATGGACGGGCGAGAATGGGTTGGAGACTTCCTGCTGTCTCAGTCAGCTTTGGGCGGGTGCTGCAGTGTCGTCTCTCCGATCCTTTATGGACTAGAGAGTTGAAAGAAGGAAGTCTGATAGAGTTTTTGGAATCAAACTCGGAGCAGCTTTTCTACCTAAACCAAAAGCATGCCCCGCGCTTCGGCTGAGGTCCTTACTCATCATTTGAGGGTATTTACAAAGAGGAGCTTAAAATCAAGGCATTTTCATACTTTTCTCCAAGTAAGAGTAGCTCCACCCTTTGTTATGTATTTTCTGGCTTTTGCTTCTTTGTGGTTCTTGGATATTGAATGAGTGCTCTTGGAGTTAACATGTGCCCCATACATTTATAGCGACCATATCACAAATAGAGAAAAAAAGGCTTTTTCTTGAGTATTGAGTTGTCCTCACTCATCAGATATCTACTTGATTTATAATTAGGTGTGTATGTTTATTTATGTAGGTGTGTATGTTTATTTATGCCAGATATATACAGATATCTGTAGGTCGGGAGATGGAGGATGGAATGGTAAACGAGATGGACCAAGTCCGTGATAGAACTTCTGTTTTATGGAGGAACACAGACAAACGTTCTTTTTTTTTAAAATTTATTTTTATTTTTTTAATGTTTGCGAATTATAAGTATCTTGAAGAAAATAAACGAGTGCTGTGGAGAGATTCATAGGACGAAATTTCAGAGAGCGTTGTTAGGAATGGTCTTTGTGGAAGCTAAGATCTGATGGATGAGAAGAACCCAGCCCTGGAAAAAAAGCAAGAGGAAGAGCATTGTCCAGCAAGTGCAAAGGCACTGAGGTAGGAAGATATAGTGAAGTCAGCTGCAGCCTAGTAATAGCCAGAGGGTAAGAGTCCTGAAGTGAGATTGGAAAGGAGGGTGGCAGACACATCATTCAGGTCGTTGAAAGCCATGGTAAACGTTTGAATTTTAATTTAAGTGAATATGAAGCCATTGAACAGAAGTAGAGGAGGAACACAATCTCTTTAAAAAAATATAATAGGCTGTTCTATGGAGAATGGTGTAAGAGAGGGAGGTAAGAATGATGGAAAATAGCTGATTGCAGTAGACGGGAAGGGAAGGTTGGTTTGGTGAAAATGAAGGAGAATAGGCAGCTTCAGTAAATACTTTGGTGGTGTTTGAAGGAATGTGAGAGAAAGGAGAAATGCCTAGGTTTTTGGTTTGAGCAATTAGGTAGTGTCCATTATTCAGTTGAGGAAAACTTGGGGCAGAGAACAATCTTTTTTTTGTAGAGGTGAGACGGGAATTTGGGAACAAGTGTTTGGTCTTGGACTGCTAGTGTGAGATAACTATTGAGACACGGGAGAGATGCCAAGTGGAGATGAGAGGAAAGATCTGCACTGAAAATACGTATTTGGAAGTTAGTACCTTTATCTATAGCTGGTATTTTAAAGCATGAGGACAGATGAGACCATTTAAGAAGGGTGTGTTCAGAAGAAAAGCCGGCCTAGAACCAGGCTGTAAAGAATTCCAGTGTTTGGGAATTTATAGAGTTGAAACTGGGATTTTGATGTTAGAATAGCAAACATTCAACTTTAGGAAAATAATTCTTATTTGAGCCCACTACTGGAATTGTGAGTCAAGTTCCTGCCATAGTTTGGAGGCTGTTATGTTAGGAAATCATAATAGGGGTGGGTGTAAAGAGTGTTTATTATCTTAATTCTTGAAGTGTAGAGATGGCCTGAGGAAGTAAAACTCATCGTAACATGAAAATACTCACGAATGAGCTGACCACTTAAAAAATTAGTTCCCGCTCAGATGTCCCTTCTGCTTAACACTAGCTTCTTACGTATTTTATTTTTTTAATGAATCAATCTCTTTGATATTTAGTATCAGAAGACAGTATCAAATACTGTGTATTGATTGTGAAATAAAATTATAAACCTTGCAGAAGATTCTGGTTTTCATGAAATTCATAAACATGAATTTGATAATTGTTTAAATCACAGAGCCTTTGACAAAGAGGAAATGCCACTTAGCTAGATAATTGAAGAAACAGGATAGGCATCTCAAAAGAATAATTTCAATATTAAAGGATTAAGAGGTCCTTGGGGAAATTGATGAAACCCTTGAACATTATGCAAAAATGACCCATTTTATGATCATACTGAAACATTCAAATGTAAAAATGAAGGTGTTCTAATAGAACCTTGCCAGAAAAATTACTCCAAGCGGCTTCCAATTAACACTAGATTTATTCTTTGGTCATTCTAAGCATTAGCACTTCTGTAACTGTATCCCAGATTTTGTTGAAGATCCCAGATTTTGTAAAATATTTGTTGGTTCCTTTTATTCAAGATAAAAATCCCCAATCTTTTTTAAACTATATAATATGGAAGTGTTGTGCCTTTTTAAAGTGAATTTATCTTAAGTGGCCAGTAGTCCTTAGTCACTTTCTATGTAATATCTAAGAAATTTTTGTTGTTAAGGACTTTATAATTTATTACTGTATTCAAAAGGAAATAGTGCTTTATGTTCTGATTCTTAATTTAAAAACAACAAAAAGCAAAAAATTCCCAAAGAAACCCAGAATGTTACCACTATTAAATGCTGTACCTCATGAACTTGAATCTGAAGCAAAGTGGGAAGGGCCAGCCAGCTCTTGAAGGTGGTAGACTATGCAAGCAACAGTAGAGACCTCAAGTGTTCAGGATGGTGTGAAAAGGACTTGTAATGAAGTGTTGGTATTTTCATTATTCACAAAGGTAAAACGATTAAGCCATTTTGATATTTGAATATTTAATATTTGAGGGACAGCATTGAACTGATTATATGTCTACAACGACTTGCTTTTTAGTTCATTGGAATGTCAGGAATACTTTTTGAGCAAGGAAAAAAGTCATTCATATTTTGGCCAGTGCATTGCTTATAAGTACTTTTACATACATAAGCAACTACAATGAAAACAGATCAAATACATTAATCAGCTTGTGAGTCTATTTAATGGTGTTGAAAGCTGATCAAGTTGGGTTTACCCTAACTCAAGATTCTAGCTAACCATGTAATTCCGCCCCCACTTGTTTTAGGATTAGCTGTTATAAGAGTAGAAAGTAGACTGAAAGATAATTAAAATAATCGTTAAGGACCCATTTTTAATTTTGTTTGATATATTATTCAGAAAAACTGCAAATGAATGTGAACTTAGTGTGTGTCTGTAATCCTAGTAGCCTTGGAGGCCATCGGTACTAGCTTACTACTTCCAAATTTGGCTTTGCTGAATTTAATGTGGATGGTTTGGCTATCAATCTTGACTGTAATATTTTCTGCAGGGGCAGTTATACAACCTTGTTCAATAACTTGTCATGTTTAAAACACTACAGATTTAAAAATACGTTATTTGTATTTCCTATTTTAAATATTTTCCTTTTTGTCTTTAGTAGGTCAAGTTAAGTATTTTCTGTATTATATCTTTTCATCTACTTGAAAAAAGGTAACTCTTAAGCTTTAGATGGAGTCAGTTCTATGAAATAATAATACTGTTACTCATGGGACAAGAATTAATTTATTCTATAGACAATAACAAGCAAAGACTCCAGGGACTAGAAAGTGACAGTTGTTTAGACCTAGTTGTAGTACAGGAACTTTGCATCCTCTTAAATTATAATTTTCCATTGCAGTGCCGACTAAGAACTCAGTCACATGTTACAGCACAAATACATTATTGCATGTTTTTACTACTAAATGGTATAATGATTTTTACTATATTTCTGAATGATTTTTAGAATACTTATTTTACACTTAAGGAATAATCACATTTCTAAACTTCATTTTCAAATGCATTATTTAATTTTGCCTTCATCAGTGTTAGTAAGTTCAGTTTACTAAATTTATTTTCTGCTTTGCATGCTTGACGATCAGACATGGAGATAGGGATGGTTTTCTTTCTTTTTCTCCTTCTTACTCTTTTTCTTTCAAAAAATTCTATTGTAGTTCAAGACAGTGGTTCTTGGGTTCGTGAATGGTTTCATGTTTCTGTAAACTTCTCTGGAATTATATGAAAAATTTTATTCATTTTTCTAGGGAGAGGTCCTATAACTTTTATCAATTTCTTAAAGGATTCCATATCTCAAAAAGGGTTAAAAAGCATTGCCTTAAGTGTTGATCCAAAATAAATAAAATTAGCAGTTAAACTTAATGTAATATTGAAAATCAGAACCCAGATCTTTAACCTTGATGATGTTAGGTATGTTGTTTTAATACCTGTGGCAGAATAATCTTTAAAAAGAAAAACTAAAAGAAATTACAACTTTTTTTTCCTAACATAGACAATGAGTTACAAGGCACTAATAGTTCTGGATCCTTGGGTGGTCTTGATGTTCGCAGACGAATTCCTATAAAGCTCATCTCCAAACAAGCAAACAAAGCGAAACCTGCACCGCGAACTCAAAGGACTATAAGCAGGATGCCTGCAAAGGCTCCACCTGGTGATGAAGGTAATTTGTTTAACTAATAGGTCCAACACTCTCTGTTTTATCTGATTGCTCCGGACAGTCTGTGTGATCTTATAGCTACCTCTTTTTATCTTACATATTCTATTCATTCTTCAACCTTCTTGTTTGACTTCTCATTGTAGCACATTGTATTTTTATTTTCTTTTATAAATATTTTTGATTTGGTTCTTTTGTTGTTGAAAGCAATACTGCCCATTGTTCAATAATCTCAACAGTATTGCAGAAAGCATAACATTAAAAGTAAAATCCTTCTATCCAAAGATTATCCCTGTTGACTTTTTTTATATAGAAGTATTAATTTTTTATGTGTAGTTGCCATTTTTTCATGTAATATGCATTTTAGATTTTTTTCTTACCAGTACATACAGATGTACCTCATTAAAAAAATAGGTTTGGGTATTTATAGATATACCATAATTTATTTAACAGTTTCTCCAGATTTTTCTGTTACAAAAAACGTTGCACCAAATATTCTTGGGCATACAGTTTAGTATGTACACTTTGTAGAATTTGTTCTTTGCACAGATTTGGCCTTTTTTTTTTTTAATTCCAAAGACTTTAAAACTACAAATTTGGATATTTTAAAACTTGATAGATACTGTGGATTTTAGAGTTTGACAAATACTGTCAAATTGCTCTTCAAAAAAGGTATGTTAGTTTTTACTGCCATACACAAATAGTGAGTACTGGAAATCTTTTAAAATTTTTGTTTTGATGTAAATTTATTTTAATTATGAAAGAGCGTATATTTTTTCATAGTATTGGTCATTCTTGTTTAGATCCTTTCTTCTGAGTTCTTTGTAAATTAATAGAATTTTTGTTATATGTTATGTATGTGCGTGTGTGTATATTTAAATATTTTTTGTTTGTTTTTGTTTTTTTTTGAGACTGGGTCTTACTCTGTTGCCCGG
The DNA here is from genome assembly GCF_006542625.1 of Nomascus leucogenys. Taxonomy (NCBI): domain Eukaryota; kingdom Metazoa; phylum Chordata; class Mammalia; order Primates; family Hylobatidae; genus Nomascus; species Nomascus leucogenys. The sequence goes on from NC_044393.1 coordinate 56,844,154, forward strand.
GCTGGAGTGCAGTGGTGGCATCATGGCTCGATATTCCAGGCTCAAGTGATCTTTCTCCTCAGTCTCCTGAGTAGCTGGGTCTACAGGTGCATCCCACCTGCCTGGCTAATTTTTTATATTTAATTTTTGTAGTGATGGCGTCTTGCTATGTTGCCCAGGCTGGTTTTGAACTCCTGGGCTCAATAGTCCTTCTCCTTAGCCTCCCAAGGTGCTGGGATTACAGGCGTGAGCCACTGTGCCTGGTCTATATTGTATATATTCTTCATTTGTCTTTTGAATTTTGTATACAAAATATTTATTGGAGGGAATCTTTTTTTTGTTTGTTTGTTTGTTTTTTGTTTTGAGATGGAGTCTTGCACTGTCGCCCAGGCTGGAATGCAGTGGTGTGATCTCGGCTCACTGCAAGCTCTACCTCCCGGGTTCACGCCATTCTTCGGCCTCAGCCTCCTGAGTAGCTGGGACTATAGACGCCCGTCACCACGCCCGGCTAATTTTTGTATTTTTAGTAGAGACGGGGTTTCACTGTGTTAGCCAGGATGGTCTCGATCTCCTGACCTCACGATCTGCCCGCCTCGGCCCCCCAAAGTCTGGGATTACAGTTATTGCAGAAAATCTTGAAGATTCTATGTAGTCAGATATCCAGTTTTTGCTTTTATGACTTCTGGGTTTTGTGACATTATTTGAAAGGCCTTCCCCTATTTCACTAGTATAAAAGAGTTTTTCCATGTTACCCTTGATTACAGGTTAGCAAACTATGTCTGTGGGCCAAATTTAGCCCTGTTTTTGTAAACAATTTTATTGGAACACAGCTATGCTCATTCGTTTAAGTATTATCTATGGGGGCTTTCACACTATAATGGTAGAGTTGAGTAATTGTGATTGAGACCATATGGTCCACAAAGCCTAAATATTTACTATTTAGCCTTTCACAGAAAAAGTTCACTGATACTGCTTTAGAACATTTATGGATATGTATTTGGTTATTAAGGGGAAAAAAGGTGGGGTCTGGCTTTTTTTTTCCCCCTGAAACATTGTTGCAACTCTTTTCCTTGCTGAATAGGAATTTTACTGTTATCATATATATGTTAAAGCAGCAGTCCCCAATCTTTCTGGCACCAGGACTGGTTTCGTGGAAGACAGTTTTTCCACAGATGGAGAGTGACGGCAGGGTGCGGGGAGTGGTTTCGGGATGCAACTGTTACGTTAGTTAGATTCTGGTAAGGAGCACCAACCTAGATCCCTCTCTTGCATGGTTCACAATAGGGTTTGTGTTCCTATGAGAATCTAATGCAGCTGCTGATCTGACTGGAGGCAGAAGGAGAGGTCAAGTGGTAATGCTCCCTAGCCCTCCCCTCACCTCCTGCTGTGTGGCCGAGTTCCTAACAGGCCAAGGGTACTGGTCCAAGGCCTGGGAGTTGGGGACCCCTGTATTAAAAGTATTTTTTTGTATTTCTAGACTTTCTATTCTATTCCAGAACTAGAATATTCTATTCTAGTTATTGATATTGATAAATGCATTCTGTTCTATTGTCTGTATTTATTTTGTGGAATCAAACTGCTTTAGTTACAACATACATTATGGTTTATTTTATTGTAGGGTTCCTCTCCCATCTAAACAAGCATATTTGAAGTCAAAATGTTAGAAATCGTGTTAGTAATAACCTAGGGCCGCTGTTGCAGTACCTCTAATTTAGGGTCACTCCTGCTTTGGCTTTTTTTAAAAAAATAGTTTTTTAAAACAACACGGTAGTGTACAAATACATTCTTTAATAGTTCAAACAATGCAGAAAAGCCAAAATCCTTTTCTCCCCTTTCCCTCTCGGATTTTGGAGTAAAATAAATTTGTTTTTGATTGTTATTTTCCTAGGCATCAATCAAAATATATATAGTTTAATGATGGGAGTACAGGTGGAACTACTCTGAAAAATGATAATGTGCTCCTAATTTCCTTGGCTGTTATCTCAATAATTTTCTGGTTTGAAAAATTGAATTTCTGCCGGGCGTGGTGGCTCACGCCTGTAATCCCAGCACTTTGGGAGGCCGAGACAGGCGGATCATGAGGTCAGGAGATCGAGACCATCCTGGCTAACACGGTGAAACCTCGTCTCTACTAAAAATACAAAAAATTAGCTGGACGTGGTGGCGGGCGCCTGTAGTCCCAGCTACTCGGGAGGCTGAGGCAGGAGAATCGCTTGAACCTGGGAAGCGGAGCTTGCAGTGAGTGGAGATTGCGCCACTGCACTCCAACCTGGGCGACAGAGTGAGACTCTGTCTCAAAAAAAAAAAAAAAGAAAAATTGAGTTTCCTTATTTTGAATTTTATATCACACCATCTTTTCTAAGGTGTAAATGGGTGATATAGGAGCCTAGGAACACTCAGGTGTAACTTAAAAGAGCATTCTGACTTTGGATTATGCATTCGTATTGGCAGTAATTAAATAGTACACTGAAGTGTCTATCAGCTTCAAAAACTTCTTGCATCATTATTTGTGTGTTAATGTGAATGTGTCTCTGTGTGTGTGTGTGTCTATGTCTGTCTATAGGTGCTGTAATTTAGTCATGTGGGTAAAGTTAAAACTTGTGTGCTTGGCTACTCTGTTTACCAGTTCTAGGGCCAAAAGAGTCGTGAGAAGCCTGGCTCCTTGGAGGGATATATTTGTCTGCTCAGCTTTACTTTAGGTAATTGGATTCTACCTAGAATTCCCATCAGACTGTTGATTGGTTTTGTGTTCTTTTGTAGGAAATGAGAAGATTGCCATCAACTTTTTAATTAGGCCAGAGAAATTGAGCCCCTTTCATCTTCATATATCTTAAGTTTATTGATATTGATAAATGCATTGTAGGAAAGGATACATAAGATATGATATGGCTCCTGTTGTTTGGGTAATTAATCAGGGAGTGGTTTTAATTGACAGGATGAAATATGAATATGTTAAAGTGTCTAAATCACTCATTTGAGGGCTAAAGAAGAGGATAACTTGTTGGCGAATAAAATCCATAGAATGCTTTATGTTTTCATTATACTATTGGCAATAAAATCAGTCTCTTAGCATACCATTTTTGTAGCTAGACTAGAATAAATGGTGATCAATATCTTAAAAATTTGTGCAACAAGCATGATAATCAGTAAAGTTTTACATTAGAAATAGTTTCATGAATTGATAAGAGCATTTGAATGGGAGTCAAGAGTTCTGAGGTCTGTTCCTGGCTTTGCCACTTATCTTCTATATGTTGAGTTATTATGGGTCTCCATACAGTAATATTCTCAATAATGAAGTAAAAGAGTTGGACTAGATCACCAAGATCACTTCTAACTGATGTTTTTAACTAATCTTGATTGTCTTATTCTTAGAAAAGCTTTGAAAGGCATCACATGGGCTTTTTAGTGATGAAAAGGTCTATTTTGCCATGTATATGTGCTTCCAAAATGAAATTTGAGATTTGGAAAGTTAATGGGCAATACTTTTTTTTTTCTCAGAAGGATTTGATTATAATGAAGAAGAACGGTATGACTGTAAAGGGGGTGAGCTGTTTGGAAATCAGCGAAGATTTCCTGGACACCTTTTTTGGGACTTTCAGGTATAATTAAAAATGAAAAATTGTATTATAATAATAAAACATTTTAAGTATTAAATACTTAAAATGTTTTATTGGAGTAATGCACAATACATAAAGAATGTTATGAACTTGTTATAACTATGATTTTCAGCACATACAAATCATTTAATACTCCATTTGAAGTAATTTTCAGTAAAATCAATAGCTATTAACACTAAGAAGAAAAACTAATGGTATCACAGCTAATGGTGGGGAATAAATGGAGATTATACCAAGAAGCTTCTATTTCTAATTGTTTTTAACAACTTTTATAAAATATTGACCAATTCATTGTGTAGATACAATCTTTAGAATTGTGTAAGAAGGTAATTTTAATTATATCATTTCAACAGATAAACATCTTAGGTGAAAAGGATGATACACCGGTTCATTTCTGTGACAAGTGTGGATTGCCTATTAAAATCTATGGGAGAATGGTAAGTATAATTAAATATTGTTTTTGTAAGTAAGCATTTGCATAGAGGTGGGGTTCTGAAATTTAACTAGATAGGTTTATCACTGTTTAATGACTAAGTTTGCGAAATTTTAAATAAGTATGAAATAACTGAGGGAAGTATTGGAATACTATGAATTTAATATGATTATCTTGACAAATCGTTGAATTCTTGTAAAATATTAAATAAAACTGAAAATTAGAATAATTTCTGAAAACTAATTTCTTTGGAGTGTTTGATACCAGTTAGTTTACAGTTATTCTAGTTTATTAAGGAAAATTTTTTTTCTTAATAAATAGAACAAGACTGCTTATTTTTGAAGGCCACAATTTTTTCCATAAAACTGCATTAATAGTATTTATAATTTCTCTTTTTTTCCTGAGGCTCAGAGAGGTTTAATAGTAATTATTATTTCTGAAAATTGAATTCTAATCATTAAAAAATTTTACAATCCTAACTGTAATTTTATAGTAATTTTCACATTTCTTCCCTCCAAAAAAGATAGTTTTGCATTTGCCTTTAGAAAAAAAATTTGAATTCAGTAACATACCTGTGATGGTAGATGGCGTGGATTATGCAGTTGCTTTGCTCTACATCATAGTAAAGAAATAGTAACAGGCTGTGAATTTAAAAATGTGGTTCTAACATCATTTAATGTATCCTTCTGATTGATTTTTAGATTTTTATTAGTCAGTTAACTTAAAACTACCAGAGGAAGATGCTGCTTATGTTAAATATAGGACATACTTGTCCTATAATATTTTACTGCGTTGGAATAGTTTCAGGAGAAACAAGATTAAAAAAAAACACACACACATAATTAAAGTATTCTTCAGGAGCTTTTGACCTGCAGGGGGCTGGGTATGGTGGCTCACACCTATAATCCCAGGGCTTTGGGAGGCTCAGGTGGGAGGATTGCCAGAGGCCGGGAGTTTGGGACCAGCCTGGACAACTTAGCAAGACCCTGTCTCTACAATAAAATAAAATAATTAGCCTTGTGTGGTGGCACACACCTGTGTTCCTAGCTATTCTGGAGGCTGAGGTGGGAACATCAGCCAGGAGTTTGAGGTTACAGTGAGCTGTGATCACACCACTGGACTCCAGCCTGGGCAACAGAGCAAGATCTGTTTCTTAAAAAAAAAAAAAAAAAGGAAAAAAACGTGTGGGGACCATAGGTGAGATTTATAGGGTTTACACTTCCAGAAAGTATAAGCAAATGCGTATGTGTACATTTATTGGGAAAAGAGCCATAGTTTTTGTCATGTTCTCAAAAGGCTTTGTGATTGAAAAAGGTTATTATAATTAGTACTTAATAAATGTTCATTTTAACAGGTATTCTCAAGTGTCTTCTAAGCCTTATGTATAGGTCACTATATATATATTTTTTAAAAAAATATTTTAAGTTCTTATATGCTTAACTGTAATATGTCTTTGTTTACAGATTCCATGCAAGCATGTTTTTTGCTATGACTGTGCTATTTTACATGAAAAAAAGGGAGATAAGATGTGTCCAGGGTAAGAAAAGATTATCATTACCTTTTTTAAATAATAAAGTTTTAGTGCAATGATTTGTAAGTTGGATTGAAGGTTAGGGAGTGATATAAATCAGGCAGGAGATCAAACATACAGACATGGCTAATCTTTTTCTGTGAGCCCAGCTTGCTTTAAGTTTCTCTTTAATATAGGGCAAGGTAGCCACTGTCAGTCAACTCAGTTGGTCAAAATGAAATCTGTTTGCCATTATAGAAGTATTACTATAAACAAATAGTTACTTTTTTTGGTGGGACATTAAAGAAGTATTAAGATATATTGAGAGCAAAGACTCCAGAATTAGAATTCCTGGGTTCGAATCCTTGTTCTGCTATTTATTAGCTGTTCTACTGTCATAGGCTATTCTTTATTGATAAAATGAGCCTGATAATAGTACCTACCTCCTTGAGGTATTTTTAGGATTAAATGAGGTTATATATATATATATCATATGTACACACATACACACATCTAGTAGCTGGCATATAGTAAGCACTGTATATATAAGCTCTTGTTACTTTCAAATCTGATTATTTGGAGTATATCTTAGAACACCATCATTACATAGTCTCAAACAAGTTATAAAAAGCTAGATCCATTTTGGGATGGTCTTGAAGAAAACAGAATAAGAATTTTTATATCAGTTCAGAACCCTTGATAAGGAAGGCTTAAGAAAGAATGAGAGATACTTGCTTGGGTTAGCCATAGGCTTCTTAGATCACTTATAACCTGTGCTTAAAGCTACACCAAGATTTGTGGTATTGATTGATAACAAAGCTGTGGACACTTGTCAGCAATGATTCCCTTTTATGATGTAGGAAAATTTGACGTCACCAGGAGAGAAAGGGGTGATTTATTGACAGCTCAGTGACAACTAATTCGCTTGGCATGTTTTTATTAGCATTTTGAAGTAACAGATTATAACATTTGTTCTATGAGTTTAAAAAATATTTCGTTTATAGAATTATAATTCAGGAGAGTTAAGACATTAGAAATATATATCACTTGTTTTTTGGGTGTTTTCTCTCAGGTCTAATTTTTCAACATGGTATACATTCATTTTAAGTTACATAGTAAATTTGATTGCTTCATCGGGATAAAAGATTTCAGATGTGATAAAATATTATTTAGAGGACTTTTAAAGGTTTCCTCTTTTGTATAAGTATTAAAAGGAAATTAAAAGGTACTTATTGTTTAAAGAAATTAGTTCTCAAGGTACTAAATGTAACTAATGTACTGAATATGCTAATCCTTACTAATGGACTAAATGTAACAAAGTACTAAATGTCACACCTCACTTACATGGTCCTCAGTAGCAATTTTAGGACAGAGGCCTATCTGGATTAACAGACCCAGATCAGGAAGTGAAGAAATGGCAATCAGAGTTAAACAGTATATATTACTGTTTTTAAGCACCACCCAAGAGAAAGTGCTTCACATCTTGTTAAGGTGGAGACAGTTCGGTGTTTACAGTGAACTAGCAGCAAGAAGTGTGCCAGATGGCCACTAAAGGGAAGCATAATAACATCAGTAAGGAGTGCCAGCCTTATAGTAAGGATGGAAAGATAGACACAACTCAAAATCAAGAGTATAGAGCCATTTAATATAGTGTCAAATGATCTGACACACATATTCAATGATAATTGCTTATATATATATACACACACATTTTTATATAGTGCTTAATTGGGGATTAAATACTGTCACTCTCGTTTCATTTGATATTAAGAATATTCTTTTAAGTAATATGAAATAGATATAAAAACATTGTGAAGTAGGTAGATACTTTAACCTCATTGTACAAATGAAGAAACAAACTCAGAAATGGTTCAATGACTTCAAATTACTGAGCCAATACCAGATCCAAGATCTTCAGATTCCTATTTCAGTCCTCTTTCCCCACTGTGTCAAGAAAGCTGTAATGGCAAGTATGGATTAAATATGGTAAATGAAAAATAGTTATAATTTTTACCCTGAGTTTTTAAGAAAATGTTAAGTTAAATTTAGTGCTCACAAATTAGAAAGTTAGGAAAGTGTAAATTTGTCTGACGGTTCAGAAAAAACCCTTCTTTAAAGGACTTTTAATAGTCAAGGCTTGGATTGAAATTGTTTATGTTTAATGTTAAGAACCCTAATGATGAGGCTGATGTTACTTGTTGTAGTCCTTGCAATGTCTTCTACTTACTGTTTTCCACTTAGTATTATTTACTCAACAAACAGTTATCACTCAATAATACCATACAAGTTTGAATTCCGTGATTGTAAGTAATCAACCCGTTGGTTTTTTTCTTGCTGGTTTTTTTGGCAAATGGATGCAAAAAGTACAATTGTTTGAGAAAATTGGATAAATTCTAGGCCTTGGGAAGAATGAGGTCTCTTCTTGAAACATACTGTTTGATATTAGGAGTTCTGAAGTTGACAGAAATGCCTATGCTTAATGGCTAATAGATAACAAAGTAGGGAAGATTAAAGGTTCACATAGAATAACTAACTTCTAATTGTGGACTTTTGCTATGTTTATGTAACAGTCAAATTTTAAAAACAGGCATATTTTTGAAAATTACATACTTTTTTATATTCTCTTTTAGTAAATCACGTTTTTCTCCCTTCTAATTTAGCTGTAGTGATCCTGTGCAGCGAATTGAGCAGTGTACACGAGGTTCTCTCTTCATGTGTAGCATTGTTCAAGGGTGCAAGAGAACATATTTGTCTCAGAGAGACTTACAGGCTCATATCAACCATCGCCATATGAGAGCTGGAAAACCTGTTACCCGTGCTTCACTTGAAAATGTTCATCCTCCTATTGCCCCACCACCAACAGAAATCCCTGAGCGTTTTATAATGCCACCAGACAAGCACCATATGAGCCATATTCCGCCAAAGCAGCACATCATGATGCCACCACCTCCTTTGCAACATGTGCCACATGAGCACTATAATCAGCCACATGAGGATATTCGTGCTCCTCCAGCAGAATTGTCCATGGCTCCACCTCCACCTCGATCGGTCAGTCAGGAAACCTTTCGTATTTCAACAAGAAAACACAGCAATTTAATAACCGTCCCTATTCAGGATGACTCAAATTCAGGTGCTAGAGAACCACCACCTCCTGCCCCAGCACCTGCTCACCATCATCCTGAATATCAGGGTCAACCAGTGGTATCGCACCCTCATCATATTATGCCTCCACAGCAACATTATGCACCACCCCCACCTCCTCCACCACCAATAAGCCATCCAATGCCACATCCTCCCCAGGCTGCAGGTACTCCTCACTTGGTATATAGCCAAGCTCCACCTCCACCAATGACCTCTGCTCCACCACCAATAACCCCTCCCCCTGGACATATTATTGCCCAGATGCCACCTTATATGAATCATCCTCCTCCAGGACCTCCCCCACCTCAACATGGTGGTCCACCTGTAACTGCACCCCCTCCTCACCATTATAATCCTAACTCATTACCCCAGTTCACTGAAGATCAAGGAACTCTGAGCCCTCCATTTACACAACCAGGGGGAATGAGTCCTGGTATATGGCCTGCACCAAGAGGGCCACCTCCTCCTCCACGATTGCAGGGTCCGCCTTCTCAAACCCCACTTCCTGGACCACATCATCCAGATCAGACGAGATATAGACCGTATTACCAATGATAATAGTATTTTGAACTGAAGATATGAGGAGGAAAAAAACTTATATATAGTCAATCTTTTAATTAAGCTTTGACTGTTTTGGGAAGGAAAAGTACCTCTTACTGAGGTAGTATAAAACAATTAGGGTCTTGTTTCTTAAAATGGTTTTAAATCTTGACCTTAAGATTGATTTCAAGTACCATACTGTAGTACAGATAAGTGGCTCAGTTGAGCACAGCTATATTTTAACATCTCTTTGTTCCCCTAGTTTAGTAAATTGACCCAGAGGTGACCATTTGTAAAAAATTCGAAAAAATTTTTCATTGTTTTACTTCAAAAGTATTGTTTTGTTAAACCCAATGTTTAGTTTTTCTTGTGATACATTTTGTTAACCTGTGTAAAAGGATTAAATTTCAATATGGTTGTAAAAATGCGATTTTTATGTGAATTTAAGTGCAGCCACATACTGTTTTTTAAACCATATGTTTTACCACTAATTTCCCAAAGTTATAATAAAATCCTAAAAGTAAAAATCTACTAGAATTTGCTGTAAGGCAGACTGTTAAATGATAGAGAATTATTTCACATTTTAGGCACTGAAATATTGAGGTTTTGAGGTATAGTAAGTATACAATGCACTTCACTTGGATGCCTTTTCATTTTTAGGCAGCCTCAGGAGCACCAAAATACATGGGAATTCTAGTACTAAGATATATTTGTAATGTTAAAAGACATTACTAATTATTTGGAAAGAGATGGCCAAAGTAATCAACTCTACAGGCTTCAAGCTGGGGGGGAATGCTGTTACTCATTAATGCTTTTTTACTGAATGGTCGGAATCACATATGCACCACACATACTGATCTTAAGTAACATTATTTTATAGAACTGTTTAAATGGTGTTATTTAGATGAAATGTGGTCTGTTCATTGTATTAAACTGAATAGGGCTGAATAGGCTTTATGTAATTCTTCATTTCATGGTAGAGTTTGATGCTGTGTTTAAGTGGGTTCTTGTTTATAGGATTTTCAACTACAGTTTGAATGCCATGGAGGAATTTGAATAATGTATTAATGAAGGACATATTCTTGTAATCACAAATTTGCATTTGCTCAGGTTTCATTGCTGTGTGATAGGATTTTTCCTCTAACTTGAAATTTAAACACTTTTATTTCCTACTCCTTTTGTCGGTAAAGCAGTCTGAATTTGGAACATTTTAGCATGGAGTCAACAGTGAAGACTACCAGATAATTTTGTATTGGAGAAGAGGAAATAACAGCTAAATTGTGGATTTCAGTGCTTTACATGGTGCCTTTAGAGTCAGCTTTTACATTATAGGGGCTTGTTATAGTTCAGCTAGGATGACCACTTAACAATTTATACAGAACTCATACGTATAAATCAACATTCTTAGGATATTATTTATATCCTTTGAATAAATCCCTGTGAAGTTTTTCCTCCCCACTAAAATGGTGCATAATAAAACATGAAATGTGTAGTATGCAGATATCATTTATTAGATAGTTTGTAGTGTATACATTTAGAACATACTTCTTTTGACAAAGGGTGATCTGTGCTAATTTACCATTTTATTCTGTCAGGTACAGGTGAAACAGATTCTCATCTTGAATGATCAGATGCAAAATCATTTCTGAACCCTAGAGCAGAAGTTAGAAATAACAAAATGGCCGTTTCAAGCTTGACTGGCCAAAAATAAGTAATAAACTTTCTTGTTTTAAGTCAGGCAAGTGATTTTCTACACTTAGCAGTTTGAAAGTCCAGTGTTAATGCAATATTTCTAGTGAGAAATGCTTGTTATTAAAAGCATGGGAGTGAAATAGTGTGAAATGTTGGTGGTGAGTGCTTCTATCATATTACTGTAGGTACTTGGACTGGTGCAAACTTGATTCCTTTTCATGCCCCTGTTTAGGAGCTATTAAAATATTACTGTTAAAAATCCAAACCATTTGTTCCATATAATAAGAAAATAGCCAAGATCACATTAGAGCTTCTCAACTATTTATGAAGAGCTGTCCTGCTTTTATTGAAAGTCACTAGAGTTGAATGTGGTAAGAAACCACTTAGGCTATGTATTGGATGAGAAAATCAGTATCACGATAAAATTTTGAATTGAGAGAACTCTTGTAGAGTTTTAAAAAAATGATTTATTTTCAATTAGGTTTAAGAAATCTATGTTATGCAGGGAGGCATATCAGATGAATGTTGTAGCAGACAAGTTTTAAATCGTGTTAGACTTGAATTCATCAATTGTTTGAATGAGGGTGGGTGGGTAGAAGGATAACAAAATTACTGTTAGTGTTTCTTTCCTTACGGAAAAAGATGTGAATCCCAGCCTTATTTCAGGGAAGCCTTTGAAGCTATGATGGACATAAGTCTAAATTAAATGTATGTATGTTTCATTATATTGCTCTTAAGACTACTGAGGTGGCAGTTTAATTCTTAAAAACAATAAAATGGAAGCATAAATACTATTTTGCCTAGATGAATTTTTATGTATTGGCACATTTGGGAGAATGCAGAATTTTCCATGTTGATACAACTTACTACAGTAAAATTAAGTTCACTTCTAAAAGATTAAAACCATCAAGTTGAACGTTACATTTCTTCAGTGGCATGTTTATTCAGAGTATAATACAGTATTTTGGGAAATATCTGTTGCAAAGACTGTAAGAAACTATATTCATTTTGCCCTGTAAAAACTACTTGCTCAAAATTATCGTGTAAATACTAGTTAGATACCACTGAAATGTAAATAGAAGAGATATTTGAACATATCTTTAAACTCAGTAAGAGGCTGTATGAAGTATACAGAACTGCCAAAGGCTTTGTTCTGACTAATGTATTGGAAGAGTATCTTTTGTAATCTTTTTGGGAAGACTCTACAGTTCCGTCTTCCATTTTTTGAAAATGCCCCATATTATGAGTACATGAAAAAAGTGCATGAGTACTCAAAGATAGTTCTTCATTAGATTAGCCGTCAAATTAGTATGTGGTGTTAAACATATACTATATTCTGATTGAAGTGTACTTACTCTTCTTCACTGGTTTGTAATTTGCTACATTATGGCCTGGAAACCAATCAGTTTGCTTAATACAGTATATGTGTAATCAAAGCAATATCAGATATACTAGGCTTAACAAGAAGTGGAGATAAGCCAGGTAAAATACTTGGGTGTGATGCTAATAAAACCTAATTTGGATTTTTAAACATCTTGTTTTGATTCATGTCCCTTCAGTTTTCCATCACTGAGGGAAAAAGTTTTAAAGCAGAATTTTTAACACTTTAGTGCTTAATTTTCCCACATCCCCATCTTTAAAAATTTTGAATTTTTTGGCACTGTAGAAGCACAGGGTTGAAACGAACAATAATAAGTCATGGGTTTAGTTCTCACAATTGTGTAGGACTTCTTTAAAAAAATCTGTTCACTTAAAAATGTTAAAACTTTTTTTTTTTGTTTTTTTTGGTAAAAGGATTATTCTGGCTGTGTGATAAGACGAAGGAGTCTAAGATGGAATCGGAGGGACCAGTCAGAAGGGTGTTTTAATAATTTACACAGGAGATGATGGTGGTAACATTACAGGTATCAAGAAGTGGGAAGTGGGTGACTTGTGGAAGGATATACATAAAGATACATATATATGAATTATTTATAAAGTTAAATATCTATTATATATGTTAGATGTGGGTGTATGATAATGAACAAAATAGATGGTCTCTGCCCTTTAGGAGCTTACATTCTAACTTACCCAGGAATTGTTCTTGATAGTCGTCCTTAAATTTTCTTCAGAAATTTTCCTTATATTCAAAGTATTGTGGCCAGGACATAAATCTTAATGTTTAAAAATACATTACCAGAATACATACAAAACCATGAGAGAAAATGTATTTAATTCTGAACATTAGTATTTCCTAGCAGCTTTTCTGGATGTAATTGTACAATGCTAAATTAGTGACTTTGGAACAAATCTGTGGAATGCACCTATAATTATTCCTGAGTTTAGTCCTGTCTTGTAATCAGTTTTTAGTTAGGTTTTAATTTCTTTTGAGAAGTGATGTTTTCTAATATTTAAAAGCCTGGGTTGTGTAGAGTTAGACTGTCCAGACAGATTTCTGGCTTTACCACCTGTGACTATCTAATTTAGACTAGTTACTTGCTCTTTGAGTCTTCATTTACTTTGCTTTTTTAAAAATAGGGGAAATCATAGTACCGACATTATTGGGGCTGTTTTGACAGTTAAATGACTATATTTTAAAAGGAGAGTCAGTAGGATTTCCTGGTGGATTTTTTGGCTTGATCAGCTTAAGAAAAATGGAGTTGTCATTAACTGAGGTAGAAAAAATGCTGTTAGAGCAGATGAAGGGAAGATCAGATCAGCCTTGACATGTTGAAATCCAGATGAAGATGCTAGAAACATGAATTAAATATCCCTCTTTTATATTCTTGTTCATGCAGTGTAGGGTCAGCCATTTAAAAAATTTCATTTACATTTCTAAGTGGTAAGTTCCTGTGTGTAGACAAAAATATGTATCAAGTGCTTAAATAACTTATAAAATAATTTTAAAGATAAACTGCTCAACATGTATTACTTTCACACTTTCTGAATTTCTGTAATGTATTTGTCTCTTCACAAGTTGTTCTGTCTCCCAGTTGCATCCTCTCCCCTCCAATCTTGTTCTGGTTTATATAAGTTTATTTTTATCTTCCAACATGGTCTCTTGACTTCTTCCTAAATTAGGGATCAGATTTTGGTACTAGTCAATTTCCAATATGTGCTCTGAGGCAGGTAAGTAGAGGCTCAGCCCCATGTATTCCCATTACTAGAAGCATACCCAACCTTAGAGGCCTACAAGAAAAAAACATTTAAGGATAAGGATAAGTAAACCTCTAAGGTGTTAAGGTTGAATGTACTGTGATGTGGGCACAAGAGTTGGAGTGCTTGTGCTTGTTCCTTGAGTTTTTGTTTTTGTTTTTGTTTGGTTTGGTTGGCAAGAAGAGTGCAGAGGGCACCTTTGCTTAGGAAGATGGAGACCTCAGCGACAATCCTATATATAAGGCATTTGCCTCAACTTCAAACCAAATGATTGAGTAAATAGGCTCCTGTTTTCAATTTCGACTTCCTGCCCTCTTTAGAGAAGTTCTTAACTCAAGATTTGTGAGGCATTTTATATGTAAATTGTGTGTGTGTGTGTGTGTGTGTTTCCCCCAAAGTCCATAGGGTGTATGAGACTCTATAAGGAGTCCATGACTCAAAAAGTTAAACACTGTTATAAAGAGTGCTGTGGCCAGGCACAATGGCTCACCCCTGTAATCCCAATACTTTGGGAGTCCGAGGCAGGAGGATTGCTTGAGGCCAGGAGTTTGAGACAGCCTGGGCAACATAGATCCTATCTCTACAAAAAAATGGGAAAATTAAAGAGTGCTGATATTCTGCTTTTAAGATTGGCTGTGTAAATAACCTTTATCTTACCTTTGTGTATGTAGTTTTAAGTCCAATAGACAAGCCCTCTCAAAGACACTAACAGAATGTGGAAAGGTACTTTGACAACAATGTTCAGAGGTAAGATCTAAAACAGTTGGGGCAACTTTTCCCATTGACAAAGTTGTTTCATGTTTAATAAAGGGCATTGAATATTTTTCTGTTGGTGCTGATGTTTAATTTCTAACTATTACATAAATACAAATTTGCACCAAGAGCCACGCCAGTGGAAAAAGAGAAACAGGTGTGCTGAATCTCCTCCTCCAGATAAATTGAGCTCTACAGCTGTTATTCTGCCCTGTGAGTTACAAATAATAACCAGCAGTGAAAAAAGAAGAGAGTCGTATTACTTCCTGCCATCTGTTTTTCTTCTTCCCACTGAGACCCGGAAGAATTGGCTACCCATCTTTTCTTTTCACCTTCCTTGCTTTCTCATTTTTTAGCTTGTATAGTTTTCATACTAAATCTATATAGTTACAGATATTATATTAGAAGGATTGTGTTTAAAATCTGGATAGGAGGTTGGATGCTTTAAAAAACTTAATCATAAAATCTGAGCAAAGAAGCCTGATGACAGGGATTCTGTTAGAAGATTCTCATGTAGCAGGTTTCTAGCCAGACCACTATATAACAGGACCCACAGCAAGCATGTTTCAGAAAGCTAACAAATTTAACAAAACAAGACATCCACTGTACAACTGATTTTTTAATGGAAATATATTAGTATGACCTGTATAAATTATGAGATTCAAAACAGTGGCGCCACTATACTGCTAAACCTATGCATGAAGGTAGTGACTAGGATGGAAATCTGTCAGTGCTACAAAAATACGTATGAACAAAATAATTTTCGCCCTTTGATAAATCTACAAGATATAAAATTAGGAATATTTATATAATTTCATACTAGATACGTGAAAAATATGCCATGCTAGAACAATCTTGTTCCAAAGTTTGAAACATATTCTGCCAAAAATACTCTTCATACAATGTATGAACTTATCAATAACTTTCTGGGTATAAAGTTGTTTTTTATGTCATAGTCAGATGAAGATCCTTCTGAATTATATGTTGATTAGAATTTTGTTTCAATTGGCACCTGGAAGAAGACAGAAAGTTCTTGTTTTAAAATACTCATCAAGTTCTGTTACAATAATCACATCTTAGAAGCTAGAATTTACCAGAGTTATCAGGTTTTTTTTTTATCTTGAATTTTAATGATCAAGTACCTTCCATCACTGCTTGTTTAACATAGATCCATGTGATACCACATTGTAATTCAAAGGCCTAATTTAACTTAAAGTAATGGTACAGTGTGTTGTAGCAATATCTTTCTTCACATTTATTCCAAAGGACTATGTGTGTTGGCCTGGTACATTCAGCTTTTACCCCAGTCACCACTGGCGGCCTGTCCACAGCTGGTGATTTACCTTCCTTGAGGCCAAAGAGCTGGTGTTAAATGTTCCTTTTTTTTAATAGGAGGAAGCCAAGGTCCACCACTGTGCTAGTTACATTTGTTAGACAATTGGTTCTAGTGTTTGGGTCAGACGTGAGGTAAATGCTGTTCCTACCCTTTATCCTCCAATACTTGGTGACAATTCTGAATACAGTTACTGAGGAGAGGGTTTCTGGTGCGAGACTTTTCTTATAAGGTACTCAGGCAAGGTGCCAGTTTTATTGGGTTTCTCTGGAATCTAGTCCTGGGAGACACAATCATGGTGCTTATGTACATTCACCTCTTGCCTCAGGTCTATCAAATTTTCTGGAATGGCCTTTTCATCTGACCTTTGTTGCTGCTGTTCCGGATTTATCTTATGCTATACATTTCTTTTTCATTTCAACTAGAAATTCCTTTTTTGAGACCTTTCAACTAAGAGGAATACCACCAGCCGCCTGCCATGCTTGAAGACAATCATTAAATTCTTTCTCTGGTCCCTCAATCCATTAAGTCTTTCACTAGAGGATAGAGATGGTGTACTATAGTGAACAGAAGACAGTTCTTGTCATCAGAAAGATCTTAGTGCAATCCTGTTGGGGTCACTTGGTGTGTGACCTCAAGCAAATTAGTTAAGCTCTCTGAGCCTGTTTCCTATTTTTTTTTTTTCATTTGGAAAATGAAGATGTCTTCTTTGTATATTGTTATGAGGATTGAGATAATGAATGTAATACACCGGCCATCTACCTGGCCTACAGCAGAAACCCATTTTAATTTGTGATTCTACTTTTCCCAAACTAGAAACATTGCTTTAAAGGACTGAATGTTCTAGAAATGAACATCTACAATGAAATGGGACTCTCCAGTTAAATGCTGAATTGGCAACTCACTCTAGTAAGGAAGGATAGAAACTTGTTTCATTGCTTGACTGGGCACTGTGCTAGGGACTTCTCAAGCATCTGGCTATTGGGAGGTGTGTATTAGCTTATCATTTTCATCGCTAATTCACCTGTAAATGGAAAGAGCAATACCTTCCCTGCTACGTGGATTATTACAGGGCCAGAATAAGAGCATTGTTGTAAGTGGTTTGAAAAACAAAAGAAGATATGCTCAATATTGCATTAATGGAGATCTATTATCACTATTTTTTCATCCTGTTTTTGTACGGGTCTGAGTTTCTTTTCCTGAAAACTCCCTGTGAGATTGGTTAGCATTGCTTCAGTTTTCTAGGGATGAGGCACAGAGGCTCAAGCAAGTGCTGGACTTTCTGCCACATGCAGGAAGTGGTCTCACTACTTTGAAGGTTTTTTTTGTTGTGATGTCTGGGTGAAGATAAACCTGTTGAAGAATCTTACCTGATATACCCGATTACGTAATCCTCCATTTGTATTTATGGTAAAATCAATTTTTCCATATTTTTCCTGAGAAAAAGAGAATGGAAATATGGATTAGGGGCTGATTTTTTTTAATGTTGAAAAATAAAGAGAAATTTAAGGAGTGCAGATGGCTACTTATGCAATTGTGAAAGTCACCAAAGAGCTGGTACCTGACTGGGATTAAACTTTGAAGTACTGTAATCTTTCTTCATCAAAATATGCAAAACAGCATCATGGATTGTTAAGAAAAATATTGAGTTTTTCACTTCACCATCAAAAAATTCATACCGGTTAAGCTTCTCAATGAAGTCATCTGAAGAGAAAAAAACAGTAACTTTTAGGAAGAAACAATTGTTTGGCTACCGGTTTCCCCTTGAGGCTAGTAATTTTACCTTCTATTTGCAAATGTGCATTTCATTGACGTTTGGTTAAGTGTTTGTGGATTGCAGTGGTATAATACTGGTCTATCTTTAGTACAATGACTTTTGGAACTAACAAATACCTTTCTAATAAAAAAAAAAAAAAACTTTAATGCCCTCATGTAAAAAGGAGGAAGGCAAAGGAGCAAATGAAAAACAGTAGTTCCTAGAAGAAAATTCATTTAGGCAGGAGCCTAGTAAATTGATCTCCCTGCTTAATGATTAGAGTATCAAGTGTGGCTTCTTATTAAAGTTTGGGATTCTGCCAAAATGAAACATATGTTTATGGACCAGTGATATGCTGTGGTTCTTTATTGTAGCCCATTTTCCCAAAGCTGCTGGGTTTTATGAGAAAACATCTTCCTTACCACTTACCTCTAATCATCTTTGAGAAATCCCATTTTTGTAGGCACTAAACAGCATTCATTTACATAGATTACTCAACCAACTATTACGTTATGTCTGCCATGTACAAAACTCTGGCTGAGTAATAAGAAAGATCAAAAGATAAATTAGACCTGAATCTTTCCCTCAAGGAAGATAGAACATTTATATATTCCTGTGGTACTGACAGAAAACGTGTGGTATAATAATGAGGGAAAGGAGCAATCTAGTTTTTTTCCTTTATTGTTTTCTTAGTTTTAAAATAATTCCCAGCACATAGTATGTCTTCATATTTTTTGTTGAATATACAAGAGAGATAAAGATTATGTACTACGAAAATTCTGAGAAATTTTCCTCTTGGTAGGTATGTGGGAAAACTTGAGCAGATTCCATCTAAAAGTGCCTAGGATTTGGAGAAAAGTGGAGGAAGAGAAGGTACACAATTATGAAGATGGATTCTTCTGTTTACAGGAAGCTTTCAGTGACAGAGGGAGAGGGAATGTAGAGGGCATTGTGGCCACCAGGATCTGGGATGGAGTGAGTGGTGTGCAATGGGAAGGAAGGTGATAATCTTTGATAAAGACTGAAAAGAATGCCAGGCAGCAGAGACAGCAGGAACAGATACTTTCCAAAATATCTGGGATGATGAGGAAAGGGTAAAATTGTTAGTAAATTAAAAGTTTCTGGGATCAAGGGGATATTTTTAATTATAAGGAAGACTTGACAATGGTTGAACTAATTTTCACTCCCACCAACAGTGTATAAGCACAGTGTGGCGATTCCTCAGAGGGCTGAAGACAAAAATACCATTTGACCCAGCAATTCCATTACTGGGTATATACCCAACGGAATATAAATCATTCTGTTATAAAGACGCATGCATGCATACATTGATTGCTGCACTATTCACAATAGCAAAGACACGGACTCAAATGCCCATCAGTGATAGACTGGATAAAGAAAATGTGGTACATATACACCATGGAATACTATAAAAAAAAAACAAAAAAATCCTTTGCAGGTACATGGAGTTGGAGGCCATTATCCTTAGCAAACTAATGCAGGAACAGAAAACCAAATACTGCATATTCTCACTTACAAGTGGGAGCTAAATGATGAGAACATATGGACACATGGAGGGGAACAACCCACATTGGGGCCTATCGGAGGGTGAAGAGTGGGAGGAGGGAAAGGATCAGGAAAAATAACTAATGGGTACTAGGCTTAATATCTGGGTGACGAAATAATCTATACAATAAACCCCCATGACACGAGTTTACCTATGTAACAAACCTGCATGTGTATCCCTGAACTTAGAAGTTTTTTTTTTGTTTGTTTTGTTTTTTTTGTTTTTTTTTTTGAGACGGAGTCTCGCTCTGTCGCCCAGGCTGGAGTGCAGTGGCGCAATCTCGGCTCACTGCAAGCTCCGCCTCCCGGGTTCACGCCATTCTCCTGCCTCAGCCTCTCCGAGTAGCTGGGACTACAGGCGCCCGCCACCATGCCCGGCTAATTTTTTTTTGTATTTTTAGTAGAGATGGGGTTTCACCTTGGTCTCGATCTCCTGACATCGTGATCCGCCCGCCTCGGCCTCCCAAAGTGCTGGGATTACAAGCGTGAGCCACCGCGCCCGGCCTTAGAAGTTTTTTTAAAAAGTCTTGAAACTAGAATATGTCTGTATATTTTAGGGACAGGATCCAGTAGAAAGGGAGAGATTAAGGATGCCAATTTTATACTTTTCGAAGGACCTGTGTACCACTTGTCTCCTCTCCCTAAAAAGCTCCCCCTAAGTACTGTCAAGGTTGACTGCCTCACTTCGTTCTAGTCTCTACTCAAAATGTCATATTGCTAGACATCCCTGATCACCAGTTTTTCTTTCTCCCTCCCTCCCTCCCTCCTTCCTTTCTTTCTTTCTTTCTTTCTTTCTTTCTTTCTTTCTTTCTTTCTTTCTTTCTTTCTTTCTTTCTTTTTCTTTCTTTTCTTTCTTTCTTTCTTTTTCTTTCTTTCCTTTATTTCTTTCTCTTTTTTCTTTCTCTTTCTCTTTCTTTCTTTCTCTTTCCTTTCTTTTTCTTTCTCTTTCTCTCTCTTATTTCGTCTTCTTTCTTCTTTCTCTTTCTTTCTCTCTCTCTTTTCTTTCTTTCTTTTTTTTTTTTTTTTTGATTTGAGACGGGGTCTTGCTCTGTCACCCAGGCTGGTGTGCAGTGGCACGATCACAGCTCACCACAGCCTTGAATCCCCAGGCTCAAGCGATCCTTCCACCTCAACCTCCTGAGTAGCTGGGACTACAGGCACATGCCACCACACCCAGCTAATATTTTTTTTTTTTTTTTTTTTTAGTATACGGGGTTTCACCATGTTGCCCAGGCTAGTCTCAAACTCTGGGGCTTAAGTGATCTGCCTGCCTCAGCTTTCTGGAGTGCTAAGATTACAGGCGTGAGCCACCGCTCCCAGCCTCTGTTTCTTAACTCTGCTTTTTTCTTAGCACTTATCACTACCTGAAATATGCTTTTGTTTGTTTATTATGTGGCTTTCCTATGAGGCTATAAGCTTCATGAGGACAGGGGCTTGTCAGATTCACTGCTGTATTCCCAGCACCCAGAACAGTGCCTAATAAATAGTAGGTATCCAATAAGTCTTTACTGAATGCCCATCATGTCCTAGGATCTAGGGAAGAGACAGGGAGAAGGTAAGCAAGAACAATACCTGCCCTGGAAGAGATATAGTCTAGTAGGGACAGAAACTGAACTGCAAAATTATGTGATATGTGCGTATTCTGTAGATACAAACAGTCTGAAGACCCAGTGCTCTGCCTGGGGAAGCAAGGATGTTTTCAGTTATTGTCGGAAAAATTCTTGAAGAAGACTTCTTTCAGAAAATGGGATGGGAGAGCATTATAGGGATGGACAAGGATATTAGTTAGAAAGTCCTTCTAGAAGGCCTAGTTGAGAAATAAGAAGGGTCTAGATTAAAGTTCTGGAAATTGAGAGGAAGAGACTGATTTAAGAGGAAATATTTATAGGACCCGGTGACTCACTGACTAGAGCGAAGGAGAGGAGAAATTGGTGATGGTTTCAGGGTTTCTATCTGGAAAACTAGGTAAGCAGTGATGCAGTGATGGTGATAGGAAAGAAGTATTTTTGGGAGGGGGAATCATATACGTAGTTTTAAAAATGTGTATCTGAGGTGCCTGGGGGACGTCCACAGTCGAGTCCATTGGTCTGCAGCTCAGAAGAAAGGTCTGGGCTGGAGGTATAGTTTGGGGATTCATTAACAAGTAGATACACATGAAATCATAAACATGTAGGAAATTGACCAGAAAGAGTCTGTGGAATTAGAACTATGGTATAGAGTGTAAGGTTGAAGCTTGGGGGAGACTGAAAGTGGGAGAAGAACCAATGTCAGACCCTGAGGAGATGTTTGAGAGGTAGGAGGTGAATCAGAACTGTCCTGCCAGAGTTAGGGAGGGAGAGAGTTTCAAAGACAAATGCTAGAGAGAGTGCCAGATGCTCGAGTAAGCTGCTGCAGAGGGACCTGAGACGAAGGCAGTTAATCCTGACAATCTGGACATCGCTGATAACCTTGGCAAGGATGGTCTCATCAGCAGGTGAAGCTAAACCAAATTGTTATGGGCTGGAGAGTGCAAGGGAAGGAAGGAAGAGAGACAGAAAACAAGACTACCTTTTCAGGAAGTTTAGAGGGAAAAATAGTTAACATATTCCTCCTTTGTTGCCTATGAAATCAGGATTCAAATTGTAGAATGTATTTAATTACATATCAACATAACTAAAATACAAAGATGCTGTTTCCATAGGGATTTTTATTGGGTTGGCTGCATATTAGATTTTCATCATGATTATATAAAATACTCATTCTCTGGAGAGGCTGTCTAGATTGAGAGTTGGCAGTGAGCCTGAAGTGATTGTCAGAACATAAAAATAAAGCCACTTACCATCAGTTCCAACGATATACACGTCTACCTTGATCCTGATAAATTCTTGCAAAATCTGTTAAAAAGTATATCTTCCTTAGGGAACAGTTTCACTTGTCAGAAATATAAAGAAAACAATCAGAATTATACCTTATGGGTGATATATTGCTTTTAGAAGCTTTAACTTTTTGAAAAGAGATAATAGTGTCAGGAGATACTGAAGTTAAAAACAAGGCTCTATGACAGAAATAATCCCAAATAAAGGAGCCCTTCTCCTCAGTAAGAAGTTAAAAATGATCATTCTTGGAGGAAGTATTATGGGAAAGTGTTCTGTCTCAAATTCATAAGAACAACTCTGATTTAATTTTAAAATAGTGTCTTCTTTGGGATGATCTCAACTAGAGCTTTCTTGCTACATAAAAGTTTTAAAAAAGAACCTATGAACCATGAGTTGCTAATTATTCTTGTCCACAATGAATGGATGTATCTAGCACCAATGAATCTTTATACATTTTTCTGGCCTCTAGGCTAAGAATAAATACCAGTAGTGATATGAGTACAATCATGTAAGGTGAGAAAAGTAGCTTATGTTGTTTGATCAGGTTAGATGATCATTAATATCATTGCCATCATCAGTAAACACTTTCAGAACCTCTTCTAGGCACTTAACTAAGAATTAGAGCCCCTGTCCTTTGTGTTATACTGCTAGAACCAAAAAATAAATGTGTGTGAGAGTGAAAATGCAGAAACAAAAGCTAAAGTAATCAAAAGCTAAAATAAACAAAAACGAAAACCAAAAAAGAAAAGAAAATGCAAGTAGACTTGAGAGTTACATGATGTTAACATTTAAAAAAAATTCTTCCATTTTCTAATTTTGTATCCAGTTCACCCATGCTTAATAGGTCTTATCTTAGGTCAGCTCTCACTTGGGCAGATTTTTGTGAAAACCCAAGAAAAAGAGAGAAAGAGGTAGAATTTCTTAAATTTTCTTTTTATATGTTTCTGCATTTCTGTTAGAAACTAATTTATTTTAGAAATGTGATTAATCTGTGGAAAGAAAACAGACTGCAATCTGATTGTTTCAGTCGTGTTTTGAAATCACATCTGACATTTATTCTTTCATATATCTATTTGGGTTTTAGCCAAGTGAAATTTCATCAGCTTATAATGGATGAGGATAAAACAAAAGGATCCACTCTTACATTTTTTCCCAGGACCTTTCCAGATCTTCTCTGATTTCAGAATAATTTAGATACAATGCCCACAAAGATTTGAAAACACCACAGAATTGAAATTTGAAAGAAATGTGAGCATAGTTGTCCACCAGCAGATTCAGCATACATTAGAACTGTAGATTTGATTCTCTTCAATACAGTACCCAGTCTCATGGAAAATGCCCTTTTCAAGAGTCCACTGAACGCCACCTTTCCCTCCATGGAATAGTCTAAGATTATCGTTTGCTTCTAATGTACGTTACCTAAAGGAGCATCCTTCCACAAATACAGTTTTTTTTGTTGCTGTTTTTGAGACAGAGTCTCACTGTTGCTGGAGTGCAGTGGTGCAATTTCGGCTCACTGCAATTGCCACCTCCCAGGTTCAAGCCGTTCTCCTGCCTCAGCCTCCCGAGTAGCTGGGATTACAGGTGCACGCCACCACACCCAGCTGATTTTTGTATTTTTAGTAGAGACCGGGCTTCACCGTGTTGGCCAGGCTGGTCTCGAAGTCCTGACCTCAGGTGATCCCCCCACCTCGGCCTCCCAAAGTGCTGGGATTACAGGCATGAGCCACTGTGCCCAGCCCACAAATACAATTTTTTTTTTTACCTTTAGTCATTGATTGGTTGTTTCCATTAAGAACAAAAGAAATTACCGATTTAAGGCCCCTCATTGAAGAAACATCAAGAAAGGACACTGCCGAAAAGTCGAGAATGAGGCTGTGGAGGCTGATTTTGGGGACCTCAATGTTGAGAGGAAGATCATCATTCCAGTCAATCTGGAAAGGCAGGTCTGTGGTATTGATTGGCTGGTCTAGTACTTCTATCTGATTGTTGTCCAGCTCTTCATCGGAATCTTTTATGGTGTCAACAGTACATATAAATCCTTTCTGCAAGAGAGGATAACAAGCATGAAAACTGTGACCAAGAAAAACATTGTGTATGTCAGAGATAGCCAGTGAGTTTCAGAAGCACTGATTCTGAGTTGAGCCAAACGATGGGATTGGACTAGGTGTGGTGGCTCATGCCTGTAATCCCAGCACTTTAGGAAACTGAGGTGGGAGGATCGCTTGAGCCCAGGGGTTTGAGACCAGCCAGGGCAACATGGTGAGACTCCATCTCTGCAAAAAATAAAAAAGTTAGCCAGGCGTGGTGGCACATGTGCTTGTAGTTTCAGCTACTTGGGAGGCGGAGGTGGGAGGGTCACTTGAGTCTGGGAGGTCAAGGCTGCAATGAGCTGTGATCGCACCACTGCGCTCCAGCCTAGGCCACAGAGCGAGACACTGTCTCAAAACAACAACAAGATTGTAGACAGTTGTGTTTGGTACTTTTCCCAGGAGAATAAAAATTTTAGGGAGACCCTCAAAAGGATGTCATTTTAAAATTTAACACTCATTGACACATGAAATCCCTTGTTTATCTGGCATTTCATTTAAAGGAATGGAACTAACACCTTGAATCATCCTTTACTAAGCTTTTAGCTATAATGCATAGAAATGTGGTCAAGGAACTTACTGGTGTCACTTGTAGCAAGCCTTGCTTCTGCAGTTTTCGGATTTTCCTCAAAGCTTTGTTGCGTTTGCGTAGAATTCGAAGTGGACTAAAGCCAACCTGAGAAACCCATTGATGTGTTACAAGAGTACTGAATATTCTGTTATTTCTATAGCATAATTCTAACAACTTTAACTGGAGTGATTTGAGGGATTGGGACAGATAATAAAAATATTTGTGACAAAATTTAAAAGTGGTTTAAACAACATCAGCAACAATATTGGGTCAGACCCATGGTCTGCTCCACCTGTATGCAGTTATCAACAGTCAAAAGCTTTTGTATAACACAGTCCAGGATTCATCCATAAATTATCCATGAATGGACATAAACTCTATTTGAATCTGTTTGTGTTTGGAACCTACACAACTCTTAGGGAATTTTATTTTACTTATTTTCTATTTATTGAGTACGAGTGGCACCTACATAAGTATTCTGCTTGTATGTAATTTTTATCTTATTAAAATTTATAATTGTATGTTATTTATTATTGTATAATTTTATTTCATAATTTTAGTATTATATTTGAGGCTAATCTTTGTTTTTTCAACACTAATGAATTCTTATTGCTGTAATATTTAGTTACAGATAAATAAGAGAGGAGGATCAAATTATGTAATAAAAAATCCTTGGCCAGGCGTGGTGGCTCAAGCCTCTAATCCTAGCACTTTGGGAGGCCGAGGTGGGAGGATTGCGTGAGGCCACGAGTTCAAGGCCAGCCTGGGCAACAAAGCAAGCCCTCGTCTCTACAAAAAATTTAAAACTTAGCGGGGTGTAGTGGCACATGTCTGGAGTCTCATCTACTTGGGGGGCTGAGGTAGGGGAATTGCTCAAACCCAGGAGTTTGAGGTTGCAGTGAGCTGTGATCATGCCAGCCTGGGTGATAAAGCGAGACCTTGTCTGAAAGAAAAAAAAAAAAGTCCTTGACAAAAAATGTAGTTAGATGGACGTTTTCTAGAGTAATCGAAAAGGGCAGTACAGAAAACCAAATATACAATATAATCTCATTTTGCAAACAACAACAAAAAACTCGGTAGAAAAATATCTGATGCGTATCAAACTAATAATAATAGTTAAGGTTTAAGGCAGAGGCTCTATGCAAGGTACAGAGTAGACCAAAGGCGTGATTCAAGAGGGAGGACTGAGCTTTTTTTCTTAACTGTCAAGAATGCTTCCTTGTCATCATCTCTCCAGTTTGCCAGGGACACTCAGTATTTATTGTTATTCAGTATTAACTATTCATTTACAACTGTTATACTGAATCTCTTTGAGGATGCGGTCAAATATTAAATGCTCCTTCATCGTTTGTGAAGTTGATACCCAAAGAAAATCTGTAGGATGATACCTACTAAAAGCTAGCAGCCCACAACTTGGTAAATTTCTTTTACTCTACATCAGAATTTGAGAAAAGGATTCTTCTATATTAGATGTCATCTGAAGAGGCTTATTTCCCAACCTATTAACAAACTCCCCATAAGGTAGTTTCATCTGCTCTGGGACATGGGACAAAAAATACTGACACAACCCCACCTCAACATATGTGACACAACCCAGCCTCAACAATGACCTTACAGAACAATGACATTCCCAGATATTCAGTAAGATTACAAGGAAAAAAAATAAATAACCCCAAACCTTACAGCATCGATAAGTTTCTGCCTAAAGAAACCAATGTTTGCAAAGTAGATAGGAGATGGACATCTGAAAATTTTCACTCCTTCTGGCTCATACATCTATAAGGCAGAGAAGCATTTGTTAGGTGGTGCCCATTAGATCCATAGTTAATATCATTTAGCAAGTCAAAGAAAAAAATGAATCTCCCTTACATCGTAATAATCTTTTTTATTCTTATAGATGTTGCTTCTTCCAATATTAGCCAGCGTGCTGCATTTTGGACTGTAGGGAGAAAAACACCGAGTAAATCATTCATGTATGTTTGTTAAGCCTATAAGGCTAACACTGATTTTTTTCCAGCATATCAAAGCAGGCTCACTTTTCAAAATGTAAAAGGTTGGGGAATCATCATGCTGTCAGAGACTCTGGGAGGTGAACACCTTGTTTTACTTATCTTTGTGTCCTCTCACAGCACCTAAAAAGTGCCTCCCATTTGTCATGTTACAGTTTACAAAGCATTCCATATGCTTTTGCCATTTTGATTGTGAATATCACAGTTATTCCATGAGGTAAGGCAGATATGATTACCCAGTTGTATGGATGAGGACATGGAAAAGTAAAATGACTTGCTTATGACCATTCAGTTTGTCTCTGTGTTTGATGGGTTCCCAGTAAAAACTGGAATGAAATATAAATAAATGAAAGAGTTCAGGAGTATTTCAATATGGATGTATTCCATCAGTCAGGGATTGACTTTGTGATAACAATTTCTGTTCTAGAACTCCTTAGTTCCCAAGGAAGCCTCTTTTTCTGTCACACCATGTAATTCAAAATAGGCTCAGCAACCACATGGTAGTGATGTTACATGGCAGAGATTTTTAAAAATCAAGGCTGGTCACCATGGCTCATGACTGTAATCCCAGCACTTTGGCAGGCTAACGCGGGCGGATCACCCAAGGTCAGGAGTTCACGAACCAGCCTGGCCAACACGGTGAAACCCTGTCTCTAGTAAAAATACAAAAATTAGCCAGTGGCAGGCACCTATAGTCAGCTACTTGAGAGGCTGAGGCAGAAGAATTGCTTGAACCCAGGAGGCAGAGGTTGCAGTGAGCCGAGATTGCACCATTGCACTCCGGCCTGGGAGACAAGAGCAAAACTCTGTCTCAAAAACTAATAAATAAATATAAATAAATAAATAAAAATTAAAAAGATGCTTGGACGAATGATTATTAAAAATCAAGAATTCCAAATGGCTTTTGCGGAGTTTTAAGGTAAGAGGGGCCTTTGAGAAGTTCTCTAATCCAGCTCCATATTTTAAAGGTACGAGTGCAATCTAACAACCTATAAAGAGGAAATCCATCCACTAGATGGAAAGAATCTCACAATCTCAGTAACACATTTCCATGTTTAGCAAGTACAAGGCAAAGACATTAAACCTGCTTGGAATAGAATTACTTCTGGTTTATAGCTGGGCGAATAGACTCAGAGATTTATATGATTTATTTGAACTGGAGTCAAAGCCAGAAGCAGACCAACAGCAGGTCTCCTCCCTGGGCTGATGTTCTAAAGCTGGGCCATGCTATTGCCCTTCAGGCCTTGAGATGAGCAACTGGAGGGAGGATAAACTGCCCCATCCTGATAGAAATGCACACCTATCAACCAACTACTGTTCTCTTAGCCAGTGACATTTGTTTTTTCTCTTCTGATTTGGGCAGGTCCAAGCCTGCCAGGATGCAGAGCACTTTGAGCACTCACAATTGGGTCCTGAACACGATGGTTAGCAGTTGAAATGCCACACTAGCTGCCAGGCCTAACCCGAGTCCCAGGACAATGGTGAAGACGAAGGTCACGATCCAAATTAACTGTGAAAAGAAAGCAACACATACACTACAATTTACTTTGATTAAAGTACAATGTCAAGACGGGGTCTTTTAAAAAAACTTTTTTTTTTTTTTTTTTTTTTGGTAGAGACAGTGAGACCTTGTCCCTATTAAAAAAAAATTTAAAAATTTGCCAGACGTGGTGGAAGTTGAAAGTTGTCGTCTTGGGCCAGGGAGCAAAATGCACAGAAGACACTTTTCCCAAGAGGTCATTTCTGCTGACTCAGGTTCTGGGCCACAGAAACACACACAAATATAAGAGGATTCGAAGAAAGTATATTTATTTCTAATCCCATCTCCAACTCATTTAGGAAATGGAATTATCTGTCACAGTGATAATTATAATTGCAAAAACCACAATTACTTTTGCACCAACCTAATAGAACCAGCTGCTGTTCATTAAAATCAGCAAATTAGACTGGGCGTGAAGGCTCACACCTGTAATGCCAGCACTTTGGGAGGCTGAGGTGGGAGGATCACTTGAGGCCAGGAGTTCAAGACTAGCCTGGGCAACATAGTGAGAATCTGTTTCTACAAAAAATAAAAAAAAATAGCTGAGGATGGTGGTGTGCAGCTGTAGTCACAGCTACTCAGGAGGCTGGGGCAGGGGGATTGCCTGAGCCCAGGAGTTTGAGGTTATAGTGAGCTAGGATGGCACCATTGCACTCCAGCCTGGGTGACAGAGG
Organism: Nomascus leucogenys; assembly: GCF_006542625.1. Taxonomy (NCBI): domain Eukaryota; kingdom Metazoa; phylum Chordata; class Mammalia; order Primates; family Hylobatidae; genus Nomascus; species Nomascus leucogenys. The sequence goes on from NC_044393.1 coordinate 56,873,348, forward strand.
GAGATCCTGTATCTTAAAAAAAAAAATCAGCAAATTACCCGGTAGAGCTTATACTAATGTTTTACTCTTGGTCTGCTGATTTAATTAATGGTTGCTATCTTTGTAAGAATTTTAGCATGCCAAAAGGGTGTTAAAACGCCCCACAAAAGTAAACCAAGTGTAGTTTACTAGTTATGATCTTTAAATACCTAAGGGTATGTTAACAGGCATTTTTACACCACAGACTTTGACCCTGTTAAAATAGCAAAGCATGTGAGAGCAAGGGGGAGCCTTTCCAAATGAGAGTATTTCCAAAAGGAATGTTCAGAAATTAAGTTCTTCACAGATTTGTGGAAACAAACACATTATGTAATGAACAGAAGCCATGTGTACCCTAAATTCAGAGAGTTTCTGTGGTATTTGAGATTACTGCAAGAACTTTTAGAATAGGCCTAAGGAAGTTCTAGACTAGTTTTTCATGGAGTCCATTCTTTTAAATTAAAAGTAGCCCATTTAAAAAAAAGTAAAGTCCCAGAAAATGATCATTAGAGTATGCAATTTAAAAATAGCAAATAAAACAAACTAAGGTTTTTTTGAACGGATATATAGAAACAATATTTCACTTAGTTTACAATATAAACATGTATTTCACATTAGCGTTAAAATGCTATTGTGATTTATCTCTCTTTCAAATACTATTGCCTCTACTTACACAATCATATTTATCCTTTCGCCACAATCTGCATATTTCAGCAAACTGCATCAGCATTCCCTTTAAGTTTCCCAGTGCTAAAGCTGCCAGGACGGACTGTGAAAAACACAAACATCAGATGTACTTTAAGTTAATGAAATAAACCGTATGGAAGCAAAGGTGAAGGCTCTAGATAAGTGTGTGCTTTAAAGGGCCTCAAAGCAAATCAAAGCATTACACCCTTTTCCGGTGTGCGATGCCACGCAAGACACACCAGAACTGGGACTCTGACCTGTTCCTATGAATGACTTTGTCCCCACAACAGTGACAAGGCCTAGGCTGCTCTTGTGATTATGAGATAGATGATCTGATGGCGTTTAGTAGCCTGCACCTTGGGACAGAGAAAGGCAGACCTTCAGACCTATGACAGATAAACACTTGGAATAAATTCCTCCCAAGCAGAGCCAGTCTAATGTGTGTTTGTTTATTGGAGTCAAGGAGATGGGGGTTGCTCTTTGTTAAAAAAAAAAAAAAAAATAGCTTGGGGAGCTTGAGGTCCTGGAATGAGATGACTTGAGAAGGGCTTTCTGGGACAGCATGAAACATACCTATCTAGTTCCTGCTATATCCCCAGAACCTACTATGTTAAATGCATACAGGAGGGGCTTTAAAATTAGTCAGTGAATGAGTGGCTGAGCCAATGAATGAATATTTCCCAGGCCAGTACTAATCCCTATAGCCTCGCTTCAGGCTTCCAATTCTTCCACAGCCAGAATGTGATCTTTTGTCTTGCAGGAATTGTGATAGTTAAGGTGAAAAATGCTGAATAGCTAAGTATATTCTCTTCATTCTTTGGATTTTAACATAACTGTAGGAACATGCCCCTCACCCTCTTGTTCCCCCTGCCAGTTTAAGTTATTTTATTCTGAATGGACTATGGAATTTGTATACTGCTATACCATGAAAACATAGTGTACAAAGAAAAGCCAAACACAGTTTTTATTTTTATATCTTAAGGACAGTTGAACTGATCTGCTTATTTCTCATTTTCACAGGTAATCCTTATAATATCATTTCTAAGCAACTAGTTTTACTAACTGTGAGAATAGAGGTCACAGTTTAGAAGAAATATGGTCTTAAGTGACTTTTAAAAAATTTGGCACACAAGTGAATGCCAGTTAAAAAATGGTGAAAATTGAATAAAGTCTGTAATCTACTTAACATACTATACTGATGTATAGTACTGATGTTGTATGACAGCTATGTAAGATGTCACCATTGTGGTAGCTAGGCGAAGAAGTCAGAGGACTGTACAACAGGCCTCTCCATTTTGCAGGACTTTTAATTCTCTAAGTATAAAATATGTCAAGAGAAACCTGTGCGAAGAGACATTTTTTTTTCACTGGGCATTATTTCCCCCCAGTCAGTATTCTACAGAAAAACAATTTGAAATAATTTACGATGACATACATATACAACAGAGTACTTTTAAAGTAAAGATTACAGAGCATTAAGAAATCATAGAAAGGAAAGGGGGATAATTTCCGCAGGAACCTGGTATCTGTACTGCATTTGATATAAAGGATTAAATGAAGAGAAAATGCTTAGAGCTCTGCTGACATGCAGTGAGCACTCAACAAATATCTATTATGAGCTTTTATTATGGGTTATTTTGCCTTCATATGATAAAAAGAAGCAAAATAGTTATTTGGGTGTTTGAAACAAAGACATTCCTGACCACAATGGCCTAAAAAGAACATATCACAGGACCCTTTATAAAACGGGCTTTGATTAAATCTTAGACAAGATTTGGTAATTATTTCTTTAGTGTCTCCAAATTGATGTGAGCTAGGTAGAACTCAAGTTTACACCTGGGGAGAAGCATGAGAGGGTGGAGTTCTCTCTGTAAGGGTGAGTGTGTGTGCGTTTATTTTTATTGAGATACATTCTTCTATTTCTTTAGTGGTGACTTTTTCATTCCTTTTATGCCACTTATTTTGAAATCAGAAGTATAGCCTATGGAGAATGCATATTTTTGGCAAATTGTTCTCTGCCCTGCTTGAAGATGGATTTGGCCAGTGAGCTTTTTGAGATGACCACACTGGGAGTCCAGAAACCTGGGACCAAAGTCACCGCTCGGCTACCAACCAACAAGGAAAAAAGGCCTAGGTAACAGCCAATAGACATTGGTGGGCTGTATCATATCTCTATGTCCTTTGTAGCCAGGAGTGTAATACAATGTAGAATAACAATAATATTAACAATAATGACTATCATTTATCAAGTATTTATCATATGCCAAACCCTCAGCTAAGTAGTTCACATACATGATCTTATTTATTTTTATAGTCACTCTGTGTAGTGGGTATTATTTCCCTTTCTATTTTACAAATGTGACACTTGAGGTTCAGCAAGGTTAAGTAACTTGCCCCAAATCACACAGATAATAAGTAGCAGAGCCAGGATTAGAAGGAGGTCAACAGGGCTCCATGTACCACCTCAAAATTATATTAAAACCACAAGGAACAATATATTTACTGTCATCTTGTTTCCTAGAGGGCCTTTGCTTTCCAGGGTCTGATGGTACGTTTTATATCTGAGTGCTGCAGCAGTTTACAAAGTATTAAACTAAACCCTCAAGCTTATAGGTGGAGGAGCATGACAGTAGGGCTGGGAGGTCTGTGCTGGCTGTTCACTCCCATCCCACAATCCAACAGTGTTGGTCTTGGAGTTAAACCAAAGTTCTAGAAGCTTCAGGGTGTGTTCCTAAGAACGAGTTGTGTGGCTGGTAGCGCCATTCTCTGAATTAGATAGAGGGCCTAATTACCTTAACCTTTAAGAAAACCTCTACTCAGTCCATGCATGTTGAAGGTGCGGTGCCAGGGTGCCCTCCTATTTCAACATTAATTCTACTTGGGACTATGCACATGCAAAGTGTAGAGGAGATAAGGCAGGTTGGGCATCTGTGTTCCTAACATTCAGAACACGTTGCCAGGGGAAAATAAATATTTCTGGCTCACACAGAGTATTGGCTAAGAAGAGTACTTGAGAGTTTGTCATTACCTCATTTCCCCTAGTTTAGTTTGTGCTTTCAGAATTTAAGAACCAGGGTCCTTGACTTACCACCAAAAGTAGAGATGCTATCCAAAGACAGTGTTACCTTTTGTAGAGGCGCCAGGAGAAATCCAATGGCTAGAATGACAATCAGCACGATGATGGCACCAATAAGCCCAGCAATCTGTGAGGATAAAAAAATTATCATCACCAACTCAACTTTTCCCCTGGCTTGAATTTCCTAGTTACTAACGCTAGGACAGTGCTTGCAGCAAAGATCTTGACATACCTGTGTTTTGCCTCCTGTGCTCTCCTGAACTGCTGATCTGGAGAGGGCAGTACTCCCAGCAAATCCTCTGAAAACTCCACAGACTATGTTACCCAATCCCAAGGCTATTAACTCCTGACAGAAAAACAAGAAGGAACCTTTTTCAGAAGTGGCACCATTGATATTATGTGTGCAAAATGTTATTTAAAGTTGCCCAATGAGACCCAGTGTAGTTTGTGTACTTACCTGATTACCATCAAGTGGATAATCGTATTTGAGGGAATAGACGCTGGCAACTGAAAAGGCCACTGCAAATGCAACCAATGCGATGCCAAAGCAATCTCCTATGGTTTCTTTGAAAATCGTCACGTTAGGTGTAAGAGGGGGCTGAAATCTAAAATTGAAATTAAGCAAGTCTGAATGTCACCAACCAATTTATAAACTGATATAACCATTGGGCAAATCAATGAATGAATGCAATCTAGGCTGAGTTGTGTCTCACTTTGGAGTATGATTAACGAGAATTTAGCTCCACTGACAACTTTGGAATCTGCTTTCTTAATGCTGAAAAGCAACACTGCCTGAATTTGGTAAAAGATTGCAAATTCAATCCAAGGATAGTGGTAAATCAGGTATGATCTTGCCAGTAAAACCACACTATAATGTGTGTGTGTATTCTTATAAGCTTCCAGCAAAATGTCTTCTATTCCACTTGTATTGTTACACTGGGTTGCAAAGCATCACTCATAATGCTCCCAATAGTTATCCATACATGAAGTCCTTTGAGCAAACACAATTGTGAGACAAGGAAAGCAAAAAAGTCTTCTTTCCATTGATGATAATAACCTTTCATGGAAAACTCCTAGCAAATAGATGGGCCTTGGACTCTGCCCTGCACTTCACAGAAATGCTACAGCCAACCATGACCCTAATGGAGAGTGGGTTTCTCTTTAAGGTGATATATGTCAGAGGAACCTTCAACTCACAGGGCATACTTCTGTGCTTAAGCCTCATGAACGTAGACCAGTTCAGTTATATTTACTAATTGTATCATAAAAGGTGCATGTATCTCAAACTCAACATCAATTTACTAAAATGTTCCACTCCTGTAAGCATCTATTTCTGACATCAGACTTATTGGAAGTAGGTTAATTAGGTCCAATCAACTCTTTCTGAATTGCTGTTCCACATTTTTAGTACTAATTTTGAAGAAGTACTATTATACCATAATTTTGAAGAAGTACTATTATATCTGATGCCATTATAAATCCAAAAGTTAGCTTGGAATGTTTTTGTTTTTTAATAACCAGGACCTTATTATTCTTTTGTTCTGGTCTCTGAACACCATAGACAGAGTGACGTGATGAAGATTTACAGTCTAAAGACTTAGGTTCATTTCCTGGCTCTGCCACTTGCCCTTCCCGAGTCACAATTTCCTCATTTGTAGAGCGAGGATAATAACGCTTGTTCTCTGTTTTTTTGAGATGGGGTCTCCTCTTTCCTAGGCTGGAGTGCACAGCTCACTGCAACCTCCACCTTCCAGGCTCCAGAGATCTCCCCACCTCAGCCTCCCAAGTAGCTGGGACTACAGGTGTGTGCCACCACGCCCAGCTAATTTTTGTATTTTTAGTAGAGACAGAGTTTTGCCATGTTGGCCAGGATGGTCTCGAACTCCTGACCGCAAGTGATTCACCCGCCTCGACCTCCCAAAGTGCTGGGATTACAGACGTGAGCCATGGCGCCCGTCCTTGTTCTCTTTTCTTCACAGTTTAGTGGGAGGGTCAAATAATAAATGCAAATACTATTTACACACTGTAAAACACAAAGTGCCTGTTAGCTATTATTATAGGATCCCTCTGGAATCTGAATATACTCCTTGTGTTTCCTTTACTGTTTCAATGAGCACTTTTCTTCAGCCAAATTATTTGTATTTAGTGTATGAGACTTTGCAAAATAACTTCTAAGGTGGCATACTCATGAACAGTAGGTTAGCAATAATTAATAATCACTACCTTCCAGTTATAGTCTATTTGCAATCAACAAAAACTTAAAATACCTACTCAATCGTCACCCAGAAAAAAAATGGAGCGTAAAAAGCTCAAGTGCTTGCTACCTAATTTGGGTGTTAAACTAGTAACAATAGTAGTGTAATTTGAACATTTATTGTAAGTCAGGCACTTAAGCATGTTACATGTATTAACTCACTCAACTCTTAAAAGAATCCTACTTGATAGCTATTATTTTTAGCCTCATTTTTACAGCCAAGAACATTGAGGCACAGTTTTTGGTAATGTGCTCAAGCTCAAAAAGTGAGTCAGAATCAAATCTCAGGTACTTTGCCTCTAGAACACTGGAGCTTACCTACTAGGTTACACTGCCACTCTGTTGAATGTAATGGTTACCCATTGCCACACCCCACACACTGTGGAGAGGTACACTGGCATTGAAAATATACTCACTAAATAAGACCGTTGTTGAGGTATTTAAGGTGTAACTCAGTGATCTTAAGTTTATCTTTTATTTTCCAAGCCCTTCTGACAAGATCCTGTTTGGTTTTGCAAGTATTAATTTTTTCTGTTTGGTTTATGTCTCCCAAGACATTTAAGTAAAGTGAAATCACTTCAAAGTGGCAGAATAGAAGGAAACCCTAAAAACAGTCTTTCAGTTTCAGCCTAATTTCCACTTTAAAACTTTAAAAATTAAAAGTGATGCTTGAGATTCATGAAATGTAACACACGAAGATCTGGTAATAAACAAATTTTTTTTCTTTAAAAAAATAAAAAGTACATAGATTTGCCTTTAAAAGAATTTGGCTGTTTTAAAGTAAAAAAAATACATATAAATGTTGATTTCTCGAATTCTCAAATATTTGTTAAGCATAGAGAGGGAGAGAAGTCTTTTAAAAAAACAAAACAAAGCAAAACAGGAAAACAACTTTTCCTTGGTAAGTTGGAGGAAACTGATGCTGTGGTTAGAAGAAACAACACAAAATGATCTTCCTTCTCAATCCACTGAATGTAATGAAATACATTTTAAAATTCCTGTGCAAACTGGACTTCTCATCCTTTTGCAGTGGGAAAAGTTGCTCTGCCCTTGTTTTGAATCTGATCGGGAGAAAGGACAGAGTGTGCCTATCTGGACTGCTCACGTGGAGTGCCTGTGTTCCTTCAGTGTCTTCTTTGAACTTTCAGAACTTGGCTCCAGTAACTTCAAACAAAGCATTACATATTGTTTATAGTAATTTATGGACAAGGAAATCTGGTTTCACTTGATGTTTCTTTATGAGGAGAAGCAGTTTACTTTGCCTATTTTTCTTTATTGTATTATTTATATAGTTTAAAAGAAACAAGAGATGGGGGTCTTGCTGTGTTGCCCAGACTGGTCTTGAACTCCCGGGCTCAAGTGATCCTCCCACCTTGGCCTCTCAAATTGCTGGGATTTCAGGCAGGAGCCACCGCATCTGGCCTTACTTTGCTTATTTTTATACTTTCACTAGTTTGCTAACTTTTACTTTCATGTGAGTTTCTACTGGTCTGTGTCCCTGCTTGTCTTGTTTGTGAGTTCTTCCACAAGCAGAAGCCTTCTGATATTAAGAACTGCATTCACTGTGGGGAGGCTGAAAAAAAAAAAGAACTGCACACCCTGCCTTTCTTTGTAGCTCCTTCCTAGAAGGAAAGCAGTGAGCCTTCCTTAGGGATGCAGGGTGCAGGGAGGATTCTGATGAAGGTTACCTGCAGGGTGACCTGCAGTTCGGATTGTACCTCTCCTGTCACTACTGCTAACTCTCTGCTTAGTGCATGGTGATGCCATCATCGAAGACACACTTACCCAGGATTCATGTCCCCAACCACAGTCACATTAAACCTGTTTTTAAAGTCAAAGCCATAGGATACACCTGCTGCGATCACGGTCTGCAAAGTTGCAAATGGCCCAAGTTAGAAATGTGAGATGCAAGTAAGAGTCTTGCTTTGAAAAAAAATAAATTGCCAAAACCCACTTCTGTACCTGTTAAGTAAGAACTCCAGCCCAGGCTTTGTTACTTTTTAAGAAATTCGGAGGCAATTCTAACATGCCGCCAGGATTGAGAACCACAGCTAAATTCAAATGGCTCTAACACAACATTTTGTCAAAGGTCTTGCTTTCTGCACTCTCCTTGTCTCACATGGAAAAAATTAACTCAAAATCATAAGAGGAAGTTATTAAATTCTGAATGAAAATAAAACCATGCTAAACATAATGCCCAAAAACTGCAGAGATGGCCTCTGCCCCACTAAAACCTTCTGAGCTACAGATGGTGAAGGACTTACAACATATAAACAGTAGAGTAACTATGACAGAGTCTGAAAATTATCAATTACCATAATGAATTCGATTGGAATAGGCACTGGAAGTTTGTCTTTGAAGCGCTGATTTATTTCTTTAACAATGGATACAACCAAAAGGATAATCAGAGCTGTCACCATGTCTGCAATATTAGTCTTCTCTATTTGTGAGAATACAGACACTAGTACCTACAATTACAAAAACAAAAACCACCAAAACACTATATTAATGCATAATTTGGATACAACACATCTCCAAACAAATAAAAATAAACATGGAAGCAAAAAGACTGATAGAGACTGATAGTGATTTCCTGTTCTGCCCCGGTTTAATCGTGAATGTGAAATTGTAGAGAGTAGCGATGGAGATACGAGAAGAGTAAAGTTAGCATAGTGTAGGTGGCACACTAGTTTAAGAATGCTTCTGGCATTTTTCTGGGAATCTCTTTGGCTAGTGTCAAGTTTTGTTGGATACTTTTCACATTTTTACCACTGGTCTTCTGCCTTTATTAGGTCTCTTTGGTCATCATTTTTTATTTCACAGCCATCACTACACTATCCAGGGAATAACTTCTGATCTTTGATAGTTTTGCTTAGTATGCTCAATTCCTGGCCCTTTTTTGGGGGGCTTATACCCCCTCACATTTCTTAGCTGACTCTCTATGTCACTTTTGGAAAATAGTTTTCTGGTTAACTGTGCACTATGCATGGTCTTACTTCTTGAAGCTAGTTGGGTTCCACATCCACGTACCCCCAAAAGCCCAAGCAGGCCAAAACTGGATCCCAAATTGCTTCTAGAACACTCCACTTCTGGAATGCCTCTGGATGGAAGTGAGAGAGTGTTGGTTCCAATTGGGAGCAAGCTCTGTCTCAACTCCCAAAAACTGTTGAGAGTTGTTAAAAATCAAACACATCTACCATCGAGCTAATGTTAACAACAAAAATTAAGTAACACCTCTCCTATATTTGACTCAAGTATTTTCAAAAAAATAATTTATGTTATTAAAAGCTTTACCATTTTGTCCCAAGTTTTAAAACTAAGAACACTATCTGTTCTGCTTTGCATCCTCTGGAGGAGGGGAGAACTGCTGTCCTATCTACATACTGGTAAATTTTCTTTTGTTTTCTAAACAGGATGCAAAAAGGACCCAAGAACTTCAATTCTAAAAGAATGAGACATGCTTTTCAAGAAACAGGAAAACATCATAACTCAATTAGCAAATTTCTTTCAAAATAAGATTTTAAGAAACATTTTAAAACTTGGAAAAAACTGGTAAAGCTTTTAAAACATAGACTTTTTTTTTTCCTTTTGGAAAATACTTGAGTCAAATCTAAGGTAAGCGTTACTTAATTGTGTTAACATTAGCTGTATGGTAGATGTGGTTGATTTTCAGTATTGTTCCCTTGCTACTTTTTCTTTTCTTTCCTTTCCTTTTTCTTTTCTTTTTCTTTTTCTTTTTTTTTTTTTTTTTGAGACTATGTCTTGCTCTGTTGCCCAGGCTGGAGTGCAGTGGTACAATCACAGCTCACTGCTGCCTCTAACTCTCTGGCTCAAGAGAGCCTCTGCCTCAGCCTTCCAAAAAGCTGGGACTACAGACATGCACCACCATGCCCAGCTAATTATTTTATTTTTTGTAAAGGTGAGGTTTCACTTTGTTGCACAGGCTGGTCTTGAACTCCTGGGTTCAAGTGTCAAGTGATCCTCCTGCCTCAGGCCCCCAAAGTGCTGGGATTACAGGTATGAGCCATCATGCCTGGCTTTACTTTCTTTTTCTTTTCTTTTTTTTTGAGACAGAGTCTCGCTGTGTTGCCCAGGCTGGAGTGCAGTGGCGCAATCTCGACTCACTGCAAGATCCGCCTCCCGGGTTCACACCATTCTACTGCCTCAGCCTCCAGAGTAGCTGGGACTACAGGTGCCCGCCACCATGCCCGCTATTTTTTTTTTTTTAATTTTTAGTAGAGATGGGGTTTCACTGTGTTAGCCAGGATGGTCTCGATCTCCTGACCTCATGATCCACCTGCCTTGGCCTCCCAAAGTGCTGCTTTTTTAATATGAATAAATTTTACAACCTGTAGGTAAACCCCATGGCAAAGGCATTAAAGGAAAGCTCTCTAAAAACACAGTAGTGAGTTTCATGTATTTCAGTATTTTTTAGGTGAAAGAAATACTTACTTTGAAAATTGAAAGTGGATCAGTGTGTGACGGGACTGTCAGCTGAAAAATGAATTTCAGTTGGGAAACCAAAACATGAACAGCAGCAGCAGTAGTGAAGCCACTGATGAGGGACTCAGATAGGTATATCACTACAAATCCAATCCGCAGAATCCCAAAAGCCAACTGGAAAGAGAACAAAAGCCTTTGTCAGCATAGATTAGGAGTATACCTCAGCAAACTCAAGGATCCGCAACTGAAATAATATTACACAAAACGTAAAGGCTTAACCTGTATGTACATGCCTTGAAGAAGCAAATGTCCCTGCCTCCTGGGACACCTCCCATCCAGGGCTCCTCACTCTCCTTCCCTTCCGCCGCATCATCCAGGTGGAACGGTACATGGTATTCACATAGGACATAAGTCTAGTTTGCCCCCAAGAAGTAACAGGCTTATTCGCACTTAATTTATTTTTAAGTGTGCTGTCTTTGGAAGACTCATAGGCCTTTTCTAGTAAAAACTTACCTAGCATCAGCCCTCATACATTTGCTGATGTAATTTTAAGTTGTACTTTCTAGCTGCTGGAGCATGCATGAGCGAGTGTCTATCCTATTTCCTCAAAGTTGCTCAACTTGTGTAAGAAATACATAACTGCATATTGGACATCAGAAGTGCTTGGGGGAAAAGGATGGTTAATTCACCCCTAAAGCATCATTGTTCTGCAATAAAGTGAATTGGATGGATTCTCCTTCCCTTGGATATTTGGCCTGTCTTTCTGCTCATGTCTCCAGAATGCAGCCAGAGCTGTGGCTGCCCAAAGCCCAGTTGGGTTCCATTTCTATACCAGGTTCAGAAATGTATTAGAAATAACTAACCAAATTGTCAATAAGACACATGCTTATGTCCTTGTAGAAATTGACTTTTTCTTTCTTTAAGAAATGGTCTTAACCAATAATATCATTATCCATAAATTTAGGCAACATCTCAAAAAGTCCATGACATTTTCACTATTCGGCAGGGGTGTCAGCATATGGCTTGGGAGCGAGACTTTAGGCTCCACCATAATCCTCTTCGGTTTTCCCCAAAATTGACATGAACAGTTCAAAGCCCCTGTCCCTTCCAACTAGATTATAGTTGCTGAAGAATTAAAGAAAAAAATTCCAAAGCCACCAGTATGATGATTTCTTGTATACAGTTATGTTTCTTGACTCTATCAATTCCCAGATATGCTGTTTCTTGACCCTATTAATTCCCAGATATATGCTGAAGCATTTCACTTGTCACTGTTTGTGCCTCTCCATTCCCCTTCTTCCCTCTGTCTAGACCCACATTCATTTGTTTTTGTACTGTTGACCCACTCCTCTCCCTCTGGTTGTGGTGAGTGACCCTTCTTACAGTATTTCCTATGGGCCATGAGGGAGAGACACAAACCAAAGGGAAGATAGAGGAGGAGTGGCAGGGGGAGGAAAAATAGAGAGATGTGTAACAGTCAAGATGAACAGATTGAGGTGGGCAAGTTACATGAGAAGGTGCTCACCTGGATGATTCCAGAAAGTACTGTGACTGCTACCGCAGCATTCACCCTCTCGTCATCCGGTGATAAAGAATTATCACTCCAGCTGTTAGACGATCCCGAAGTAGTTTCATTGCGAGCTGTGACTGCTCCTGAAACTGCTAGTCCCACCATCATACTCAGAATCGGAAACGGACCTAATTAACAGTGGGTGAATCGTGGTCAGTATCTGCCTCTCTAAAGCATATTGTCTTTCAACCACAGAATAAGAGCATATAAAATGACTGGTGAGGCTGGGCATGGTGGCTCACGCCTGTAATCCCAGCACTTTGGGAGGCCGAGGTGGGCGGATCACCTGAGGTCGGGAGTTTGAGACCAGCCTGACCAACATGGAGAAGCCTTGTCTCTACCAATAATACAAAAATTAATCAGGCGTGATGGCACATGCCTGTAATCCCAGCTACTTGGGAGGCTGAGGCAGGAGAATCACTTGAACATGGGAGGCGGAGGTTGCAGTGAGCCAAGATCGTGCCATTGCACTCCAACCTGGGCCACAAGAGCAAAACTCCGTCTCAAAAAATAAAAATAAATAAATAAATAAATAAAATGGCCACCATCTGTGACCCTGACCTCCTTCTCAAACCCTGGTCCTAATTCTCACAGGAGACCATGACTCTTCTCCTGGATTATGTGAAATTTGGAATTGATACAATGTATGGCTAATAAAATTCATTAAAAAAAACAATGTGAGCATTAATCAGCTCAGTAACTGACTTACCCACGGATATGTGTCTGGAAGTGCCGAAGAAAAAGTAGATTATGGCTGGGAAAAAGGATGCATACAACCCATAGACTGGGGGGATGTCGACCAGCAGAGCAAATGCTAAACCTGTAAACACACAAGCAGCAGAGTCCTTACTTTGTGCAGGAGGAATCAAAGACGTTCTCTGGTTCTTATGGTATTTAGAATTGGATCCCAAAAATAAGTTACCTCATTAATTCAAAATGTATTAAAGATGTAAATGCAAGAACTAAAACTACAAAACTTTTAGAAGAAAGCATAGGTATAAATTTTTGTGACCTGGATTTGTCAATGGTTTCTTAGAAATGACACCTATGGCATAAGCCAGCAGTCCCCAACCTTTTTGGCACCAGAGACTGGTTTTGTGGGAGGTAATTTTTCCACTGGCTAGGGAAGGAGAGATGGTTTGGGGATGACTCAAGTGTATTACATTTTTTGTGCACTTTATTTCTATTATTATTACATTGTAATAGATAATGAAATAATTATACAATTCACCATAATGTAGAATCAGTAGGAGCCCTGAGCTCGTTTTCCTGCAACTAGATGGTTCCCTCTGGGGGTGATGGGAGACCGTGACAGATCATTAGGCATTAGATTCTCATAAGGAGCACGCAACCTAGATCCCTTGCATGCACAGTTCACGATAGGGTTTGCACTCCTATAAGAATATAATGCTGTCGCTGATCTAACAGGAGGTGGAGCTCAGGAGGTAAAGAGAGCAATGAGGAGCGGCTGTAAATACAGATGAGGCTTCATTTGCTCACCTGCCACTCACTTCCTGCTGTGTGGCCCAGTTCTTAACAGGCCACGGACCTGTACTGGTCTGTGGCCCAGGAATTGGGGACCCCTGGCATAAGCAACCAATGAAAAAAACAGATACACTGGACTTAATCACAATTTAAAATGCGTATTTCAAAGGATACTATCAAGAAAGTTAACCAATAATTCACAGAATAAAAAAGTTATTTGCAAATTGTATATCTGACAAGGGTCTGGTATCCAGAATATAGAAACAACCTTTGCAACTCCACGACAAAAAGACAACCCAATTTAAAAATGGGTAAAAAATTTGAATAGACGTTTTTCAAAAGATATACAAATGGCCAATAAACACCTGGAAAAAATATTCAGTATTGTTAGCCATTAGATAAATGCAAATGAAAACCACAATGAGATACCACTTCACACTCACTGGGATAGCTAAAAGAAAAAAGATGGACAATAACAAGTGTTGATGATATGGAGAAATTTGAACCCTCATACACTGCTAGTGGAAATGTAAAATGGTGTAGCTACTTTAGAAAATAAGTTAGCAGTTCCACAAATGATTAAATATAGAGTTACCATGTGATCCAACAATTACAATCCTAGTGATATACCCAAGAAAATTGAAGCATGTTCACACAAATATTTGTACACAAATGTTCAAAATAGCATTACTCATAACTCATAATAGCCCCCAAGTGGAAACAACTCAAATGTTCATCAACCGATGAGCGGATAAAAAAATTGTGATATGTCCATACAATAGAATACTTATTTGTCCATAAAATGGAATGAAGTACTAATACATGCTACAATATGGATCAACCTTGAAAACATTACAGTGAGTGAAAGAAACCAGACACAAAGTGCCATGTATTGTATTATTTCATTCGCATGAAATATCCAGAATAGGCAAATCCATAGAGAAAGGGTAGGGGGGGATGTGAAGTTAATGGGTAAGGAATTTTTAGGGGTTGGTGGTGGTGAAAATGTTCCAGAATTAGATAGTGGTGACAGATGCACAACCTAGTGAATATACGAAAAGCCTCTGAGCTCTACACATTCAAAGGATGAATTTTATGGTGTATAAATTATACTTAAAAAAGATTTTACCTTGTAGTACGGCCACAATCCCTGTGCTGATACCAGAAACAATATCACTGAGCAACCATTCTTTAAGCCGGTATGCTGGCAACCAAGATGCTATGGGGAACAAAGAGAGGACAATTCTCTTGGCCTTTTGTGTGGAACAGCTGAAAATGTGGAAAGCCACAGGTCAGTCAATTAATATCAAATTTTAAGTTTAGTACCTGTCGGTGGGAAATTGGTAAAGATGGTAATATGCTAAAGATTAAACTAGTAATTTCACTCCCAGTAACATTCTTTACCCATAATCAGCTGCCCTCTGGTCACCAACAAAGGATTTTTTAAAATGGTTGCTTTTCTTTAACCATAATAGACCTATTTGTCATCCTCAGCTCGAATCATGCAATATTTCAAATGAGAATTTTCCTCTGTCCCCATCTGTTAGTTGTCTGATTTGGAAAGACCGTGTTGATAAGCCGAGATAGGGTTCGTTTTAGACACTACCTTTCCAACTCTGGCAGGGAGTAGGAGGTTTGGAAACTAAAGAGGAAAGGACTGTAGGCTGTGGACTAGAGCCAGAAAGGAGAGTTGGAAAGTTAGAAAATTTAAGGGAAAGTGCTTCAAAAATGTATTCCTAATGCCAATACCTTAAAAAATATCTTACCTACAACACGCTTTGGCATGATCCAGAAATCCCTTATGATGTCTGTCTCTCTTTTTATGATTTTCCTCAAAAGCATTTGTAGAATACACTGGTCTGGCCACAATATACTGATTCCCAAAGGGTTCAATCATTTTGATTTTTCTGTTGGCTGTGGCAAGTTGAAGACCTTTGGAACTATGTGGTGAACACTTCCTCTTGCCTTTAGCAGGTTGAAAATGCCTGGAACCAAACAGAGCTTGCTTCTTAAATAACTCAGAGATAATGTGACGCAATTTACAGATGAGTGAGCTCCGAACTGAATGTTACCACCTTTTAAGATCAAAAAAGGCAGGATTAAGGGACCTAGATTGTGTTTTGCGACAGCGATATTTTATTCCAGTGAGCTGGACATGGCTGTTTTAGGTAAGTAAACAAGAGCTTTATTTTATTTTTTAATTTGCCAAAAAGTAACAAAATTGATTCAGTTTATGAATTAGTCAATTTTTTTACTTACAAGGCAAGATACTCTCATCAACTTTTTTTCCCAGAAATATTTCCGAAGTTAAGACATTGAAGTGTTGGGACAGATTAGATTTAAAGTTTATTTATTGCCCCTAACTCCAGTCCAGACTGTTCCAATTTACTCAACAGAATTTTAAAATTTGATTTTTTTACCTTGTAAAATTAAAAAATTGTGAAATTCAAAGGTATTGCCTATTTCAGTTATTTCCTTATTGTTTCTGGGAGTTAGAGTTTTACAATTTATAGTTAAGGAAACTATGAAACAAACTAAATATTATTTGTTTACTTCATTTGTGAGTAATAAGGTCTTTTTAAAGGAATGATCCTCAGCAAGTTCCTTAACCTCTCTGAGCCTTGCCTGCATAATGGGGATAAAGATATTCAAATTTCAGGTGATTGTGAAGATTAAATAAGGTTTCCAAAGCATCTAGTTTACATCCAACACACTATAGGCATTTACTAAATGGTAGTTATTATTTTAATTATTAGCATTTTCTACACAAAATGTTTAAGTTTTTAATTCTTATCTCAATCCTGTTTCTATTATGCTTAAAAGATCAATTTTACAAAATGTTTAAATGCACATTATCAAGTTAGCCTTCACAACTCTTTGGGGGCAATTACTCTTATTATTTTATTATTATTATTTTATTCTTACAAATGATAAAATAATCACACACACCCCAAACCCACACTAAAATGGAAATACTTTTTCTTGGGACATACAGCTTGTAAAAATGGCAGAAATGGTACCTGCATTTTGAGACTTCTTTGCTATCTTTTCTATGTCATGGCAGCTTCTCTATTGTTCAATATGAACATAATTGAAGAACATTCCAACTAACTGCTAGCATTTTTTCCCTCTAATCTTGTTCTGTATTACTACTCATAATGCCCAAGTTGTGTTCCTCAACTTCAATCACAGTGATTAATTGAATTATCTCACACTAGATAGTGTCTCGTTACACCGTGCCCTCATATACATAATGAGATTTTCAGCATGTTTACAGAGCTCAAGTTATAACCAGGAATCAGATGCTGGCCTCTATTGCTGGCCCCACTTGACCTCTCTTTGATCACCCATTTTTCTCTCCCACCCCATTTTCTAGTTTCCTCTAAAGTCCTCTGTACTCACTTTTGACCACAATGTACTGCTTTTGCCCCACATCTCTGGTTTGACCTACAGAATTTGAGCTCCTTTGAGCTCAGTTATGACTCCCTTGTTATTATTATTATTATTAGAGACAGGATCTCACTGTCGCTTGAGGTAGAGTTCAGTGGTGCAATCGTAGCTCACTATGGCCTCTTAACTCCTAGGCTCAAGCGGTCCTCCTGTCTCCTGAGTAGCTGGGACTACAGGTGTGGGCCACCATGCCCTGCTAATTTTTAAACTATTTCAGCAGAGGCAGGGATCTTTCATATGTTGCCCAGGCTGGCCTCAAACTCCTAGGCTTAAGCAATCCTTCAGCCTCAGCCTCCCAAGTAGCTGATAGGTGCACCACCAGGGCCTCGGTTATGACATTCAGATCCTCCTTTGCTATTCTTTCTGGGCCTCTCCTCCCCTGCCACTCCCAAGTGCTTGTTTTCTCTTTTGTTTCCATTCCTTCTTCCATCTCTCCACCCACACTTCAGGGGTCAAATCCCACTGACTAGACAGTACTTCCCATTGTCAGAAGAACTTGCTCACAAAGTGGAGGTGACTTGTGCATTGCTGTGCAGAGCATGGATTTTTGTCTTTTTTTTGCTGATTACCAACAACATGGTTGGAGCATTAATAATTAAGATCTAATCCATGGTCAATTACTTCTGACACCTTGGATTTCTCACAAAGTGTATCTGGAATATCTTAAAAGAACAGCTTTAATCCTTTGAAGGAACCAACCTAGACAACCTTAGGATGAAGAAGACTTCGGCACTGGGTATTTGTATTTCTGTCAGATGCTGCTATGGACAGGAAAAAAAAAATGATTCTGCTCTTTGCTTGCTTTACTCATGCTTTCCTCAAGGAGTTCATAGAAATTTATTAGTTATCTTCCCTAAAAAAGATCTTGAAGGTACTTATATTCTTCTGGCTGTTGTATTTGTTTTATTTTTTATTTTATTTTATTTTTTTTGCCGATGACAGTGATGGGAGAAACACAACTTCATTTCTAATCAGCTTCCTTCTCTGAGGATGGCTATGGCTGTCTCTTTAGTGGGCTTTCTTATACCTCCAGCTGGATCAACAGGCTGAACTCTGGCTGTCCTGCCAGTAAAAGCCTCCTCCTCACACCCAAGCACTGCCTGCAAGGGGACTGCTCAGGGTAGGAATGAGGAGAGCTTAAGAAATCTTTCCTGGCCGGGCACGGTGGCTCACACCTGTAATCCCAGCACTTTGGGAGGCCGAGGCAGGTGGATCACGAGGTCAGGAGATCGAGACCATCCTGGCTAATACGGTGAAACCCCGTCTCTACTAAAAATACAAAAAATTAGCCAGGTGAGGTGGCAGGCACCTGTAGTCCCAGCTACCGGGGAGGCTGAGGCAGGAGAATGGCGTGAACCCGGGAAGCAGAGCTTGCAGTGAGCAGAGATCGCGCCACTGCACTCCAACCGGGTGACAGAGAGACTCTGTCTCGAAAAAAAAAAAAAAAAAGAAATATTTCCTGCCAGGCACGGTGGCTCACGCCTATAATCCCAGCACTTTGGGAGGCTGAGGCAGGAGGATCACTTGAGGTCAGGGGTTCAAGACCAACCTGGCCAACACAGTGAAACCTTGTCTCTACTAAGAATACAAAAATTAGCCAGGCGTGGTGGCTAATCCCAGCTACTCGGGAGGCTGAGACAGGAGAATTGCTTGAACTCGGGAAGCAGAGGTTGCAGTGAGCTGAGATCATGCCCCTGCGCTCCAGCCTGGGCGACACAGCAAGACTCCGTCTCAAAAAAAAAAGAAAAGAAATCTTTCCAGACTTTAGAGAGAAATCTTGAGGGCCACATTCCAGCCTTTCTGTTTTCCCCTTGCACCCATCCCTGCTTCCAAAAGCTATGCCTCCATGTGTAACATACAATGTGGGCCTCTAAACCATCTACCCCAATGGTGCCTCTGCTGAAGACATGTTCCAGATAGTCATAAATTAATGACATTCTCCATGTCATCATTTCTGAGATTCTTGACCATGACCTTTTTTTTTTTTTTTTTTTTTGAGATGGAGTCTTGCTCTGTTGCCTAGGCTGTAGTGTAGTGGCGCGATCTCAGCTCATCTTTAATTAGGAATTCAAAAGAGATTTTTTAAACTTTTTTTTCACCTGAACAAGTTACATTTTTGCCAGAAATTCTTGGAAAACACTTTTTTCTGGTTCCTGGAATCACAATTCCAATTTCAAATATTACGCCCATATTAATGTAAAATCCTTTTCATGTTCTATCTTCATGGATCTCTGAGTTCCTTAGGGTGTCAGTGGATTTGGGGATGAAAATTCATTCGCAGAGTCCCTTCCTCTTACTAATTGTAGAATCCCAAGCCTTGTTTGTATATATTTCCACTTTTATTTGCTTCCGTATGATGTGCTTTTTATTATTTTTTTGGCCTTTATGATATATATATTACATACATAGACACACATATGTAGACATTCATATACCTACATATCTTGGTGCTGTGGCTTAGTCATACACATTGTTCTCTGCTTTTTTTTTTTCTTTTTGAGCAGAAATTTAATCCTGGGATTAATTTCTGAAGTTCAGTTTCTCAGTTTAACTATTCCCATGTATTAACAACTTTTTGATGTTTCTAGGGATTGTCATGTACATACCTCCCCACCACTCCAAGTTCCGCCCATTTCCAACCTGCAGATTGGCCTCCAGTTACGAGAACCTCCACTCTGCCTGCCCCGCTCTGCTGAGAAGTGTCTTATGGCCCTGACCTTTCCACTTAGTGTTTATCTATTCTGTGTTTTAGTCTTTCAGAGGTCTGCCCTTTTTGCTGGGAAACAACTAATTTGAACCAAGATGCTGATGAGCGGTCCTAGGATTTGTCTTTAATTAGTGGTCATTTGAAACCAGTAGACAAGCAAGGGTGCAGAACACTTCCTAGCCCCTCTGCAGTCACATTTGATGCCTCCACTCTTGGACAAGGCAGCTCCTAGTAGCATCACCCCTCCATAGCTGTTCAAGCTGAGGAAGGCCTTCAATGGAGACATCACTGAAAATGCCATACTGTGCCTGAAATCTGCTGAAAACACGACTCACCTCATGGATCTCAAAATATCTCTGAGCCAGTCAGTGCAAAACCAGAGGTAAGCCAGCCCTATTTCATGAATTAGTCCTTGGTCAATGGGAAATACAGCAGCGTCCTGATAACTATACTTGGGGGAGTGGGTGAGAGATGGGGGAACGAGCAGAATAATTGCTCCAATGAGCACCTTCAGAGGGATCTCCATCAGCAGCCAGAGGAATCAGAAATCAAGCGCACAAGAAGCTCCACATTCTGGTTAGCGCAAGGCTGGATAGAAGCAGGGAGATGATGGCATCAGAATGGGAGAGGGCTGGAGTGGTGAATGGAGGGGAGGGGTCTCAGCACGGAGGTTGGTTAAGAGAGCTCAGAAGGGGTCAGAGGCTGAGGTGGGCAATAACTGTTACTATTATTTTTCATCAATTCTATTACTACATTGCCCAAGATGCTGAAGAAGGAAGTCAAACCTAATTTAATTGGGAGGTACAACAGAAAATAGTGAGACTTTGGCACCTAAGCACACCAGGTTTCAAATCCTTGCCTTGCCATATCTTAACTATGTTTGCTATGAGCCAGTGATTCAAGCCATCAATTTTCTTTTCTTTTCTTTTTCTTTTTTTTTGTTTTTTTTTTTGAGACAGAGTCTTGCTCTGTCACACAGGCTGGAGGCTGGAGTGCAGTGGCGCGATTTCGGCTCACTGCAAACTCCACCTCCTGGGTTCAAGTGATTCTCCTGCTTCAGCCTCCTGAGTAGCTGAGACTACAGGCACCTGTTACCGTGCCCAGCTAATTTTTTGTATTTTTAGTAGAGATGGAGTTTCGCCATGTTGGCCAGGCTTGTCTCGAACTCCTGGCCTCAAGTGGTCTGCCTGCCTCAGCCTCCCAAAATGCTGGGATTACAGGCGTGAGCATCCGGCCCAAGCCTTCAATTTCCTAATAGCAAAAGGAAGAGACCATTATTTTCCTTCTAGGGCTGTTCTTAAAACTGAAAGCAGGGTATACAAAGGGAGACTTCTTAGCCTTAAGTTCACAGGTAGCAGTCTCAGAAGTGAGTTTAATATTGACTGTTTAGACTGAATTTACAACTGGTCCACATGACAAAAGTCAGCTGGAACCTGTTGGAAAATGCTAGTGCTGCCAACTTTTCTATGACTTTATGTTTACTCTGAGCTTATCTTTAGAAGTAGCAGTTTTCCATTTTTATCCCAGTTTGTTTTAACATAGTTTTAAAATAATCTATCTATCCGAGCTTCCTAGAATGGCATACAAGGTCCTTCATGTTTTGGCTCTGGTCTATCTCACAAGCTTCTTCACTCCTCCTTCACAATTGCAGCAGGTTCCTAACACACTATATTTAACAGTTCCGTATCTTTGTACACATGATTTCCTTTGTGTTTTTCTTCTCCAATACCTGGTAGATTCCAATTCATTCTTAAAAATACTCAGCACAGCTGGGCGCAGTGGCTCATGCCTGTAATCTTGGCATGTTGGGAGACTGAAGTGGGAAGATTGCTTGAGGCCAGGAGTTCAAGACCAGCCTGGCCAATATAAAGACACCCTGTCTCTAAAAAAAAAAAAACAACTCAGCTGACCATTGATTCATTTCTTCATTCCTTCAACAAACATGTATCAGCCTATTATTTGTCAGGAACTCAGTTCCTAACACAGTTGTAGAAGATAAGAAAATGATGTAAAGCCTTCATGGAATCCCTAGATAGAGTTAATAATTTCCTTCTTGTAAGTACCTTGTATATATGTCTATTCCATGTCATACATTATTTGTTTATGTTTTCTTCCCTTTAAGACTGAGTTTCCCAAGGGCAAGGCCCAAATCTTAACCATTTTTCCCTCTTTTGCTAGGTCCTATGATGTAGTAAGTATACAAGAAAGTTCGTTGAAATAAACTGAACTATGAGCAAGAGATATATAAATGATGTAGACCTAAACTCCAAAGTTTACATACACAGGAGAAGTGCCCAAAATAATTGGTGCAGACAATAAATTGGAAGAAGGGATGTAAATGTGGGTTGGAGTTAGGAAGGTTTTGTGAAGGAACTGTGAGTCTTGGGTTAGACTTTAAAGAACAGATAGGTTTGGCAGGGGTGATGACAAAGCAGTGGGCAATAAGCAAATCATGTCAAGGATATTGAGAGTTCCAAACACTGAAACAGAAGGCTTTGTTGGCCCATAGGCTAAACCACTAGAGAAATGTTGGGATGCACCATAGCAAGGGGTTTCATACCCAGTAGGCTCACAGAAGGCGAAAGAGAATCCCTGGCCATTTCTATAAGGCTTTGAGATTTTCTGAGCACTTTCACTTTTCTTCCTTGAGTATTGCTGTGTGATGGAGGCAGACAAAATAGGCTGTATTGTCGCTAATTTACAGATGAAGAAATGGAGATGAGAGAAGATAAATGACTTTCTCAACTTCCCAGGGCCAGGATGAGAAGCCACATCTTGTGAATAACTGATTCTCTCTGCTACATCTTCTTCTCTACTACCTATTGAATGTCAGGGGGCTCAGCCTCTACCCCCAAGAGAGACAAGGCAAAAGAACAAGGTGAGGCACCTTCAGGGTCCTTGCTTTTGAGCATGAAAGCCTCACACTCCTACACTCAATATCCACAACACAAACCATGAGCCTGGTGGCCTGGGAACCAATCTCCTTGAGGTGACTTGTTTTATTCTTCCCCTTGCTTCTCAACAAAGTGACACAGAGGCTAGAGGAGCCTCTTCTTTTCTCTTTGGAGAATCAAAGACCTTTATTGTAGAGAAGAGTTAGACTGTGTTATTATATATTTATTCTTGTAATTGAAAAATACTCATTCTCATTTTCTGAACGATTTTGTTTCTTAGTCGAATATGAGCTGTTTAGGAGGTATTAAACATTTGTTCATTTCTTTATATACTCAGTTATTCCCTTATCCAGAGGGAGAAGGCAAAGTATGTATTGTGTTACTCCATTTTACTTGTTTCTGAAATCAAATTAGTTGCTTCCTAACTTTTCATTAGGAATAATCCTTGGCTGGTAAGGGGTGGCACACGCCTGTAATCCCAGTACTTTGGGAGACTGAGGTGGGTGGATCACCTGAGGTCAGGAGTTCGAGACCAGCCTGGCCAACATGGCGAAACCCCGTCTCTACTAAAAATACAAAAAAAAAAAAAAAAAAAAAAAAGCAGGCACAGTGGAGCATGCCTGTAGTATCAGCTACCTGGGAGGCTGAGGCAGGAGAATCACTTGAACCTGGGAGGCGGAGGTTGCAGTGAGCAGAGATTGTGCCACTGCACTTCAGCCTGGGTGACAGAGTGAGAATCCGTCTCAGAAAAAAAAAAAAAAAAGGAATGTTCTTTATGCAGTTAAATTTCATGACACAGTTTTTCCAAATGACTAACTTACTTCAGAAAAGAGAATTATTTAGTCCAATAATTTGATAAATTGTTCCTCACTTGCATATATAAAGAAAGTTGTGTAATCTTTTCCTGACATTTTAAAGAATAAAATAGATTTTATCTTGATAGAGTTAGTAATGTATGGGATAAGTACCCATACATTACTAATATATTATATTATATTATATTATATTATATTATATTATATTATATTATACTATTTGTGGCATAGGGCATTCTGCTACTTTCCAGTGACCATTTTCTCCCCATCTCTCTTCTCTTGCCATTCTCTATCCTTCTTACTCCCATTGACTTTCCTTCTCTCCCTGTTTCCCTTAGTCTTGGACTTTCTAGGATGTCTAGCAGATAAATCTCTCACTTCTAGACCATATGTCCCCCACCCCCACCTTTTTTTTTAAGAGACAAGGTCTTTCCATATTGCCTAAGCTGACCTCAAACTCTTGGGCTAAGCTATCTTCCTGCCTTAGCCTCTTGACTGGCTAGGACTATAGGTACATACCCCTATGCCTGGCTGGGACCAGATGGCCTTTCTGAATCCTTTCTAGTAAGTGATTCTGTCTCCTGGAGAAACTGTTTCCTTAAAGTTTGCTTTTTTTTTTTTTTTTTGCCAACCCTCAGAGCAGACAATCTATCTATAAAGTCAGATTTGAGTGGAGAATTGAAGGAATTATCTGAATAATTAAAACAAGAACACTAATACCTTTGAAAAGGCTATTTAAGACTTAATGATGCCTACGACCATTTACTTGTTAAATTAAAGTCTACTTAAATATTTATTCCACATTGCTAGTGCTCCAGACATACATGCATAGCTTATTAGTGGATTCATTCAAAATATTCACACACATGGAATAAACTCAAGAACATAATAACTCCTAAACAGGCTTTGATCAGAAAAAATACCATTTTCAAGGAACAGAAAACCCGTTTGAATATATCATAAATTTGGTTCCTACCTGACACATACTCTGTGAGGAGCTTCTGCAACAGTGGTACATTTTCAAGATAAAGTTCTAAGTTCTAGTTCTAAGAGGCAGTGTCCATCCACTCAGGTCTACAGGCCCTGCATGCATCCATATGCATAGGGATGTCTATATATAGGCTATGTAACACAGTGGACAAATTACCTTTCTGTCAGCTTTAATAATTAACTTTCATTAACTTTTACAACAATGAAAAGACTGCAATGTGGTCTTGACCTTTGAGACTTTGATCAGCAGAAGTGATGATGAAAATTGCTTCCTCAAGTTCCTTGTGAGATTAAACCACCCATTGCACTTGTGTGTATGTAATTTCATTGGTTTGCAGAGATTTGCACAGCAGATGCGCACATGGACTTAAAAAAAAAAGAATCTTCTCAAGGGTTATCTCCTTGACATTTTACCAGCCTGTTTAGATGAGAGTTTAGTGGTGGTGTTTTTTGGCTGGATGACTCCATGGAATCTGTCATGAGCTACGAAAGTGTGGTGTATAGGTTAACTCCTGGTATGATAAAGGCCCTCATTAGGAACACTCACCCAACTCTCAGCCACAGGCCATATCTGCATTCCAATTTCTGCCCCCACCACAGCTCTTCCTAAGAGCAATAAACCCTATGTTGCTAAACATAATGAATACTTTCAACTCTCATCTTACTTAAAAGCATTGGCCTTGCTGACTACTCTTTAATGAACTCCTCTTCTTATTTTAAAAATTATTTAACTAATTAGTTAATTTTAGAGATGGGGTATTGCTGTGTTGCCCAAGCTGGTCTCAAACTCCTGGCCTGAAGTGATCCTCCTGCTTTAACCTCCTGAGTAGCCGGGATTACAGGCCTCAGCCATCATACTGGGCTAAAATCTTCTCTTCTTAAAATGCTAAAAAAAAATTTTAACACACTTGTTTTTTACCTCATCCTTTTTGCCAATTTCTCCTTTAACTCTTTCTTTGGCATTTCCTAAGATTCTGTTCTGAATTTCCTTCTCCTCTCTTGCTACCCTCTTGCCCTAAATAAGAGTCCCATGGCTCCCAGCAACATTCAGATTTCTAACCCCAGCTCTCTGGGTCCACATATTTAACTGCCTATTCCACATCTTTGCTTGGATGCCTCACAGGCATCTCAAACATGACACATATCGAGATTAAGACCTCTTGATCTTTCCTCCAAAATGTGCTCCATCTCTAGTCTTCCCCATTTCAGAAAAGAATATTCCCATGTCAGAGACCTGGGAACCATCTCTGACACTTCCTCTTGCAGACCTTCTCCCCACCCGCAGCCAATCCATCCTTAAGCCCTATTGAGCATGCCTCTAAAATACATCCCAAAGCCATCACTTTTCTTCATCTTCACTCTTACCTTTTGCTGCGCTTCTTGCTTCGTCTCGCAGCCCTCCCCGTCTCTTTACCACTCATTAATCAGAATGATCTTTTCACACTAGTCCTCTTTGTGGGGCTGATGATTATATGGAGGAAAACAGGCCTCCAAAGTCTTTGCATGATCTCCCCCTGCACAACTCTCCAACCTCATCTGACTCTGCTCTTACTTTTGTTTTCTCCACTCCCACCATGGTGGCCTCTTGTAGTCCCAAATTTGCCCACTCTTTGCAGACATCATTTTCTCTGCTTAAATGCACTTCTCTCTCTCTCTCTCGGGTTGGCTGTTACTTAGCTTCAACATCACTTTCTCAAAGAGAACCACTTTGACTTCCTAATCTCAATTAGCCCCTCTTGTGGCATTCTCTCAGAGTATTCTTTTTAAGTCCCTTGGTTAATTTGCATGTACTTTTTAAAACATAGAATCATAATTTAAAAATATACAATTATTTACTTGGCTAATGTTTGGCTTTCTCATTAGAATGAAAGTCCCACGCAGGCAGGGACTTTGGTGAATTCACTGCTGTATGCCCAGTACCTAGAATGAATCTACCACAGAATAATGACTCAATAAATAGTGGTTCAATGACAGTTCAACCAATGAATTATGTTTGATATGAAACAATTCCTAAAAGAATGTGGACAGGTCACTAGCATTTGTTAGAAATTAATCTAACCTGTGTTTTTAGATCTGGCTCACACCTGTGCTAACTGCATAATTGAATGAGCTGTGGTGCCACTTATCATGCTTTTATCAATATTAGCTAACTTTAATTAGTGTTTAGTATGGGCTAGGAACTTTGCAATGTGTTTTATTGGGTTTATCCCATTTAATCCTCATAACAACCATCGATAGCTTAGTATTTTTATTCCTATTTTACAAATGAATAGATTGAGATTTCATTTGTGGTGAAATCTCAATTTTTAATTTTTACTGGCTTTTATTGAAGCCAACTAGAATCCAGAAAACCTAACTTTGTTGTGTCTTTAAC
Source organism: Nomascus leucogenys (assembly GCF_006542625.1). Lineage (NCBI taxonomy): Eukaryota > Metazoa > Chordata > Mammalia > Primates > Hylobatidae > Nomascus > Nomascus leucogenys. The sequence continues at coordinate 56,900,111 of NC_044393.1, forward strand.
TACTGTATAATACTGCTTTTTATAATTTTAACAGATGTATGGCACATTTATTCAGAACCACTATACACGGATTAAATTTTGTATTTATGTATGGTTGATGGAAGAACTGGAAAATATTGCACTTAAAGGTAGAGGCTCAGAATTATTGATCAGCACAAAAATGATTTATTTTAGAACAAATAAGAGAGTTTTGCAAGATTGATGGATACAAGCTGAGCAAAGGCAAATTATTACACTATATATATTACATAGTTTATAGCCTTCTTATATACTAATAATATGTAGTAAATGTAATAAAAAGAAAGATATCATTGTTAATAGCAACAAAAGCTACAAAGATTAGTAGAAATAAATCCTTTTTGTTTTTTATTTTGAAGAGACACGGTCTGGCTTTGTGACTGAGGCTGGAGTATAGTGGCTCAATCATAGCTTCCTGAAACCTTGAACTCCTGGGCTCAAGTGATCCTCCTGTCTCAGCCTCCCAAGTAGCTTAGACTACAGGCACAGGCCACCACACCTGGCCAATTTTATTTATTTATTTGTTTTGAGATGGAATCTCACTCTGTCGCCCAGGCTGGGGTGCAGTGGTGCGATCTCAGCTCACTGCAACCTCTGCCTCCCGGGTTCAAGCAATTCTCCTGCCTCAGCCTCCTGAGTAGCTGGGATTACAGGCGCCCACCACCACACCTGGCTAATTTTTGTATTTTTAGTAGAAACGGGGTTTCATCATGTTGGTCAGGCTGGTCTTGAACTCTTGACCTTGTGATCTGCCTGCCTCGGCCTCCCAAAGTGCTGGGATTACAGGAGTAAATTTTTTAATTTTAATTTTATTTTGTAGAGATGGGTTCTTTCTGTGTTGTCTAGGCTGGTCTCCAACACCTGGCCTCAAGCTATCCTGCTACCTCGACCTCCCAAAGTGCTGGGATTACAGGCGCAAGCCACTGTGCCTGGCTGAAGTAAATCTTATGTAAAGCTATATAATGATGAACTTTATAGAGAGAATTACAAAACATTATTAAAGGACAATAACAAAACCTAAGAAAAATATAGCCGGGCGCAGTGGCTCACGCCTGTAGTCCCAGCACTTTGGGAGGACAAGGCAGGCGGATCACAAGGTCAGGAGATCGAGACCATCCTTGCTAACATGGTGAAAGCCCGTTTCTACTAAAAATACAAAAAATTAGCTGGGTGTGGTGGCAGGTGCCTGTAGTCCCAGCTACTCGGGAGGCTGAGGCAGGAGAATGGCGTGAACCTGGGAGGTGGAGCTTGCAGTGAGCTGAGAGAGAGCCGCAGCACTCCAGCCTGGGTGACACAGCGAGACTCCGTCTCAAAAAAAAAAAAAAAAAGAAAAATATAAAGCCATAAATCTTCATGAATGTGAAAGTTCAATATCATATAGATATTTTCTTCAAATTAATCTATTACATAAATGCTATTACAATGAAAAAGCTTTTCTTTTTTTTTCATAGAACTGGACAAACTTGTCCTAAAACTTGTATGGAAGGACAAAAGGCCAAGAAAAGTCAAGACAATTTTTGAAATTGATGCATAATAGTTGTACATATTTATGGGATATATGTGATATTTTGATATATGCATACAATGTGTAATCATCAAATCAGGGTAATAATGATATCTATCACCTCAAACTTTTATCATTTCTCTGTGTTGGGAACATTCCAAATTTTCTCTTCTAGCTATTTTGAACTATACAATAATTTATTGTTAACTATAGCCACCCTACCGTGTTATCAAATACTAGAACTTATTCCTTCTATCTAACTGTACGTTTGTATCCATCAATCAACAGCTCTCCATCCCCCCTCCCTGCTACTTTTCCCAGCCTGTGGGAATTCTACTTTCTCTCTCATTCTACTTTCTCTCTCCATGAGATCCACTTTTTTGGCTCCCACATATTAGTGAGAACATGCAACATTTGTTGACAACTTTGAAGAAGAAAAAATGGGGAAACTTATTTTGCAGATATAAAGCCTTATTATCAAGCTATAGTAATTATGGCAGTTATGTGTTTGTGCTGTGGGAAATAAACATACCAATGGAACAGGACAGAAGGCCTAGAAACATGTATTGAAACTTGATATATAATAGAGGTTACATGGCATTAGAGAAAAGATGGACTATTCAATAAATGGTACTGAGACAACTGGCTATCCATGTGGAACAAATAAAATTTAGATTTCTATTTCACAGCAATCACACACACATTTTTTCAATTGACTAAAGGCCTAAGCAGAAAAGGTAAAATTTTAAACTTTTAGAAGAAAAAGTATGCTGTTATAACCTTGGAATAAAAGTATTTCTTCAACAAGTCACATAAATGTGCATATCATAAAGGAAACGATTGACAAATCCAACTTTATTAAAATTAAAACATGGAAGACACTACAACAAAAGTGAAGACAAGCTCTAGACTGAACAAGGTATTTGCCCAGTTAAGTCTTTAAAAAGATTAATATCCAGAAGATATCAAGAACTACAAATCAATAAAGAAAAGGCAAAATTCACAGAAAACTTGAAGTGACAATTAACATATGAAAATATGTTCAAGTTCACTAGTAATCAGGGAAAAGTAAGTACAACCATATACATTTCACATCCATCATTAGCAGGGCTGTAACTAGCTTCACTGGAGCTTGAAGATTATGCAATCTGTGGATCTCATTTTAAGAAAAAGATTACAAAATTTCACATATAAAATTAACTACAGGGCCTTTGAAGGGGCCCATGCGAATGAAACGTCTTGAAGCCTAAACCTCATTTGCTTTATGGTAAATCTGCTTTTGTCTATCAGATGGTAAAAATGAAATGCCTGAAAATACCCAGTGTCACAGAGGCTGTGGAGCAATAGGAACCCTTATACTATCGTTGTGAGTTGTAAATTGGGGCAGTCATTTCTGATAGCAGCGTGTGACTGTCTTGTCAAATTGAAGATATATATCTTCTAAGACCTGGCAATTCCACTAGTATGTATCCTTAACAAATGTTGACTCATGTTAATGAATATTTCTAGCATATATAAATATGCAATATTTATAATAGCAAAAAAAAAGAAAATAAATATCCTCAATCCACTAGATAGTCTGGTTGATAGTCTACTCACCTTATAAATAGCCTAATATCCTTTATCTGCTATCTACTCTTCATTAATAGGACAGTAGACAGTGCATAAAGAAATCATGCCAACCTGTAACTAACACTAAGGAGGCCAAGTGGCAGAAGGCCTTATGTGAGTGACAGCCCTTCCCTGATAAATATGTGGACCTGAAAGAGCTGTGCTCAGAAATGCCAATATTGGACTGGGGTATTTGAGTTGAGTGTGGTGATCCATCAGCTGGGTGGTGTCTATGTTTTTGTGGTTATCTGATGTTACATGGACAAAGGGTTTCTGGTCTCCCACTGGCCTTCTGGGACTAGCCTGGCTTCTTCACTGACTGCGTATGTTTTATTTGATCTTGATTAGAGGTGAAGGGTGGAAGTAGAGTGGGCATGTCCGGTGGGCTGACTTGAAGAGCCTGTAGTCTTCATTACTTTCATCTATGGCTATTTGCTAGTGTCGAAGACCCTGACAGTCTGTCAGCACTGACACCATCTGTGCTGTGTCAGTCTTCACGCTGTTAGGCCACCTCATCTGCTTTCACTGTGGCACCAATGCTGCCGTTGTATCCATCACATTGTCCTTGAACACGGCCATCATTGCTTCTGTCTGCCTGTCCTCATGCCTTCCCTGGTCCCTGTATGCCTTCATCATGGTGACATTTGCCATCCAAATTTTTGCCCCATGGCCCATGTTACAGGAGAAACTGAAGGCATGTGCTCTCCCCAGCTGTGTGGGTGTCACACTGTTCTTTGAGTTTTCAGCCTTGAGAGGCCTGTGGTCCTATAGCGCTTGGAGTCATCCTCTTCGTCCTTCTCTAGTTTCCATCTTATGTCTCTGTCCTTTCTACCTCATTCACCTGCAGCTTTTTAAAGAAACCAGTCATGGGCCTTAGGATGAAGTTGAAATCAAATTCTTGTCCAGGTGCCTCAGCTAAGTCAAGTACCTCCATTACATTATGAAGGCAAGTTGATGGAGTAGCATCTTAGCTCGTGTAAAAGTTGAAGGCAAAGTTCTATTTTGGAAGCAGCATGCCAATGTGGGTGAGAGAACAGGGATCAAAGGAAAAAATTAACCAAAGGCTTGGGTGCTTATCTTTTCTGTTATTTTGTGGGATGAGAAAGCTTTTTGGATCCCTTTTGAATTATTGTGTCTCATTTATTATTTGCTGTAACAAATGAAGTGATGTGGTTTCTATTAAAAAATAACAGTACAGGCCAGGCGTGGTGGCTCACACCTGTAATCCCAGCACTTTGGGAGGCCAAGGCGGGTGGATTGCTTCAGCACAGGAGTTTGAGACCAGTCCAGTTTGAGACCCCATCTCTACAAAAAATTTTAAAAATTAGCTGGGTGTGGTGGCACATGCCTGTCATCCCAGCCACTCAGGAGGCTGAGGTGGGAGGATGGTTTGAGCCTAAGAGATGGAGGTTGTAATACATTAAAACAAAAACAAAAACAAAACAAAGTTTGAATTCATAAAAACAGAGAATAAAGTGGTGGTTTCCAGAGGCTGGGAGTATAAACTTTCAGTTATAAGATGAATGAATTGTTGTGATCTGTTGTATAGCACAGTGACTGCAGTTAATTATACTGTATTGTATGCTTGAAATTTGCTGAGACAGTAGCTCTTAAGTGTTCTCACCATATATGTACACAGAAAAGGTAACTGTGAGGTGATAGAGGTGTTCATTAGCTTCATTGTGGTAGTTATTTCATAATGTGTACACGTATCAAATCATTGTACCCATACACTTATCAAAAAAAGAAAGAAATGAGGAGTTTCTATTTTTGTTCCAATAAATGAAAAAATAAAAACATGCAAAAATGCTTGATTCATAGGTATATAGCAAATGTATACAAATAAGCAATGGAATGATAGATAAGAAATTAAGGATAGTGGTTACCTCCATGGAGAGAGGGAAGAAGTTTACTGGCAGGACTATGAAAGGGGCTTCAACTGTATCTGTAATATTGTATTTCTTTTTGTTACTCCAGATTTAAACAAACTTTTGAGATATATATTAATTTCCTAGGGTTGCCATAACAAAGTGTCACAAACTGGGTGACTTCAAACAATAGACATTTATTCTATAGTTGCAGAGACTAGAACTCCAAAATCAAGGTGTCGGCAAGGCCACGCCCCCAGCAGACACCGAGTGGAATCCCTGATTGGCTGTTTCTAGTTCCTGGTGATCACTTCTTAGCATTTCTTGCAGCTGCGTCACTTGAGTCTCTGCCCCTGTCATCGCATGGCATTCTCATGGTATATCTTTGTCTTTCCACTTCTAGTAAGGACATTAGTCATTTTGGGTTAAGGGCCTATCCCACTCTCTGGTATAACCTCATCTTTACTAATTATATCTGCAATGACCCTATTTCCAAATAAAGGCTTTCTGAGGTACTGGGGATTAGAACTTCATCATATCTTTTTGGGGAACACAGTTCAATCCATAGCAAGGTATAATTTACATGCAGTGATATATATAGATCTTGAATGTACCTTTTGATGAGTTTTGACAAACGCATATACCTAGGTGTGTTAGTTCTCTATTGATCCTGTAACAAATTATCACAAATGTAATAACTTAAAACATCACAAATTTATTATCTGACACTTCTGTAGGTCAGAAGCTTGATATGGATCTCACTGGACTAAAATCAAGGTGTTGACAGGGCTGTGTTCCTTTCTGGGGGCTCTGAAGGAGAATCTATTTCCTGGTCTCTTCTAATTTCTAGAGACCGCCCACATTCCTTGGCTCATGACCTCTTCCTGCATCTTCAACACCAGCAATATTGTATCTTTTTGCCCTTTTTGTCCGATACCATTCTCTCTGCCCACAGCCAGGGAAAGGTCTGTACTTTTAAGGGCTCATATGGTTAGATTAGACCCACCCAGATAATCTCCCCATCTTAAAGTGCTTAATTTTTTTTTTTTTTTTTGAGACAGAGTCTTGCTCTGTCGCCGAGGCTGGAGTGCAGTGGCACGATCTCGGCTCACTGCAACTTCCACTTCCTGGGTTCAAGCAATTCTTCTGCCTCAGCCTCCCGAGTAGCTAGGACTACAGGCATGCACCACCATGCCTGACTAATTTTTGTATTTTTAGTAGAAACGGGGTTTCACCATATTGGTCAGGCTGGTCTCGAACTCCTGACCTCATGATCTGTCTGCCTCGGCCTCCCAAAGTGCTGGGATTACAGGCGTGAGCCACTGTGCCCGGCGAAGTCCTTAACCTTTATCACATCTGCAAAGTCCTTTTTGCCATATAAGGTATCATATTCTCAGGTTTGGGGTATTAGGATGTGGGCATCTTTGGGAGCCATTATTCTGCCTACCACATCACGTAACACTCACCCTCCCGAAGTGGAGAATGTTCCTCTCTCTGAAAATTCCTTCATGCTTCTTCTCAGTTCATCACAGCCAACTGCCAGAGGCAACTTCTGTTCTGATTTCTATCATCTTTCATTAGTTTGGCCTGTTCTAGAACTTCATACAAATGGGACGTACAGTACATTCTCTTTTGTGCCTGGCTGCTATCTCACAGCACAGTGTTTTTGAGGTGCATCTATATTGTTATGTGTACTAGTTGCCCATTCTTTTTATTGTTGAATAGTATTCCATTAGTATGAATACGACAAACTCTGTTTATACAATCTCTTGTTAATGAACGTTTGGATTGTTTCCAATTTGCAGCTATTATAAACTTTCTTATAAAAGTCTTTTGTGAACATATTTTTATTTCTCTTGGGTCCTGGGAGGATTGCTGAGTCATGGCATAGAAATATGTTTAACTTTATATGAAACTGCTAAATAATTTTTGAAAAGTGCTTTTACCGATTTAAATTCCTACACTCAACATATGAGATTTCCAGTTGCTCCTGTCCTTGCCACCGTTTAGCACTATCAGTCTTTTCAGTTTTAGCCGTTATGATGGGTGTTCATTTTATTTCTTTAAAAAAAAAAAAGCAAAAACTTTTCCTCAAACACCAAAATAAGGAATATCCTTTAAAAGTTTAGCCCAAGTTAAAGCTTTGGTAGTATATGTTACTAAACTATATTTAAAGCCATTGTATTATTATAACTTAGAAGCACACTTAATAATTTAATATTTAAGGCTTAATACAACAAATGTATTGACTTACCCTTATATTCTAGAAAACAGTTCTTTTTTTAGCTTGTCACACTTTATCCCTGTAATTGACATTATACCTTGCATTAAATACTCTTGCTTTCTCACCATTCTCCCACTTCTTGGAGATGGACTGTGTTTATTTATATATCTTTCTGTCCCACGTGCCTAGCATAGTGCTGGGCACATAGCCAGTGCTCAATAAGGTTATTGAGTCAATAAACAAATAAGCAAGCATATTAATTTAAAGCATAAATATGATAGACTAGAATCACCAATCTTTCTTTTAAAAGATTTCAAATTTATACTGAAATCTTAATGTGACCCCATTTACAAATTTGGATTGAGGTAAAAAATCCTGTTTCATTCTGTTCTTCATTTATGGTGGAAGGAAGTGTACTTAATTTTTTCTTCTCCTTTTTTTTTTTTTTTGAGACTGAGTCTTGCTCTGTCACTCAGGCTGGAGTGCAGTGGCGTGATCTCGGCTCACTGCAACCTCTGCCTGCATGGTTCAAGCGATTCTACTGCCTAAGCATCTCCGAGTAGCTAGGATTACAGGCATGTGCCACCATGCCTGGATAATTTTTTGTATTTTCAGTAGAGACAGGGTTTCACCATGTTGGCCAGGCTCGTCCCGAATCCTGACCTCAGATGATCCTCTTGCCTTGGCCTCCCAAAGTACTGGAATTACAGGTGTAAGCCACTGCTCCTAGGCTAATTTTTGTATTTTTAGTGGAGATGGGGTATTGCCGTGTTGGCCAGGCTGGTCTTGAACTCCTGACCTCAGGTAATCTGCCTACCTGGGTTCCCAAAATGCTGGGATTATAGGCGTGAGCCACCATGCCCGGCCTGGACGTGTACTCGATTTAAGAAGAAAATTAGCACTTGTTTAAAAAAAGGGATTTTGGAGGTCCATCCATGTTCTCCCAAGCCATCAAGTTTTCCACCCACAGGGTTGTTCCAGATGTGATAGCACATTACTCATATCACTTTTGAGAGGGATATTTTTATATTTAGTAGTGTGGTATCACCCTACTCTATAGCCTGAAAGGCATGGCCTCTTGGCTGTGCTGAATTTTACTAGAAGAATCTCTGGATAAAATTTTCCTGACTCAAACTCAGTTAAAGGTAACAGAAGTGCCTATCTGGACACCCCCAGGGATATGTGGTTAGAATTCAGGGTATCTATTAAGGCTCTACAAAAGACATGTGTGTGCATGTTTGTGTGTCGGAGGGTGGGGTGGGTATGCTAATGTGAATTTTTCAGGGGAAAGTGTCCATAGTTTTCATCAGACTTGCATATGTGAAGAAATATGAAAAGTTATAAAGTTAAGAGACTTAATATTGTGGCTAGACTGACTGGCCAATTATGACAATTTGTGTGTAACAATTAGTGGACTACATTTAAATAATGAGCTTGGTTTTCCTTCTCCTGAGTTGACCAGTCAGTGTTTGACTGCAGGTGCATCCCCAAACATCATTGACAAAATGGGCAGAAATTACACTGGGAGGCAAATCTCTTGGTCATGGAGGGAACAAAACTTCACCTCCCCTAGACTTACTATTATGCCTTGACTTCAAATCACACTGATTTTTTTAAATAGACTCCAGGCTTCATTTTCAAGGACCCAGTGTGTCCATTCAGAGCATCTCTTTCTGTTTCCCTGAGAAGTTGGAAGTGAGACAGTTATTCTTTTGTTTGTTTGTTTGTTTTTGTTTTGAGACAGAGTCCAGCTCTGTCACCCAGGCTGGAGTGCAATGGAGCCATCTTGGCTCACTGCAACCTCCAACTCTTGGGTTCAAGCGATTCTCTTGCCTCAGCCTCCCGAGTAGCTGGGATTACAGGTGACTGCCATCACACCCGGCTAATTTTTTTGTATTTTTAGTAGAAATGAAGTTTCACCATGTTGGCCAGGCTGGCCTCGAACTCCTGACCTCAGGTGATCCACCTGCCTCGGCCTCCCAAAGTGCTGGAATTACAGGCATGAGCCACTGCACCCCGCCAAGACAGTTATTATTATACACTTCATAAAGATTGACCCCAAAAGGAGTCTAACGCAGCAAATATATAATTCCTAAATTTAATATGAATTTCTACTAATCCCTCTCAGTTTCAAGATGAGTCCAGAGTCAGCCACTATGGTGTGTGCCTGTAGCCCCAACTGTTTGGAAGTTGAGCATCACTTGAGCGCAGAGGGTTTGAAGATGTAGTGCACTATAATTGCACCTTTGAATAGCCACTGCACTCCAGCCTGGGCATCATAGCAAGACCCTATCTCTTAAAAAACTAAAACAGCAGCAGTAACAATACCACCACCACAAAGATGAGTCCAGAGACATCAGATGAAAACTCATATTTCAGAATAGAGAGCAAAAAGTAAAATCAGCGAGTAATCACCAGTCGGAAACAAATTATATTTTCTGATGTCTTTTATCTTGGTCAAACTTGAGTCTTGAGAGTACAAAAGGGAGACAAGAAATAATCCTGTAGAATACAATTATAAGGCATTCTTCTTCCATTGGAAGAGCTTGGATTAGAGTGGCATAGTGGAGTTGAAGTCATCTTCACATATATATGGAGGGTGTGGGTGGTTGAGGAAGGGAGTGGGAGGTGATGCCAAGACACTGGCAGGAAGTACACTTTGCACAGTCTTGACATTAGTCACCTAGGGTTCATGATTCTCATGCCAAGAATAAGTCATGATTTCTTTATTGCTTCTTATTTCAGTTCATTTTATCACGTGTAGCAGTATGAATAGACTTCTTATAGCAATATTGGAATAAAGATTACATTTTATATGTTTGAATATAACACGATAACCTTTATTCTCAACCTTTCAGGCCTCCCATGCATTGCTAGAGTCTTCATTTTAGAGGTGCAACTGCTAGTAAAACAATGGGTGTGCAGGGTACATTGGGATGGGATGGCGAGAATGGTCATTTCAAAACTACCCTCCATTTTATTGCCAGCATTATTTAACATTCTGGAAATGGGCCAACTTCATCTCTGGAAAAATTTAAAGAGCTGGCTGGGTTTCTCGTCGTCATGTTATGGTGGAATTTTCTAATAAATAGTAAAGGTTTCAACCATAGATGTGGCTCACGTGAGTTCCAACATATGGATAATAAAACTGAATAAACCTGTTTTCATTTATCTGACAAAGCAAATAACTTCTTTTTTGGTTATTTTCCTAGTTCTTGATGCGACATGTGACATGTCTCACTTCCTGGACTCTCCTCTTTTGCCTTCTGTAATCTTAAATTTCTTCAAATTTTCCTAGGCCTTATAGTTTCCTTATAGCTGATTCATCTTCCTCTTTCTGTCATCACTTGTCCCCAGAGCTTAGTTTTGTTCCTCTGCTCTTTTCACCGTACACTTACTCTTTTAGAACACTTTAGTTTTTCATGGACATGATTCCAAAATCAACATCTATACTCCTCCTTGTTCATTCAAATGTAGATCCTATACTTCTAACTACCTACAATAAATATATATATATATATTTTTTTTTTCTAATAAAAGTGTGGAGAATCAGGCCCCCCTGTGTTCTGTAGGTATGGCTGTTTGTTAGTATGTTTATTTGGTAATATTTATCAACATTTAAAAGACATTTATTAAAACTTAAAAGAAATTATTTGACCTAGCTCTTCCATTTCTTTTCTTTTTTTTTTTTTGAGCTGGAGTTTCACTCTCATTACCCAGGCTGAAGTACAGCGGCACAATCTTGGCTCACCACAACCTCTGCCTCCTGGGTTCAAGTGATTCTCCTGCCTCAGCCTCCCAAGTAGCTGGGACTACAGGCGTCTGCCACCAAGCCTGGCTAATTTTTTGTATTTTTAGTAGAGACAAGGTTTCATTATGTTGACCAGGCTGCTATCTAGAACTCCTGACCTCGGGGATCTGCCCACCTCGGCCTCCCAAAGTGCTGGGATTACAGGCATGAGCCACCGCACCTGGCCAGCTCTGCCATTAATATGAATTTCTCTTAGAAATACATGTTCATAGGCTAGGCACGGTGGCTCATGCCTGTAATCCCAGCACTTTGGGAGTCCAAGGCGGGCACATCACGAGATCAGGAGTTCGAGACCAGTGTGGCCAACATAGTCAAACCCTGTCTCTACTAAAAATACAAAAAATTAGCCCGGTGTGGTGGTGTGTGTCTGTAATCCCAGCTACTTGGGAGGCTGAGGCAGGAGAATTGCTTGAACCCAGGAGGCAGAGGTTGCAGTGAACTGAGATCGCACCATTGCACTCCAGCCCGGGGGACAGTGGAAGCGAGACTTCATCTCAAAAAAAAAAAAAAAAAAACATGTTCATAAATATGTTTTAAAATTGCATACAATACTACCCAAATAAATTGACAGATTCAGTGCAATCTTGATCAAAATACCAATGACATTCTTCACAGAAATAGAAAAAAAACTTAAAATTTGTATAGAACCCAAAAAGATCCCAAACAGCCAAAGAAATCCTGAGAAAAAAAAAGAACAAACCTGAAGGTGTGACACTACTAGACTTCAAAATATACTACAAACCTATAATAACCAAAACAGCATGGTACTGGCATAAAAACAGACACATAGTCCAATGGAACAGAATAGACAACCTATAAGTGAATCCATACAGCCAACTGATTTTTGATAAAGGCACCAAGAACACTCATTGGAGGAAAGGACAGTCTCTTCAATAAATGGTGCTGGGAAAACTGGATATTCATATGCAGAAGGATGAAACTAAGCCCTCATCTCTCATCATATACAAAAATCAACTAAAAAGGATCAAATGCCTAAATGTAAGAGCTGAAGCCATAAAAATACTAGGAGAAAATACAGGGGAGATGCCTGAGGATATTGGTTTGGGAAAAGATTTTATGAGTAAGACCTCAAAAGCACAGGCAACAAAAGCAAAAATAAACAAATGGGATTATATAAAATGAAAAAGCTTCTGCACAGCAAAGGAAATAATCAACAGAATAAAAAGCCTACAGGATGAGAGAAAATATTTGCAAACTATTCATCAAACATGGGATTAATATGCAAATATACAAGGAGCTCAAACATCTTAACAGCAAAAAACCCAAACAATCTGATTTTTAAATGGTCAAATGATCTGAACGGGCATTTCTCAAAAGAAGACATATAAAAGGCCAACAAATATATGAAAAAATGCTCAACATCACTAATAATCAGAATCAAAACCACAATGATCCATTTAGGATGGCCATTATCAAAAAGACAAAAAATAAATCTTGGTAAGGTTGCAGAGAAATGAGAACACATACATTGTTGGTGGGAATGTAAATTAGCACAGCCACTATGGAGAACAGTATGGAGGTTCTGGAAAAAACTACAAAGAGAACTACCTAAAGATCCAGCAATCCCACTACTGGGCATTTATTTAAAGGAAAGGAAACCAGTATATCAAAGAGCCATCTGCACCCCCAAGTTTATTGCAACACTATTCACAACAGCCAAGATATGAGATCAACATAGGTGGCCCAAAACAGATGAACGAACCGTAAAGAGCCATAAAGAAAATGTTTACATACACAGTTGAATATTATTCAGCCATAAAAAGAAATCCTGTCATTTGCAGCAACATGGATGGAACTGGAGGTCATTATGTTAAGTGAAATAAGGAGGAACAGTGAGGTAAACACTGCATGTTCTCATTCATATGTAGAAGTTAAAAAAGAAGTTGATCTCATAGAAGTAAAAAGTAGAACAGGAGATACTAGAGGCTGTGAAAGGTAGAAGGAAGACGGGTATAGGGAAAGACTTGCTAGAGGATACAAAATTACAGCTAGATAGAATAAGTAAGTTCTTGTGTTCTATGCCACTGTAGAATGGCTATAGTTAACAATAATATACAGTTTCAAACAACTAGAAGGAAGATATTGAATGTTCCCAACACAAAGAAATGATAAATGTTCAAGATGATAGATATGTTAATTACCCTGATCTGATCATTTTACATTATTATTATGTAATCCACCAATATGTAAAATTGTTATATGTCAGTTAAAAATGAAGCTGGGAGAGCGGCACACACATGAAGTCCCAGTACTCAGGAAGCTGAGAAGGGAGGATTGCTTGAACCCAGGAGTTTGAGGCTGTAGGGCACTATAATTGTGCCTGAATAGCCACTACACTCCAACCTGGCAACATAAGGAGAGACCATCTCAAACATAAAAATTAAAATTAAAAAAAGAAAAAGAAAAAATTTCATACAAGAATTTGCATTGTAGCAATGTTTTGTAGTTGTAAGCAATAATAGTGGCAGAAACAACACCACAAACAATCCTACTAAATACAGCCAAAATACTTATCAGTACAGAATTGGTTGAGTATAAATGAGTACAGAAATTGGTTAAGGATAAGTGAGTACAGTGAAAAACTATGCAGCTTTTAAAAAGAATGAGGCATACCTGGAAAGCTCTAGCTTAAAAATATACTATTAATGGCAATGTAAATAAAAGTTGGTAGTGTATGATCATTATTTGTGTAAAAGAAACTTTTAAGGAAGAATACACAAGAAGCAGTGAATAGTCACTAAGATTTGAGAGTGGGAATGGGAAAAGGAAGAAGATTTTTACTTTTCAATGTAAATCATATTGTATTGCTGAATTTTAAAAAATACTTATAGTTTTATTGTTAACATTAGAAAAAAACTACTCCTTTCTTTCCTACAAATTTATCTCCTGGTTTCCCCAATTTCATTCGCATTACTCTTTTAACACCATGGCTTAGGAGTTTGAAATCAGCCTTGATTCCTCTTTCATTTTTGACTTTCTTGTGGAGTCACCAAATCCCCTTCCTCCTCCACAGTGTCTCTTAAGCATCATCCTTCCATCTCCATTAAGGTTGCCTCTGCCCTGATTCTGAACTTATTTGCAGTGAGAACGTGGGTAAGCCACTTAATCACCCTTTAATTTGCTCATATGTAAAATAGGAATAATAACTTCTACATAGTGAAGAGGGGTTATTTTAGGATTAAATTATGTAAGAAAACCAAATTTATGGCATAGAGTGTGTGCTCAATAAACACCATTTTCTACTTTCTCTCTAGGGTTTTTTCCTATTGCTACTATATCCTCTAATTCATACTACATGCTGCTATCAAGTTTAATTTTCTGAAATACTGTTTTCATCATTGAATTCCTTTGCTAACTCCCTTTTGTGCTATGACCCTACTCTGGAATCACAGATTGACAAGATTGGCATCATGACAGCTGGTGAGCTGGTGAGGGTCTTGGAGAATTTCTTCTGAAGGAGAAGAGATGATTGTTGCTGTCACCATGGATCTGGACTAGCAGAGTTAGGGGCTACCCCTGGAACAAGTTTTCCCACAGTCAAACCCCTTAACTTCCATCCTTGAGACCCTTTTGTAAACTCTCCTTGCTGTAATTTGAGTAGAAAGTAACCAGTAAGCAGGGGAAGCCTCAACTGCTCTACTCATTACCCAAGATCTTGCATCAATCAGCTTTACCGTATCTATTTTGTTTTCTTTTCCACTTTTCTTTAATTTGATTCAAGTCAATCCATTTCTCTACGGTCTTTCCCATGCTCATTTTCAAAACAGAAAACATTTTTGGTGCAAAAGTTACACATGGTCATTGTAAAAAAAAGTCTTTTTTTCAGGGTAAAATGGAAAGTTCCCTTCTATCACGCCAATTTTACTTGTTAACAAAAAAGCTAACCGAGAGTTAGTGAAGATAGAAATTTTGGTAGTGTTAGTACGCTTAGATGAGAAGAGAAACTGTAATTGTTCACCTTTTGTACCTGTTTCAATAGCACTGATCTTTTATTTTTTTTTTAAAGTTTTGGTAAATGTGAGGCAAAAATGCCATTCTCTGGATGTGCTCATAGGACAGATTAAATACTACTATTCCAATTGCTGAACAGAGAAGCTAGAAACAAAGAACATCTAAATTGAGCAAAACAGATAGCTTTGTACAGGAGATCCCCAGAGCCAACCAAAGCTTGGGTAAAAGGAGATACGATATTCAATATTTAAGTTCTCAGACTCTCTCTTCTCTGCTCATAGACCACCCTCAGTTTCTCCCAATTGAAGTGTGTAAGAATGAACTGGGGCCTACCTTGCCTCCATTGGCCTTGAACCTTCAGGGCCCCGGTTTCTTCTGTATGTAGATCATTTCCTAGGAACTGCTCTGCCTCCTGAGCCCCAGATACAATATTTCTTGGGATCATCAACGATCTTACAGATCAGCACTGCTCCTGCCACCAAAATTCTCCATAGGTGCCCTTAAATAAATACAATTCTTACACTTGGTTATGCAACTGAACTGGTCATTGATTTATATACACATTAAAAAGTGTATTACTGTGTGGCATATAATTTAGAATTGATTAAATGTGATAGTATGGTCATTAAAACAATACATGGCATCAGACATTTGGTTACAAACATAACCCTGTTATTGCAGCATTGTTCCTATGCGAAAATCACAATATTTTAATTTATTATACCTCTTTGACTAACGCAACCCATTGTAAGTTCAAGTACTTCTTGTCCTTGTGTTGCTATTTATAGTCATTGAAAGTCTGTTGAATTCATTATGAAGAGATTGAATATGCAAATATTGCCAACTTTAATATATTCTTTGTCAGGTAATCAAAATTTTAAAAACAGAGAGAGGCCGGGTGCAGTGGCTCACGCCTGTAATCCCGGCACTTTGGGCGGCTGAGGCAGACGATCACGAGGTCAAGAGTTTGAGACCAGCCTGGCCAATATGGCGAAACCCTGTCTCTACTCAAAAATTAGCCAGGCGTGGTGGCACGTGCCTGTAGTCCCAGCTACTCAGGAGGCTGAGGCAGGAGAATTGCTTGAAACTGAGAGGCGGAAGTTGCAGTGAGCCGAGATTGCACCACTGCACTCCGGCCTAGGCGAGAGAGTGAGACTCTGTCTCAAACAAAACAAAACAAACAAACAAACAAAAACAAAAAACAGAGAGAGACGAACAGATACATTATGGGCAGTAGGGTATGAAAAGGAAGGAAAAATGACTCCCTTTATTGAAAAGAGAGAAGTTTTTCCTGACCATATTAATAAATACTAATTAATAAATGACTTTTATGTACTTGCAGTCAGTACTACATTGCCCTGTTTTAAAAAATAGAAAACAGTATTCCCAATGGCTTTTCTCTTTTGTTCTGTAACATTAAAAATATTTTACTTTGACACCCTGCTGATCCAATCTAATCCAGCAAGGAAAGGCAGGCAAAGTCAGAGGACAGACCATTGTGAATTCTATAGCCCTTTCTAGACACACAACTGTAAGCTCAAAAATTCATTCTCTTATACATTTTACTTGAATTAATTATCAACTCCAAATTTCATGTTCCACCTGTTTGCATATTTATAGAGCCCTTAAAAGTCTTCAAAACAGGTTCAGTCCTATTGGCTTGTCCTTTCATTTTCCAACACTATGTTGTCACATACGAAGGTCTGACTCTACAGTGTGTCTTCCAGAGCATATTATTAAGATGCTAAGTGATACCAGGCTCAGCAGTGAAGGCTAAGACCACTTTGGTAACCCTTTCCTGATGGCAAATATTCCTTTTTGTCTTTCCTGTTGGTTTGGAAAAACTCATTTCCTTATGTTCAAGTTTTTAGACACTTTTTCTCTGAGTCTGTAAGAGGAAAATTTTTGACAGCAGAAAAAATGAATTGAAGATTCTCACATCTATTTTGAGTTTGGGGGTACCAACTTAAGATCTCTGGTTTATATAAAAGAAATAAGCATCCCTTTTGACGCAATTTTCTTAGCAAGTTTGCTGTGATTGGTCTTTTATCATCCATTCATTCAACATCGATTGATAACCTAAAATGTGCCTTTACCTCAACATTTTCCTAAATCCTATTGTGTCCGGAATTGGTGGGTTCTTGGTCTCACTGACTTCAAGAATGAAGCCGTGGACCCTCGCGGTGAGTGTTACAGCTCTTAAGGTGGCGCGTCTGGAGTTGTTCATTCCTTCTGATGTTCGGATGTGTTTGGAGTTTCTTCTGGTGGGTTCATGGTCTTGCTGGCTCAGGAGTGAAGCTGCAGACCTTCGCGGTGAGTGTTACGGCTCTTAAGGCGGTGCATCTGGATTGTTCGTTCCTCCCTGTGGGCTCGTGGTCTCGCTGGCTTCAGGAGTGAAGCTGCAGACCTTGGCGGTGAGTGTTACAGCTCGTAAAAGCAGCATGGACCCAAAGAGTGAGCAGTAGCAAGATTTATTGCAAAGAGTGAAAGAACAAAGCTTCCACAGTGTGGAAGGTGACCTGAGCGGGTTGCCACTGCCAGCTCGGGCAGCCTGCTTTTATTCTCTTATCTGGCCCCACCGACGTCCTGCTGATTGGTAGAGCCAAGTGGTCTGTTTTGACAGGACGCTGATTGGTGCATTTACAATCCCTGAGCTAGACATAAAGGTTCTCCACGTCCCCATCAGATCAGTTAGATACAGAGTATCGACATAAGGGTTCTCCAAGGCCCCACCAGAGTAGCTAGATACAGAGTGTCGATTGGTGCATTCACAGACCCTGAGCTAGACACAGGGTGCTGAATGGTGTGTTTACAAACCTTGAGCTAGTTACAGAGTGCCGATTGGTGTATTTACAATCCTTGAGCTAGACATAAAGGTTTTCCAAGGCCCCACCAGTGTAGCTAGATATGGAGTGTCGATTGGTGCATTCACAGACCCTGAGCTAGACACAGGGTGCTGATTGGTGTATTTACAATCCCTGAGCTAGACATAAAGGTTCTCCACATCTCCACCAGACTCAGGAGCCCAGCTGGCTTCACCTGGTGGATCCTGCACTGGGGCTGCTGGTGGAGCTGCCTGCCAGTCCCGCGCCGTGCGCTCGCACTCCTCAGCCCTTGGGTGGTCGATGGGACTGGGTGCTGTGGAGCAGGGGATGGCGCTTGTCGGGGAGGCTCGGGCCACACAGGAGCCAACGGAGGGGGTGGGAGGCTCAGGCATGGCGGGCTGCAGTCCCGAGGCCTGCCCCGTGGGAAGGCAGCTAAAGCCCGGCGAGAAATCAAGCGCAGCACTGGTGAGCTGGCACTGCTGGGGGACCCAGTACACCCTCCGCAGCCGCTGGCCAGGGTGCTAAGTCCCTCATTGCCCAGGGCCGGCAGGGCCGGCCAGCTGCTCCCAGTGCGGGGCCTGCCAAGCCCATGCCCACCCGGAACTCCAGCTGGCCTGCAAGTGCTGCGAGCAGCCCCGGTTCCCACTCACGCCTCTCCCTCCACACCACCCTGCAAGCTGAGGGAGTGGGCTCCGGCCTTGGCCAGCCCAGAAAGGGGCTCCCACAGTGCAGCAGTGGGCTGAGGGGCTCCTCAAGGCTGCCAAAGTGGGAGCCCAGGCAGAGGAGGCGCCGAGAGCAAGCGAGGGCTGTGAGGACTGCCAGCACGCTGTCACCTCTCACTATGATAATTTGGTGTTTTGTTTTATTTTACAGCTTTGGGAATAAAACATTGTTTTAAAATTCAAAATAAATTATGTAAATGATAACCCTTATTTATGTTCTTTTTTTGGTAAAACCTAAAGGATTATTGATAGATGATTTCTCTCAATAAAAATTTATAAATACCCCTCAGTGGGCTTTGGAATGACCTTCCTTTCACTTTTCCTGCTGATGAGACTTCAGATGTGATGGTGCTATTTGAGGTCATATGCACACATGTAACCACTCTAAGGGGATATAGAACAAGATGGAAGGAGCCAGAGTCCATGAATCATGAAGACCCCATATTAGCCCCAATAAGATATTCTTAGTTTTGTGTTGAATGATACTACCTTCGATTGTAGCCTTGCAACTTGTGCAATAAAGAAGTTAGACTCATTAATCCACGGTGTTCAAGACTTCTCAAAAAAATTATGGTTGAATTTTTAGCTAATGAGGAATGTGACTCAATATTAAAACTACATAGTGACTATTTTTCCCCCAAATGTTCTGGGTGGTTCCAACTTTAATTAATTTATGCTATTGTCCCTGTATTACATATAAATGGGTAAGACCCTGTAAGATGTTTTGATTGGAAAAATACTATACAGTTACTGAAGCAGATAGCTTCAGTTGCAAATAACTGAAACTGCAAATCCAATAGGTTTTTTTTGTTTGTTTGTTTGAGACAAAGTTTCGCTCTTGTTGCCCAGGCTGGAGTGCAATAGCATGATCTCTGCTCATCGCAGCCTCTGCCTCTTGGATTCAAGCGATTCTCCTGCCTCAGCCTCCTGAGTAGCTGGAATTACAGGCATGCGCCACCATGCCTGGCTAATTTTGTACTTTTAGTAGAGACGGGGTTTTTCCATGTTGGTCAGGCTAGTCTCAAACTCCTGACCTCAGGTGATCCACCCGCCTCGGCCTCCCAAAGTGTTGGGATTACAGGTGTGAGCCACTGCGCCCGGCTCAAATAGGTTTTAAAATAAAGAAAGTGTTAAGTCTCAGGCAACTGAAAAGTTCAGAGATAGGCCTCAGGGAAGGCTTGGTCTGGCTTCATTGCTTTGAGAAATGTCTTGGCTCTGTTATTCTCAGTAATCTCCATCACCAGGTTGGATTTTCCTCATGAGAACCAAGGTAGGGACTTCTATTGCTTCCAATAGAATTTTTAGCTAGATCCATGATTGCCCAGTTAAAGGCTACCTTTCCAAATCCCATTGCAGTTGGGTGTGAACACATGCCCAGGTCTGGCTGACAGGATATGTGCAGAAATAAAGTATGTAGTTTCTGAGTCTTTCCCTAAAGAAAAAGAGCGTGCCCTCTTTTCACCATTTTCCTCCTTCTCATTGGATAGAATTTAACCATGGGTAATGTGTCACCTTGAATCACACAGATGAAGGTGATACCTTTTAAGGCAAAACCATCCAAATCCTACAGATTAAGGCAGAGGAAGAGGAAAGGATCCTGGGTCCCTGACACTGTAGAACTGTCATGACAGCCATTCTACAGTTTATGCCTTAACAGTAATGTGTGAAAGAAATATGCATTTTGTTTAAACCACAATTATTTTGGGTGTGTAGAGTAGCCAGCCTGGACCCTGGGAGTCTCTGAGACTTTTTTAGTGTTCCCTGAGGTCAAGACTATGTTTACAATAGTACTGTGATTGGCTGAATAATGCTGCCCTGCAAAGATGTCCATGTTCTAATTCAGGGGACCAGTGGATGGATATGTTACTTTACTTGGCAAAAGGGAGTTTGCAAATGTGTTTAAGTTAAGGATCTTGAAATGGGGAGATAACCTTTGGATTATCTGGGTGGGCCCAGGGTAATCACAGGGTCTTTATAAGAGAGAAGCAGGAGCATAGAGTCAAAGAAGAAGCTGTGATGACATTACGTTGCTGACTTTGAACATGGAGGACGGGGCCACAAGTTAAGGAATGTGGGCAGCTTCTAGAAGCTGGCAAAAGCAAAGGAATGGATTCTCCCCTAAAGCCCCCTGAAGGAACCCTTCATGCTGACACCTTGATTTTAGCCTAGTGAGACTGATTTTGGACTTCTGACCTCAGAAGTGTAAGATAATAAATTTGTATTGTTTTAAGCCACTAAATTTGTGTCAATTTGTTACAGCAACAATAGGAAGCTAATGCAGATATTTGAATGCTGTTTGTCTTTTTCTCTCTCATTTTCTCCCAAGCATAAAGGGTAGTATTCCAAGGGCTAGATGATATATTCTAACAACGCGATGAGTGTATCAGATGTTAGAATCTAGCTGTCTTCTATTACACTAGGTATTAAAGGGATTTACAAAAATATGAAACAATGCCACTCTTCTCACTAATTTTTGGGGGAGAGAAGACCATTCAGCTGCAGACACCAGCAAAATATCTGCGGACTGGTCCAGTTACCCTTAGCAGTCATCAGTCCAGAATAAAACATTTGAAGGAGAGGATAGGGCTGGGAATGTCATTGTTTTTTCATTTAAAACTATGTTGTTTATATTAACCTGTAAGGGGTTTATTATTGTTATTTGTTTTTTAGAAACAGATTCTCATTCTGTTGCCTATGCTGGAGTGCAGTGGTGCAATCACAGCTGCAGCCTCAAACTCCTGGACTCAAATGATCCTCCTACGTTAGCCTCCGGGGTAGCTAGGACTACAGAGATGCATCACTATGTCCAACTAATATATATATTTTTTGTAGAGATGGGATCTCACTATGTTGCCCAGGCTGGTCTCAGACTCCTGGCCTCATGGGATCCTTCCACCTTGGCCTCCCCAAAATGCTGGAATTATAGGCATAAGCCACCATACCTGGCCTAATATTATATTAAATGAAGTAATAGTTTCACAATTCCCAGTGTTAATTTAAATAAAGTAGATATTTATAACTATAACACACATAAATAAAAGTTCTTCGTGGTCCTCAATAATTTTTTTTTTTAGACAGAGTCTCATTCTGTCACCCAGACTGGAGTACAGTGGCACAATCTCAGCTCACTGCAACCTCTGCCTCCCAGGTTCAAGCGATTCTCCTGCCTCAGCCTACTCAGTAGCTGGGACTACAGGCACACACCACCAGGCCCAGCTAATTTTTGTTATTTTAGGTAGAGGTAGGGTCTTGCCATGTTGGCCAGGCTGGTCTCGAACTACTGACCTCAAGTGATCCACCCTCCTTGACCTCTCAAAGTGCTGAGATTACAGGTGTGAGCCACTGCACCTGGCTTCAGTCCTCAATAATTTTTAAGGGTATAAAATGAGCCTCAGATCAGAAAATTTGAGAATTGCTAATACAGCCTAAACAATATAGTGGCAAAATTGGCTACAGTAATTTTAGATAACAAATTCACTCACCAAATCCTATAAAAGAGAGAGCTTTCTCCCAAAATGTCAAATAGAAGTAACAGCTTTCACTCTGGTTGAACCAGTTTAGGATCTGTGCCCACTCTTTGCACCAATCATTGTGACAAGGGGCTGGATTACTCAGATGAGTAATCACACCTGGAGCTGGGGGTGGCTCAGTCCCGCTTACAATACGTAGCTGCTACCTGGTGGGAGAAGAATTATATGAATGCCAGGGAGTTGGCCATGTTCATTACAGTTACTAGGAAAATAATAATAATGACGACAGTAAGGACACAGCACTTATTGTCAGGCTCTATTCTAAGCTCAATTTTCACAACCACCCAGTGAGAAAAGCAGTATTATTATTTATTGTAGCATGTGAGATACCTTCTGCCACCGCTTTGAATATATGCTTGAGGAACATCAAAATGTTTAACCTCCCTAAGGTTTTGACTGCAGCCTTACCATTAGCATATGCTAGTAGTAGAATGCAGTGGTTAGAGCACAGGATCTGGGTTCAGACAAATTTACTGACACTGCCCAGATTTTGGCTGAAGACTTTCGCTGAGAAAATGAAGTGGTTCTATAACTGCACAGTACCCTTTATAATCTCCCATGGTATTTGTTAGTGAGGATAAATTGGATTTTAATTTAATAGTCTAATTTAAGTCAGTAGTTAAGTTGTCTCTTTAGACTTAAATTTCCGTTTCTTTGGAGGCAGTGCTCACTCTGTCAGATTTCTGGCCCCTCTGGTCCTGATGGTGCCAAGTGTTTTGGGGGACAGGTAGGGAGGTGAGTGATGTGAACATCTGTGGTGAAGGATGGTGAAGTCCTAAGAGTGACATCCTGAGCTGGTGACCACTAAATGTGTCTGAACCAGTCCCCAGGTATTTTGCTGGTGTCTGCAGCTGAGTAAGGGGAATGGTTTTTTCTCTTGGCTTGGTTAGGTTGCCCTTCTCTTCCCTAACACCTCAACCCTGCCTTGGCCTTCACTGGGCCTGAGGGCACCTTGGACATGAATACTTTTGGCAAATTTTCCAGCCAGACCCTATACTCACGTCCACGTCATGCTCCTCCAACCTCAAATATCCCATGTGGAAATTGATATCCCCCTAGTGCAACTAAAATGAGGCCCCTCCCCTGCCTAACCATGCTGCGTTCTGAATTTACTTCAACATGGCTGCCTCCATGTTGGCACAAGACAGTTCATGCGGGTGATTCCTTCCCAGAGTCCTCAGCAGAAAGGGGAACAGAAGCCCCTTTAATTTAGACTTCCTCTCACCTTATCTATAACTCCCCTTCTCTCAGGGGTATTGGCACAGAGAGGGAAGATTGGGACACATATCTCATCCTGTCAATCTAACTCTGCTCTTCTCTTCACAGACCATTGAGAGAGGAGAGAGGAGGCTTTTTCATGTTATCTAGACCTCTCCTCTATGAAAGTCTCTGATCAAGTCTTCCATGTATGCTTCTTGATATGGTAGAGGAGGAGATAAGAAAATTTAGAAAAATCCTTTTCTTTATTGACAAAGCCTGGTGATTTCAAGTCTATTGCTCTGCTAAGGCATTAAAAATCTCAGTTTGGATGTCAAAAGCTGAATATTAACTCTCTCTTTTTCTTTCTTGTTTTCTTTTCCGCTGTAACAATCCTAAACTCACACACTTACCTGCTCCCCAGCTCATCCAAGTCCCTCAGTATGCCCCAGGCTCTGTAGGGAGAAGGTTGTATACATATGACAGAAAAGTATAAAACATGAAAATACATATGTGTAAGAAAAGGGCACATTGATACATTTTATAAGGTTTTCCTGTGACGTGGATAAACTAGCTTAGAATCCTGGCTTTGTTACCTATTAGTTGTATGCCCCTGGGCAGGGTAACATCTCTAAGCTTTCTTTAGCTTCTTTGCATGTAACACAAAGAAAACAAAAAAGTATCTACCTTATAGATTTGTGGTGAGAGTAATATAAATGTATATAGATTACTTAGCAGAGTTCTTGGTTCTTGGTCAGTGTTCCATAAATGTTATTTATTATTAACACATATGTTTTATCACATGCCTGCCAATATCAGTTACATACACACTGGATATAACACTTGCAATGTGAAAATACATGCTGATGATTCTATATGTATTGTTCTTGAATTAGCAATTTAGTCTATGCTTGGGATTAAGTTGAACTAAGTTTGTATTGTGAGAAAATGTTACTCAATGGCTTGTTAAACCACTTTATCAGCATTTTGCTTTCTACCAGTGCCTTCCAGTTTTTATAAACTATGCAAAATAAGATTTCAAAATGTGCTCTCCATCTCTGGATTTACTTATTCTGGATATTTCATATAATTGGAATCATGCAATATATGACTTTTTTGGTCTGGCTTCTTTCACTTAGAATAATGTTTTCAAGATTTATCCATTCTTCTGTTGATGGACAGTTGGGTGTTTCCACCTTTTGGCTACTGTAAATAGTGCTGCTGTAAATATTTCTGCACCAGTATTTGTTTGAATATGTGTTTTCAGTTCTTTGGGGTCTATGCCTAGGAGTGGACATACTGGGTTATATGGTAATTCTATGTTTAACTTTTTCAGGAACTGCCAAATTGTTTTGTATAGTAGCTGGACCATTTTACATTGTATAGTAGTTGGACAATTTTACAATGCACAATAATTCTAATTTCTCCATATCCTCATCACCACTTGTTATTTTCCATTTTTTTATTACAGCCATCCTAGTGGGTATGATGTGGTATGTCATTGTGGTTTTGATTTATCTTTCCCTAATGACTAATGATGTTGGTCATCTTTTCTTTTCATATGCTTTTTGGCCATTTTTATATCCTCTTTGGAGAAATATCAAGTCATTTACCCTTTTTTTTAACTGAGTTGCCTTTTGTTATTGAATTATAAGAGTTCTTTATATATTCTGTATACTAAGTCCTTACCAGATAAGCTTTCTCCCATTATGTGGGTTCGCTTTTAACTTTATTAATAGTATACTCTGATACACAGAAGTTTTTAATTTTGATGAAGTCCAACTTATCTAAATTTTTGCTGTTTATGCCTTCTATTTTTAAGAATCCGTTGCCAAATCCAAGGTTATAAAGATTTACCCTTACGTTTTCTCCCAAGAGTTTTACGGTTTTCTCTCTTCAATTTCAGATATTTGATATATTTTCAGTAAATTTTTGTATATGGTGTAAGGTAGGGGTCCAGCTTCATTCTCTTGCCTGTGGATATCTAGTTGTCCCAGCACCATTTGTTAAAAAGACTATTCTTTCCCCATTGGATGGTCTTGATACTCTTGTCAAAAGTCAAATAACTATAGGTATCTACTTCATTGACTTTTGCACTTTCTCTACCCAGACCAGACCAGATGGACATGTGAACTTAATCATTTTTTTAAAGGCATTTCTGATTTAGCATGTGGAATCTATCCATTCTACTTCCCAAATACATCTCATGTATGCACTTTTCCCCATATTAACTGCTACCACTGCAGTCCAAGTCTCCATCAACTCTTATCTGGACTCCTGTATTGACTTTCCACGAGGTCTCCCCTTTCCTCTCTTTACCATTCCAATTAGTGCTCAAATGAGCAGCCAGAGACATAATGTACCATTAAAATCTCATAATGTCATGTCACTCACTGGTCTTAAATCCTGAATGTTTCCAGAATAAAATTCAAAATCTGTAATGATCCCAAGCCTGCATGATTTGCCCTGACAGTACTTCCTCATTTCTCATTTAGAAAAATTAGACTCCAGCCTCTCCAGACTTCTTTCTGTTTCTTGGACTCACAAAGCTCTTTATTGCCTTAAAGCCTGGAGTAATGATCTCTCCTGGAATATGTACTTCTCTCCACTCTTCACTTAGCAATAATGCATGCTTTAGCTCTGGGCTTACAAAGTTACTTCCATGAAGAGGCTTTTGCCGACTTCCACACTTTTATTCTCGCTCATTGATCTTTGCACTTTTATTTTCTAACCCTTATTATATCATGTACTTATATATTTGTTTGTGTGTGCTCCTTTTAAATGTCTGGTTTCCCCACTAGAATGTAGGCTCCCTGAAGACAGAGCCATGTGTGTTTTGTGTTGTTACTGTATGTTCTATGCCTAAGGCAGTATCTGGTACATTTAAAAACGATCAATAAATGACTGTTGAACAAATACATAGTCAATACCTGCAAAATAAGTGTTTAGTTTATTTGTTCTCCAACTCTTCATTAAACATTTGTTGAATCCCTATTAGTCCTAAATGCTGGGAATAAAAATATGAACAAAACCCTGTCCCTGCCCTTTAGGAGGTCCCAGTTTATTGGGACAGTGTAGTGGACTGAATGGTGGCCAAAATATCAGGCCCTAATCCTCCCTAGAACCTGTAAATGTTACAATATTTGGAAAATGGGTCTTTGCAGATATGATTGCAGATCTTGAGATGGAGAGATTATCCCTGATTATCCAGGTGGGCCATAAATGCCAATCCTTATAAGAAGGAGGTGGAAGGAGAATTTGCACACACACACACACAGAGAGAGAGAGAGAGAGAGAGAGAGACAAGGTGATGTGAAGATGGAGACGGAGATTAGACTGAAGCAGCCACAAGTCAAAGAATGCCAGCAGCCACAAGTCAAGGAATGCCAGCAGCCACCAAAGGCTGAAAGAGACGAGGAACTGTTTCTTACCGTAGAATCTCTGGAGGGAGTACGGCCCTGTTGATACCTTGATTTTAACACACTAATATTGATTTCAGACTTCTGGCCTCCAGGACTGCAAGAGAATAAGTTCCTGTTCTTTTAAGTCACCCAGACTCCAGTAATTATTACAGCAGCCATAGGAATTGAATGCAGACAGTGACGCAAGTAAATCCTTGCAGAACAACATTAAATATGGAGATAAGAATCAAGGTGGTGGATGGTTGCAGAGGAAGGAACTGTCTGGTAGGTGTCTGGGAGGGGTCCCAGAGGCAGAGACACTGAGCTGGTTTTCAAAAGGTAAGCCATCATTTTCCAGGCAGCGTTGGGGTCAGTGCACAAGGAGGTGATTCCTGGCAGGTGCCACAGCATGTGTAAAGTCATGGGGACACATAGAGCATGGCCTCTTCAGAGAAACAGAACATCTGGGTTCAGTTGGAGAGTCAGGAAGACAGAAAAAGTATTAGGCTGTTTTCACATTGCTATAGAGAAATACCTGAGACTGGGTAATTTATTTAAAAAAAAAAAAAAAAAAGAAAGAGGTTAAATTGGCTCATGGTTCTGCAGGCTGTACAGGAAGCATGATGCCGGCATCTGCTTGGCTTCTGTGGAGGCCTCAGGAAAATTGCAATCATGGCAGAAGGCAAAGGGGAGAAGGCATCTGACATGGCAGGAGTGGGAGCAAGAGAGAGAGTGACGGGGGAAGTACAGCACACTTTTAAACAACCGGATCTCGGGATAACTCTGTCACAAGAATAGAACCAAGAGGATGGTGCTAAGCCATTCATGAAGGATCCACCCACATGATCCAATTACCTCCCACTAGGCTCCAACTCCAACACTAGGGTTTACAATTGGACCTGAAATTTGGGTGGAGTCACAGATCCAAACCATATCTGAGAAGAATGGTGGGAAATGAGGGAGAGAATTAAGTTGTGACCACACTGTGAAGGGCCTTGTGTGCCATGGCAATGTGCTTAACCTTTCTTCTGTAAGTAATAGGAAACTGATGGAAATAAAGGGATGACTGATTTGTGGAAAGTGAAGCTCTGCAGCAATATAAATAGTGGACTAAAGTGAGGTGAGTGCATCTCAGTTCTGCTAGGAGTTAGATCTAAAGATAAATAAGACATAGTTCTTGCCTTTGAGTAGCTTAGAGACTGTGAAGGAAAACAAATAAGGAAGCAAACACGTATTCTATCCCAGATACTCCTTATAAGCCTGCAGCAATCGTCTTGTAAGAGATAAGGGACTAAGGCAGTCATAGTAGGGATAGAGAAATGAAGGTATTTGGAAGTCATCTCCATGGTATAAACTAATAGAACTTGGACACCTACTGAATATGGGGTGTAAGAGAAGGAGAACTCAAGGATGAATCAAAGATTTTAGCTTATGAGGCTGAAAAATACCATTAACAGAATTGCATGGGGAAAGGTCGAGGAACTCTGGTTGAATTTAAGATGGCTGAGGGATAGCCAAGTGGAGGCTTCAGGAAGATTGTTGGAAACATCAGCTGAGAGTCTAGTCATCAGCAAGAGAAAAGGGAATGAGTAGGCAGACAAGTAAAAGAAAAAGATCTGGGTCAGAGTCCCGGACAGGACTAGAACTTGAATAGAAAATGTATAGACGATATCATGTACCAAAAGAATTGTACAAATGAATGAATGTTCAGGTTGTTGAGGCATTGATGACTTTTTGTTGTTTTTGGAGACATGTTCTTGCTCTGTCACCCAGGCTGGAGTGAAGTGGTGTAATCATGGCTCACTGCAGCCTCAAACTCCTGGGCTCAAGTGATCCTCCCACCTCAGCCTCCAGAGTTCCTGGGACTACGGGCGTGCACCACCATGCCCGGCTAATTTTTAAATTTTTTTTTATTTTGTACAGATGGGTTCTCGCTGTGTTGCTCAGGCTGGTCTCAACTCATGGCCTCAAGCAATCCTCCCATCTCGACCTCCCAAAGCTCTGGGATTACAAGCATGAGCCACCATGCCCAACAACATTGATGACTTAATCGCTTTATTTGAAAAAATGTGTGGTCTCTTATAAATCCATATTGTCCCCAGGCCAATAAACTGGGAAGTTTGTTGGCAGCCTATACTTTCGTGCCTGCTGGCCTCTCTAGGACCCAGCTAAGGGTAAGGTTATGTAATTTGGTGAACCTGAACACTCACGTCAATAACCAAACCCTTGATCAAATTATTAAACAATTAATCCAGTGAGCACTTAATGATCCGATCTAATTGGTCAATAGGCTGACCATGATGAAAATCGAAATGCTCCTTTGTCACAACAATTGGACCAATTCATCATGTCAGTGTTTGTTGAGATAAGCATTCACTGTTTCAGGTATTAACAGGCTTCTGGGAAGATTGGCAGTTACTCTGAAGCTAAATGAGTCTGCTTAAATTAATGAGTGCCAGAACTCATTAACCTTTTCAGCCCTCATTGCCTATTCTGGGTGTCACTGGCAGACTTGAGGCATGAGCAAGGGAGGGAAAAAGAAGGAAGTGAAACAAAGAAAAGAAAGAAGTTAGGAGAAAAGGAAGAGAAATTGAGACAGGAAAGAATGAAGGGGAGAATTAAGGAGAGAGGAGAAAACAGAGAATCAGAAAAGGAAAAGATTTATCTGAATTTGTTCCTAAAGGGTAGGATGAAGTAGTTCAGCCACCGCAAGAGGAAGGCAGTAGTAAAGTGCAGTGGGAAGCAAGACTGTTTTTTTTTTTTTTTTTTTTTTTTGAGACAGGATCTACCCCTGTTGCCTAGGCTGGAGTGCAGTGGCATGATCACAGCTCACTGTAGCCTTGACCTCCCCAGCTCGAGCAATCTTCCCGCCTCAGCCTCCTGAGTAGATGGGACCACACACAGGTGCACACCACAACTCCCAGCTAATTTTAAAATTTTTTTTGTAGAGACAATATCTCCCTATGTTGCCTAGGCTGGTCTCAAACTCCTGGGCTCAATCAATCCTCCTGCCTTGGTCTCTCAAAGTGCTGGGATTATAGATATGAGCTACTGCACCTGGTTGAAAGCAAGAATTTTGATGTCAGACAAAGCAAGGCTCTGAGCCCTGGCTCTGCGCACTCTAATTGTGTGACCTTGGACCAGATAACCTCTCTGAGTTTCATTTTCCTCCTCCTGAGATGTAGTATGGTGCAGAGGTAGAGGTCAGTGTTTATGGAGCTGGGCTGAAATCTTGATTCTGCAATATACCAGCTGCATGACCTTGGGCAAATTATTCTTAACCTCTCTCTGACTCAGTTTCTTCATGTATTAAAGAGGGGATAATAAATAGAATCTGCTTTACGCAGTTGTGACTCTTAAATGAATTAATACTTGTAAATCACACAGCACATTGTGCTTGATAATGTTAGCTATCAACTATAAAATTGAAACAATTAGATTGTAAAGTATTTGTGAAAGCTCCTAGCACAGTGCCTGGCCTATGGAAGGTGCCCATAAATTGTGAATCCCCTTCCCTTTTCTCAATTTCTCACATGCCCTAAATGGAGCTGATGGTAGAAGAATGACTGTTCTTTAACTCTTCTTTCCTCATCAAGTACATCTGAGCCCACTTGGACCAGGCTATTCTGACCCCCATCTGTGTTTCGGTCTCACTTAGCTCTGGGCCAAACAGAGCACAAGCGAGAGAAGGGTTATATAATAGGTTGCTTTTTTTCCAAAGCAATCTTAGGAGTAATTACAAATGGTCTGATAAGTTCGTAGTTAACTTTGCAGCAGCTTCAAAAGCTCAAGACTTTTTGGACAGTAAACTTGGTACACGCGTGGAATGTTGACTAAAACAGTAACCCAGACGAGAGATCTAAGAAAACAGAAATTAAAATCAATACTGGTAAAACTCAGTAACTAGAAAACCACTGCAATGTTCATCCCTTTGTGTGTGATTTGAGAGCAGAATGTGGAGGGAAAGAGTGAAGCAAATATTTGTGACCCTTTTCTTACTAATGGAAGTATACACCTTTACAGCGCGCGCACACGCCCCCCCCCACACACACACACTTCTTTTTCACACAATTCATTAGCTATGTGAAACCAAACTGTATGTTTTTTTAAAAGTCATTCTTTCCATATTTAGCACAATCTTTTCATCCAAAACCTGGGCAGGTATAATAAATGCTAAAGAGACACATCCATGAATGAGTATGGAGAAGTGTGCATGGCGATTTTACTCCCACAATGAGGGGAGCACAGAAACCACTCTCTCCACTTCCCCTGGCCTCCAGATCACATCTAGTCTCCAGTGGTTTCCATTTACTTTCTTTTCCAAAAAATGTGATTGACACATAATAATTGTACATACTTAAGGGATACAGCGCAATAGTTCCATATATGTATACAATGTGTAATGATCAAATCAGGGTAATTAGCATATCCATCGCTTCTCACCTTTATCATTTTTTTTGTACTGGGAATATACAAAATTGTCTCTTCTATCTATTTGAAAATATAGAATAAATTATTAATGATAATCACTCTACAATGCTAAAGAACACTCGAACTTATTTCTCCAGTTTAGCTATAATTTTACCCTGATCAGGGGACTATAAGAAACCATGGTACCTGACAGGTACCCTGTGGTGCCAGCAAATATAGACAATACTAAATGGTTTACAGGAGTATCTGGAGTCAAACTACTTGAGTAGGATCCCCACCTCCAGCACTTATTAGGGGTATGAATTGTCCAAATTTCATACCTTCTTCTTGTCTATTTTCCCCCATCTCTAAAACAGAGATTTTCCCCGTCTCTAGTACCTACCTCATAGCCTGCTGTGGAGACTAGAGAGATGAGTAAACTCAATAAATGGTTAGCCCAGGTTCTGCCTCATGATAAGCAGTCAAAAAACAGTTGCTATTCTTTTCAATAGCTCAGGAGGAAGCCCAAATACCAGGCGGACTGTGGAGAAAATCTTTTGCCCGTTGGCAACAGATGAACTATTTTCCCAATGTGTGGGAGATATTGAGTTAGTCATAAACGCAGCAATGTGTTAATCATGTTGACATTATCAGGATACGGCTATCTTTTTAAGTGTTTGCTGTGTGCTGGGTTATCTGTCATGAACTGCTGTCAAGGTCACATGTCAGTTGGCTTGGAAATACTGATAAATGTTATTATTAAGTATCTGCTTCTTCCACATACTATGTGGAAGCCTGAGCAGCCTAAGGGATGTGAGGCAATGTGACAAATATTTTCTGGAGAGAAACTTCAGGGAGAAGGATTGTTAACACTTGCCAAGCTCGAATTAGGGTGTGGGCAACGGTGGAGCCATTATGCAGTTGCTCCTACATTTCTGCCACCTGGATGGTCTCTGAAGGATTTAGCTAGGGGAGCATCTCCTCTTTCTTAAATTTGGCCTCTGCTTCTCACCTGGTGATATCCTTCAGCAAGGTCAGCTAGAAGGGGAATAAGGATTTTTATGTATTCAGGGCTGACCTCAGCAGGGCCCACCAACTTTTACATGACACGGCATTTAGAGATAAGATATAGTTAGTGGGGGGAGAAAAGAAAAAGATATTTGTTGGGAGTGTGGAAAGCGCCTGCAGGTGCAGAAAGGGAGAAATTCAGGTGATAGGTAGTGGCACCATGGCAGATCACTAGTTCCCTGGAGCCAACAGAGTTTTTTTGTTTGTTGGTTGGTTTTGTCTAAACAGGTTTAAATTGGTTTTAACTGGAATTGAAGTGATGCTTCAACTTTATACATCAAAAATGCCTCTTGCGCATTTCTCATCATTCTGTACTCCTTTGTCCTCACCAAATTAATAAGTCATCATGGGAACTTCATTTGCAGGGAAAAGATCAACGTTGCCCCCCAAAAAACCAGGGTGGTGCAGAGCTCAGTGTCCCGCCATACTCTCCATCCCCTAAAGGTGCTGGGGGGACATCAGTTGGCTTGGGAGGAACTTTGGGGAGTCTGCCTACATCCTTGCCTGATCCCACCTCTTCCTGTCCAGCCAGGACTCTACCCCTCTGCCCCACTTCCAGGGCTTCAGTCTCACTGGCCCCAACTCCCATCCTAGAGCCTTCATAACAATACTCTAAGTCTGAAGCTTAACACCTGTTCCCTTCACCTAGATGACTCCACTTACTCTTCCCCTGAGGCCTTGTCTCATTCCCCCTCCCCAACTTTAAATAAGCTCCTCCTGCATTTATTTTTCACTGCCCCATGCTTTTCCCCTTCTCAGCACTTAACATAATTTAGGTTTGTTTGTTTGTTTTCTTTATCTATTGCCAGACTCCTGCACTGAAAGTTCCCGGAGGGCAGGTACTATGTCTGTCTTAGTCACTCTTTTATCTTCAAGTGCATGGAAGACTTCAATTAGTTTTCGTTGAAAGAACGAAATAACTTGGGTTTTAAGACTCTATGTATCAAGATTACACTTTGTTGGTACCAGTCGGAAAGTCTGGATGGAGGATGAGGTTCAAAAAAAATTTTTTTTAATTCTTTTCTCCCATAAGCAAAGTCTTAGAGGCCCAGAGAGGAGATAATACATTTTTTTCCCCGAAACCTTTCTCTCAGGGGAAGTCTTAGAAGATTTTGGCCCTAACTATTCTGTGAAAGATTAATAAAGGACAAAGATGCACATCACAGACCCACATCAGATATGTTCCTTATGAAGCACAGACTGAACTGGCCAAGAATGCAATAAGCCCAGCCCCAAACCTTAACACCACACACAGTCTATGAGTGTTTTTTTTTTTTTTTTTTTTTTTTTTTTTTAGAGGCAGGGTCTTGCTATGTTGCCCAGGCTGGAGTGCAGTGGCTATTCACAGGCTCCATCACAGCACACTACAGCCTTGAACTCCTGGGCTCAAATGATCCTCCTGCCTCAGCGTCCCAAGTAACTGGGACTATAGGTATGTGCCACTGTGCCTAGCTGATTCTATGAGATTTTAACAGACATGCGGTTTGACAATGCATAACGAGTTTAACTGCACCCACCACCACCACCACCACACCATACTCCTCCCAGTATAAATCAACTGCCAACCTAGATATAAACATGAGGGAAGGAGAAAAATGGCCAAAAAGAAAGGGGAATCTGATATGACACAAAGGACAGGAATGCAGAAGCTAGTAGGTAAATTTTAACCTAAGTATTTTCAGATGTGTAAGGACAGTAGTAGTGTTCCTTGGGATTGGAGACAGGATGGCTATCAATCTAGAACAAGCTTGTGTGGCTGCATGCAGCCCAGGATGGCTTTGAAAGCAGCCCAGCACAAATTCTTAAACTTTCTTAAAAAATTATGAAATTTTTTTGCCATTTTTTTTTAGCTCATCGGCTATCATTAGTGTTAGTGTATTTTATGTGTGGGCCAAGACCATTCTTCTTCTTCTAATGTGGCCCAGGGAAGCCAAAAGATTGCACATCCCTGATCTAGAGACAACAATGAGGGTTTGTTGAGGAGGGGGGAAGGGGTTCCTCTCCTAGGTGCCTTGTGTTTTGCTACTTTGTATCAAGACAGTGATGGAAGTGGCACATCAGAGAACATGCACATGTAGCTGACGTAAGGTAACTGGCTGGAGCCACCAGTTCACCGAGTACCAGGTACATAGCAGGTGCTCAGGACATTTCCTGAATTGCAAAATCCAATCAATAATTCTCCAGAGCCTGTAGCTATTTTTCCCTGGATCAGTCTGAAGTCCTATTTAGTGCATGTCAAAAGGAACATCACCCCCTAAAAAATGAACTGCCACCTCCATACTCTGCTTCATACTTTGGCTGAAATTCTTACCTTCATAGTTTGTCTGAAATTGTTCTTTCAGCATAAGTCCAAGAGCTCCCTAAAATCTCCGTTAATTTTTTTAAACCCATGTACATCAGCCCATTAATACCCATTAGCTCTGGTGAGTTGATAAGACTTCTGCAACAGAGTAGGACCCAGAAGGTAGGGTAAGCAGTGAGTAATAGGGAAGTGGAGAAAGACTTCTCATTTCACCCACACTTCAGCCTGATAAGGGAGGGAGGGCAAATACTGCCTCCATTTTACAGTTGAGGCAATTGAGGCTCAGAGAGTTAAGTGACTGGGCTGACACCACAGAGATATAGAGTCCTGAAGCCCAGAACAGTGGTATTTCCATCATGTTGCCTCCACCTGATACTTGCTTGGTTTGTGCTGAGAATTTCAGAGAAATACTTAGTGATTGTCCATAGCTCAAGAGCACCCAAGAAATGTTAGTTCCCCCTGAAACCTTTGCAGCTCCTGAGCTCTGAATGGCCACCTGCCAACAAGAGCTAACTGAGAAACAAATGAATATTGTCCAGGCGGGATTGGACACAGGATATGATGATTGCCATTAATTTTGTATTAAGTGATTGATATAATAAATTGCATCAATCTGTTAAATATTCATCCAGCACATATTTAGTGATCTCCTACTGTGTGCCAGGCACTGTTCTAGGCCCTAGAGATATAATAGTAAATAAAAGAGTTAAAAAAACCATCTTTGATCTCCTTAAGTTTATATTCCAGTGAGAGCAGACATCAGGTAAACAAAACAAATAAGTTACATTTAAAAATGGCAGATGGAGATAAGTGCTATGGATATAAGTGAAGCAGGAAAGAGGAATGCAGAGTATGGGGAGGGGAGGATGATGGAAGTGATTTTATATTGCATGATCAGTGATGGGTCTTTAATATGGTGATCTTTGAACCAAGTCTGGTGGGAAGTGAAGGAGTAAGCCACGAAGAGATGTGGGAAGAGTGTTCCAGGCAGAGAAAATAGGAGATACAAAGACTGCACTCCAAAAAAATTAATGACGGCCGGGTGCGGTGGCTCATGCCTGTAATCCCACACTTTGGGAGGCCAAGGCAGGTGGATCACAAGGTCAGGAGATCGAGACCATCCTGGCTAACAATTAGCTAGGCGTGGTGGCAGTTGCCTGTAGTCCCAGCTACTCGGGAGGCTGAGGCAGAAGAATGGCGGGAACCTGGGAGGTGGAGCTTGCAGTGAGCCAAGATCGAGCCACTGGACTCCAGCCTGGGTGACAGAGGGAGATTCTGTCTCAAAAAAAAAAAAAAAATCACAGGCATTCTTATACACCAATAACAGACAGAGAGCCAAATCATGAGTGAACTCCCAATCACAATTGCTTCAAAGAGAATAAAATACCTAGGAATCCAACTTACAAAGGAAGCGAAGGACCTCTTCAAGGAGAACTACAAGCCACTGCTCAATGAAGTAAAAGAGGGCACAAACAAATGGAAGAACATTCCATGCTCATGGATAGGAAGAATCAATATCGTGAAAATGGCCATACCGCCCAAGATAATTTATAGATTCAATGCCATCCCCATCAAGCTACCAATGACTTTCTTTACAGAATTGGAAAAAACTACTTTAAAGTTCATATGGAACCAAAAAAGAGCCCACAATCCCAAGTCAATCCTAAGCCAAAAGAACAAAGCTGGAGGCATCACGCTACCTGACTTCAAACTATACTACAAGGCTGCAGTAACCAAAACAGCATGGTACTGGTACCAAAACAGAGATATAGACCAATGGAACAGAACAGATCCCTCAGAAATAACACCACACATCCACAACCATCTGATCTTTGACAAACCTGACAAAAACAAGAAATGGGGAAAGGATTCCCTATTTAATAAATGGTGCTAGGAAAACTGGCTAGCCATATGTAGAAAGCTGAAACTGGATCCCTTCCTTACACCTTATACAAAAATTAATTCAAGATGGATTAAAGACTTAAATGTTAGACCTAAAGCCATAAAAAACCCTAGAATAAAACCTAGGCAATACCATTCAGGACATAGGCATGGGCAAAGACTTCATGACTAAAACACCAAAAGCAATGGCAACAAAAGCCAAAATTGACAAATGGGATCTCATTAAACTAAAGAGCTTCTGCACAGCAAAAGAAACTACCATCAGAGTGAACAGGCAACCTACAGAATGGGAGAAAATTTTTGCAATCTACTCGTCTGACAAAGGACTAATATCCAGAATCTACAATGAACTCAAACAAATTTACAAGAAAAAAACAAACAACCCCATCAAAAAGTGGGTGAAGGATATGAACAGACACTTCTCAAAAGAAGACGTGTATGCAGCCAACAGACACATGAAAAAATGCTCATCATCACTGGCCATCAGAGAAATGCAAATCAAAACCACAGTGAGATACCATCTCACACCAGTTAGAATGGCCATCATTAAAAAGCCAGAAAACAACAGGTGCTGGAGAGGATGTGGAGAAATAGGAACACTTTTACATTGTTGGTGGGACTATAAACTAGTTTAACCATTGTGGAAGACAGTGTGGCAATTCCTCAAGGATCTAGAACTAGAAATACCATTTGACCCAGCCATCCCATTACTGGGTATATACCCAAAGGATTATAAATCATGCTGCTATAAAGACACATGCACACGTATGTTTTTTTCTGGCACTATTCACAATAGCAAAGACCTGGAACCAACCCAAATGTCCATCAATGATAAAATGGATTAAGAAAATGTGGCACATATACACCATGGAATACTATGCAGCCATAAAAAAGGATGAGTTCATGTCCTTTGTAGGGACATGGATGAAACTGGAAAACATCATTCTCAGCAAACTATTGGAAGGACAAAAAACAAAACACCACATGTTCTCAGTCATAGGTGGGAATTGAACAATGAGAACACTTGGACACAGAAAGGGGAACATCACACACTGGGGCCTGTTGTGGGATGGGGGGAGTGGGGAGGGATAGCATTAGGAGATATACCTAATGTAAATGACGAGTTAATGGGTGCAGCACACCAACATGGCACATGTATACATATGAAACAAACATGCATGTTGTGCACATGTACCCTAGAATTTAAAGTACAATAAAAAAAAAGAAAAAACTTGATATATCTTGAAGAGAATCCTGAGTAAGAAATGTTCAGTTTGGTGGTTCCTATGGATGTAGTTTTTGATGAAGAGGAAAAAAAATACTTAGTTCACAGATAAGACTACAATTTAAACATTTGGCCTACAATTACCAGAGAAGAAATAAATATGTGAGTCTTGGACTATGATTTAAATAGGAAATTATCTTTTTAAATCACATTTTCATTAGGAAAAGCTTTAACTTACTAATTAATAATTTACTGACTGAGAAGGTGTTGCATAATGTATTGATCAAACCAATTCTTTCATATTTTAGAGGTGTTTGCATTCATCCTGCAGTATTACATAGGGCAAAGGTATTGTGAACATACACAGATTTTGTGATATGATTGTTTATGTCTCAGTGTATGATGGACATGATTTAGTTCCATCCAAACCCCAAGGAACTCACCCCAGCAGTCTTCCAACTTGGAGAAGAAATGCATCTGCGAATATTATTTCACACATCTTGGGTTTCAGTGCAGCTCAACAAGGTACAGACACCACTGTGTCTTAACGGCTGGGGGATAGCGACTGCAGGTTTTAAAGATAACCTCAATGCTTGGTCAACTTAGGCTGCTGTAGATTCGGTCTGCTTGCTCTAGACAAGGCCTCCTGTCTCCTTGGTTTAACAAACATTTACTGAGCACCTACTCTGTCTAGCAACTGTGCTGAGTGTTAGGGATACAACCAGAGACAAGGCAAAAATGGTGCTTGCTTTTACAGGGCTTCCATCTCCAGGAAAATATAGGCAATAAACAAGTCTATCAATGAACACACGAGAAAAAGCTGAAGACCATGATCAGTGAAGCAGACAAACGGGGCATGGTGATAGAGAAAAACAGTGGGCACGCAATCTAGCTTGGGAAAATGAGGTAGCACCTCTTTCAGGAGGTGATTTCAGCAGAGACCCGCAGGTACAAGGACACTACCCAAACGAGGAGCCAGAAAGAGCAGCCGCAGCAGGTGGGGAGCGCATGCGCAGAGGGGCGGTGGTGGGACGCGACTGTGTCTGGGATTGAGCGAGGCCACCTAAGCAGATTGCGGTGAGCGAGCGCGGAATGACGTCACTGACCTCCAATCAACTGTTACATGAAAATACCAAAAGCAGCAGTGTTCCTTTAGTCATGTGGATCACACGGATCCAAAATGATTTTACAAGAGCTAAGAATGGGGTTTGCCTTTATCTTATGAAGATCATAAGATACTTATGATCACAGATTGCTTAGGGATGTAATTTACACACAATAAAACTGAGGTATTTTATTGTACAGTTCTATGAGTTTCGACAGTCATATACAGTGTTGTAGTTACCACCACAATCGAGATTCAGAATGTTTGCCTCACCCAGAAAAATTCCATTTTGTAGTTGCAAACTCTGTCCTCTGCCCCCAACTTCTGGCAACCACTGATCTGTTTTCTGTCCCTAGAGCTTTTGCTTTTTCCAAGAATCTCATATAAATGAAATCATATATTACAGAGTGCTTTTTGAGTCTAACTTCTTTCACTTAGAGATTTATCTATGCCCTGTGTGTATCAGTTTTTTTTTTATTTGCTGACCTTTTTATTTGCTGACTAATTAATATTTCAGTGTATGGATGTATCATATCAGCCTCCTGTTGAAGGACATTGGGTTGTTTTTGTTTTTTGGCAATGATGAGTAAAGTCAGTATCAGTATTTGTATTGTGTGTGTGTGTGTGTGTGTGTGTGTGCATATACATTTTTGTTTTTCTAGGCTAAATATTTCGGAGTGGGATTGCTGGGTCATATGGTAACATATGTATAACTTTATTTAAAAAGTGCCAAACTGTTTTCCAAAATGGCTGTATCAATTTGCATTCCCACCATTAATGTATAAAGTTCAGATTAGCACTGGAACGAATCCAGTTAGCACAAATCTTTTTTGTTTGGCTTGTTTTAAAGGTAATTAAGATTTCCTTTCTTTTCTGTATCTCTTATTTATTAAATTTGCAACATTCACTTCTCTCTTTCTTTCTTTTCTTTTTTTTTTTTTTTTGAGATGGAGTCTTGCTCTGTTGCCCAGGCTGGAGTGCAGTGGCGTGACCTCGGCTCACTGCAACCTCCACCTCCCTGGTTCAAGGGATTCTCCTGCCTCAGTCTCCCTCGTAGATGAGATTACAGGCTCCTATCACCACACCTGGCTAATTTTTGTATTTTTAGTAGAGATGGGGTTTCACCATGTTGGCCAGGCTGGTCTCGAACTCCTGACCTCAAGCAATCTGCCAGCTTCGGCCTCCCAAAGTGCTGGGATTACAGGCGTGAACCACTGTGCCTGATCTGCAACTTTTGCTTCTGGATTGGCAGAAGCAAGGGACCTTCAGCTGGTACCATCTGCTTTCAGTTTATGATGCCATTTTAATTTCTTCTACTGTTATTCACACAATGTGTTACCTTCTTTACCCGTTTCCTGAGAGCATAGACTCCAGTCCAGAAGTGAATATTGCATTGAATTCTATGCTGTCTGGAGATGGGTAGAGAATGCAAAATATTGTGTGAATAACAGTAGAAGAAATGGAAACGGGATCACAAACTGAAAGCAGACAGTAGGAGCCGAAGGTCCCCTGCTTCTAGCTCGGCCACCCCTGAGTCCTGGCCTGGTTTGCAGTAGGCGTAGGGTGCCAGCCTGGCAGGTGGTACTTTGGGCTGCTCCAGCCACAGGGTTCAGGGTCAGACTAAGACAGATGAGTAGCGCAGCCCAGGAGACTGGAATTTGATGGCCCAGGCCTTGCATAAGTACCTGTAATTGGAGAGCAGATCTTGGCCGCTTGAGGACTCAGCTATGCTGTTTGGGAGTCTCTAGGACGACAATTGTGTGGCTTTAAACATATATCTTGAATGCCTGTGCACTGAAATGTCCTATGCTGGGGAACTAGCTCCTAAACTGTGTATCTGGAGTTGCCATCCAGTTTGAGGTGCCCTACTGATCACATGAACTGGATTATTGCTCAACCTACCCTTCACTTTATGCTACATAAATTAGCCTCCCTAGGAGGGTGGAATTTAATGGATACAATAGACATCAAATCACCATGACATGTCTAAGGGACTAAATGACATAGCGGTATTTGGGTCAGATTATCTGAATCACAAATAAGGAAACATGATTTGAAAATGATTTTATGTATTTTATGATTTGAAAATGTATATTTTATTACAATGTTTATTCACTTACCATTTTGAGGAAACATTTGAATTTCTAGGACATTGTGGTGACTTTTTGAGAACAAAGAGACAATATTTTAAATTAGCAAGACAGTTCTGGAAAAATCTAAGGTGTATGCTTGTCCTACAGGACAGGTCTAGAGCTGCTTGTCCTGCTACCTTTATGGCAATGGTAGGGCTAGAGGAAATACACGAAGCTCTGGGGTAAACTGGATTAACCAAAGTTATGGTCATTGTTAACTTTATAGGCTTTGGAGTCACAGGAACTTGGATCCCAGTCTTGGTTCTGCCCATCTCTACTAGTCATGTTGGGTAATTTTCTTTACTTTTAAAGGCTCAGTTTCTTCATGGAAGTTAATGTGAGGATATAATGTGACAAGAGTTGTAGTACTTAGTACAGTGCATGGTAAAAGCAAGAGCTCAGTTAATGATAGCTATGATAATGATTTTTTTCCTTCTGTAGATACTACACCCCCAAGTAATTCTGTGAGTTTTGACAGTCATACACAGCGGTGTAGTTACCACCACAATCAAGATACAGAATGGTTCCATCACCTGGAAAAATTCCATTTTGTAGTTGCAAACTTTCTCCTTCACCCCTAGCTTCTGGCAACCACTGATCTATTTTCTGTCCCTAGAGCTTTTGCCTTTTCCAAGAATCTGTAGATATAGGGAGAAGGGAATATGAAATTTAAAACTAGCTGATTTAGATGACAAGGATACAGAGGATTTCTTTTTTCGGACCATAAAAATCTTTTATATTTTGCACTTGTTCCTGCAATTTGACAGATGAAGATACTTGGAATGCCATTATTGAAATTGCTAGCTTTATTAATTTTCTTTCTGAAGTGTGAATTACCACAACTAGTGGTTTAAAACAACACAGATATATTATCTTACAGCTTTGTATGTCAGAAGTTTGACATAGTTCTCACTAGGCTAAAATCAAGGTGCTGACATGGCTCTGTTCCTCTCTGAAGGCTCTAGGAACAATCTGTTTCCTTCCCCTTTCCAGTTTCTAGAAGCTGCCCATTTTTCTTGATTTGTGGTCTTTTCCTTCATCTTCAAGGCCAACCATGGCAGATCAGGTCCTTCTCATATTGCTTCTCTCTGACCTACTTTTTTCTGTTTTCTAATTTTAAGAACTCCCGTAATTAAATTGGGTTAGCCTAGGTAATCCAAGATAATCTCCTCATCTCAAGGTCCTTAACCCTAATCACCCCGGAAAGTCCCTTTGCAATAAACGGTTATATGTATACAGATACATTATCCATACCTATGTATTAATCCAAAAATGAGAATGATACCCAAGTAACCATAAAGGCTGACATTTTTTTAACTCAGCAACTCTTATTAGAGAAATCTCAAATAAGAGTGATTTTATTATGTTTCCCATTTAAATAACCCAATCATTGAAACACTTAAATAGCCACTTTAAATTAT
This sequence comes from Nomascus leucogenys, assembly GCF_006542625.1. Lineage (NCBI taxonomy): Eukaryota > Metazoa > Chordata > Mammalia > Primates > Hylobatidae > Nomascus > Nomascus leucogenys. Next base: position 56,942,359 of record NC_044393.1, read on the forward strand.
GCTTGAAAGACAAACTAACTGACCACTCCGAACTACATTAAGATCAAAAATTCATTGTCTTGGAGTTCAAGACCACCCTGGGCAACATGGCGAGACCCCATCTCTACAAAAAAATACAAAATTTAGTGAGGCATGGTGGTGTGCACCTGTAGTCCCAGCTACTTGTGGGGCAGGGGTGGGAGGATGGCTTGAACCTGGGAGGTAGAGGCTGCGGTGAGCTGAGACTGTACCACTGTACTCCAGCCTGGGCAACCAGAGTGAGACCTGTCTCAAACAAACAAACACACACACACAGAAACCTACTCATTCACATGTACAACTTCTGCACACATCTGTCACTGTACACATACTTGTGCTATTTTTCAAAACTGTGAAAAGAAGAGTGGGCTGTTCCCATGGTGTTGCACTTGAGGAGTCTTGCTCAACTGCAGCTGGAGAGCATAATCCTCCAGTTGATAGAATTGGAGAAGGCTCAGTTGGAGTTGTCGAGGAGGTATAAACAACACTTTTTAATTTAATTTAATTTTATTTTATTTTATTATTTTTTGAGACAGAGTCTTGCTCTGTCACCCAGGCTGGAGAGCAGTGGTGTGATCTCAGCTCACTACAGCCTTGACTTCCTGGGATCAAGCTATCCTTCCACCTCAGCCTCCCAAGCAGTCGAGACTACAGGCTCACACCACCATGCCCAGTTAATTTTTTAATTTTCTGTAGAGACCGGGGTTTTGCCATGTTGCCCAGGCTGGTCTTGAACTCCTAGACTCAAGGGATCTACTTGCTTCGGCCTCCCAAACTGCTAGGATCACAGGTGTGAGCCACCGCACCTGGCCTACTTTTATTTTTGAATATTAGACTTCTTTTCTCTCTTCGGCTACTTTATCAAAACTTCAAAGGAGTTCCAACTTCTTTTGATAGTCACAGCAACTTGATTCATGGAGAAAACAAAAAAGATTAAGGGAGGTGAAGTGGGTGATTATGGGAAGGGGCACATGTGAATAAACTTATTGAGTAATCCCACTTCTTAGGACGAAATCATCCAAAATGCATATTCTTTTCCTTGTGTACCATTCTTTACTATGCTAATAAATACATACATAAATAAATAAATGTGTTGTCAACTACTTTCTCTAATCTGCATCTTGAATAGTTTTTCCAAGACTGATATATTTGAACTCATATCTTTCCCAATACTCCATGTGTCACAGAACCTGTATTTGTATCATGGCTGGCCAGAGGGGATTTGTAGTCTACAGCTGAAGAATGGAGTGAAGATTACAGGTAAATTAAATGAGGTCAAGTAAAGCCCCTATATTAGAAAAAGGTATACTGTAATAAATATGTTATTTTGCAGCTGGGTGCAGTGGCTCACGCCTGTAATCCTAGCACTTTGGGAGGCCAAGATGGGCAGATTGCCTGAGCTCAGGAGTTCGAAACCAGCCTGGGCAACATGGTGAAACCCCGTCTCTACTAAAAATACAAAAAAATTAGCCAGGCGTGGCAGCGTGTGCCTGTAGTCCCAGCTACTTGGGAGGCTGAGGCTGGAGAATTGCTTGAACCCTGGAGGCGGAGGTTGCAGTTAGCCAAGATCGTGCCACTGCACTCCAGCCTGGGTGACAGAGCAAGACTCCATCTCCAAAAAAATATATATATATATATATGTGTGTGTGTGTGTGTGTGTGTGTGTGTATACATATATATGTATGTGTATATATATGTTATTTTGCACTCCTGTTGCCCACCATTTATCACCCACGGCAGATCAGATCTGGCCTTACATAGGGTGCTTGGGGATTGTGGTCCTTGGATTTACAGCTGCTGGCAGAAGATAAATGCAACTTCCTTCCATTAACATCTGAATGGCCAGACCTGGGCTCACTTGACACAAACATTTCCCAGTAACATAGAGGTTTTTGGATCACCCCAGGTCTTCCACAGCCAGCCCCCAGATCTTGGGTGCATCCTTGGGCAGTGGAGCCCCATGCTTGGAAATGTACTGCTCTGGGGGATGTGAGCATGTCAGCATCGAAGACATCATTGCTGTGAGAGTAGAAGCTGGAATGGAGACCAGTTCAGATGGCTCCTGGTTTTTCCTACTCGTATTTTTCCTTCCTGGGCCTATCACATCGAGAAGTGAGCCTTACTCCAGCTGATGACTGTAATAAAATGTAACTATACAGGAAAACTTGCCATTTCATCATTCCCCTCTGGAATCTTTCCATGAGGCCCCATGGTCTGGGATGTTTGACTTTTTCACCTTTCAAATCACTTCCCCCCTCTAAAACCCCAACCTCTCCAGTATGGGTAGGGCAGTATGGTGGGTGTGGACCAAATGAACTTTAACATGGGTGAGGTCCGTGTCTAGAAGCTTAGTATTACTCACTTAAATGATGTTAAACTGGAATTAGGGCTGGGAAAATTGAAAGGTGAGGATGAGGAGGAGAGAGTATAAGGATGCATCTTTATACTCAAGAAAACAGAGGCATAGTCCTGAGTTTTTGCACTGGACATCAATAAGGTTGGTTTATGGAGAGCATGCAGCTCTAAGTGCCAGTCATTCAATAACTATTTATTGGGTACTGACTTAGGGTCAGACTGTTCTATGTACTAGGGAATAAAACAGATGGAACTTTCAAGTTTACATGCTAGTGAGGGGCGCCAATGAAGCATAAATAAGTTATGAACAGAGTAAAGTGATTCAGACTGTAGAAAGAGAAACTCAAGCTGACATCTGCCTGTTAAGAAGGAGCCATTTATGTGAAGTGCTGGTAAATAGTATTCCAGGAAGACAGAAGAGCAAGCAAAGGCCCTGGACTAAGAGAAAGCCAGGTGGACTTCAGCAACAGGAAAGGGCCAGTGAACTGGAAACCTTTACACCTGAGACTCTGTTTTGTTTTGTTTTTAAATTGTGGTAAAATATACATAAGATTTACCATTTTAGGCTGGGTGCAGTGGCTTATGCCGGTAATCCCAGCACTTTGGGAGGCTGAGTCGGGCAGATCATCTGAGGTCGGGAGTTGGAGACCAGCCTGGCCAACATGGTGAAACCCCATTTCTACTAAAAATACAAAAAAAAAAAAAAAAAAACCAAAAAATTAGCCAGGTGTGGTGGTGGGCGCCTGTAATCTCAGCTACTTGGCAGGCTGAGGCACAAGAATTGATTGAACCTGGGAGGCGGAGGTTGCAGTGAGCCAAGATCATGTCACTGCACTCCAGCCTGGGTGACAGAGCAAGACTGTCTCAAACAAAACAAAACAACAACAACAAAAAAAAGATTTACCATTTTAATCATTGTTAAGTATATATTAATTATATATTTTCAGTGGCATTAAATACATTCACATCATTGTGAACCACTATCTGCCTCCAGAACTTTTCCACCATCCTAAACAAAAACCACCCATTAAATGGTAACTCCCCAGTCTTCCCTCTCCCCAGCTCCTGGCAACCACTATTCTACTTTCTGTCTCTGTGAATTTGACTACTCAAGGTAGGTGGAATCATACAAATTTGTCCTTTTGTGTCTTGCTTATTTTATTTAGCATAATGTTTTCAAGGTTTGACCATGTTGTAGCATGTGTCAGAATTGGATTCCTTTTTAAGGCTGAATAATGTTCCATTGTATGTTTATTCCACATTTAATTTATCTATTAATGGACATCTGGGTTGTTCCTACCTTTTGGTTTTGTGAATAATGCTGCTATGAACATTAGTGTTGAGACTCAGGTTTACATTGTTAGACTCAGTAGTCTCATTTAACTCTTGCAATGAATGTATGGAATTGAAACACAAGTGAATCATGTTTTTTTATTATTATTATGCTTCAAGTTTTAGGGTACATGTGCACAATGTGCAGGTTTGTTACATATGTATCCATGTGCCATGTTGGTGTGCTGCACCCATTAACTCGTCATTTAGCATTAGGTATATCTCCTAATGCTATCCCTCCCCACTCCCCCCATCCCACAACCGTCCCCGGAGTATGATGTTCCCCTTCCTGTGTCCATGTGTTCTCATTGTTCAATTCCCATCTATGAGTGAGAACATGCGGTGTTTGGTTTTTTGTCCTTGCGATAGTTTACTGAGAATGATGATTTCCAGTTTCATCCATGTCCCTACAAAGGACATGAACTCATCATTTTTTAATGGCTGCATAGTATTCCATGGTGTATATGTGCCACATTTTCTTAATCCAGTCTATCATTGTTGGACATTTGGGTTGGTCCAAGTCTTTGCTATTGTGAATAGTGCCGCAATAAACATACGTGTGCATGTGTCTTTATAGCAGCATAATTTATAGTCCTTTGTGTATATACCCAGTAATGGGATGGCTGGGTCAAATGGTATTTCTAGTTCTAGATCCCTGAGGAATTGCCACACTGACTTCCACAATGGTTGAACTAGTTTATAGTCCCACCAACAGTGTAAAAGTGTTCCTATTTCTCCACATTCTCTCCAGCACCTGTTGTTTCCTGACTTTTTAATGATGGCCATTCTAACTGGTGTGAGATGGTATCTCATTGTGGTTTTGATTTGCATTTCTCTGATGGTCAGTGATGATGAGCATTTTTTCATGTGTTTTTTGGCTGCATAAATGTCTTCTTTTGAGAAGTGTCTGTTCATGTCCTTCGTCCACTTTTTGATGGGGTTGTTTGTTTTTTTCTTGTAAATTTGTTTGAGTTCATTGTAGATTCTGGATATTAGCCCTTTGTCAGATGAGCAGGTTGTGAAAATTTTCTCCCATTCTGTAGGTTGCCTGTTCACTCTGATGGTAGTTTCTTTTGCTGTGCAGAAGCTCTTTAGTTTAATTAGATCCCATTTGTCAATTTTGGCTTTTGTTGCCATTGCTTTTGGTGTTTTAGACATGAAGTCCTTGCCCATGCCTATGTCCTGAATGGTATTGCCTAGGTTTTCTTCTAGGGTTTTTATGGTTTTAGGCCTAACATTTAAGTCTTTAATCCATCTTGAATTAATTTTTGTACAAGGTGTAAGGAAGGGATCCAGTTTCAGCTTTCTACATATGGCTAGCCAGTTTTCCAAGCACCATTTATTAAATAGGGAATCCTTTCCCCATTTCTTGTTTTTGTCAGGTTTCTCAAAGATCAGATAGTTGTAAAATCCTAGTTTAAATTTTAAAAAAATCCTTTAAAATTCATAAGTTCTAAATCTGCATAGAAACATGTACAGATATAGCTATCCAAAGCATTCTCACTGTAAACTTTTGTGAGATCTCACAAAGAAATTATAGAGTTTTCTAGACTCAAAATCACAAAACGTCTGGCATCCTTTGCTGTCAAGAACTGTACAAGAATCACCCTCACTTACTGAGATGCTGTTATCTGTTCCAACCAAGGAATTCCAGACGTTAACAAACGCAGTGAAGGACCTGGGAAGCAGAGGCAGCTGGGGTGGGGCTCACTGAGAAGATGTCTTAGGGTTTGGGGGTGTTCCTAGCCTTGCACTCATCAACCATGTACCCCTGAACAGCACCTCTTCCTGAACTAGGGGACTGGGGATGATTTTACAGAGATGCTGTAATGGTTCATTCTGCGGGCAGGTGTGATTGGGCAGGTAGGGGAGAGATGGTGAATTGGAAGGACATGTTGAACTGAGTCTGAATTAGTTTCTTTCTTTTGCCCCCTATGAAGATGGAAATGGGTTTCCTCTTTGCCTTTTCACACAAGTGCTGCAGACAACAACTTCTGTGACTGCACCAACTCCTGGTGCCTCACCCAGAGCATGGCCTCCCCAGATGTTATTCATCCTCGTGTTTTCTCCTGGCTTGAAAGCCAGACAGCTTTCACTCTCCAGGAGATGGGAAACTAGTTTTCTACTAAATTCCCATTCTAGCCTACAAATTCCTATCAGAACAACAGCCCCCAACTAACCGGATTGTTGTTACTCCTCCACTTTACTGTGTGACACCTGCAGACATCTCTATATTGTACTTTTTCCCGATGAATTAGGATCACAAGAGGATATCTGCTTTTCACAATTTGCCTCTGTGTCTTAGTGCAGTGTATATACTATTGTGAAAATATAGATGTAGCTGAGAGTTTGTGTTGGCTCAAAACAAATACAATTCTTGCAATCCTGGCCAGTTTCCACCTGTGTCTACATATCCCTCAAATATAAGAACAATGCATAGCCCAAAATCAGCCTGTGTGATAGATGCAATCTGGGGAAGGTGAAATTAACTTATGACACAAAAAGGCAGAATGGAAAGCCATGGTTGGCAAGATGATGACAAAAGCTAAATAAATGTCCTTGACCTAGAACTACAGAGAAGATATTCTCTGGGAAGACTTGTGAGTGCACATCTCAAATTTCAAAACTCTGATCTTCCTTGCCAACCCCTACCCCACCTCTATTCCCCTCCAAAGCCCTAAACATAAATCACTATGTCTTCATTCACAAAATAAAGACCAAACTCCTCGTCAGGCACAGAATATACAAGGCTTTCCTTTGGTCTAGACTCTCTACCTTTCCAGCTTCCTCTTCGGTTACCTCCCTGTCATACTCCATGCTCCAGTCAAAGTGAGTTATTGTCCTCATCCTGCATTATGCTGTGTCTTACCCCCAACACCCCCAGGTCATGTTCCCTCTCCACTAGACCCTTTCCTCCCTGCTTCACCAGGTGGAGAGTCATTGGCATGTGTTGACTCATGGCCTCTGAATCCTCTCCAAATGTGTGAGGACATTCCTCACCTGTGAGCCTTGTTGGGAGACAGTGCTTGTCTTCCTTTACAGAAGTTGAAAAGACCCAGCACTCAATCTGCTGCTACCTTGGCAGCTAAATGTGGGGAGGTAGCCTTGGCTTGGTCCATCAGCTGCACCTATTAGCAATATTGAATCTGGAAGTAATGATACAAACAAGCAGGGCAAGGAAGACTCCCTTTGGCCGTGGTGGTTGGCAGGAGTGAAAGGGCAGCAGCATGTGATTTCCAGCGGCCAGTCTGTGATGCCACACCACCAATGGTATCCTCACCTCACTGACGCCACTTTCCCAAATCTTGTTCTCCAAGTTTCCTAGAAATTGTGTGAACATCTGATAGCCTCTCTATACATTCTCTGCTTAAAATGGCCAGTCTGTTTCTGTCACTTGCAATGAAGACTCTGACTGGCTGGGCACAGTGGCTCATGCCTGTAATCCCAGCACCTTTGGAAGGCCAAGGTGGAAGGATCACTTGAGGCCAGGAATTCAAGATCAGCCTGGGCAACATAGCAGATCCCATCTCTACCAAAATCAGCTGGGCATGATGGTGCATGCCTGTAGTCACAGCTACTAGGGAGGCTGAGGCAGGAGGATCGCTTGAGCCCAGGAGTTTGAGGCTGCAGAACAAGACCCTGTTTCTTAACAAAAAGAAAGTCTCTGATATACCTGGCCAGTTTCTATTTGTCTTTTGAGACTCCTCTCAGTGACTATTTTCTTGGAAAGCAGTGCTCATCCCTGCCCCACTCCTAGCCAGTGTTTCTCCTGTAGACTCCCATAAAAGTCTGGTCCATTCTGGCTCAGCGTTTACGCTGACATTAATAGCATTAGTCATATTATTAATGCTGACATTAATCACAGCATTTATTAACACTGTGTCAGGACCTGCCACTAACTCACTTGTCCCCCTTCTGGGCTGTAAGTTCTTGAGGACACAGACTAGGTTTTGCCCCTCTCTATCCCTAGAACCCAGAACAGTATGTTAACATGGCATGCAGTAATAGTATTACAGCAACAGTATTAATACCAGTAATAACAATAACTTTTATTGAGCACCTATTATGTGCCAAGGTGCAAAAAAAAATGCTTATTTGGTAAATAATGTACACTGAAAGTTATTTTTGAATACTTTCGTATTCACAGAGTGTTTTTGTATTTTGAATACAGGCAACCCTGAGGAAAAATTGGTACATCCCACTTCACCAATTAATTCCCTTTTCATTCTCTCTCTCTTTTCTCCTTCCGCATATGTCTCTTGTGTTCCACTCTTGCCCTCAACTAGATGTTATTTAATACCTAGAAAGATGAATAGCAGTGGCTACAGTGTTAGTTCCCAGTGACTGTGCTTGCCTTTCAGAAGAAGCTTCTTACAGTGTGAAAAGTTTTCAGAAGGAATGAGGTCTTTATTGTGGAATGCCTTACAGTAGGCCATACTTATTTTTATGGCTTGGGTGCAGGAGCTGGGAATAGAGGGAGAATGCCTATGTACAAGTGTGCGAAGGAGAGGGAGAAGCTGCTCTCACCCCGCTCTTGACTTCTCGTCTGCTCTCGTCTCAGCAAAGTCCTCTTCTGGGGTCTTCCTAGGCCTCACAGAGCTGCTCCCCAGGCCTTGGCCAACCACCTTCCCTGGAGAGGGCTCACGGTGAGAAAACCCCATGGAGAGAAGAGGCTAGGAGTCCATGGCCACTCCTGTTTACTTTCCCATTCCCATCCTGCATGTTCCTGCCTCCTGCCTGAGTGAGCACAGATTGACATGCTCTCTGTGAATGGCTGCAGACCCTTGTTCCAGTTCAACTCTGTCCAGCACCTGTCATATATATTACCTTTAAGAAAAACCTGAGATGAGCAGAAGATCCTCAGAGCAGACAAAAATTTTTCTTAAAAACAACAAGACAAGTGAAAAACAGGACAAGGGTGGGGACAGTACAACAGCAAGCTGCACCCAGAGAGTGCACCCAGATCATCGGCTATTCTTCATTTCTGACTTCCTGCTGGCTGTCCTGTGAGGTTGAGGTTATGTGGTTAGAGAAAGCCGGTTACTTGTTTCAAAACAAACAAGGTCCTCAAATCCTTTGAACAGCTAAAGGAATACAGCACTCCTTGAATATGTATTCTTTCATATCCTCTGAACAGATCTTTATTTACAAGGAAGGCTGGTCTTGGCTGGAAAAATGGTAGTCAGATGTAGATCAAAATGATAATCTCAGAACACAGCACCAAGTGTCTTTTGCATGGGCCATGGGCCTTAATGTCTTGATAGAACAGAGGATGTCAAGGAGAAAAAACTGAAGGCCACAAGAAAATGTGAATTTTTAAATAGCTTACTCTGGTTGGAGTTTTGCCATATTCCTGACTCAGCTTTATAATGTTTCCCATTTCTAAGCCAAATGGCTCAGAAGTGTGGCTGGGGTGTGACCTTGACCAAGTACAACCACGGCAATGAGTCTCTATTCTTTTTACTTTGGAATCCAACCAACACATTAAAGCTCTTTGAATGTGGGTGTCATGTGAGTCAGTGCATGTGTGCTGACTGCCCGCTGTCCTCATAACACAAAGTGGAGTGGGGGCTATGGAGGCTACTGGATTATTTCCGTCAGTGTATACAGCAAAACTAAATGAATCCCCAAGTTTAGGCTTGTTGACCTCGAGTATCAAGACTAGCTTACCTGCATTGTGCAAATTAGTCAACAACCTACTTTGTATTATAGAGAGTTTTAAACTTTTGTGTATTTCTGCAGATTTGCATCAATGAGATTTTTAAAGTCAGCTTTTAAAATAAATACTAAAATGTAACTGCTTTTGGGATTCTTTTTCTTTATCCACCATACCATGAAAGTAGTAAGTTCTAACACTTCTCACCATTTGCAGTGCCACAATCTGGTTCAAGTCACCGTCAGCTCCCCCTTCAACACTGAGGAAGCCTCCAGGCCCATCTCCCTGACTCCAGTCTTATCCCACCCTCCTCCCTGTCAAGCACAGTCCATCCAACACGCAGCAGGCAGAGGTATCTTTACCAAGTGTAAATCAGGTTACATAACTCTCTGGTTTAAAACTCTCCGAGGCTTCCTCTTACAACTAGAACAAAACTTACCCTCCAGCCTTGGCCTACCAAACCCGCCCGATCGGGCTCCTTCCTGGCTCTCCCAAGTGACCAACAACTCGCTTCCTGGTCCTCAGCACTCCAGTTCCTTCGGCTTTCTGTCTCTTGAACGAATGCACCAAGCTCAGCCCTGCTCTGGGCCTTTGCACTTGTTCTTCTGCTGCGTGCCTCTTGCCTAGATCTTTGCACGGCTGTCCCCCTCTCATTATCTGGGTCTCAGTTCACATCCACTCATTAGAGAGTTCTCAACAAACCACTCTAGATAAATCAGCACTCTCTGCCCACATTTTTTTTTTTTTTTTTTTTTTTTGAGATGGAGCCTTGCGTGTCACCCAGGCTGGAGTGCGGTGGCGCAATCTCAGCTTACTGCAACCTCTGCCTCCCGGGTTCAGGTGATTCTCCTGCCTCAGCCTCCCGAGCAGCTGGGAATACAGGCGTGCACCACCATGCCCAGCTAATTTTTTCTGTTTTTAGTAGAGATGGGGTTTCACCGTGTTGGCCAGGATGGTCCCGATCTCCTGACCTCGTGATCTGCCTGCCTCAGCCTCCCAAAGTGCTGGGATTACAGGCGTGACCCACTGCACTTGGCCTCTCTGCCCATTTCAACTACTCTCTCATTATCCTATTAGAACCGCGTCTGGCACTTAGCAGGACGTGAAATTAAATTATTTTAAAGGCCTGTTTATGTGTTTTTTGCTTGTTTTCCCCCAACTCACAACCCAGCCCAATATGAGAACATGAGCTCATTGAAGGCAGGAACTCAGATCCTTGCAGTCCCTGCTGTTCCCACTCCTGTCCCCCCATACCTGGAGCAGTACCCAACCTCATACATATTTATTGACTGTCTGCTAACTTAACAAATTTAACATTCAGTAAAATTTACCCAGTAAATGAACTAATGATCAGTGAACCACATGCATGACTCTCAACTACATAGTGTAAAATTCCACCTACATGGCATTCTGGAAAAGACAAAACCATAGGGATAAAAAATAGATCAGTGGTTACCAGAAACTGGGGTTTGGGATGTCAGGGGCTGACTATAAAGGGACATAAGGGAACTTTTTTGGATGATGGAAACCTTCTATATTTTGTTTTTGACGGCAGTTTCATGTTAAAAATCATAGAATTGGTTGGCTAAATAGGATAAATTGTGTGTATGCAAGTTATTCCTCAACAAACTGGATTTTATTTAATTGCCTGACAGATTTTTCACTTACCCTGGAATAAGCACTGAATGGTTTGTAGAAAAGCTCTCATATTGGCCCTTTGTGAACAATCTCCATGTACACATATTCTGAGTGCAGAAACCCTGGGAGCAGCATGGTGGAGTAGAAAAGTACGAGGTGGGCATTAGACAGTCTGGGGTTTGAGTTTTGGCTTTGTTGCTTGTGTACTTCAGTTAGGATTTCTTAGTTGCAAGCAGCCCAAAACAGCTCTGGCCAGCCTCACCATGCCTTGACTATAATAAAAGCCATAAAGAGGAATGGCATGGCTCCTTGATGCTTGTTGGCAGCAGGTACCTGGAATTATGCTTCCACCAAGACTGCATGCATGGGAGGGATGGGATTCCCCCAAACAAAACCAGGGTGGTCTTAGGATGCTAGGCAGCCCAAATCAACAAACATCTAATGTATTGTGTGACCTTACATAACCTCTCTGAATCTCAATTTCCTCATATTTAATACCTACCTCTTAGAGTTTTAAGAATTTAACAAGATAACTATGTAGAAGGCCTAGAATGTAAATGTTGCTTTATAAATGTTATTTCTCTTTTCTTCTTTCTTTTGGTCTACATGTCTGAAACATCTACCTCTAAGCACTTCTAAATTCAGTTAAAAGCTTAGTAATTTACCTACCTCTCCAAGCTAGAAGTCAGGAGTGAGTGTCAGTCAATTTTCTCATTGTTTTCACCTCCTAAATATAGCATATCCATCTCTCCTGGACTATTACATAAGTTTTATGACTGATCCACCTGCCTCTCCTCTCTGACTCTCTCTGCTGCTCTCCCTGAGGCAGTATAATATAATGACAAAGTGCATGGACCCTGTAGCCAAACCAACTGCATCTAAATCTTGGCTTTGCTCCTTAACTACCGTACAACCTCAATCAAGTTGCACAATCTCAGTGTGCCTCATGTGTAAATTGGGAATAATAGTTCCTACCTCAAGGAGTTGTTCAGGGATCAAATGATTTGCTATACGTAGGCACTTAGAACAGTGCTTGGGTCATGGCAAGCGCTATCCACGCGTTTGTTCAGTAAATCCACCTTTTTACTGCTTCCAGAATTACCTTGCTAAAATGTAAATGTGAACCTTCCGCATAGAGAAGCCATGTCCTCCTGTCTAACCCCTTTTACTTTTTCCAGCAACCTTCTCCAACTACCTGCCTCAAGTTGGCACTGGGTCCTTATCTGTGCACTTTGTGCTAAACCCTTTTATTGCACCCGGCTCATTGTGCTGTGACTATTTCTATCAGTTTTCTTCACTATCTGTGAATTCTTGGAAACATAGATATGTATCTGATTTACCTACGTATGGCCAGTACCTATCTGTCCAAAGGAGGTGTTTAGTAAATGATTGCTGATTGAATAAAATGAGCAAAATGGTTGATACTGTCCACTGAGCAAAAGGCAAGCTATTGATTTCAAATATAGTTTTACTTAAAATCAGAGGGCTGATATTTCTGTGACTACTCCTTTTACTAACTCGCCGTAAAAATCCAAAGCCATAATACTAAAGGTTACCATTGTGGTGACATAAAAATAGAATCTAAAGTACTAGCACAGGTGTGGCACTATCTGGCTAGCTCCATGCAGAGGGATGGAGCATGGAATTGAGCCAAGAGGATGATTCTCGTGGACCTTGAAATTTGATTATGATTTCAACCAGATTTTATTTGGCACTGAAGAGCAGAGAGTTCCAGGCTGTATTGCTTAGCAGGCCCTGAAATGTAGAAATTCTGTTATTAATTGAAAATAGACTCATCTGGTTTAAATTCCAGGCATGCCAGTGGGCAAAGTTTTTACCTTGTTGTGAAATATAGAGATCTGAATTCTTGCCTAGATCTGGAGTCTTCTCACATCATACAGAGGGCACAACAGGAAGCCAGAGCCAGGGCTGGTGTTTTATAAAGAGGATCTCTGGAATTGGCTCAAATGTCTGAGCAAGTTCTCAGCTGGAGGCCCAGAGTTCAGCATCATTGAGCGTGGGAGAGATGGCACTGGCCAAGACCACTGAGGGCCATGAAAGTACTTTGATAAGGGGGGAGGGGGTAATGTTTGCTTCGGGGAATAATTGTGTCCTGTAGACCCAAAAGAAGTTGGTTGCCTAATGCAGCTCCAGACAGTTTGAATTTATTAATATTGCATCGCCTGCAGAGTCTGAAAAAATATCAATATCCAGGTGCCAGCTGAGACAATTTAACTCAAAAAATCTCTGCGGGTTGGGCCCAGGCATCAATATTTTTTTAGAAACCTCTCTAGGTGATTTTAATGTGCATACAGGACTGAAAACCCTTGGTGAGGAGGGAAGGAAGAGGGCCCTTTCCTATTTGTTGTGGCGGGGGTGTATCTATCCAGTTCATCAGAAAGCTCCGTCAGGTTACTTAGACTAACATGGGAGAGGAGAACTCTGGAACCCCCTACCTCCATTTTATATTACTAGGATTGAAATTCAATCTGTCCAGAGTTCATTATTGCTGCTCTGATACTAGCAGGGCTATGGTAAAACTCACCAGACGTAGCAATTGTCCGGGATCAATATCAGGATCATGCACCTCAGCTCACAGAAAGTTCCTGCCAACAAAATCAAAAGTTGATAACAGATCAATACATACTAGAGGGGAATAAAGTGTTAAATTACTCATATTTTCTCTAATAAAACAGAGGATAGCATAAATTAAAAATAGAATAACCTTTATTCAAGATGTTCAATGCATGCAAGAAACCTACAATTTAATAATAGAATTTTAAAGGGATAGCCAACACTCCAATAACATGTTTACAATAATTACCATACACTCCAATCGTCTATATAATATACATAACATATGTATATAATCTGAAGTTAAGGTAGAAAGTTGTCATTTTGGAAATGATTTGGTGAGCAGAAGAGCAGTTGGGTTTAGAGAGAGGACCAGCATCTGATGTTCATAGACCTCTCATAAGCCCTGAATCCATGATTTAAAGTTTACCTTGAAGGTGTTTCTTCCTTTATGAAATGTGGTTACTCAGCTGGGCACGGTGGCTCACACTTGTAATCCCAGCACTTTGGGAGGCTGAGGTGGGTGGATCACCTGAGGTCAGGAGTTCGAGACCAGGCTGGCCAACATGATGAAACCCCGTCTCTACTAAAAAAAACAAAAAAACAAAAAATTAGCCAGGCGTGGTGATGGGCGCCTCTTGAACCTGGGAGGCGGAGGTTGCAGTGAGCCGAGATTGTGCCATTGCCTGGGCAATAAGAGCAAAACTCCATCTCAAAATAAATAAAATAAAATGTGGTTACTACTACAACTAATATATTCATCACTAGGTTGTAATTGGATAATGTATGTGGAAGTGCTTTGGAAACGAAAAAGTACTATGCTAATGTTAATTATTATTTTAATTCATCATGAGGGAATAACACCTGTGTTAATTACTCTAGCTTCCTAAGAATTGAAGTCTATAATCCATAAGGGGATACGTAAAGGGACATTTATTAACAATAAATTAACTAGTATTTTTTTTGAAAATAAGTAACATACGGCTGATGGCAAAGAAAGTTAAATAACGTGAGAGGATATTTATTAAAATGTAGATTTCCCTTCCAGTCTCTATCTTCTTCCCTGAGAAACAATCATTAATAGGTCATGAGTATACTGAAATTTTCTATACATCTATATAAATGCAACTTCTACATTATAGGAATAGGAACACAATCTACTACACTTCTTCACCTTGCTGTTTTCATTTAGTAGCACGGTTTGGTGGCCATCAGATTAGCAGAGTCTTCCCAGAGTGCTTATAACATACCACCAAATAGTGCCCAGGATGGACAAGACCAACGCAAGCGTCTTCCCAGCAATAAGTGGTGGTGGTGCCCTCCACTTTCTTCTCTCCCCTCCATCTTTCTAGTTCAGTTCCATTACCATCAGTCTAGATTCTTGCCATAGTCACATAATTGGTCTCCTATATTTTATTTTAATTCAGCAATATCTATGGAATATTCACTGTGTGCCAGGGACAGTGCTAGGCTCTGCAGTTGGAAGTGTTGATCACAAGATAGATGTGCCACCCACACAGAGTTTGCAGTCTCCTGGGGTGGAGGTGGGGGTGGGGTGCAGAGAAGTAAGCAGGTATTCCTTCATTCATCCATTCAACACATATTTAATGAGTGCTTTCTAAATGCCAGGCCCCATGCTAGGAATTAGAGACAAAAAGATAAACAAGATATTCAAGGTCCTCAACTTCCCGGGGCTTACAATTTAGTGAGCAAGACAAAGATAAAATAGGAAACCCATAAATAAAATAATTACAAATGGTCACAGATGCTACAAAGGAAACATGTTGCTGACATAGGATGTAATGTGTCATCATACTTTTAAAATGGTAGTCAGGAAAGTCTCCCTGAGAAAGTGCCATTTAAGCCAACACTGAAGATGAGAAGGAGCCAGCCACTGGAATAGTGGCAGGAAAAATAGTTCCAAGCACAGGGCTCAGCCTGTGCAAAGATCCTGAACTGGAAAGAGCTGGGCATGCTGAGAAAGTGAAGAGTTGGGGAGTAAACAATAGACAGGCTTAAATTAAGTTTGGGGAGTTGGTGGTAACATAATTCAGGATCAGAGTAAATAGTTTGACATTGACTTTATTCTAAGCAGAGTGAGAAGCCAGGGAAGGATTTTGGTGCAGAGAAATAACCTGTTCTAATTTGTGTTTGAAGAAATCACTCTTGGTGCTTGCTTGTGAATGAACTGGAGAGGGGCATAGAATGGAATGAAAGCAGAGAGAACATTTAGGAAACTTTTACAGTACAACCGGTAAGAGGTGAAATGGTATGGCTTGAAGTGGGGCTGGCAAAGGACAGAAGTGGGTGAATTTGAGATACAGTTGGAGCTAGGTTTACCAGTGCTTTCTGAAGGATTGAAAGTAGAGGGGAAATGAGGGATCGAGAATGTCTTCTGGGTGTTGGGCTCAAGCAATCTCGGAAGGCTGGTATTGCCATTTTCTGAGATGAGTGAGATTTGCAGGAGGAGCCCGAGGGCCAAGGCGAAGATGAGGGTGTATAAGTCATATTTGAGACATTTTTGGGACACTTTGTTGGAGTTGCTAGGTACAAATATTTTGTAGTTAAATATATTTTGTAGTTAAATATATTTTGAAGGGATGATGGTAGATATACTTTGAGAATTGCCTAGCCTTTGTTTTTTTAAATGTATTTATGTAGAGACGTCCAACAGGCAATGAAGGATCTGAGCTGGGAGCTTGGGAGACAGGCTAGAGCGACAGATGATGCCAGGCACATGAAGAATTCAACAGAAGGGCATGAGGAGTTTCCTTGGTCGGCTATACCTCTGCATAGCTCATGCTGACCACAACCAACCACCAGCCTCCTCTTTTCCTCCCCGTATCACAGTGCGCAGCCCATGTTGACATGTCTTCTAAATCTCTCCAAAAGTCTTAACTCTCAGTGTTAAAGTTGAATATGGTATTAATGAGAATCCTGTCATTTAGAAAATGCCTTCAAGTTACTTAGCAGGATGGTGACACATGAAGTTTCAGAGTGAAATACAGAGCTTTCCTGAGATGTGGTATATTTGCCATTGTAAAGTTTCCTTATGCTGATTCCCCAATTCAAGGTAGCAATGCTACCTATATGCTCATCTGAAATGATAGGGTAAGTTCTTTTTTTTTTTTTTTTTTTGAGATGGAGTCTTGTTTTTTGAGATGGAGTCTTGCTCTGTCACCCAGGCTGGAGTGTGCAGTGGCGTGATCTCAGTGCACTGCAACTTCCGCCTCCAGGGTTCAAGCAATCCTCCCACCTCTGCTTCCCTAGTAGCTAGGATTACAGGCATGCACCACCATGCCTCGCTGATTTTTTATTTTTATTTTTAATAGAGATGGGGTTTCACCATGTTGGCCAGGCTGGTCTCAAACTCCTGCCCTCAAGTGACCCTCCCACCTCAGCCTCCCAAAGTGCTGGGATTACAGGCGTGAGCCACTGCACCCGGCCTAGGGTAAGTTCTTTAACTGACTTATAGCCAGTAATTGACTGGCTATAAGATCTCATAAGCAAGTCACTTTATGTTTCTGAGGCTCAATTTCCTCAATTGTAAAAGAAATAGAGCAGATTAAACAACCTATAAAGGCTCTTACCACCTATAATGTTCCATGATTCAATTATTCCACCCATTTACCATGGGCCCCAAACACTCACACGGAATCATTGTTTACATCCTTTTCCAAGGCAGAGAAACAGGAAAAAGAGAGTTCAGATGTCCACTGAGGGCCAGGCAGTAAACAGGCAGAGGTCTAAGACCCCAGCGGCCACAAATACCACTTTCAGGGTCACTCATCACCAGTCCCACTTTGTAAAAAAGCAGATTACCCAAACATCTTAGGGCAGCTGGGGCTGCCAAAGAAGTGAGACAAAATGGAAGGGGATGGCTTAATGTTCTTTTGTGTGATTTTATTTGAAATCTGTTTTATGGGATTTGCTCTAAAGGCTTTTCTGTGATCATAGTGAATCCCACTCACAGTGCTGAGAATACCCGTGTCTTCAGAATCAACTAATTCAGCAAAGACATGGGCTATAACTCATCTGTCAACTCATTTAGTAAAGACATGGGACAAAGGTACACATTTATTGATTATGAAAAGAGTTTTACCATAATAATGAAACCCAGCCAAGGTGAATCTACTGTGTATCACTGCAAATATTTTGTGGTCATATTTGAGATGTTTTGGGGATATTTCATTGGAGTTGTTAAATAGGTAGTTAAATATATAATTTCAAGACTGAATTATACCCGAAACCATAATACTTTTAGTACTTTGTAAACAGGATTAACCTAAATAATTACTAAAGAATGCTGGAGGATATTTTCTTCTACTCTATAAACATTTCTACTCATCCACGGCTTGCTTCGTTTTAGGCTAAATCTAACATGGTTTAAATTCTTTACTTATTGGTCTAATTTCTTCACCTTCATTCTATAATAAAGTTTTTTATTTATTTGAATATCCATAATACAAACTCAAACAACTGTCAACTTAAGAATATGACTAGAAGAATTTTAGGCAAGAATTATATTTATGGGCTAGGGAAGAAGCAGTGGGATGAATAGGCAAAGCACAGAGGATTTGTAGGGCAATGAAAATAATTTGTATGGTACTGTCATGATGGATACATGTCATTACACCGTTTTTTTTAAGACAGGTTATTGCTCTGTCACCCAGGTTGGAGTGCAGTGGCACGATCTTGGCTCACTGCAGCCTCGACCTCCCAGCCTCAAGCAATTCTCCCACCTCAGCCTCCTGAATAGCTGGGACGACAGGCATGTGCCACCATACCCAGCTAATTTTTGTGTTCTTTTTTTTTTTTTTTTTTTTTTTTGAGACGAAGTTTCGCTCTTGTTGCCCAGGCTGGAGTGCTGCGGCGCCATCTCAGCTCACTGCAACCTCCGCCTCCCGGGTTCAAGTGATTCTCCTGCCTCAGCCTCCTAATAGCTGGAATTAAGGCATGTGCCACCATGCCTGGCAAATTTTTTCTATTTTTAGTAGAGACAGGGTTTCACCATATTGGCCAAGCTGGTCTCGAACTCCTGATCTCAGGTGATCCACCCACCTCAGCCTCCCAAAGTGCTGGGATTGCAGGCATGAGCCACCAACCTGGCGTCGTTATACATTTGTTCAAGCCCATAGAATGTACAACTCCAATAGTGAACCCTACTGTAAACTATTGACGTAGGCTGATAATAATATCAATGTAGGTTCACCAATTGTAAAACATGTACCACTCTGGTGGGGGATGTTGATAATGGGAGAGGCTGTTCATGCGTGGGGGCAGCGGATATATGGAAAATCTCCATAACTTCGTCTCAATTTTGCTGCAAACCTGAAACTCCTCTAAAAAATAAAGTCTTAAAAAAATTCAAAATATTTAACAACCAGTACAATATGGTGCTAACCAATCAGAATGATCATTGAGCTTAAACAAGAGATGCTGCTGCACCACTGTGTATGGGCCGAATAGCGACCTGACTTCAGTATGGTATTAAATTAATACATTTTGATTTCTGTTTTAAGATAGCTACTTCAAACTTGAAAATTTTCAGAGACCAAGCAAGTGATGTAAACAAGGAAAGGAAGCTAGGGGTCAGCAAAATACAGATTATTGAGATTGGGTCAGCTGTTAAAGCTCAGCAATGTCAGTACTTAATGAGCCCCAGCTGGTTGTTGCTATTGGCAATGTAGATTGAAAATGATTTTTCAAAACAATTTCAAATTTGAATTTTTGGCAAAACAACTGTATGGGCTGGGGCTGACCCAAAGAATACCTGTTTGCTCACCTGTATTCTAAGCCAAGCCCATTCCTAAGCTTTTGCTGGACAAAGTACAGAAATTTCTAATTTGTTTTGAATACTCTTTGCCAAGATTGACTCAGAAGAAGTCAGTAAACTCAGAACTCTTGCTTCTTTTGAAAACGTAATTACATTTCTATAATAAGTGTTTGTTTATTTAAGTGTGCAATAAGCAAATGACTTTTTTGGATGAATGTTTATCAATCCTATTTTAAGGAAATGAACTCTTCAGTAAACATAAACCTGCATTATACTATACCTTATATAATTTTTAATCTTTGGCCTTTTCCTGACTCTCAACTTTTATTCTCTTTCTGCAGAATTTGAATTTTTTCCTAATTAAATAAAAGGCAAATGTAAATGTAAAGCGGTACAAGTCATCCTGGATGTCACCTGCATGCATTTCCTTCTGCATTCCCGCTGGAACCATTCCGAATTAATTGGATTTATTTTTTTTTTTCTGCGAAAGTAGAAGAGGAAGAAATGGAGAAGGGAGGAAAGTGGAAGGAAGCAGTGAAATTAGGGGAGAGTCTGCAATATATAAAGCTAAAAAGGTATTTCTGGAAAAACCAGAGATGCAAGATATTTAGCTCTTATCTCTCATTGTCTATTTATTCAATAAATATTTATCAAGTATCTACTCTTTGACAGGTACTATTCTAGACTCTGGAAGTAGAACAGACCAGGTCCCTGCTTTCTTAAAGCTTCAATTCTAGTGAAGCTAATAAAGTAAAGGAGAAATAAAAATAAATAAGCAAGAGCCTGGCACTGTGGTGCCCACGTGTAGTCCCAGCTGCTTGGGAGGCTGAGGTGGGAGGATCGCTTGGGCAGGGGAGGTCAAGGCTACAGTAAGCTGTGATTGTACCACTGCACTCCAGCCTGGGTGATAGAGTGAGATCCTGTCTCTAAAAAAAAAGCTTCCTAGTTTTACATTTGCCTTTCAATATTGTTTATGACATTTATCCCATACAGAAATTTCAAAGGTTTATGTATTTGATCTATTCCTGTATGATTTTAGTTGTTTAGTCTTACAAGGCAGAAGAATACTTTTACATACGTACACCTATATTTTTTCTAATACTTTTTATATTATGTTATCCAAATCTTTGCTTCAAATAGTACCTTTTTTTTTTTTTTTTTTTTTTTTTTTTTTTTTTAAAGAGACAGGGTCTTGCTCTGTCACAGAGACTGGAGTGCAACGGTGTAATCGAAGCTCACTGCAGCCTCAAACTCCTGGGCTCAAGCGATCCTTCCACTTCAGCCTCCAGGTAGCTAGGAATATTGTCATGCCACCACTATGCCTGGCTATTTTGTTTTTAAGTTTTTGTAGAGATTAGGTCACGTTATGTTGACCAGGGTAGTCTCTGACTCTTGGCCTCAAGCAGTCTGTCTACACTGGCCTCCCACAGTGCAAAGATTATATGTGTGAGCCACTGTGCCAGGCCCCAAATGGTAATTTTTTTATAGGAGCACTTTGATAAATAACCTTTCAAATATCTTTTGATACATAAATATATACTTATAAATATGTTTATAATTTTATACAAATGAGATAATAGTATGCATGATTTTCTGTAACTTGATTTTTTCATTTAGTGATACCGTAAACCTATTTTCATGTACATAAATATAAATGTATTCCTCATCTTAATGTTTCCATAAAATTGTATCTTTATTCCCTACTTTACTTATTAATTGATGGACACTTACTTTATCTTCCCAATTTTCCTATTTTGTTACAATGAATATCCTTATTTATAAATCTTTTCGCACCTGCAAAAAATAACTTGTTAGTATAAATAACTGGAAATTCAATTGCTGGATAATTTACATGATGATAAACATGTTGAAAAACTCTTCTCCAGAAAGGTCATATCAATTTAACCACACCAATAGTGTGAGAAAACGGAGTAGTGCCATTTTTCAAATATTTTGTCGACCTTTTAAATATTTGGTAATCTTACACATGAAAAAAAGTCAAAATTGTTTTATTTGCATTTTTGTGATTATTAGTGAACTAAAATATTTCTTCATATGTAGGTTCACTGACTCAAACAGGGATGGCCATGAAATTAGACAAGCCTCCTAAACCAGACAGACACTAGAAGGGTAGAGCCAGGGAACAAAAGCTGGTATTCACAGAGAGCCAAAACTCAAGATCTGGGGGCTGTTGACAAGTAATGTGTCAACTGAGAACAGGGTAACTTCAAGAAGACACAGCAAGTGATAACTGGATGGGTTGGAGACTATATGCGACAAATTAAAGCAGTGAGTTAAGGTACAGTAAATATTTGAAAACTCAGGGAGGAATGGAAACAAGGGTAATCATTCCAGCCGCAGGGCTGGAGTTCAGAAGCAACAGTGCCTCCAATAAGGCTTGTGTGAAGAACAGATGATCAGCTGGGTGCAGTGGCTCAAACCTGTAATCCCAACACTTTGAGAGGCCGAGGCAGGTGGAACACTTGAGCTCATGAGTTTGGATCAACTTAGGTGATATAGGGAGGCCCCCGTCTCCACAAAAACACAACAATTAGCTCTACAAAACAACAGGTGTGGTGGCACATACCTGTGGTCCCCGCTGCTCAGGAAGCTGAGGCGGGAGGATCACATGAGCCTAGGAGTTCAAGGCTGCAGCGAGCTATGATTGCACTACTGCACTCCAGCCTGAGTGACAAAATAAGACCCTGTCTCAAAAAACAAAACAGAAAACAGATTATCAACACAGAGACAGAAAATGCGGGAGGACGGTAGGATGCAATGGACATTGTGCTATACCACCCAGATACCCCTTCAAAATTAACATACTAATTCCTCCAGCTGCCAGGGCTGCCAGCCCTCTCCAGAAATTGCCCTAGACTGAAGAGAGCTGCCATGCCCAAGGTCATTGCCTGTATCTGATGACTGGTCACTGTGGAGGTTTAAGAAACTTGCAAAGTAATTTAGTAAGGTAACTAATAAAGATAATAGGAAGGGAAAGGAAAAAGCCAGTCCAGATAGAAGTAATTCTATGTTCAAAGACACACGTAATGAAGCAGCATGGTGTTCAAAAAATAAAAATGTAAATTGATTTTGCCAGAGTATGGCAGTTTAAAGATGACCACAATTCTTTCTCGATTCTTCCCATCCAGACTTGGGATATTGACTCTGGGCTGGTCATGTGACTTGACTTATTAGTAGAATGCAATGGAAGTGATCTTGTGAAATTTCCAAGGCTAGGAAATTTAGTTATCACCTTTGTGGAAGCCAGTTGCCATGTAAAGTACTTGGGTCAGACTATTGACCAATGAAAGACTGTGTGGAGATAAAGGCCATGGGCAGAAGCACCAAGACAACAGAATTGTCAACAACCAAGCCCCAGACATGTGAATGAGGCCATCTGAGACATTTCAGCCTCAGCTAAGCTTCCAGATGAATGAAGCTATTCACATAACTGCACACCTATGTGAATAACTACATGGCACACATGAGCCACCTAGCTGAGTCCAGTCAACCCCAGACTCATGAGATATAATCATTGTTGTTGCAAGCCAGTGTGTTTTGGGGCAGCCTGCTATGTAGCAATAGAAAACTGGTGCTCAGAAGGTAGGGTGGAAAATGCATTGATGGACAAGGGCAAAGACAAGCAGATGCAATTTCCTCAAGATCCTTATAGGTTGTGCTAAGGATCTTGGGATGTGTGCCTTCTTCTGATCTTTAAACATGCTGAGACATTTTCCACCTTGGGGTCTTTGCATTGTTGGTCCTTCTGCCTGGAATCTTCTTTCCCCAGCTCCACCGGGTTTGCCTCATTCATTCCTTCTAGCACTCTGGTGATTGGAACCCAAGAAAAAAACAAAAAAAGCTCTGATTGCCAGCATTCTGAAGAAAACCACTAAAAAATATGGTAAGATTCTTCCCCCATACGCAGAAGTAGCCATAAACAGCCCTACTGCCATCTACTACCTCCCCTACACTACTTGCCCTCTAAATAAGGAGAGGCCTGGCGAAGGGGATGTGATTTGTGGTGGAGTAGGAGTCGAGAGTTCTTGAGCTTTCATCCACCGGGAAGTGTCTTCCCCACCCCACCCCCATGAAATGTGCTGTGGGTCTCTGAGGGAATCACTCACAAAGACCGGAGGTCCTACAAGAAGGGGAGACTGGCTTCTTGATCCCAGGCTGGATACTAGCTGGGCAGCCAAATGTGCGGCTGTGGGTGGAAAGTTAGCTGAGCGTATTTAGGAGAGATTGATGAGAGTCCCCGAGGGTGAGGGATTTTCTGTATCCATGAAGACTGCTGTCCAGTTCTTGTCTGGAGATCTGTAGAAAGTGAGGATTTCTTGGAATACCCCTTGAATAAAGAGAAATGAAAGAAAAGGTTAGGGGGCATCCTCAGGCCAGTTCCAGTGGCCCTAGGAGAGCAAAGAGATGAACTGGCATGTATAAAAAAACATACTCCGCACCTCCATCATACCTGCTCCTGCTCCTGTACTCCATTGTGGGTGAAAGGCATCCCCAGAAACCAAGTATCCTAAGTCAGGAAACTGAGGGTCATTTTTGTCTTTCTCTTTCTCTCTCTCTCTCTGTCACCAAGGCTGGAGTGCAGTGGTATGATCATAGCCCACTACAGCCTTGGCCTCCTGGGCTCCATCAGTCCTCCCATTTCAGCCTCCCGAGTAGCTGAGATCACAGGCATCTATCACTACACCCAGCTAATTTTTAAAAAAATTATTTTGTAGAGATGGGTGTAGTGGGGCGACAGGGGCAGGGGGGTCTCCCTATGTTGCCCAGACTGGTCTTGAATGCCTGGGCTCAAGTGATCCTCCTGCCTTGGCCTCCAAGTGTGCTGGGATTACAGGCATGAGCCACTGTGCCCAGCCATCTTTCTTTTTTATATCCCCTACCTCTAGTAGACCACTAGCCTTTTAACTGTGCATTCTTTACTGCCTCCTCAATTTCTTTTCTTCCCTCCACCTCTATGAACACAGTTCAGGAATGTATCACTTGTTGCTTGGGTTACTTCAAGAAGTCTGTCTTCTAAGATAAGGAAAGCCTAGACTTTAATGCTACACTTTTGAGAGGGTGATGAGAAGACATTCCTTGTTTCTTTTTTACCCCAAACGAGGGAAAACTGGGCATTGAGGATATTCCATATCTCCCCAAACCAACAAACAGAAAACCTGCTTCGTTTGTACCAATACTCCTTTGAGCAGACCCTGACTTAGCTATCTCTATTTATTTTTGGAGACAGAGTCTCACTCTGTCACCCAGGCTGGAGTGCAATAGTGCAGTCCCAGCTCACTGCAAGCTCCGCCTCTTGGGTTCAAGCGATTCTCCTGCCTCAGCCTCCTGAGTAGCTGGGACTACAGGCGTGCACCACCACACCTGTCTAATTTTTGTATTTTTAGTAGAGATGGGGTTTCACCATGTTGGTCAGGCTGGTCTTGAACTCCTGACCTCGTGATCCACCCACCTGGGCCTCCCAAAGTGCTGGGATTACAGGCCTGAGCCACCGTGCCCGGTCTATCTTTCCTTTTACCACCAAACATCATGTTTACATTTTCTGCCTATATTTCCGTATCACTCTGTTTTCAATCCCTTAAATTATGGCTTCTTTTTAACTGAAATTTGTTCACAAAGCTCACTCACTAATGCCAACGTACTGATTTAGGCATCTTTCTGTTACAGGCAATAGAAATTCTAACCAAAATTATATTAAGCAAAAAGGAGAATGTATCAGCTCATATAACTGGGGAGTCCAGAAATAGAATTAAGGACAGGCACAGCTTCATCCAGGACTCAGTATCACTGTGATGCCATTTCTCTCCTTGATTACCTCTAATTCCTTAGAGTTTGCTCCATCATAGGACCACGCATGGGGGCAAGGCAGTTGCAATGGCTTCAGTTTCTATA